>NC_134293.1:8880454-9481590 GCF_949628215.1 Phalacrocorax aristotelis | reverse complement strand
GACAGCTGCAGAGGGTTATCATAGGAAGACTGGAACCGTACAGTGCGCCTGCTTGAGCTCTGGGGGCAATTTAGGATGCCAAGGTGCTCCGAGTCCTCTTCTCCAACTTGCATGTGCCACAAAGGGGCTGATGAGACACAAGCCACGGAGGATTCCCGTATACACAAACCATCAACACAGGGAAGGAATGGTGGCTGACGGAGACCCAGAACTGCCACAGTCTTCCTGGGAATTTCCCTTCAAGAGGTGCCATCACCAGAAAGTCATGCACAGAGAAAGCACTCACACACACCTACGTGGGGTAGAAAGGTCAATGGACCTGCTCCCTTCTTCCCATCTCTTAACTCTATGGAAGGAAAAATATGCCCTAATTCTAAAGCTGAAGACCTTACTACTTTGTATTTGACAACCGACAAACCCAAACAAAAAAGAAACTCAATCCCCCAAAACAGATGTGAGTTTTGAAAGGGATACAAATCCTTATGCCGCAGGGAACGCACCGATCACTAGCAGGAATGCGCAACCTACTGATTTCTAAGTTTCTTAAACTATCAGCAAACTGTAGGCAACAGCAGCGATAGATTGTGGGGACAGACGGACCCGGTCTGGTTACTGCTGCCAATGGCACTATCCCGCTAGAAGCTATGGGCCCGACAGAATCTGTTCAGAATTTTCACCTGAAAAAAACTTCCGTGATTTGAGTTAAATATTTATAATATGCCAAAAGATAGTTCATGTATTTTCTTCACAAAGTATGACATAGTTTATATTCACGTTTTCATACTGATTTCGCTCTCAATCTCACGCACACATAAATGTTTGATGGCCTAAGACACGTGACTAGCTTTAATCATGTTTGGACAAACCTCCTAATTATGCATTTATCCCAGTTGTATAGGCCATTGAGTGAGTAATACATGTTTTAATAGGTCTAATTACAGCTTCCACTACTTTCTCTTTTTTTAATTAGTTAACAAAAGGAATTAAGCCACAGTTCTCTAAAAGATTAGCTGTCAGTTATAAACCTATAATCTGCCAAATATGTGTACAACTCCGAAACACCAGATTTACTGTCTAAAGAATCATATGATCCTTAAGCTTTGGTTATTAAGTATTTGCATTTGAATGTAAGGGTCTGCACAAAACAAGCTGAATACATGCTTCTTTCAGACTAGGGACACGCGGATGAGATCACGCAGATACAACTAGTACGAATTCCTAGTACGGATGCACAGCACCTAAAGGAAGGATCTTTTATACAGCAACTGTACCTGCACCCTTTCTTATATGAGGATATTGAGTTAACCTCCTATGGTTTCTACGTTTAGGTTCTGTAAAAGAGGGCTCAGCACCAAGGAATTCCATAGTTGAACTACTGAGGTTTGCCATATTTTCCTTCTTTTGTTATATAAACATTATGCAGCAAACAAGGATATAGAATCAGGGCTCGTATCCTCGGAAAGAAGACGTGCGTAAGGAAAACCGTCCATGCCACCAGGCAGCTAGGATTGCCACACAAAGCCTAAAATACATGTGTGTGGAATGACAATGAACTAAGGAGAAAGCATTGGGATTGATTTAATTTCCCTGAGTTTCTAGAGCAAACTCAGTTGAATTGTACTGCAGTCATACTCTTTCGTTTCAACAGCTGGCAGGGTCTTGCACTGACAACGTCCAGGGTACTACAGCAGGCACAAGTGATCAGTTAGACGAACTGAAGACAGATAAATCTGAAATACTGCAGGAGTCAGCTGACCAAAGTAAACCCCACAGGGCTCAAATGTATATTCAAGGGCTGCACAACAGTGGTCCCTTTTGACAGCTAGACTCATGTGCAAGCATTTGCCTTTCCCGAGCAGAACCTGTATTTTCTGGCCAGGCAAACACCATTTCCTCTTGCACTCCATTAAGTTTCCCCAACCGTATCAGTACTTTGTAGGGATCTAAGTGGTTAGAGGTGACACACCTCACCCTTCACCTCAGGTACAGTAACGATGTACCATTAATCATGGTGCAAACCAAACCAGGAACATGCTTCTGAGTTTTGGCATTGTGACTAAGAGCACCGGCTCCTGTAAACTCACAGTTCAAATTCCAGCTCATTAGGTGAGAGTAACTAGAAGAGCTGAGCAATGGAATGACATTACAAATGCAGGTGACACATTTGGTCCATTTCCCTTAGCCCTCCCAGGGATGACGGGGTCACCTTTAAGAACCTGAAAGTTTCCAAGGACATTGATGCATCACGAAAGACAAGATGACATTAAATGATGATGTTCATCTTTTAAATTCCGTTCTGTGTCTGGCTGGATGACAAAGGCTAAAGCGGAATAGATAAGCCTAAATACATCTTCCATGTCTGTGCACCCCTACCCCTAAGGGTTTCCAAATTTTGAATACATACAACCAAGGCACGTGGCTTCCATCGGTGGATACATGTCCTGGGTCCACACATTTGTTAGGAATGGTGTGTCAAATCTAGATACGGACCACACAGTCACACGCCCTACCTTTTCAAATGTGAATGGTTCTAACTCTCCTTTAATAAAAGGAGAATAAATATTGTAAAGAGCTAGAGAGCGATTACATATTTAGTACTGGTGATTTGTTCCATGCCAACCCCGAAGAACATTTCTTCCTGTCAAGTCCGGCCCAGACTTTTAAGTACCTGAATATTCAAGCCAAATTTTGGTCTTTTGGTATATTACCATTTGGAAGATCTTTGCACAGAAACAAAGGAAGATTAGCATCTACCTTCATCTACAAGTAATCTTAACTAATCCTTCAGGGGGGTTGCCAGCAGAGAGGCCAAAATACAAAACAACATGGGGGCAGAACTGTTTACTGTGATGTTTTGTTGGTTGGTACTTTTCTCCCTTGTTAGTAGGTTGGGCAAGCATTGTTTTCAGGATTTCCTACAACCAAAAGGAGTTGATTATGTTTAATCTCTGGGTGGCACAGAGAGTGACTAGCCAGGCTACATGCTTGTGTGGCGTCTGGTTGGTGAGTGGTTGATGAGTTATCAGCTCTGATGCAATGCTGTGAGCTATCAGTATTTTATCTGTTTTCTGTAGAGACACAAGTGCCCTTAGAGGTTCATGCTACAGTTACCTGTCTGATAAATGTAACTGTAAACTACCCTTCTCACCTCCAACAAGATGTTTTTCCCTTATCAGACGTGAGTCATGCTGGCAGGGTAGCCTGGAGGAGATTCACTGCAGATGCTGGTTCTTTTGCCATTTGGCCCACTGCAGAGACACCACTGGGTTTAGACTCATTTCTTCCCTTGTTGTGCATGTCATCATTTACCCGTAACTACCTTTCACTTCCCATCTCTTTACAATCACAAGTGCCTTTTAAGTCACTACTGCACACATTTCCCATAACTCCTATCACCACTGGATTTAAGTTCTACCGTTTCCTCCCTTCAAATCAAACTCTTGATGCCAAGCCCATCTTTCATCACCATTTTGAAACTGCTCTTCTCCTTTGCACGCACGTCACAAAATCAGAAGAGTTGAGATTGGAAAGGATCTCTGGAGATAGCCTAGTCCAAGCCTCCTGTTCAAAGTGGGGTCAGCTACAACAGGTTGCTCAAGACAACATCCAACTGAGTTTTGAATATCTCCAACGATGGAGAAGCCACAGCCTCGCTGGACAACCTGTTCCAGAGTTTGACCATCCCACAGTAAAAATGTTTCTTCTGAAGTTTAAATGGAATTTCCCGTATTTTAGTTTGAGCCCATTGCCTCACCATTCGCACCACTGCGAAGAGTCTGGCTCCTTCTTTACTGCCTCCTGCCAGGTATTGATACACATTGAAGCAGCACTACAGGCTGTCTAGGGATAGAAGCACAGTTCTAGAGTGAGGATGCTACTTCAGCAAGGGTAAGCTATTCAAAGTCTCAGTTAAATCCATATGGCAGATACCATCTCATGTACTGTGCCTCTGTTGCATTCACTTTAAATAGGTTTTCCTTCACTTTGTTTCCCCGAAGCCGGCTAGGGCACGGGAAGTATACAAGTTTAAATATTTGTGTCCAACAAAGGACGCTTCTCTTACCCAAAGGTCTTCCCCTGAACTCTGAAGGGCAGGTCACTAACTCTGATGTGAAAATGCCCTGGGCCTCCCTTCAAGTATTCACACGCTTTATTCACACATACTTTCTGTATGCTTGGTAGGGGTTATAAGCGTGTTACAGATGAGATCAGTACACATGTCAAGACTTAAGAGCAAGCAACTGAGTTACTGAAATATTAGTATACTTGACGAATCATTTGCTCAAGGGTCAATATTTAAACCCTTTGCAATTAGGATGAACTTATAGTATAACTTCTAAAGCAGTTCTGATTCTTCTACAGCATCCATCTATGCTATGTCAAACACTTCAAAACTTCAGCTCATTTTGGATGCATGAAGTGTCCTACCAATTCTCAGGTCTAAGCACCTCACCTTTGAAAAATTCCCTTTTGGGAAAATTCAGCTGATATTCAGAGACCTGCAAGGAGAAGACAGACTACAGCAAGTAAAAAGAGAACAAAATACATATTTAAATACGGAAATCATCAAGGGAGGTGAAGCAAAGTCCACTCACCTTTCCTTTGATTGTCTCGAGTATTTACTAATGGCTTTAGTTCTCCCAGGTGACCTATTCAGGCACACTTAATTGAATGTGGAAAGTTTTATTTGGAAATGTACCTGAGATTATGGCTGATTAAAGCGTCCTCATTTTATGAAATTTATACTATTATTTAGTATGGAAAAATAACCAATAAAGATTGTAAGATATTCCTTTTTCACTCATCACACCCTTCAATCAGCAACTGAAGTGTTTAACAACTGGATACCTACAGATAGGCTCTGAAGTGAAGCACCTAATTAAGCACTCTGGAGGAAAAACAAAAACACCCTGGAAGTAGCAAGACTCCCACACCGCTTCCCAGAGTCTGCAGGGACCTGCTGTGTGCTTTGCAGGCACAAAAATCAGGGCCAAGATTTTCTTAGCTACTTGTAAATTTTGAATGTGAAATTCCCTTTCAATATTAAAATTGCAGTGCCCGAAAACCAGGTTCCCATCACTGCCCTCCCTTCAAACCTGTGGCAGTCCTGATGGACTCTTCTACTACTTTTCAGTAATTTTGGGGTAACAAACAAAAAAAAAAGGGGGCGGGGGGGGAGAGTAAGCCCAGTTCCTATTCTCCATCCAATCAGATAATGTAATTACAAGACACTGGGTGATGAAGCAGCACCACCAGGTCCTGACAATAGCCTCAGTTAAGACAAAGCAGCATTTCAGCTTACTAATTGAAGGGCTTTTCATCTGATTGACCCGCCTGTGGTAAAAATATTACATGACACTCAAATGGTGGGATTTATGTTCTTCTCAATTTAGTCTGGAATGTAATTGGAAGGAACGTAACAGATTAGCTTGGCTACTCACCAGAACGCCACCCAGCAGAGTGCTATGTGCACAGCTACTGATAAAATAGACCTTAAAGAAAAAGGTTGATGTTTTCAAATAAATCATAGGGATCATAAGGAGCCCCATGCTACCAGTGCCTGCTAGAACACTGAGTTAAAGCACTTCTTTTCACCCTTGTGGCTCTGCTGTAAGACACAGAGGAGTCCGTAGCATTTCACATGGCTGAAACAGTGGTCACTTATCCGTGTTACAAAACCATTACATGCAGCTCGGCCAACATGTATCTTCCAAAACTGTTCCCCTGAGAACCTTAATAGTTCTGGGTCGGAAGCAAACTGTTGCTTTTTGTTCCAGATCTGTCAGGTGGAACACACTTATCAGCACTTGCAACAAATATCTCTGGCGCTAGGCGGTATCACCATTCCCTTCCTGAGGCAAAGACAATCATAACATAATCACAAAAATAGGGATTGGGATTTTTGCAACTGTGGAAACAATGCAAGGCTCTTGACACAAAAAAAATAAATCAAATAATAATAGCTGGAATATGACCTGGCATACATGAAACTAAAGAATACTCACAGGTAGTAACAGGCTGCTGTGTTCCAGCCACAAATGAGTCACAAGGAAACACTGAATCTAAGCAACCCAGCTATAAACAGATAGCAGATTTTGCAGAACCAGTAGTTACAGGCACTGATCTATAACACTAGCAACATCTCCACCTTCAATGTTGTCTACAGAAACGTGTGAGGTCTAACCACATCAACCTGATGGGCTCAAACACTCTTTGGTTTGGACCCATTCTTAACCCAAAATGTAGTCAAATCCAACAGACAGGTTGCATCCTTGGAGAGCACAACCCCATGTTCCTATCCCCGAGACAACTGGACAAACTGATTTCACAGCACCTCTTAAAAAAAGCATCAGCCAACTGACAGCGACACCCAGGTGTGTGAATGTTTTGCCCTAACTATATGCATTTTCAAGGGTAGAACAAGTTTTGAGAGTCTGTGAAGGACACGTTTTAATGGAATACCTCGAGGTTTAAATGAAATTACCACACACAAAGTTATAGTCCCAGCAACTTTACCTATACTGTTGGTTCCACTGATTCTTGGCATATTTTACTTTGCATATGCTACAAATTTAAGTACACCAGCAGGTTAGACCTTTCAGGCGACTTTGCTGAAAAACTGCCCAAAACATTCCAAACTCTGAAATTTTTTTCTTCCTGCTTTCTGTTTGCACACTTCTCTGGCTTGCTGACTCAGTCAGGATCCAGAAGCGCCCCAGTACTGTGAGAGAGGCTGACCTTGCAGTATGTTTGACCTACATCTGAGAGATGTCTCATTTTTAGCATCAGATTTCTAGAGAGAAACTGAGGCATCTACCAGCTCCTCCTACCTAGCAGCTTCTTCTTATTCATGATCTTCTTTGAACGGTTGTTATATTGCTAGCTGAAGCGTTATTAATTGGCAAGGTTTTGTCTTGTTGTAGCTTCATTTCATTCTCTACAGCCAGCCTATTTGACAAAATGACAATCCTATTTAACTATATTAAATGCATTTGCATGTTTTGTCACTATCTTCTCATGAGACTTTGTCAATCATGTTTTCAGACATGATGATCAGCACCATTCCCAGGGATTTCCAGCTCAAAATCTATTACGTGGCTTTGAGATTAGTACTCTAATTCAATGTTATCTGAATTGCAAATGCAGTGTTTTGTGTAGCATGTGAACTTTATGCATTTAAAAGAAATGTCAACACTTCAAAAGACTAATTTAGCACCTGGTACTAGAAGAAATTTCCCATCTTCACACTATTTGCACTTTACTCAGAACACAATGGTCCTTTTTTCAGCCTTTATGCATGACCCAGGGGGCCACAGATTGCGTGTGCTATTGAAGAAGCACTTACACTTCCTATAGTATGACTGATGCTTTTGTATCAGCAGGCAACCAAGAGCTCAACCAAAGAAAGGCCCAAATCCATACTTTTGCATCTGAACACAAGCCAAAGAGGCTGAACAACACTTTCCCTCTCTCCTGCATCCTGTTTTTCAGGACAATATGCACAACCTTCAAGAACCACCAAGGCCCTGCTAATACAAAGTTTATTTCCAGGCCTCTTGACGAGCCTAAAACTGGGTTGAATGAATTGTTTTCTTTTGTCTGTGGGGCACATTAACCAAACTCTCCTGAAGCATCGTGCTTCTTTCCAAGTCATAAGCCTCAAGACCACAAGCCGTAAGCCGCCTCATTTACATCCATGCTAAGTACATGTCAGCTTACACCCTTAAACGAACGGTAGCATTTCTCCAGACCCGTATTTGAACACCCCAGTGAAACATGAAGGGACGCGTTCTACCCCACCAACTTGGCATCCTCTCAATACCCTCAATACACAATTGTCTGGGAAGCTTATTTCCAAAGGAATGGGATCACACAGCACCATCCAGACACTGCAGTAGTGACTTGTTCGCCTTCTGAACTCGTCTGACCGAGCCAGACTTCCCCAGTACTGACGCACCGCATGCGACGCTGGAGCACCGCATTGGCAATGACTTGCGTTCCTCAGGTCACAACCACTACTACTGCAAGGATCACGTTAAGCTCATCGGAAATTTTATAATTCCTTACTCTGTATTTTAACATTTGCTTGGAAACTTACATGCCTTTTTTTAAAAAAATTCTTATTTTTCCTCCCCAGTGGTTCAGTCCATCTATTTAAGGACAACTTTCCCTTTCTTCCACTCCTGGGATGCTTTGAATGAAGCTGAGCTTAAGATGCTGTAATAATTATTTATAAAGCATAATGCTAAAGCATTATAGAGATTTCCAATGAGGCTGGGTTGAAGCAATAAGACATCCTTTTTGTGTTCCATCAGCACGCTCCGGGGTTAGGCCTCTGCTGTAGTACGACAAGCAGAATATACATTTTAATAGGCAACACAAGAAGGAGGAGTGCTTCCAAGACACACAGAGCCTGGAATGAAATAAATATGCCTTCTTCCCTCTGCCTTCTCAGCAAATAACCAACCCAGGTGAGATCTCCTGCTCAGGCACAATAAAAGCAGGACAGGCAGGATGGCAGCTACCGGCAGCCATTGCTTCCAAACCATCCACTAACTGACATAGTGGCTGAACTCTCCTACTCTTCAACCTAGAGACTGTAAATTCAGGTTTCTGCATAAAAATGGGACAAAGCTGGAAAGGTCTTTGGCCTGTGAAGATCTTTCATGCCGGCACCACAGTCCCCAGCTGTTGCCTCCAGGCATTTTCATGTTCCAATGAAAAAGCATCAAATATAAGCATACTGATTTAAAAAGATATAGGGTCTGACTCAATTCCCACAAAGACACACAAAAGGTTCCCACAGGCTTCCAAAGGAGGAGCTGAATCGGAACCACAGTCACAGACCCTATGATAATGATTTCAACATCTTCCAGTAACATAGATAACCGATGGCTCTCTACAAAAGAGGACAGGCAATTACAGGGACCCCGCACTGAGACCCACTGCAAATCAGCATTAAGCCTCAAGCCTATTTCATGAGAGTCTTCCAGCACAAACCTCTGTCCACCTGCTCCAGAAAATGCCTGAGCTCTGAGGAGCAGCTCTGACATTTCAGTGCCAATCGCTACCTTGATTTTAATGAGCTGGCGACAGAAGCCTGCGCAGCAGCATGCGTCAGTTCAGGTGAGCTACGACACTCAGCGATAGAAACATTTCTTCTTTCAGCATCCACAGCGTTTGATTCAGATATTGCATGATTTCAGACCAATTAATAACCTAAAAGTAGGTAGCAGAGGGCAGGAGGCACACTTAGGAACAGAACAGCACACAACTGGGGTAATTTGAGAAGTTTGATGGGATGTGGTGCCAAACTGTCCCTACCTGGGGAAGGTGGGACTTGGGGGGTGCAATCTTGATTGCTCGTGGGTCCCGGAGGGGAGGGCAGAACTGATCCCGTTCCAGACACACTGCAGACAGGAAATTCTGTGTACAGTAAAGATATTCCTTATGATAGTTTCCTTAAATTCATTTTTCTCATCACACAAATAAGCTTTCTGAATAAGCTTTGGAGCTATACCCTGTCTCTCTGCTGGCAGCCATCACCAGCTGTGTTTTCAGTAACTCTTTCCAAATGCTTTATAGATAAATAGACGCAGGTACTGGAGGGAAGAAAACCAACACTCAGAGCAGAAAGTCCAACACTTCAATTCCTTATAAAACCTATGAAAAGCCTCCTCCCCTCATAGATTGGCTTTTTAGGGCTGATGCTCTGAGAACACCCTAACCTGTTTTTTATTTATAGTTTCCTTTGGAAGAGGGACAGGTAGAACAGAACAAGGTAGGAATATAAAGCAGCTAGGAGACAAACACACGACAGTAATTCTGCACCCTATTTCAGCAAGCTGCAACTATTTAATCTATATAAATCTTCTCCCATCTCTTCTGTCCCAGGTCAGCAAAATCCGAGGGAACAATGAGGACCCAGGATTCAAGAGTTCAAATCATTACACTTAGCTGTGCAAGAGAAGACGTTGGTCTTACACGAAAGCAGTTTCCCATACAGTATTTGGTATCAGCTGTGCTGAAGACGCTAGCAAGACTTGACAGATGCCCAGAATACCTTAAGATCAGCTCAGCCAATATTTCATTATTGAGAGGAATAAGCAATAGAATATTCTTTTCCTACAGTATACCTCACATAATCCATATTTAAAAAATGCAAGATAGTAAAACTTGTAAGACTGCTGTGAATAGCAATGGGAAGGAGCAGCAGGTGCCTTCTTGCCGGAGAGGAGTCAAAGAAATTGTGCCTTTCAATTCCCATAGAAACTCTCATATTTCTTCTCCAGGGAGCACGGATTTCGTTATATCTTGATCTAGATGTAGCTAGAGCTGGAGAGTCAAGTAGCCACGAAAACACAAAGGAAGTTTCTCACAGCAGAACTGCTGCAAGAACCCGACAATTTCTACATCCCAAGAGCTGCAGCTCTTGAATGTTACCCTTGGTGGGGTAACTCTATCTCCAGCAGCCATATGTGCAGGTACGTATAGGTGGCCGTACATATAACCAGACTTGATGTCAGTCCATCTCTTCTCCTGGTGGGCAAAGCCATCACCAGCACACTGCAGCACAAGTAAGCCTTTTGCAGAGGAGGCTGCTGAGAGGGGAAGCAGGTCTAAAGGGGGCCGTGGGAATTATCTTTCTTCAAACCATCTGCTTTCAGGCATACAGGAGAGGGAAAGTGAGGCAAAATCAGTCCATGAAGAATTTCACTCTGCAGTCTAAAGCCTGCCTCTCATCTGGGGCTTCGCAGCCACCTAACTCCAGCACAGCATCCTTCCTCCCCTGGCACCCACTGCTCCCCGGCCCCCCAGCACAGCAGCTCTCCTCTGGGGAGGAGGGAGCCCTGAGAGCTGGGGAGAAGGAGGTACAGATTGTCATGTCTCAACTTCAGAGGCAAAGCAGGAGCCGGTTACAGCTCGAGGCGGTGCTGCGGGGCCCTATACCAGCATTACACAGAGGGATGTAATAGTAGCACTTAGTACTTTGAGTGTTGACACCGCTGGCAGTTCGAAAGCAACACTGTTGTATATTACCCACCCTAATCTCTTCCTCGGTGATAAGAGAGCACACAGTGGACTATATTTTCCCTGAGCAGTCTACCAAAAGGGCAAGCATGCGGGAATCCAAATGTCAAGAGCGTATGCTCATCTGTAGGGCTCCAGGGCTGGCAAAATACACCCGAGCCATCTAAGAGCCCCCATCCATGAACAGCCAGTGTTAATTCCAGCACCGATTCCTGTACCAGCCACACCAACTGTCAGGAACTGCATCTGTGGGAAGGGAAGGGACGGAACGTATGTGCCGCAGACTTCACAAAGTCGCTTGGGAGGATCTAATATGCCTTCTTTCTAAACTAGAGTTCTGCTCAAAAATAATAGGAAGGAACAGTGGGATATAAACATTCCAGTAATTCATGGTGACTTCAGAGATAACACTCAGTACCTCTTAGATACAAAACGATGGCTTGGGGCTTTTAGTTTGTTTGTTTCTGTTTTTCAAACTGTGGATTTATCTTGCACCGTGGAAGCCAAGGAACAGAAGCTGCATGTTTTATTACACAACTTCTGCTAGAGCACGTAAGTCTGAAGGCTTTTTTTTTTTTTCTTGGAGTGAATCATCATGTGTAGGGGGGTAGGGTTGGTTTATACTTATGTTTTTTCAAATTAGCCCAGCTAACCATTTGTTCCGTACTGCACATAATTTGTTGCTTCTCTTTTAGAACTCCTTGAAAGACAAGCTTTGGAAATAAATATATATCTGGTAAGTCTGAAAGACAGGACATTGCAGGCTAACTGGAATCCCACAGTGGACTATTTTCTTCCTCTTTCAGAGATAAATCAAAAGGAGACGAAAATAAAAAAAAAAACACTAGTAGAAATACCTATCCACATTAACTTGCAGTGGGAGCAAACTGCTTTATCATGTTAGCTATATCAACATTTACGCAGAATTATTTACCAAGAACTGGAGGATTCAAAAGCACATTCCTGGTTTATCTTGCTAATTCTTCGCTTTTCCATTTCCAAACTTTCTACCATCTGCAGCTCTGATGTCTCCCAGCAAACCCACATTACCACAGCCTGGTCTGGTTGATTATCGGGTACACTTGGTCTCCCAGCCTAGTGGAGCCAAACTACTTAGCAGAATATTTTGCTCATCTGTAAAACAGCATCCCTTTTACACAGAATACGCTTTATTCAAGATGTTTACATGGGAAATAGCAGTATTTCACAGGACTGGAGAACAGTCTGCAAATTTCCGCCTCCAAGCTCTTTCTTGCTTTAAGAAACTGGCGTCTGCCCATGCGGGAGAGGGGTCCTGGTCCCTCAGAAGTCTGTGCTGAGGGGCAGGAAGGCTAGCACCAAAAGCAAGGTTTCGAGAACTGTAATTATGACTAAGAGATGTAGGTATCCAAGCAGCCAGAAACAAACTCTCAGCACGTGGCCTGATCGTTCCTGATACCAAGCTGCCTCACGTGAAACTGTTCAGAAAGAGAGAAATGGTGCAATCGGGACTATAGACTCTTTCCAGTGATGTCCTGGAATATGAAGCAGCTCGAGGCGATCAGCCACAACACAGGCAAGCAGGCACTATGCTCATCAAACTGCTATCCGGAGAAAAAACTGGCTACGTATTAAATCAGAGTTTATATTGATACAGGGGAGACAGACACATATTTAGCATCTTGTGTGGATGGAAATGCATCTTGGTGAAGAGACTCCGTGAAGTCTGTGTGCTCAGGGCGTTTCTCTGTGATACGACCCTATACTGCACAGCAGCTCACTTATTTTTTGCTGATTTATTTTGGAGCATGAACCAACAGCCAGAAAGTGTTCTCTCCAAATGCTTGCCAAAAGACAAGACAACACAAGAAGTGGTTTTGCAGGTGAAAGTACCAGCATTTGTGTAACTGCAGGTGCAGAACTGATTAAAAGGCACACATAAAGGAAGGTAATTTCTAAGCAGGTGTTTGTACTTACAAAATACAAATTAAGATATATGCATACTTTATTGACGTTTCTATAAATGGAGCTAATCTAGAGATATGTCTAAATATGTACCAACTTCAACTAATTTTAGATTAATGAACAAGTTTGTTAATAATTTTTTTAATGCAACTTTTATTTTAGAAATTGCTAAACGGTATTATAGAGCAGAAATGTGCAAGTACTAGAGCCAAAGTGCCGGAGGGCTCATTTCTTATTTTTCTATAAATTCTGCACTAATACAAATAGCCAAGTCACATTACTTGACAGAATAAAAAAGTGACCTTTTCAATATTATCCCAGTCTTGTTCCTTCTGATTATTTTCTTTAGTTAAATTTATCATTAGCTATTTTTATCCATGAAACCAGGTATATTTATGGAATTAGTCTCTGTCATGAATTTATTTGGGTTCCTTATTTTGATTTGTTTTAAATGTAATTTAAGACCTCATGAACAGCAACCAAACATTTACGTATCTATTTCTCCTATCGCTATTTTGCTATGCATGGAATCCATGCATCGTTGTTTTCTGTAACTGTCACCCCCTCCATATTCTGTAACGATCCTTACATTTTGGTGTGATTTTCTTTGTTTCCTGTGAAAGCCTATTATTTAGTAGCTACCACCAGATAGAGATTCATTCTTCATTTACATGATGGTCATTATTCCATATTAATAGCCCAAAGATATTTGGTAATAAATAAGGATATTTTAATAAGTTGTTACAAACTTTAATGCAGTGCTCTGTAGCAACTGCATGTCCGCATGTCATACACACCCAACTCCCTGTTTTACCTGCCAATTTTCAGTCACTATCTTTTGAACCCAAACAGCATGAAACAGCATTTAGATAGTATCTTAGATGAAATGTTTCATTGTGTTCCAATCCTTTTTTCCAGATAAAAATCCATCTCTTTCAGGTAGATTCTCACTCCATGTCCTTTTCTTGCCAGGTGGGTATTTCTTTATTGAATAATTTGACAGATAAGAATTAACATGGCCTTTTCTGTATGCTTGTTTGCACAATAAATTACAAATAATCTAGATATTCACTCAAATGATAGCATTTTGATTGTTTTCCTTTAAGTGTCCAAATTTTAGCCAGGATATTAACACACTGCCAAAAACCTTTACAAATTGGGTGCTTTCATAGTCCACCAGCTCTGTAGCTGCTTTCTGCCTTTGTTAAGCTGTCTCTTTCCATTTACACTCCAAATCTGAACCCTGCAGATGTGTACTCTATTTAATTACACAGTGATAGCATGCACGAGGCACTAGACACTGTCAAAATTTGAAGAAAGCCAATCCTTGAAGACAGTTTGCTATTTCTACTGAATGGCTATTGTTTCTTGCCTAGTTCAGTATTTTTGCTGTCGCCACATAAAGGAGTTTTCTGTGCAGTATTTCAATGGGCTCAGCCTGTGCCAACTTGCTCCTTCTAGCCCTGTGTTTTCATGTTGGCTTGGATGTGACTCCTTATCTGCTTACAGTAGCCTTACTACTGCTTTTATCTGGGCCGGCAAAGAGTTTTTCATATTTCATTCAGCTCCTAGCCTTCCCCCCTGACAAACACAAATACAGTCTTAAAAGAAAGAAAAAATGCTGAGAGAAGAGCCAGCGTTTTGCTCCTCAAATGAATCCTAGAAGACAAAGATCAGGAAAAATGCCTAGTTAGTCACTGCATGAAGGAAAAAAAAGCTGCATCAGCTCTCCTTTGACCCTTTTTCTCATTAGTACTTTAGGAATTCACCTTGTTCAATGTGGCATGTCTTCCCAATTAGAGATCAGGCCTCCAAAACGGGTACCAAGGTGGTAGGGATGCTATGGGAAGTCGGGACTATTCCTATGACCTTGCTCAGCTGCTGCAGCCACTGGATTGAGCACATCCATACAGCAGCTGTGAAATCTTCCATAATCTCCCAGAGTAGATAACAAGAGCTGGGTATGAGACCTCTGGCTTTATAGATAAAGTCTTCCGTTAGAGCTGAGGATCACAGTAAAATCAGGATGGGGGATTTTTCTCAATATTTAGGAGATTGTGTCCAAGGTTGTAGTTTGGGTTCAGAGTTAGTACTAAGGCAAATCCTGGGGGAATTAACACAGGTCAGGCTATTTTGACCTTGGCTCTCTTGTGACTTCCAAAACATCGGGGTTTGGATTCCAAACATATTCCAGCTTTATAAACATTATTTTCCCTTTCTTTGGCTAAAAATATGCCACTTCCATTCTGAGCTTTTGCACACTGATGACCATATGTATTAACCCACGAACTACTTCAGCTAATAAGCCCCGGATCCTTCAACTCAAAATAAACTCTGAAAACATAGATTACATCAGTCCATTCCACTACTTGCAACTATGGGACTAGGCCTATTGCAGAGGGAGCGATGAGAACCTGAGCATGAATGCCTGTTCATAACATGAGAAGTGTTTATAAGCAGGTAATTGGTTCCTTCATAAAATGCTTCCCTCGTTGCGCTCTGATCACAGCTGCTTTTGCAGAATGTTATGAAGATAAATGGGGGGGGGGAAAAGAAAAAAAAAAAAGAAAACCAAAACACCCTCTTCTCTTTAGATGGGAGATGTTCTCTCTCTGAAAGGACGCTTCCTCACCAATTATACACCAAAACAATTTACTGAGTTAAAGGCTTCTACATTTGGCCATATGCGTTTTTCTTTAGAAATGCAGCAACAATCAATCCAACATGAAAGCCAGACAGACATGTGACTGCCACTGCCCGCTTTAGGTGGAAATTCTCTTTTATTAGAAACTGCAGAGCATGTGTGCGGGCAGGAGGGAGCAGGGCGGAGAGGTTTAGTTCCTGGTTGTCATTCTTTAGGCGTGACCGCAGTGCTGCAATCTCTGGAACGCAGCTGGACAGAAAGGATGAGCAATGTCCCTGCCTCCCTTGGGGAAATCAGTCTGATGATGCCAGGAGCTGTGATTTGTCTCTCCAGGAATGTTGCCACCTGCAGCAATTAAACCTCCTCTATAACATGATTTAAACAAGAGGATATTTTTCCCCAGAAACTGCCAGATCACTGTTTCCTCCAAGTGCCTCTGACAGGCAAGAAAACTAATGCGATGAGGAGTCCTCAAAACGGGGTACTGTACCTGTCCTGAAAGCAGGTGAGGGATGCTGTGCATAGCTTGACAAAATTAAATGAGCCTTACAAGTCCATGATCAGTTCCCCAGACATATCTGTCACCTAGCATTAAAGGAGCTGAAACTATGCCTAATCCCTATGCTGTCATCCACCTTCGCTGCCTTCGTTGGACAGGAAACAAAGTGCACGTGTAAAACTGCTGCTGGACGCATTCTGTCATTCCACGTACCAGAAGCAGACTTCCCAACAAACTCCAATGGCTTCTCTCACATATCAGAAGACAAGAGAACCACTATATAGCCATCGAGGTATCAAGTAATTTTTAAGCCTTTTGAAGTTTGTTTAGGATATCCCTGAAAACAAAACCCTTATGTCAAGAGAAACTCTTGCTTAGATATACTTTACCTGTTATTTTTTTATGAATGTGGACAATCAAAGTATAACAGCTTTCACAGTTAAGAAAACACAGTTACACAGACCACACTTCACCCACAAAAGGTCAGATAATGCAACATGCTCTGTGTCAAACACACACCAGAGGGATATGTAACCCTTGAGCACACTGTCATGGAGAGTGGGGAGTTTTTTAGGAACGTATTGTCCATCTTTTCAGGACATCCTGCAAAGTCCCTTTGCAAAGGTCTTACCTGTTCAGTGATGAAGGAGCTTGAAAAAGTGACAGCTGACCAAAAGAAGATCCCGCAGCTGAGAATGATCTTTCTGTTGAAACGGTCACCAAGGTAACCAAAGATAGGTGCTGCAACCATGAAACTACAGATGAAAACTGCAAAGGAAGGAAAAAGGAAAGAAACATTTAATAAACATCAGGCCAAGAACATGAAAACTCATTTTCTGCAAGCCGAATCCTCTAGGGAGCAGCTCCATTTAATTAGACATTCTGCAGCCCTGACCTACAAAGTTGCGCAGTCTGATAGGCTTTCAGAAGTCAGTGTTTCCTTAATCAAACAGATTTTTCATTCCCAGAGAAACTTCAGACCAGTGAATTCATATTACATTTGAAAGCACCAGCCCCTCAGAGTCCGCTGGGAGCTCAGCATCTGGGAATGGGCAAAACCAGAGCAGAATAAATTAGGAGCTTCTGCCTAAATGTCACTGAGAAGGTGAAGTAGAGGTTGGAAGGAGTTTCAAGCAAACAGAAAGCATGCCAAGGGTTCCTTGGTGGGTCTTGCAGCAGGGACCAATGAGAAATAGGCCACAGAAACTGAAGTTCTTTCCTCCTTCCTAGCAGTAGTTTAAGGCAACCATGAAACAGTGAGGAAAAACAGTTAATGCTACTGTATCCTCCTGGCCTCAGCCCTGTAGTTAAGACAGAAAGCTCCCATCTCCTCATTAGATCCTTCCACCAGCACTGAACTTGTATTTAAACCCATCACTGAGCAACAATTTCACTAAAGGAAAGAGTTTTAACCTACAAAGCCCTAACAGGCAAGGAACGTCCTCATCTGAACAACTGCAAGTTCACCTTTCCCCTTTGCTTGTCCCCCCAAAAAACCCAGGGCATTAACCCAAGACCTGTCATGTAGGAATGAGGCTCTTTATAGAATAACCTCTGCAGAATCCCCTCAACTTCAGAGTTCACTCCTCTAGGGCAGAAATTGCCAGGTTTTAAGCTGATTTATACCTGTCTTTTCTCTGTCCACATTAGAGATTTGGATGAGACCAACCACATCGATTTTACTGCCACGTAGTATGAGCTTTTTGACTTTCACTGACTGTCTTGGGTTCAGCAAGCCCAGGAGGATTTGGGCGGGTCACTAGAGTACCTGGAGATCCCGATTTAGTCACAGAGTTATGACTCTCTCTAATTATTGGGCAGCTCCTGGAAGGCAGGGTAGGCTTTTGGTATTGTCTAACCCCAGCCATCTACTTCTAATTGTAAAAAAGGGTGTGGAGGGGACAGAACAGGGGAAAAAAAGGCAAGAGCAAAGGACACACACCCCTTTGGCTGGAATGCACACATAATATTAAAGTGGGTAAGACCAAAATTATGAATTTTTCATGGATGATGATATATGATAGCTCAAAAATGTGCAGAATGATGAACTATGAAATGATCTGTCTCTTTTTTTTAGTACATTAAGATGTCAAAGCTGCTTTATAAATAATACATATCCATTTGCATCTATATTTTGTGAGCCATATGATTGTGCGTATATCAATTTTGCACTGTGATATTTGATCAGAATTACAGATTTACTCTTTTTACATTTAGAGTAAAATAAATGGAGATAAGACAGAATTGTTAAGACATGAAAAGAAGAACATCAACATTATATCACACATGTTTCAATAGCAGTGCTATGGAAAATGTTGCTGTTAAGCCAGCACATAAACCCTATTGATAGAACACTCAGTCCCCGCATCTATCCCAAAATCCTTGTGCAAACAAGACCTGTTGAATACAACTACAAGAACTTACGCAGTGTTTTCACCTCCTGTGTTTTACAGAGAAACTACACAGCTAGTCTGAAACCCAGCTTAGCACTCTATCCCCAGGGAACCAGTCCCTGGGTGGGTCTGCGGGGATGATACCTTTCAGGATGACCAGGCAGCGCTGCTGCCCCTTCCCTGCAGGGCGCACTCCTGGGGCAGAGCCCAGCTTTGCCAGACAGGGCTGTTGCGTGTCTCCAGCGCGGGTCTCTGCTCCCGCAGGCTCCCGCCACCCGCTCAGTTGGTGCGTGCAACGCTTGGTGTAGCCCAAGAGCAGCACCATTCTGCTCACCCTGGTTCCCTGCTTAGTCGCAGGACAGGCACTGCCTTGCTAAATGCTCTCTCCCCCATGCAGGGGCACTTTGTCATGCTCACCCACCCCTGCAGCACAGTCCAGCCCCCTGAGATGCACACCCCCGAAACCCTTCATTTCCAGTGAATTCGGCTCCAGTAGACCAGAAGTGGCTTACAAATCTCTGCTCTGCAAGGGTACATCTGCGCTGGCCCCAGTCCAACAAGGCACTTAAGCACATGCTTATATTAAGCACTTTAGAGTCATCAATTCCATGATTAAGTGCTTTCCTGAATTAACACCAAAGCGCGCGGCACCTTGCAAAGCTGGTGCAGCAGCCTGGCACAAAGGATATGTGACTGTTTATTGGAAATGAGAGACAGAAAATGACTCTGACTCGGACAGAGCTGTGTGCCCATTGCAATTTGACCTCAACCTTGGAAGGACACTGAAATTCATTCATCTCAGAATCAGATATTCTGCCATTTTTATGATGTAAAAAGACATGAAGCTAAAAAAGCTTCCCAGGGAAAATTAGAACCATCCAAGTCAGCATCCCACCACTTCAAATATCGAATAACCTGATTAATTCAACTTGGAGACACAGAGGTGTGATCCAAAATTCACACTAATCAGTGGGATTATCAGCTTCAATGACCTCTGGATCATAAACGCGAAGACTAATTATGGAATTTGGGCAAAAGCAGGCAAAAAGCACAAACCTCCTCTTTCCATTTTAAAACAAACTGAAAAAAAGATCGTCCAATGCCTTTCCAATAATATACATCCTGCTGTTACTCAAATCCCTTCAGAGAATTTATTTCTGGAAGATTCGGAAGTGAGCTGTGAGCTTTGTCACTGGTAAGCAGCTGACTTGACAGCTCCACAAGGTGCGAAACGGAAGGACAACAGAACCTAATAAATAATAGGTAATGGAACACAGCTGTCATAATAATAAATGCAATTTATATCAGAGTATTTATGACCCAAATATGCATCACAGCATTGATTGACTCAAATAAATGCAGAATATGATGGCTGTGTGGTCTGTCAAAAGGATCTGCCTGGTACAGGCATTTCCCATGAATCAATTTTTGCAATTACTCCTGCGAATGACAGATGAGACTCCTGAACAACAGACTGGGTTAGCAGAGTAGAGGTGAATGAATCTAGGGCACGACACCAGGTGGGATGGAAACCCGAGTTACTCTAGACCAGGAGTTGAGGTTCCGCAACAACTAAACACCATGAAGGAGATACCTTATCCAGAAGACAGAAAACTGCCAGCACGTTCAGTTGGAGAGAGAGGCAGCAGAAACACGATTAATTTGCAGAGAAAGATGGCTGCAGCATAACAGAGAGGGACGCATTCCAGTACAGGAGCCTGGCACTTGTGCCAGCCTCTTCCTATCTGGCTCCTCTCCCCTCTTCCGCAGCAACTTCTGCTCCCTGATCTCACCCACTCCCCAATTAATATCCAAGTGACACCATAGCAGCTGCAGCTTCGTCCCAGCCCACTGCCACAAATCTTTTGTATTAGGATAGCGCTGTGACACAGGCTGGCATTTCATTTGCCTCTTCCAAATCAACAGCTCCTCTTCCCATTCACACTTAAAGCCATCTCAGAATATTACCAACTCCTGAGAAGACGTACAGTGCGAGCCAGGGAGGAGTTAGAAATCCACTGGGATTTGGGATGAGCTACTGAAAGGTGGCGATTGCGTTCGGAGCAGGTGTGGGCAGTATAGCTATGTCAGGCGCTATTATATATGCTGTACAACCAATTTCTCTTGGTCAATGATCTCCAACAGTGCCAGCAGAAGTGGCTCAGTCCCAGCCCTGGGTGGAGTTGAGATACATTTCTGCAGGAGCAAATTATAATGTGAGCAAAGGATGAATAAACAGACACATAATGAATGCCATCACAGGAGGGAGGTTCTTTTAAGTACAGGTATTTTCAAAAGGAGATCCCATTTTTTTTTATACCTCCCTTTGTGGCTTAGCTGCTGAAATGCCGACTGCGGTGAGAATGCAGGAAGAGTATAATTGCCCAAACAGGATGGCTTGGTGTCTATTTCTGCCTCCGAATGCCTGTCCCACCCTGTACAGGTGCACAAGCACCTTCGCAGCCAACACTGCCCAGCTTTCTCCGCGCATGGCTGGAATTACAAAAATGTGCAGCATAAAAAAACCTCATAAAAATCTTACACTTGCCACCCAGATACTCACCAGAGAAGGAAAGCATCCTCCCCAGCCTCTATTGCCTACTTCATGTACTGTAGCTTCAGTCATCTTTTAGGGATTATGGCCAGGGAGCTGCTATTCAGCCCACGCTTCCCCTCTCAAAAGCTGTCTGTGTACCCAGTGGAAAAGTAAACCCCCAGACAGTGGAAGCAAAGGAGATGAGGGGAGAGGGAGAAACCACAGACTTTGTATTTAACAGTCACAAAAAGCTCCTGCCTACTGGAACTAGACTTCATTGCTTTTATTTTTCTCCTTTTTCCCTCCAAACAAAAATTTACCAGCTTGACTCTACAACTGTTCCCTGAAAAGGCTCTGACCCATCAGTTTCCACCCCCCGATTCCGAAGGCACTCCTGTCCCTGTCTCACTTGCTCTTTTCTTACGCGGACTGATCAACCCCTTGTATCTCGGAGAGGGGCTTCTCCTGCCGGCGGGTCGTCCACGCAGTGTAACCAAAAAGGAAGAGAGGCACCGACAGAGGCTGCGTTTCCTCAGTTACTGGAAACGTGAGAGGATCCCAGACCCCTCCAAGAGAAGATCCCTTCTTTCGGTTTTGACGTCAAGCACACAGGGTTTATTTTTTTCCTGTCAGAAATAATGCTAGAAAGGTTCAGGTAAAAATAGCTTGCTCTCTCTATACGGGGATGCTGGACAAGAAAAAAATAGTGGCTATCTTTGAGCTCTGAGTCAGCATGAAACCATATATACACGTCTAATTGAGTGCTGACAATGTGTTTGGCTCTGTAGAAGGCAAACCCAGACAGTCTCTGCCCCAAGGGACCAGCAATCCACACAGACACAGCAAAGAACTATGTGCTGTGAGGTTGTTAATATTTTCCCAACAACAAATTTCCAAACAATGAGAACACCTAAACACCCAGCTCGCTCTGGATGGGATAATTTATGGGTGTGTACAAGCACTATCCTGCTCCTTCTGCGTCAGAGACTGCCCTGCTGGGATTTGTTCAAGCCACTTCTACTCCAGGGACTTTTGGCTGTGAATGCACGTGTTTCTCACAGGACCAGCTGCCATCTCCCTGCCATGGTGAAAAGAGACTCTCCCAATAGCCCACCCAACCAGCCCCTCTGTTTCAAAGACATGCTTTTGCAATGCTTCTTTTTTAGTTTTCATTTTCATTATAGTTTTATGCTATAATACTACTCAGCACATACACACACAGCACATTTAATCACAGCGAAGCCTGGGACAATTTAGAAAGGAAGTTAAACAGCATTAATTTCTACTTAAGGGCTAAGGAAATTAAGACACAGGAAAGTGACCTGCCCAGGATGAACTACAGAAATCTTGAACCCACACAGAGCTTCCAGCTTCAGAAGTGTCCTGTTTACAGGACCATATCTATGCTAACAGTATTTTTGAAGGTCTACAATCACAATTAAAAGCAAATTTTTTTCTTACAGCACCATAGAAGCCAAGCAAGAACAAAGATCCTTTCATGCTACTTAACCATTGAACCTGATATTTCAGACACAATACGGTGATGTGACCAAGGTAAAAGTGATATTTGACTATGGGGCAATCCAAGGCCCTGGGAAATCCCAGCAATGAGATTTAAAACATTCATCCTTTGATGGAGATGAATTCTTACAATACAATTACTGGTACGAAATATCACCCTTCAAATCATCATCATTATCACAAACTCTACCATAGGTATGCTGTTACATCACTCTTCACATGGACTTTGTTTTCTAATTCAGCAGCCAACAGATGGATCACATTACTGCATTTTGCCAAGTGCAAAACACAGGATCACTGGGTTCCAGACTATCATGCAGACTAGAAGTTTCTGACAAGTGTAAGGAGCTTCGAAACATACCATCGGTTCCGTATGTCATGCAAAGCTGTCATATACTGACGGCATTGAACACTGGAGGATTTTAAAAAAAAAAAAAAGGCTTGAGAAGACACTGAACCAACTGGCCTTGAATACACAAACGTTTGGTTTGGATGTGGCCTGAAATGCTCTCCCAGAACAGACCACAGTACAAGGCAAAACAGAGAATTTCAGACTCCTCATCCTTGTGTCCTCAGCAAATTAACAAGGAGAAAAGCAGTGCCTTAAAATGTGTGGACCTAATTATTCACAGTGATTGCATTTCTCTAGTATCTCTCTGCTTGGCAGGACACTCTAGATTGCCTTTCCCTCAATGCAGATGCCACTCATCAGTATTCAAGCTTGATCTTGTCTTCTCTGTAGGGAGCACGTTGCACCATGAGGTGCCAGTTTTCTCCTTAGAGCAAACTGATATAAAATATAAACAACATGTTTAGGATGACTACATACACACACAGCTGACATACACATTTACATTGAGAAGGCGGCTGCTGTACGATACCACTCAATTTCATTTGCTGTGACAGGGTCAGAACCCAGTTACAAAAACACACTTAGGAAGACAGACAAGGCCTGAACACAGCTTTCCTGGCAAGTTCATGACCGATTCAACAATACACAAGATGCAGCCCCAGGAAGAATTCAGTACTGATAATTCCACCCCTTTTCCTCACTGCAGAAACCAGACTCTTCCAAGAGTTAGCCCTTATATTTCCAGCAAAGGATATCCTGAAGGCTTGCTTTGTTCACCTTAGCCAACCAAAATAATGGCTTCAGTGGGAACTGCTGGGAAATCCACTCCTTGGAAACAGAAAGTGAGATAAGAATAGCCAGAAAACCAGTCCAAAAACACACTAATGCCACCTGAGCTTGGAGAGGAACTGTGCTGGGCAAAGAGCAACCACTGTGGTCAAATACCAATAACTGCTGTCAAAACTGCCATAGATAGTACAGTATATCATTGATCCATGCAGTGGCGAGTATGTGATGTTATGGATGTGAGAAGAGGTTGCACTCACTCTGTGCATTGCTGCACAGGGATGAAGAAATACTCCTCTTCAGTCCCAAATGTGACAACAGCTACAAGAAAAAAACTCTAACAAAAATAAAGGCTAAAAAGGGAACCCTTTACAGGTGAGTACTGTTGCCCACAGACTGGCAAAGCCTAGAGGAGTCCAATGGCTGTGGCGGTTCCTTACATGCATAGGCTTACAGACAAAATCATTCAAATACAAATCAAACCATGAAACATTCAACTCAACAAACCCATCTGCAAGTACTGTTGCATCTCCGTAGCGCAAGTAAAACCATAGCTACAAGATGGGAACTACTGTCATTCTGGTCTTCTAAAAAGCCCGTTTTAAGGGCTGTTCAAGAGGATACAGGACACTTCGGTCACCACCAGTGAGAGGTGGCTATAACCACGGAGCTGTCAACGGCTGACGCTGGCAGTGCTGCTGGTGGGCTGAGAGGGGCACATGTCTGCAGCCAGCAGTGTCACTGCTCATAACCAGACGGCAGAGAGAGACCCAGTAATTATTACAACGACCTGCGGAGAACGCAAACTCTCCCACATAAACTCAAAGGAAAGACAAAGTCTCCAGCCTGCTTCCTATCGACCTAAGCCAGCATCTCTCTATGGTCCTCACTTCTATGGTCCACAGCGTACCTGCGCTCCGTATAGGGTAGGAAGCGAGCTCCTCTCACTTAGGCATCACAAATACTGCTGTAACGTTGCAAAGTTTGAAATCAGTCTTGGTTTCCTGATTCAGGCAATCAGTGTTGTAAGGGCAAGGAAAAAATGGCTTGGAATTAAAAGCCAAGATCTAAAATAGCACTCAAAATTTTCACTTTTAAAAATTAATTTCCAATATTATGTCAATTGAAGCTGCATTTAAAGATTCAGCCATTCATATCATGCTTATTGCCAAAGCAATTAAGTAGAAGACTATTCGCAGTTATTATTTCACAACCATTTTCCACATCCACTGAGGTGCAATTCTATCATGCTCTACTCTGTAATTTTTTAATCTAAGGGTGCAGTAGAAAAGCTAGTATTTTACCGTGCTGTTCAGCCTCTCTAGATGTCCAGCAAATTTACTTGGAGCGGGAGCTAACTTGCTACTAGATTAAATTTTGAACAGCTGTACACAGACAATATGATTTAAAAAGAAAAGAGGAAAAACCCAAACCCACCCTCTGCTTTACGCTTTGGGAATGACAGTGATTACATTACCATTGTTTTAAAGGGATTTGGTCAACCTGAACATCAATAAACCAGTTACTGTGTTCCTAGAGATGTGCTTCCTAATACAGTGCTGCAGGCAGCAATCCAAGTGAAGGGCTGCAGCGTACAGCTTACAGTCCACCGCTTCCCTCGCGCCTAAACCGGCGCTTGCCGACCCCGCAGCGAGCTGACTCTGGGCGAGCAGCAGCCAGCCAGCCCTGATGAACACCTTTTGCAATGATCTAGTGCACTTGGTAGGGGAATGCCTTCTGTGGGTACGCAGTGTGTTTGATTAGGGGATTAAAATTTACCCACGAGAAAATGTCAGGAGGAGCAGACACCACCTCTCCCCATCTATTAAAATAAAAAAACAAAAACAACTCCATATCTGGGTCAGTTACACAAGCTGGTTCATTACACGGTGGCCAAAGAGGGAGCAGGAAGCGGAGGCTGCAGCAGCGTTTGCCTTCCATAGCAGGGCCCTGTAACAGACGTACAAGCGATTGCCTAAGACAGCATTAGACTGCTGACGCTTAGGAGCATAACCCAGAAAACGAGCTTGTCTGTCAGTGTTTAAATTCTGCTTTTGCATTACTTACTGCGCAGAAATGAATGATTAAATAAGTCAAGGCCATGTTCCTTTATTGCCACTTCCACTTTGAGTTGTATTTCTGCAGAAGGCTTTTAGTGTGGTTTGATTTAGACTCCTGACCGAAGCCGATGGAAGGACTGCCACTTGATTCAGTGAGCATTAGAGCTGAGTTTTTTGTTTAGATATAACTGGATATGAATCCCCAATGACAGAAGAGATCAGAACCTCTTACCAGTAAACATATTTTAATACTTATAAGTTTACTGCACCCCTGTAACAGAAAAGGTTATAACTGGGAAAGTACAGAGAGCACCAAAAAGCATCACCAAAATGATGAAGCAGGTAATTTTACAGTAAAACATTAAACATACTGGAAAAGAAACAACTGATGTGGGATATAGAAGAGATCTAGCATCATGAGTAGCATGGAAAAGGGGAAAACTGAATCACCTCCTCTCTTAGAAGACTGACCTGGTGGCATAAAATAAGACTGACAGCGGCAAAATTCAAATCAAAGGAGATATTTCATGCACAAAACTTTAATTAAACACTGGGATTTTATTGCAGGAGGCTATGGGAGCTCAGAGTTCATGTTATTTCAAAAAAGGATTGGACAAAGTCCTGGAATTTAAGGACTGTTAAAGATAACTTCTCTGGTTCAGAAAGTCCTCAACTATCCAGTTGACAGGTTATACCAGGGAACTATCACCATAATCTTGTCCTGTTCTTTTATCTTTTCCTTATATATGTGCTACTGATCACAACCAAAGACTGAATAATATACTAAAAGGACCTCTGCTCTGGCCTAGTACAACTATACCCATGTTATTCTGAAAAAAAAAAAAAAAGATAATTAGGAAGACAAAATTGCAGCTGCATCCTTTCCACCAGCTTGGTTAGGTAATGGCTTATTAACATAACATTGAGTTGCACCTAAAATGATTTTTAAAAGCTGGAATGTGGTTCACAGTTACTTTTCTAAAACCAGAAGGAACTTTGTCCCTGCACGTGCACAGTCACAGGGTAAAGTAATGAAGTACCCAGCCAGTTAACAGAAGCTTTGTCCCCTTGCAAATTCTTCTCTGTTTGACTTGACTGGCTCTGACTGAGAACTCTGCAGGTTAACACAGTGGAGCAGAAGAGGACATCAGCCCTTCCTGGCTGCAGCCTTGGTGCTCATATAATGCGTGACAGCGGGTGGTTTGCCATTGTCCAATCAGTTGCAGGGAAAATTCATTAACCTAGCTCGCCAATTAGGATGGATTTGTATTAATTTTGGTCAATCCTGAACTAGACATGAGATCCCAGAGGTACAGAGATTGGTCAATAACTTTGCAGCACTGCAACAGCATGAGTGACACTGCTACAAGATTGGTTTTGACTCAACACAACTAAAAATACACCTAAAACAATCTGCTGTTAGAGAAACAGCCCATAACCACTCCTAGCGCTTATGAAAGTCTGCATTTGGAAGAATAGCAGTTTTGTCTTTCCCTTTCTCTGCAGTTTTCCAGGACATTCTGCACACACACCATCCGAGAGCTTCACTCGCAGATAAAGCTCCAGGAGGGAAGAGGGCTGCTCTCATTTGCCAGTAGGATGAAGCACCTACACCCAGGGCTCAGGGCTACAGAAAGGTGTCTTGAGAAAAGCATTCAAATAACCACAAAATCAAAGGATCTTTACTTTATTCTCTTCCCTTACTGTACTTCATGTTCAAAAAACATGTAGACGTGGCACTTCAGGACATGGCTTAGGAGGCCTGGTAGTGTTGGGTTGACAGTTGGACTTGATGATCGCAGAGGTCTTTTCCAACATTAATGATTCTATGATTCTACTTGAGACCTTTCTTTTTCCATTGCCATTATGACACCAAGCACGCGCTACAACCACATTCACAGGTGAGACCTTTGGAAAGAACTGGTCAGACCTTCCTTTGTGCCAATACCAGAGCGTGTGTGGCCGTCTGGAGAGCAAAATCAGGGGACTGCTGAGGACTGAAAACTAACCTTGTGTCTCTTCTGGCAGGTTCCCTGATCCATGGCACAGCAGTGCAAGTGCCAAGCAGTATAAACCTGTGGCCAGAGCAAGCCGGTTTCCTTAGGGTAGGAACAGTTATGTGCACCTTTGCCCATAAAGCCTTTTCAACCACAGCGTGCACTTAAACCCACCAAGAAATGACAGCCTAAAGCTGATAATGCAGAATAATCTAAATCCCTTGATCCTTAAAATCTGCATTGAGTACCATGAATTAGATTTAACTAGCAATAAAATACGTTAAATCTGTTATTCTCTTAATAGAATGATACATCATTTGTATCTGGTATGAAGAGAAATAATGTTCCTTATTTCCAATTTGAGACAGAGGAGGAAGACTGTTTTCATCCTAAAGTGAGGCTTACCATCCTTCTCTACAACTGCACCACTAATCCTGCATCCCACCTCAACTAACATTTTAATTTCAAATAATTAACTACTGTGCAATAGGAGTTATTCTGTCTCAAAGAGAAATCAATCTCAAAACCTACTTCCTGCAGCAACAGAGAACAGGAGAGAGAGGAGACACTTTGGAAGTACAGTGTATTACTAATAAATTCTTTGCTACATGTAATTTACCAACAGCAGCAGCTTCCTAAGAAAAACAATGCAATAGGAAGTGCTTCCACTGCTCTTTAGAGTGGAATCAAGAGCTTCTCATGCCACAGTACTCACGGAAGCTTGCTAAAAGAAATGTTCCTCTGACATATTTTTATCCCAGAGCTTTTGTCGGACTTCAAGTTTGTTCAGGTTTGTTTTTAAAAGGAAATTCACAAACAAATGACTAATCTGCAATCGGAATGCCTTGCTAACCTCTACACGAGTTTCTAATAGCTGCTTGTTGCATTTACAAAGCTGGAGAAACCCTGCAGTGACCAAACATATACCTCATAAATATGCCATACAAACAGCTAGGGTACGGGGCAGCTAACTCAGTTACAGCTCCATTGCAGGCTGGGGGATTCGGGGAAGGCTGGTGCACAGATGCTGGCTTTGCTAGTAGTCTTGGCCAGAAACAGACTCTCGGCGATCGCCTTCCACCAGGGCTGCAAGCTCGGGGAGGGGTTTGTAGCTCCCAGTTCTGAGGGCTGTGCCGGTGGGAACTGAGGGGACACTGAGAGTGGCAAGGAAAAGCCACATCAAAGCCTTGCAAATCCACATAGGTCTGCTTTGGGAACGGGGAGGGGGACGCGGGACACAGTTCTTTGCTGGCATTCTCCCCAGGCAGCCAGTGGGACTGATTGATTTCTTTTTAATTATTATTTCAGTTCTTTAGGGGGCTGTTGTACCATCTATAGTGGGCTTGGCAAAACACATGCTCCCTCTTTTGAAGGGAAAATGGCCATTCTTTCATTTTAATTATCCAGTTGGCTATCAACTACCACAGCACCGACAGCCTCATTACAAACATTTTCTACTCTGGCCAGGCCAGAAGTATGAAATGAGATTTTGCTCTCAAGTTTTTAATGTTTATCATTGACATCCGCCAACGTTGTCCTACTGAGAGGTAAAACTGAAGACATATGTGCAGGTTACACGTTCCAGAAATTGCTCGGGAAAGCATGTAAACACAGGGCAAATGGACATGAAATGCTTTGGGGTTAACGAGACCTCCAATGCACTCCAGATCCTGCTTCAGTGTAATCGCCCAAGCGCAGGAGCAGAGCACCAACGTCTGGATGGAGAAGGACAAGGAATCGTATTCACTATGTGCATTTGTACATACACAAATAAAAGTGTGTCAGGGTTTGGTAAGCAAACGCCTTGCACACCATTCCTCTGCAAAATTGTTACCTTTCCAATTCAAGCCATACATCTTCAGGAGTGCTTTTAGCAGACCAGGAAAACGGCAGCTTTTAAAAATCAATAAAACCTCAATAACTAACAAAAACATCAATCTGAAGGGAAAACCACTGATTCATCTCTGTGTATTGTACCTAACTTCCTTCACAGAGGTCAGGTCAGATCTTTCTAAATTTCTAAACAGACTAACTTCTCCCTGGGCTTACACTGCCTGCCTCTCGTTATCTGGAGGAAGGTAAACCTTTGTCAGATTAAACTCGAGTTTTAAGGGATGAAAATATTTTACCTCTTGTGACAAGAATTTCAAGAGGACATGTGAAACACCTGATTTTTATTCACTTGCTCTAAGATGCAGGCAGCACCAGCAAGGGGTATTGCTCTTAAAATCCTGCCATCTGCAGCCTTTTGCTAATAAACTGTTTTAGGAATAGAAATCACCGTGGAATGGGAATATGCTAAAATCCACAGAAAATATGGCTGCAAAGGCAACTGTGGGTAACTGCTTTTGTTTGATGCTAATCCAACAGCCTGGGATTGTCTTATTTTCCTCAAAGCTCTTCCTCCAACTTTCTCCCCTCCCAGGGATCTTAGTGCTTGAAATAGACAGCTTCATATTTATTTGTGAAGGAAGCACATAAATTTCTTAACACTGTCCAGCAAAACCTTACTTCTAAAAAAGCTGCTTGCTGGTCACAGAGGGAATTTCAGTATTTTGGCCTGCTCCATTGCCTGCTTTCTTCTGAGTTGCCTGCAAAACACCGTAGTGTTGCATGACAGCTCTTGCTATATAAGCTACCACCCATCAGGGACTGGACCAAAACCACACTAATTTTACAGAGGAAATTTCTATAGTGCTGACTGGGTTTCAATTCAAAGCAGCAACACAGAAGGAGAGAAAAGCATCTGTCAATGGAATCTCACAGTTTCTCCTTAACAGCAGTGTCCATCTTTCTGCCTACGGTGTTGTCAGTGTGTAAATAATAGCAAGTCCCCCAAAAAAAGATCTTTCATGTAACCTCAGGAGACCACTTCAGAAGAACACAAGAACAATGGCAACTGATCAGAAAAGCATGTAGCCTTGCATCCTGTCTGTGACAGTGACAGCAATCAGATCCTTCCGAGGAAAGTACACAAAATTCTTACGCAGGCAGCTGAATTACTCAGCGCCTGGCTTAAGCCCTCCCAAGAATTACAATGTGTTATCCACATAAAGATCAGGTCTTTTAAGCTCTGTCCCTGACAACGCTCCTTATGGCATTCGTTTCCACAAGCTAACTGCTTGTGGATCAGGTTTTGGAGTGCTCTCCTGCAAACTGACCTGTACTGATTGTTTCTGCAGCATGAGGAAAATATAAGAAAAACACACCCCCTACCTTTTCAAGACATTAATTACTTTAGGTGCTTTAACATTAGCCCCCCCTCAACCCCCACTTATTTTCAAGAATGAGCAAATTAAAGATTGTCTTTAAATACTGTCTTTAAAGCTACTCCCCTAAGAAGGAAGCGAAGGGCACGCATGTGAAGACAAAATGTGAGCACATGCAGGGCTGGGGCTGGCTGGTCTGGACTAGACATGTCGGCCAAAAGTGTCGTGTGTGTAAATGTCTAGTTTCATTATGGGTCATGAATTCTCTAAAAAGCACAGAAGGAACCATTTGTGCTCTCACTTACCCTGTACCCTGAACTAATTCTTATTTATTACCCCAGTCATCACACTTGCACAGTCACAGACGCTGCGTGTTTAGACAAAAACAGTTCACCAGTAGCTGCAAAGGCCAGGAAATAAAACGCTGAACCACTAACCTGGGCCAATTAACAGTACAGTGCGGGTCACAGAGGCGTCCGGATCTACCAGACGGCAAGATCTACCTTTGGCTGAAAGCGTGGCTCTAGCCCCTCAGCAGTTACCATGCTGCTTTCTCTTACTGTTACAGTACATCAGGTAACTCCACCTCTGCTTCTCTTGGGGACTAAACTACAAGAGACAGGCTTTCCAGACAACCACCAGCCCCCGCCATCCTAACAAGACCTATGAGTGAGCCAGAGGCACGAGGAACATGATCTTATGACATCCAGAACACCCTCACCTCCCACAGCTTTGAGTGCCCAGCACACTTCAGAGGGATTCTCGTCAGCACTCAAGAAGCAGCGGTCTGAGCACACGGTAGGGGTCATAAATACTTCCTTATCCAATTCCCCACGATGCCCATCAGCACTGAAACAACACTCTGCCAGGGTACAGAGCCACAGGCTTATCCATCTACTTTTTCAAATGACAGCAACATTTCAACAGGTTTTTGTACCACAAAGTAAACACAAAGAAACACTGCTATTGACTGCAATTTGCAATTACATATTGACTAGTAGGACAAGAGAGCTGAACAAACAGCAGGCCACAAATAAACACCTACGATGACTAGCAGTCTTCGTCCTACAATGGAGGGGGATCACGGAATATGTAGGGAAGCCACTTGCACAATTTCAAGTGGCTGGTCCTTTGCAACAGAAATTATTCGCTGATTCAATTTTGCTGGCAGTATTTAGAAATGCTCTTGCCTCTTGCTGTTATAGATGGCAATTTATACAAAGAGCAAGTGTTTCAGAGCGGCTGGGTGGTCGTCAAAAAGGCATAAATTCATTTAAGGAAATTGTTGTAATATTGATGTATCCCAATGTTTAATTTGCCATGGTTTGAAAAAGGATCATAACTACACTGGAGAATGAATCGGGTCTCTGTCTGTCTTACAGTTGTTATTTCTAAGATTATCATCCACATGAACTTCCAAAGTGTCATCTGTGACTTGCAAAAACACTTTAATATCAAGTTGAACTGCAGCTCCAGAGTGAGCTTTGCAGCTAAACTTGCATCTGTGGATAAGAGAACGTGACCTCTGTAAAAGATCCTGGGGTTAACAGTAGTTTCAATCGCCATGGTGCATGACCAGACCCTGTTTTAAATAATCCCTCGTTTTAAATTTGTTCTGACTAGTATCTTCCTGGCAGAAGGAGTACTACTGGAAAACAACACACTGAAATGACTACTGCAGTGCGCAAGGTTTGCAAATGCAATGCCTTCATGCATCATCAATTACATTAATGGAAAAAAGGAAAGACAATATTTGGGTGAATCCAGGGATTGTTAACGTGCTAAAAAATCCCATTTCATTCAGGCCTAACTATGTAGAGCTGAGCCTGATGACTGACCAGTGGCCCATCTGAAGTCAGTTTGTGTTCAGCGCCTATTCCGTCCCCTTCCCTAGAGACCACACCACCACAAATGTCCCAGGATGCCAGCTGAGCTTCATTATTAGCAGTCCTATAGAGCCAAAAACTGAACCCTGGGGGAAAACTTGTCATGGCATTGCCAGCAGTTTATTTGCTTGGTGATTAGACAAAGGAGTCTAGTGTCTGGACTATGAATCCATAAAGAACAAGCTCAATAAGTACAAACAAGAAAAACTAACATGTCTTTTATACACAATGCAAACATTTTCTCAGCTCAGTGTGTCATATACTATATTGTCCAAGTCATTGGAAGGTATAGCGTTAGCAGCTGGTAGGAATATCTCACTGGGGAGCTTTTAGTGCAAATTCAACATCCATTGTATAATATTCTGTATTATTACCTTTGCTGCCATAAAACATCCTCAGTGAGAACAAGCGTAACTTTGGACAACTTGCTTTTCAGGAAAATCTGGTTCTCTCTCTCTGCATTTTTTTCCAGAAATATTTTCTTTTAATATTTTCTCTTTGTCTTGCCACTCTCCGCCCCAAAATATGACACATTTTGTATCATACTTGTTAATAGTTTGCCGTATTATTAAATCCATGGGTTTCAAAGCAGGTAGCAGGCAGCATGCTGTGTTAGCCAAAAAGCTGAAAGGAGCTGAAGGCTCTGGACGGGTTAAACAGGAATGAAACCACCTGCACCTCTTGGCTGCGATGCCAGCTGATGGAGGCAGGGTACTGTGCAGACCCGCACTGCAATGGAGCATGAAGACCTCACCCATCGGCACGTTACACACACATTTGCGGATTCAGCCGCACTGATCTCGTGAGGAGCTGGAAAGTTGTGTTTCCAAAGCACGCCGAACTCCGTTTCACTTCACATACCCAAACCTGAATGTCCCTTGTGGACAACACACTAATGACCTCTGTGCTCAGGACACCAGACAGCACGAGAGCCACAGCAGAACACGAGTCTACCAGATTCCACTTCTTATTCTACCCACATCTAAAACATCTCTCCCCCCGCCAGTCACTCTGTAGCCAACAAGCCCCAAATACCTTCAGCACAATAGCCAACTCGCAAGGCTGGTGTTTTGATAGGTCGTCACAGATACCCAGGGAAGCTAAACATCTTGAAGGAGTAGATTTCTTTATAAGAAGATTTCATTGCATTTTATAAGAAATGCAAAAAAAAATAAGCCTTAGAGATAGAACCTCTTTCTACACCCACATGACTAAGCAAAAGCAACCACATAGCTGATGACAGTTTCAGCATCGTGAGTTACAGCAACACAATAGTACCTCAGATTTATATATTCCAGCAGTGTTCCTGTGAACCCCTGCTTGATGGACATATGGGCAGCATCTTGACAGAGGAATACGTCAATTTAAATACAAAACAGGGGGAGAGGGGGAACCAAAACAGAAAAAAATTGTGAGACATTTTGACGTTCCTGTCCTGTAATTTTACCTTCAGGAAGATTGACAAAGGAGGTGGATTTAACTAGTCAAACACTAGCATGGTTCTCACCATAATAACTCTCTACATCAGCCTTCTGAACTAATATCTTTTTTTAGTATCAGGTTTCTAAAGGATCTTCAACTCAATCACTAATTTTCAGCTTGCAATTTACCCTGGAAGCATTTTTGCTGGTGCAATTTGTGCCACTTAACTGCTTTGATTTGCAGGCACGATTAGTAAGTTAAGGATTTATATATCCAAAACTACACCTGTAAAATGGAAGGCTGCTTTTAAAAACAGCCCACATGCTTAAATTGAATGCAACTCAGTTCAATGCTACATGGATCTCTAAAGCACCCTGCACATTCCAGAGTAAACAAAAAACCCCTTTACTTTCTTCTTGTGGCAAAGTTATTCTTTAACTCACTCATCTTTCTTACATGACTCATTCTAATCACAGAGGCTCTCATGAAATAGTACCTCTCTTTGTCAGACTGTCAATGATTTCTAGTGCTCAAAAGGTGTGGCCAAGGACACTCAGGCACTTTTATTGTTACTTATATTGCCAGGTAGATTGGACAAAACCACAGGATGCTGACTATGATAGCTAACACCATCTATCGCTGCGGTGACCAGGACCACTCAAATCCCAGGGTGGGCAGAGGCAAGAATAAAACCAGTAACTGTGATGAAAGTGAAAATAAAAACAGAGAATTTGGAACGCATTTAAAACATCCTTCAAGGCAAACAAAACAAACCCAACACCCCAGAAAAGACCAGACAATCCTATCCTGAAGGTTTCACTCAGCCAAAAATCTTAACAAGGTCAGTTTTAACAAGCACTTCATCACACGCTTACAGGGTAGGTGATGGCCTCGCCTCTACAAACTGATGATCTAGAGAGAAGAAAGGGAACAGGGGAAAGACCCAGAGAAGAGAGCGCCTTGGCCAGTGCCATCAGCAGAATCGTAAAAAGAAATCAAAGCTCAAACTGCTCTACCTGTGCTGCCTCTCTAATCTACTTCCAAGTCTACACCAATAGTAATTTATTGCAAACATCCATTTAAAATTAGTGTAGCTCCAAATAAGCAAGTTATAATAACTTTAACTCCTTATTTCTTCAAGGCAACTCTTTGCAGGGAAGGTGTATTACTATTAATGTTCTCAGTTCAAAACTACTGTCCCACAAGAGAGTAAGTCAGAGCTCTAACATGCATATCCACATATCCAGTTCAGCTCATCTACAAAGAGGAGGGAGAATAATGCAGTAGGAGAATATGTAAAATAAATCTTGCCTCTGTAAACATTAGTGGATTAAAAGGTTGGAAGGAGGAAATGGTTAAAGCTGTCAAAATGTTTAATTAGACATAATCTGATGTATAACTGAGTGGGGGAGTAAAAGAGGTCAGAATTGAACTTCCCCTGGAAACATCCTTTCCACTGAAAACCGAAGCACTTCCCTGCTTGCAGCCGCAAAGAACACAAGAATGTGTATGAACCCCTCTTCCTACTATTCATCTCATCTGATGTTGTTTGTTTGCTCGTTTTTCATCTGAGATTTAAAACCCTAAACCATCCTCAGTCATTTGACTAAAATGTGAAAACAGCTCAAGGGAGTTTTAGCAAAAAATGTTTATGTACATTGACATTTTTTGTGAGAACTAACTTCGAATTGGGGTAAGTAATGGACTATGGTCAGTGATATTTTCCCTTCAGAAACAGGCTCCCTGGATAAGATAAGCAGAAAGTTGGTCTTTGCTCTATAACCTTACATCAGCATATAGGAAAAATCCTGGAATATGTGCACATATTGGGGGTCAGGAGAGTGCACTGGGAGATTTCCTCTGAATTGGTGCAATAATACACCATTCATGTAACTCAGACTTACTTGTGCTAGTTGGAATCTAGTTCTGCAGGCTGGTAACGCTACCAAATACCACGAGGAATGCTCACTTTTTACGTAACTGATGCCCTGGAATTCATTTTGAAAGCAAGGTATACGTGCCCACAAATGAGTCACTCCTCCTCAAGTGTGTTTGGGGCTATACATGGGAATCACTGCAGCCTGTACCGAAACATAGTTTCTGCCTGGAAAACACCACCTGTTTCAGCAGCTTGTGACAGTTAAAGGCTACGGTTCCCAAAATCACATTCCACAAGGTAACGGCAAGTTCTTTGCAGCCAGCAACATTACTTTCATAGTGGCCTGATGATAAATTGCTATAAAAATTCAATTGTAAGGGTGCAGGGTGATCTGGTACTCAGCCCAAAAGTGTTGAGAAGCACTGGTTTGGAGGAAAAGCCACGTGGAACTCAAGACAGGGCATTAGAGAAGCAAAATGATCGCATGGACTGGTCTAGGTCCCCAGCATTCCCACTACTACAAAAACACCCTGGTACTTCCAGAGTCTACGAAGTGCCTGCTGTAATACAACAACCAACATCAGTGCTCTCTGCTTCGTTGCAAGACAGTACCTCCAGTGCTCCAGAGCTCCTTCACACTCTGTCAAGACTATTTGGTTTATCCAAATGATATCTCTCTCTCTCTCTCAGACCAAACACCTCCTCCAACTGCAATGCTTCCACCTATACACTACTAACTTGGAAATCTCCCAGCGGGCACAGACCAAGCCTGACCTCTTTATTATCTGATCTCAGATCCCTGTACGAATACAGCTGCTTACATGTTTCACAACACAGTATGTTGCCCTGCAGAACTGTAGGTTTGTGCTCTAAGAAAATAAGAGTTCTTCAGGTGTGGGAGGCAAGACAAAACCAAAACAGTATTAAAATAAATCTTTTAAGAGAGAACACTTACGGCTCCCCTGGGATGAAGCATATTAAATACACAAAATGTACTATAAAAGTTAGTTCTATTTTCTCACTCCCAGTTAGAAGACAACCCTGATCCAACTTCCCTTAAAGTCAAGGCAAAAAAATCTTGCCGTCTGGGCTAATGCTTACCTTTAAATTGGGCCCAGTAAGTATCAGTAGCAACTGTATGCACAGAATCTAGATCAGGGTACAGAGAAGAAATACAGTGCTCCTTTTGACTTAGACCATATATGAACACTCCTCCAGTCACCACACTTGAAAATTAAACTTACAGGCTCAGTGAAAAGAAAGAATTAAAGCTAGGCAGGTTTTCCACTTACTACCAAAAACTTTTAGTGTCACTGCAGAAGGGGAGGGAAAAATGTACGCCACTCGTGAGGTATTGAACCTAAGTACACACCTCTCTTCCAGCAACTGGTAGCCATTACATGTCTAATAGCAGCATTAAAATTACAGTTGATGTAACTCAAATGTTCATCTCCTTCCTTCAAAACTCCAAATATGGTGTTAATGAAAAAAGCAAAGGCGGCAAGACTAGCCCTTCTGAAGTATTTGTGTACGAAACACACAGTACAGTGCAGCTGCCTGCTACGTGAGATTGTATAGCTGCTATTGAGAGGAAGTTGTTGATTAAATGAATTACACGATACCAACAAAACCCCCATCTTCCACGATAAAGAGCTTGAATGACATTCTGAGGTTTGAGGAACACGTGTTGGGGGAGATAGAGAGGCTATGTTAAAAACTGTTAGGACTTTGGGTGGAATGATAACTACCTCTCTAAAATCTGTGGGAAATCTTTCCCCATTATTATAATAAATTACAGAAGTGAACACAACCTTGGCAAGAGGTGCTTGAACTACAGCCTAAGGGAAAATAGGCCAACATCTACTTACAGAACAGACATGCCACAGGCAGCACAAGTGCAAGCTTCACTTGCAACAACCAGCCCAAGTACCTGCCCTGTCTGAAAGGCCAGTAGTTAAGACAAACCTTCCTTCTGCAAAGCAGGGAGACAGGATGGGAAAATGAATTATTATGTTGTGTTAGTGGCCACGCAGTGTCATAAAATTAAGATATTAGTAAGACAGCTAGTCTGGAGAGCTCCCCTGTTCTAGGAGCCTGCACTCGCTGACACATACAACACAGAGGGCAACACTGCCTCAGGCATTTACATCCTATCAGCAGGAGACAAGGACATCTTCCGCTCCCTTCCCTGCCCCTTCTCCCCCACCAAAGATTATTTACTTTGTAATCTAGGGCTGCCCAGTGAGAGTGCACACTGTAAACAGCATCTTTATAGTTTGGTCCTTGGTGTGTAGGGGACTGGGCTAGGGCACAAACGTGTTTTCCTACAGCCTGTTCACTGATTCGAGAAAATACTTCCGTTATTGATTGCAGACAGTTTTCCAAAAAGGCTTAACTGCTTTCATGAATCAGACCCTCAGATTGCCGTGACTTCTTCGCGTATCAGATACCTTTCTAGCACACAGGAAATAAGGAGTAGGAACTTGTAAAGGACTTATGCAGGAAATAACCAGGCTCTGGGCTATCTCAACTCGCTCCACCTTGGTAAGTAAAAGACCTACCGTTGTCACAACATTAATCGAGGCACACTGAATACAGAGCCCTGCTATTTCATCTTTAATGTTTAAACTGGAGCTGTTCTATGCAAACTGTTTAATCCCTAATCAGCAGCATCCTGCAGAAGGCCAGAGAAGTTCAGAAAAAAAGATACACAATCAGGTATGGAGGGGGAAATGGGGAAAAAGGTTCTGCTCATTGTTGATATGACTTAGAGGATCTCCTGGCAGATAGGGAGCTCCACCTTGTCTTGGCATTCAGAGCCCCAGATTGCCAGAGAAGTAACCTGGATTTAAGAATGCTTAGCATGGTCAGGGAAAGGGAAGACAACAGTAGCATGATCTGCTCCGGGCAGGACATGGTGGTCCAAACCATCTGCAGTCATAAACCAAGAAGAGCAACTACGAAGCATTCTGTCTGCCTTCTGAACTGGACACCTGAGATACCAGGGCCTTGGGTGGTGCCCTGGTGTAAGAAGGCATTCATTCAAAAGGAAAGCCCATGAATTTTAAACAGAAAACAGGAAAGTGTCCAGAATATGAGTTCTGTTCTAGGACGAAGAACAGTTAAGCAGGTACAGTAGGAAGTGAAAGATGAAGATTTGATTCAGTTATGTATAGCCCAGATGAGGAGCAAGACAGTATCTACTGAGGTAGAAGCAGATGGCAGAAAAGAAACACACAGCACCTGCAACTCATGTAATATACACATATTCAAGGTTAGCATCCAGAAGAGGTCGTCTTTGTGTGGAATAAATAAAAAAATGTCAGAGCAGTAGAGGCTGTCATCGTAAGCCAATGACAAGAAGATGGGAGTCAAAGGGAGTCGAAAGAAAAACCTTCAATTTAGCAAGTCTGATTTATCCCATCATTGCGTCCCACTGTTTCAAGTGCCCTGTTCACTGGACACGTTTATAGCTCGGTTGGTACAATCACAGCACACCAAAGCTGCTAACATACCTGCAAGGTTGCAGTCTCGTGCAAGGTTCCACTAGGTTGGCTCAAGAGGTAGGGGAACTCAGGTAGGTAAAGGTTTCAGTTTTCAAATTAAAGAGGTTTTAGCTGGAATTGACCCTTACAGGAAAAATGAGCCCACAAGAAGACTTAAGAAAGTACCTGGCATTGCTAGGTTTCCTGAGAAACCAGGGGCTGGAAGGCATTTGGGAGAATGCCCATCTCTCTCCACGTGAGAAGAGGCAAGTTCTTTCAGAGCCCCAGTTACCTATGATTATTCACCTTTAATGAACCCTCTCAGGTCTCTCTCTTCCTTATATTTCCTTGCTTCTGACCTTATGGTATAAACTTTTTGTTACCAGGGTTTCCTCTAATGACACCTCTATGCTCTTTCTGAAGACAGACACTTTTCTCCTCCGCATTTCAATGGAACCCTTGCCATACCCTCCGTTTGATGCCTCACAGTTTCCACTTGCAGAATTCCCCACTGTTTTCTGTGCCTTCCCCTGAGCTTGAGCTGCCTAGGCTAGAAGATTAAGGTGCCCATTAACAAGGACCAAATCTCTGGGTCTAAGCATTAACCTAGCTGAACGCTGTGTGTTCAGGAACTGGACCACAGTTCTCATTCTGGCTCTGCCTCAGTCCTGCTGTGTGACTTTGGGCAGGACGTTTCTCCCATCTGGCCTTCTTGGTTTCCCCATCTGTAGAAAAGGGCAAGCCTCATTATCCCTCCCTATATAAAACATCCTGAGATCTACAGAAGACAAACTGTATTGAGAGCCAGGCGCTATTATTATTACAGTTCTGGCGTGTTAAATAGACACTGGCAAGAGACACAAAGGCACAATAAATCCAAGGGCAAGGAAAGCAGACAGAACAGTAAAGCATTAAAAACTGAAGAAAGAAGGGGGAAAAATGTAGTGAAAACCAGAGTACAGCACTGGGGCACTACTGCTGTGGCCTAAGTATATATGGAAGGATAACACTATTTTGAAGCAGTTGTACAAATCCAGCGGCCCATCCTCTCAGCCTTTGTGTTTTTAGAGGCCTGTAGTTCTGGTGAGTCCAAGTTGCTGCTCCTCCCTAATTCCACACATGGGAAAGACTTTTTGTATGGTTTGGCTTACAAATGAAGTGACTGACTACACCTGTACAGCTCAAGTAGGCGAGGAGATACTCTATCACGTTTTGAAATCAGCCAGGATTATACTTTCTCCAGCTGGGAAAAGCAACCAGTAAGAAATGAAAAGCACAAGAAAGCTCGCATGCAGACCTGTAGGACAGCTAAGTGAAGCTAATATTTATATAACTGCATAAGTAGTGCTTTAAAAAGGAAGATTATCATAGAATTATAGCATCATCTAGAGATAACTGAGGCTCTGGAATCAACATAGTAATGTGCCTGTTACTCTACAATGCTGCTGGGCAAGCAGCAGTTGCGATCCATCCGTCAGCGTGTCCTTTGCTGTCACAGGATCCTTGCTGCAGAGGCTACCAGGTTCTGCTCCTTTCCATTATGGATGAGGCTGGAGTGTCCCTGTGATTTTTCACTATAGGGAGTTACAGTGTCCCTCTAACCAGTTTTCATTATATCTCCTAGGCAAAGAGCAGCTTGTGTCTTGGGGTTAATATAAAAGGTAAGAAAAATTCAAATTCTGTCTTTGCAATTCCTGAGAAACAGTCACTTTTGCTTTCCAGAGAGCAGCAGAAGCTGAGAGTCTATGAACTGGGTTTTGAATGTTTGGAGTGAGAGAACTATGAGATTGGCTGTGCCTGCAAAGAACAGGTTATGGTATGAATGCAGGGTCATACATTGCCTTTGGTGGATTTCTTTTCCCCTTGCTGTTTGAGTTTTCATTACCATGTCTTCCTAAAAATGTGTGCAACCTTGTTTCTCGGTTAAAAGGATTTTCTTTATTATTTTTTAAAGCCTGTTTGATGAGTGATATGAACTGCCAGCAAATACTACATTTCACTCCCCCTCATTAACATTGTAAATTAATTTAGGACTCATTTGGATGCAGAATTAACAACCTGAGGACTAATCCACTCTTTATTCAGAGGACATACTCAGGATGAGCAGTCTTTCGTCTCACATCACTCAATTAGTTAGCAGGACCGTCTCTTGGGAATAAGATGATATTTCTGTCTCTCTGCTTGCAAAGGAACTGTTCAAGGTTAAGGCAGAGGTCTGGGAGACATCAGTTCTGGTTCTAGCTCTACTACAGACTTCCTCTGCAACCTTGGTCAAACGATTTTACACTCTGCATCCATTTTCTCTAATTTACACATCTAGAGCGGTCAGACTTAGAGACCAGACAAAAGATTAAAAGTACTGCTTATGATGGTTTAGGCCAGCATGTTTTATTACATCAGGGCTAAGGATACATGGGCCATGGGCCAGCTGCCAACACAGAAACTTGTTAAGCCAAAGTAATACATTTAGTAAGTTCTCACTTATGTGCCCCTACCCTTACTTATGTGAAATGGTGTTTTATTTTGTGAGCACGCTTCTCCTGTGATGCCACTGTGATTAATACACTATTATCTATATTGCAGGGGTAAAGTCAAGCCCTCAGTTTTCAGAGCAGCAAAATAACCAAGAGAAAATGTTGCTTTTCTTAAAGCAAAAGTTAGCAGCAATCTTGCAATATCTCAGTGACGCTGTTTTCAGATGCCCTGTATGTTTACTAGAGAAATAAATAACATTTCTTGCAATTAACAAATTAAATGCCCTGTTGGAGCTCAGCTCTTACTCGCTGCCAGCAAATAATCTGCAGAAACATTTCATCCACTGAGGGGAATGAAGATTAAATATATGCTTTGGCAAGTGTCGTTTTCCATCAGAGTATTTTCTTGAAGGCACTTCATGTCTAATGATACATTGAGGACCTGTTCCTCTGAGCACAATAAATACGTATAAATAATTGCTGCAGAAAAGAGCCTGACGGACAACCAGTGCACTTTGGGCATAACTGATTGATGCTACTTATAATCAGTAAGACTTGTAAAGCTCAGGCCTTCTGTTCTGGACAGGAGCTGCACACATGAGCTTAGCTGAACTCTGCCATCCCACAAGGAGAGCATTTTTAAAGCCCTAATACAAACTGTTATCAATTGTTTGTGTTGTAGCATTACCAAGAAGCTGTAACCACAGATGAGGACCCTGTGGTGCCATGGGTTGCAGAAAATAAAAAGGAGGAAACACTGCAATGGTTCCTATAGTCTGAAATCAAAGGCCAATTGGGCTCCAGAACATTCTCACCTCTAGTGTGATCATAAAGAATGAATGATTTTACACACTTTATTGTTGGCTACAGTTTCATGGAAAGGCTCTGGACAGGCATTTGATATCCACTATGACAGCATAAGAAAAAAAAAGCATGGAAAAAAATGTCTTTCTGGCACACTATTTCTAATCATAATTGAATTCCAATTTTTTCAGAGATATAATTGTTCCAGTGTGGTTCCTTCAGACAGATGACAGTGACAAGACAACCACAGCACCACAAATCTATGACTGTAACTAATAATTCTGCAGGAAGTTTCCAACCAGACTGTTTCTCTCCTTAAAATATTGCATTTGCTCTCTGGCTAGTCCTTTAAACTCTCCGTAAAGATCAGATGGGCTGTTATAACTACATGAGACTGCTACTCAATGTCATCAAATCCAGCCCATTGACAAAGGCACTCCTCTAAACAACCTCAGGACCAGAGGCCAGAAAAGCTGCGTTTGTCCTGCAGTTGTACAGCTCAGTCTGCAGATGTCTGCAACGTTGAAATGTCTGCTACATTAAAAGGACATCAAGATTGCAATAATCCTTCTTCCTTAAATGCAAGAAGAGAAATGTCTGAAGCTAACAGCACCAAAATCTCATGGATATTGCTAATCCATGAGCTACCATGAGCGCAGTGATTGCTAGCCTTTCCTGCAGTTTTCATCCTCAGGTACTTGTCCTGATGAGTTTTACATTTTCATGCCACACTGTGCTCCCAATTACCGTACAGTCAGCAGATTCTCTCTAGAGCATATGAAGGGCATCATACATCACACTTATTACCGACCTAGAGAGTTAAGAGAAGTGAGAACAACAGGATCCTGCTGTTGGTTTATCATGAGTTTTCTGGTCCAGGAGAAGTAGCCGTCTCCTATTTGAATTTAGTTATCATAAGTGATATCATTAGGTTTTGTTTGCTTTTAGCCCACTCTGCACTCAAGTCATGCTGAGCCCCGATCTCCTGGCCACCAGCAAATCAAAACCAGAAAAACCTCATGTTCACTCATCTTCCTAGTAAGACTGTATTTCAACAACCAATGTGCCCAAGGGCCATAACTGAAGAAACCTGAAAGCACCCTTCTGAGAAGAGAAAGGTTACAAAAGCCAGTGAGAAAACAAACACTCTTACCTGTCTGTAATAAGCCAGCCCCACTGTCCTTGACTCCAAAGTGCTGCTGGATGTCTAGTAACACACCTGCAAGGAAAACAGAGAGAAGAAACTCAGTGCCTTCAGCTTTTGAAAAGCATATAACTCAAACCTTTCGTGAAGCATCAGCAAAGCTTCACGTTCCAGTAGTTTAGACACATAACTTCCGAAGTTTGCACATTGGCTTCTTTTGGGTACATGTACGCTCAAGAATTATGGGCTACTACAGTAAAAGCAGAGGTGGGTAGATACATTATGCAAAGAGTTTGGGAACGACATCCTCGTGCATGAGAAACTGGGTCTTTCCTTTCTACTTAAATAAGCTCAGGGGGTTCTTTTTGTTTGTTTTCTGCAGGATCCAGATCCCTTACTTCTGTTATTTCAGAAATACAGGGAAACTGATTCTGCACCTTAGGTGCTTCAGATGGTTCGACAAGACAGACAGATCGATTCCAAGACAAGTTTTAACAAATCTCTGTTAGGAGGAGATATGACACATCGATGGGAGCAATGAGGGAAGTTTTCACATTTAGCTAGTTCTGGGGGGTTCTCATTTCCAAGACAAATGTAGAAAATAAATTTAAAATAGGTTAGTAAAGGTGGGTAAGTGACCAAATGCTTAGCTTTAAATCAACTACAGGCAGAACCAAAACCAAACTTCTCTCTTCCCTGAACCCCTAATATTTTAATTGGCACAAGCAAAATTAAACGGTTTTGTAACATTTACATATTCAGGTAGATTTAGCACTTGGGTATCAAACATATAAATACATGTAACGTCAGGTACAAATGAACAGGCATGCTTTTGTAACCAGCTAACCAACAGGGAAAACCCCCAAGAGAGGTTTTGTAACTCATTTTGGGGGACATGCATTTGCCAAGCTGTAGATCATCCAGTTGTGTCAGAGGCCTGAACGTTTGTCTGCGGTCTAAACAAACTGCACTGTGATGTGATTCTTGGGTCTGGAACAGACAGTTGCTCTCTTGATATCTAGGACTTCCTTTTTATTCTACTGTCTTCCTCAAAACTGAGAATGTGCAGGTTTCTGTTTTAAAAAACAAGAAATACCACTCTCCAACCATACTGAGCATCTACAAAAGTTCACCTTCATTTCAAAAGTTGATCTGAGGCTTTATGAGCAGTGATTCTGCTCATCACTGCAGGTCACGGGCATCAACTAAGCACCAACCTGAACTCACCATAAATATCTTGGCTTCTGGGACTGCCAGGATCACACTAATGACAAACGCAAACTGATAAAAGACCCAGAGGTAACTATTCCCAGAAAATATCTGGGACAATGCTAAGAATACAGACATAAATTAAAGGTACTCAAGGAAAAAAAGATACAGAGAAAAAGGAAAAAGCAAGAAAGCTTATTTGTCCTATTCCATATTACTTGTACATCACATCTAGTCAGGGCAGCATTCAGGCTGGCTTTTAGACTACCAATATCTGCCCAATAAGATGAGTACAACCTCCTACAACAACCTGCCCTTCCTCACTCTCTCTGTCAGACTGTTTAGCCCTCAGCAGAGAAGGCTCAGGGTGGGGAAGGGTGTGAATCTTATCAATGTGTATCAATACCTGATAGGAGAGGGGGTAACAAAATCAGAACTAGGCTCTTCACACTGGTGCCCACTGAAAAGAGGCAAAGGGCACAAAGTGAAACACAGAAAAACCCATTTAAATGTTTAAACCCCATTTTTAGCAGGGGGCTTGGACTAGATGATCTCCAGAGGTCACTTCCAACCATCAGTTATTCTGTGATGCTGTAATTTTCTGAAGTATTAAGTGCCTGATTATATCCAGTTTTCCTCTGGCCTTTCTTTTCCTTTGGAGCATTGCTGTCTACTATAATTCCAAAAGGAACTTCTTAGCTTCCTCTTGGATGGCAGATTTACCTCCGTTTTCAAAGTGCCCTGGCATTTCTTGGCTGCCCTTCCCTCATTTGCTCCATTAATAACTGGGATATCATTACCCAGGCAATATCTGCTGACAGAAATAAATTTTGTGTTTGCCTAGCAAAACCCTCTGAGGTTTAGATGACTTACATACTCCCCTTGTTGTCCCACCCTTTCAGGAGAAAGTGGTTCTTTTGCAACCCAACCTAGAAACCTTACTTAGCTTAACCAGCTCTGAACACCTTCCATTTGTGCTCCTTTATTGGTTGGTCCTGGACTGCCCACATCAGGTGAAGCTCAGCAAGTCAGAACAACTTGTGGGTACTTCAATCCCAATTTTGTCGAAGATAAACCCATCAACATTCTCCAGAAGAACATGGAATAAGGGAGGAAATACCAAATACAATGTTTTCTTATGCTTTCCTATCATCACTCAGTTGTGCTACACAGAAGTGAAATAACCTACTAACTCCTTGCAGCTGAGCCTGACATTCCAGCTGGAAAAGCCAGGTCAGAGGGATCCAAGCTCTCCTTACTTTTACAGACACGTTCAATACAAGACTTAGTCTGCACACATACATCACTGGGTGGTCCAAGTGATGCCCATTCACCTCCTGGTCCATGGGCAGATGGCTTCCTGGTGGATGCCATGCTCCTGTTCAGCCCATCAACTTGCAGCTTCTTTTATTTCAGTAACAAAGGGCTAAGTTTTGCACCCACCTTTCTTTCAGGATGGGGCTTCAACTCCCAGATAGATTTTCATTTCAATAATTAAACTCTGTGAAACAGGCTACAAGTACATTACCTGAAGTCTGCAAAGAAAAACAAAGTAGTACAGGACACTGCACCTGTGCTGTTGCAAACACTCTGGTTAGGATGGTAACTGATGAAAAAAAATTTACCCTGCAGCTAGCGCAGACAGACTACCTTGATGCTGGTTTCATGGTAGAAATCTGTGCTGAAGTGATCACCAAGCAGGATTCATACCTTCTGAATTAAGTTATCTCCACAGGTCCCTTCCAGTTTCAACACCTCTGCGACTCTGTGCTCCTAATCCCACGATGGAATTCACACACATGTCCACAGCTTCCTCCACCACCCTGAAAGGTGCCTGCCCTGCCTGCAGCAACGTATCCCCAGCCATGCCAGAGAGGGACATTAAACCACCAAAAGTCACCAGGAGCAGGAGCCTGGGATGTGATCGAAAACGTTGCCTCAGAAAGAAGAATTCTTTTTTTTTTTTGGATTTGCATCAGAAACCAGAACAGCAAGTGCAAGGGATTATAATGGTGCCTACACAGCGAAGCAGAGGAGGTCTTCCAGTTCATTACAAAGAAATTATCTGTCCGATGACAATGGCTTTACAGTTCTACAGTGCTTTTTTCCACAAGAGAGCACAGTTTTTACAAGCTTGAACTACTGTAGCCACAAATGAAATGCATTTAGGACACTGAAGTGCAGCCACCTTGGATTAAGCCTACAACTTTATCATGGTGGCAGAGAGGGAAGTGGGTTCTGTGGATAGTCAATGCAACAAGACAACACAGAACCACAATTATAAGTCCTGTGTGAGCTTGGAAGAAGGTCTCAGATGATTAAGAGAAATCTGCATGTCTAATTGGCATGAATTTCCAACTCCATGTCTATTTTATATTCTCTTTGGACTGCAGGTGTTTTGATACGGGATTTAGAGCATTAAATTAGAGGCAGCAGCAAGCAGATGATGCAACACATCTATGAAGTGATACGAGTTTCTCTCTGCTGTGGGAGTTTTCCTGCTCAGCACGCTCACATGGGAAGACACTCCTACTCTCTTAAATTTGCTCAGCTCTGTTTCCACCTCACCATGGCAATGACTCACCTCAAACTTTAATAAGATTTAGGGATACAATTAAGCAATGATAGACCAGAGGAAAAGACAGGAAAATGATAGAGCTTTTGACTTTCCCTTCTGGTTCGAGACGATGGGAAGGCAGAGATAGCTGGAGCCAGGCTTCAGACAATGATCATGTTGCTTGTAGAGGTGCAGTCCCAGGTGTCGCACACCACCTGATGTAATCAAAGCAAGGGAAGCTGCCACATGTGGCTGACAAGGCCTTTCTTGGATTAAAGTCCATACCTATGTTCCAGGAGGACCTCAAAATAGCCATGAGCAGCTAACAGGCACCTCTCTTCCTGAGACAGCCCCTCAGCAGGGCTGATGGCCATTTGGGATGTCTTTATGATTACATGGCACACATTAGTGCTACCACCTATTATTTCTTAAGCCCATTTGGCATTTCCAGGACTGAACAAACACACAGAGAAAACATGGTACCAACGCTCCAAAGTATCTTACCGGCTGAACCAGACACGGTTAATGCTGATGTAAGAGCTTGGAACTCAATGAGATGTAATACGGGCAGCACCGAGCCAGCAGTGGGATCAAGATGGGCACAGAGACAGGACTTACTGGGAAACCCAGGCTAGAGGAATGACTAGTTACTTCAGCCCTATCTAGGTTACTTTACTAGGCCTGCCACGTTAATGCCTAAGTACCTGACAAAGACACCAAGGCAGTTACTGGATTTTTGTGGGCACTGGGCATTAAGAGCATTAATGCAATTAATTAGAGCAAATAATTAGAGCAAAAGACTTTTAAGAGCAATTTGGAGGATAAAAGGTCTTGGGTGTGGAGTGTTAGATAGGGAGGGAATGTCAATTAAATGAGGAAGAGGAACGTGGCTGACCTCATCCATCCACAGTGTCAGAGGGTTTCTAGAATCCAGTGCAGGATCCAGAGTACTGCTGCCATTTTTAATGGCCATTTCATAAACAGTGAATATAAAAGACCTGATTCTGAGACTTTTGGGAAAGGTGAATTTTCCTGGAAGTGCGCGGTTTAGGCTTCAAACAGGGCGGGTGGTGGCACAGATCACGCACGAGGCAAGCTGCTTGCCTAGATAGGCTTTGTGTTCCTGACCATAGCTCCAACAAAACAAAAGCTGCACAACTGGGAAGGTCATCTGAGATGGGGTAAAAAAAAGTGCTCTGAACAGAAGGTCATCTTGGTACAGCTGTTTCTTGTGTTAACCATAATTTACAGAACTATTCCATAGCAGATTTAGTGTGCAGAGTGCTTTGGTTATCCTTTATATTTAAAAGAAATGTAGGCTCTTCATCTAGTTACTGCTACCTGTATATATGAATGAAGATTCACCATGGTAAGAAACAGTGTTCATAAGCTAAGCCACAATGAAATCACAATTTCAAAGCAAAAACACATTAGAGCTTCCCTGGGAGAGCCCCATTTTCCACTCACCAAAACAAAACATCATGATTTGATTTCAAACTGCTTCCAAGGCAGGTGCAAAATAGAGTCAGCCTGTGCACCAAGCACAAAGCTACAGAAACAAAGCCACGGGTTTTCAGCTCACACAATCTTTAAACGCTGCGTGTCTGCCGCAATACCACTGGCCAACACAACTACTTACTTAAAAAGCACATGCATCTTTAAAGGTACCTTTTGATGGGGAAAAATGATGGTGCTTGAAAGTTGGGTGCTGGTTCCTTTCCACACGATGCCGGCTGGGCACTGACAGCCCACGTGTGCCCCCAGCGCCTTCTCCCCCGCCCCACTGCAGCCCTGGACTTGCACTGATCTTTGGGGAGGCCTCAAAGGAGGTGGAGCAGAACCCACACTCACACGCTCTCTTGGCTCCCAAAGAGAACTCTTTTCCCTCCATTACCTGTTGCTGCCTACCTCTCCTCCTGTATTAAGGCATTTTCCTTCCCAGGCTATGTTCCCTGCTTCTTCCAGGACCAGCTCCCTCAGGTGTAGGCAATAAGCAGGGATAGCCAAGCCCTGGCCTCCTAGCCATTAAAGGCACAAGCCACCTTCCTACCATCAGGCTCTTCCTCATGCCTGCAGCCATATTCAGCCTGCTTCAAATAATGCATTGAGGAGACACAGGAGTGCTGTGCACACCTGCCTGTTCAGAGACATGTGAAAAGATTAGGTGGAGAGAAGTTTACTCTGAGGTCTCTGTGATTATATCTTGACTGCAACGCCGAGGTGTGACTGCAGTTCACACACAGATCCCTAAGCTTCAAACGAGCTGGCTTCAGCTCAGCCACCCACTAGCTATTAAACACCAGCTTCACAATTTGGACCCTATTTAAATACTCAGCTGCAGAAAACTATCACGGTAGCCTTGCTGATATTTGTACCTCAAGATAAAATCCCACTGCTACCAGAACTAGCAAAACTAGAACTAAAATGCAGCACCACCTTCTTTGGATTGCCATGGAAGCACTCTCTGTCTTACATGCAAAAAGAAGCAGGCCTGGTCTTTAAGTATTGCTAAATGAACAGCAATGTCTTGCTTGAAAACATCGACAGGAGCTTCCTTGGGACATAGGCACAGACTTCCCTGCCGCAAAACTAATTTCCACTGTTGCACGGTGTGGCAATACGCATTGGTGAAATAGTCTTTGGTTTCAAATAGTGTTGCAGGATTAAAAAGAATCAAAACAAAACCAGCAACTAGACAAATGAAAACAAGGGTTTCCTAAGATCTGCTCACGCTGGCATGCAAGAAACTTGTGACCGAGAAAGCACTGAAAGGAAACTGCCAACACCCACAGTGGCACGTTTAGAAAGGGGTTTCCCTGAGTACTCGAGCGGAGCACTGTGAAGGTCGAAATCCAGCACAGCAGTTCAAGCCGAAGATCAGTGAGCCAGGGTCTCGGCGCCCAGCACTGCAGTCGTTCACAGACCGTGAAACAGCTGCTTAAAAATCTGCAACAAAACCCCAGGGTAGGCAAGCGCGAGGGTTCAAAGCCTTCAGATGCTGATAGCGTCCCACTACCTGCACAGACAGAAAGGTGACAGGGTGAAGGCTCGTCTCAGAAGACTGTGTTTGAAATGGAGAGCAAACCCGTAAGGGCTCTGACACACAGAGGACTTGCTGTTTACCCCGAGTAGCATTTTCAGTGGGCTTTCGTTAGGATATTCAGTGGGCATTCATTGGCGTTGTCCGCTCTGCCAAGCACACTACTGCTTGGGAAACAAAATAAAATTTTCTGTCTACTTTGTAGTGACATTCCTATTCTGAATCAAAAACCAGTATTATCCTCAGAGACTTGCACCACCTGTCACACCCACTTTTTCCATTCAATGTTTTTATCGTTATTATAATATCGGTGGGGAAGTATCTGAGCTATTCATTCATTCCCAAAGGCTATTGGCTTACCTGCACGGCATGTAACAAGTAATTAAACATTAGGAAAAAAAAATAAGGAATGCAATTAACCAAGGGCTTGGAGAAGAAAATATATTAAAAAACCAAATTCTCGCTCCGTCTCTGGCAGGGGCTAGGCAGTAATAAATGATGGCTCCTCTAACATAGCTAGAACTCCACTGTAATGTTGCATGCAAAGCACAAAATTGTCTGCAGGAGTGGGAGGGGATAAAAAATGTTCATCAGGTGTAGAATCAATTAGCACAAGGCATCATTAACACAGGGTCAGGCCATCTGGGGAAGGCAGCACAGGACAACTAGTCCTGCTCGGATTAAAAAAAAAAATCAAAACAAAACAAATAGGAATTTGCATGCAACCGTGGCTGCCAAAATGCTGGGTGCCTCACTGGCAAAACCACACCCTCATCAAATCCCTCATCTCCCTAATTACAGTGTAGGCCTGTTCCCAGGCCTATGGCTGGGAAGGAAGCCCTTGTCAAACGGGGAACATGGGACACTTGGGCCAGTACAAGCCCAAGAGCTTAAATAAATTCCAAAACATGAAAGATTTTCCATTTATGATCCAATGCAACAACAGCTCTCACCAGTAAAACTGCAAAATGACGTGGGTCAAACCTGAGACCAAGCTCACAGCGTCCCTTTGCTCTCCCTTCCACCCCTGCCACACAGCTCCCTAGAAAGAGATCCTTAGTTTCACCCCCGCCTCATCTCACTTTGAGGCTCCTGCCTTAGCCTATCTTAATTAGCCTTGCAATTCTCACAAGCCAAGGAAAGCCTTCAGTTAGAGATAAATTCTGTGATTTGGCCAAAAGGACAGGCTAACATGAATTGGCACCTAGACCTGGACTTAAAAGCAATCTTATTCATTGAGACTTGGAGAGATTCCCTTATGTGGAATGGTAAAAATCAGAAGTTGTTACAAATTTAAACAACCAACAGAAATAGAAGTAGTAGCTAAGGTTTATGTTAGTCATCCGAAATGACAGGAACCATTAAGGGCTTTCAGATGAAGCTGGCCAGACCTTTCTCCCATACCCAGCATCTCTCTCTCAGGACTCAGTTCAGACCCTCTTTCTAGTTTTTTAACTCACACAAACCAAGCAAGGCACACTTTGCACTGCAACACCTCTGCTCTCACACAGAACCAAACACAATCTTTACTGAGGGAAAAGGCTACTCTTAGGTCACTTTAGATCTAATCAACAGCCTTAACAGATTTTCAGACCAAAGAGCAGAGCCTGAAAAAATAAGACAATTCTTATTTCACTTATTCAAATCTTAGAGAATTCAGACTCCCCTCATACTCTCCTTACAGATGCTATGGCAGAAAAAAGTGGGCCTGCCACCAAAAACTCTAGCTGTCTTCTAGCTTTCTAATCTTTACAGAAGACTAACAAGTCTAGCTAATTCATGCAATGAAATATATCTCAGAGACTTTGTGTATGAACTAATTAAAATAAATAAAAACAGTATAGATAATGATAGAGCAAATCAAGTGCATATGAATTCAGCCAGTGACTCACCACTCCCTTGTTTTCCTTATTGGAAAACTTGGCGTATCACCGTACCAGAGTGACAATGAGTCAGGAAACTGGAATGAGCCGCAAATTGCAAGGAAATTAAAATAAGTATCTACAAAATCTCTTTTTGGAGAGATTTTGGAGATTTTTGCTGCCTTTGTACATAATGATTAGGCTCTTGTTCTCAGAATCAAATTGATGTCTTTACTCATGCATCTTCTTGCTTATATGTTAACCAAATACATTTGAAGCAAGCTACCATATCCTACTGAATGCTCAATAACACCTAATTTAGTAAATAGGCAAATATTACTCGCTTAGACCCAGCCAAAGTACATGCAAATATTTTAACAGTACTAAACTGAGAACTAATGGCGTGCATGACGTGAGGATAACAGTTCTCCACTTAATTCTGTGCAAGCATAGCCTCCAGCTGGTCACTGTGTTGCCTGCCTCATTCACGCAGGCCTTCACAACTTGCACTGTTACCTTCTGACACAGCCCCGTCGGAGTCAAGATTTTCGGGCAGGTTGGGAAGAGGAAGCCCACCAAAGAGCCGTGCTATCAGGTGCACCTTCTATGCACAAGCAGCTGCGTCTCTGGGGCTGTCAATGCATCACGTTTCACTACAATAAAATTCAATTCAAAATGTCAAACTAAAAATATTATTTAGAGAGAAATAAAAAATGCAGATTCAAAGTTGGGAAGGCTAACAGAAGAAAGCCTCTCTGTTCTCTAATGTCACAGATTAGTGAGTGAGGGTTTTTTACCCACTCCCTCCCCCCTTTCATAGCCACACACCCTTTTGTGACACAGAAGACTGAGGTATGAGTGAACAACTGGGGCAATTCGTGACTGATGATATACAGCAGATGACAGCTAATTTCTCCAGTTAAGAAGATTTCTATCAAATTTGTAGAAATATGCACTCAGATTGGACACACTTCCAAGTGACTGCACCTCATTTCTCATGTGCATTTTGCTTCTGCTTAGCAATGCCTCAAAGCTATTTTGGAACATCACAAGCTGTCCAGGGCTTGCTGGTATATTTGTATGTAATTGTAAGGAGCTTTCTGTTCTTTTTTACTACAAAGAACGTTTTACAAAATGCAGGGGAGACTCCCGACGCAGAGGTACCCTGCACAGAGCGGCCTGCAGAACAGCAGCCAGGTGGTAAAGCAGCCTGGCAGGGAACGACGTCGGGCACGTTCCAGGCAGGTTTCTGCTGCACCGAACCACCGGCTTCTCTCAAAGCGCGACACAGCTGATGTCGTGGTCTTAGGCCAATATAGACTTCTGGTCATCAAATTCATGGCAGGATGGGGCTGTGTGAGCACATCTCCAGCGCTCCCGCCAAGCTGCATACTGATTTTAAAATGTGGCTCTGCAACGTCAGTTAATGTCCACTGCGCAAATCTGCTGGGACCTAGATCTGGAGAGGAGCGTGAGGGTTTCAGTGCAAAAGCAGGAAAAGCTAGAATTACCTATAGCATATCCTCCACAGATGAAAACCTGGATAAAACTGTGATGCCAACTCAGTGCCCACTTCTAAGATGACAAAAAATCTGGGGGAAAAAAAAAACAAAACCACCAAACAAAAAAAAAGAAATAACCCCCCCCAAGCCCTACTATTTCAAGTAGCTACCTAAATATCCTTGTTTTAACTTCCAGATGAAAAAAGCTTTTGGCTGCAGATAAAAATACCTACCCTAATGTTAGTTATCCCAGAATGGCCCTTACTATTAAATACACACTTTAAACATCTCTGAGACACTGCTGCTGAACGCAGCAAATAGGTTTATGAGTCTGTCATTCTGCATAAAGAAAGGAGGATAAAGCTACTCCAAGTCCACGCTTGCACGCTGCTCCCTTTCATCCACCTATTTTCCCTGTTCTCTCTAGAGCACCATAACCAGGACTTTCTGGGTGTCCTCACCCACCCCCTGACCTGGAGGGCACTATGCTCCGTACAGCAGCTTCTCATACCCAATGCATATTCCCTTCCTCCTTCCCTCTCCCCGTTCTTGCATCACTTGGGAAAGTCTCCAATCACAAGCACGTTGATCTACACAAGAACCCTACTACATGGTGCGTTAATATATAACGCGTGATGTACATATATCAAAAGGTCCTGTTTAGAGGAGCTTTTTTCATATCCTCGTATGACCCGAGGAAGACATTCTTCCCACAGACAAGGCTTGAGGGTGTGTTACTACAGACTGCCAACACAGGATCCTAGGACCCTCGTGTGTTTTCTTCCACAGCTATTTAAAACAGCCATTGCAATCCTCTAATCGTGGGCATTTTTCATGCTGTGTATGGGTGGAAATGCCCTTCTGTCCCTGCCCGCTCCAGTATCTCCCACTGACCCAAGTATCTTCCCCTGAACACAAAGCAAGGTGACGCTCCTCTTCTGCACACGGGCGTGCACACACGCGGGCGTGCGCAGGCACCTCCCGCAGAAACGCGTTAAGCATTTGCGTTTCATTCCGGGTCCTGGTCAAGCTGTGCTAGGAAATGATCAAGCATGGTGCTCAGCTGTCGATGGCCGCATAAGTTACTGTAAGCAACATGTCCTTAAATTCATCTGGCTGATAAGGCAAGCGGCTTTGCACAGTGAATTAGTAAGGCACACAGGCATTCAGAGATCGTCTGCGTGGGGCGCAAAAGCTTGTTAAGGAACCCAGAGCTTACTCACAGCACCATCAGGGAAAAGAGGAAAGGAAAAGCTTTGGACTTAGCACATTATTTAAACACATCAGCCTAGCTTCTTAAATATGCCCTGTTAAAGAATTTACTATGTTCTACACTAGCTCCATAGCTGATATAGCAGCCAGAGCCATGTATAAGCCCTTACACCTGCATGGGGGTGTGTACTTAGATGAGAATAGAGCGCACTAAAATAAGCATGACACCTAGGGCTTCTCTATAATTGGAAGTGGTTATCAGTGTAGCCACATGACCACAGCGACACCAGGAAATCCTCACAGCACAAACATGGCTTGCCCTGTTTTATTTATAGAGTGTTTTATTCGGTGTGAGTTGTAGCAATTTCTGAAGCTAAACACCCTCCACAGCAACACTGTTGGTTTTTTGCCTGGCTGCACTGCCACAGGACCTCTATGAGAAGGGCTATGGTAACAGGACAGTGATGCACACTCCTGAACGACACACCCACGTTAGCAAAACCTGGATTCAACCCAGGCTTAAGAGACAGGACTGCTCTGTTCCCAATCCTGACACCGCATCGCTGTTTAACCTTGGGTAAGTTATCTGATCATGCAGAAATTCAGAGTCTGCATTAGCCTAATGAAGATAATAACAATAATCATGTGTGTCACAGATACAGTAGGGCTTGGTTGTTATGTTCTTGTGAAGTGCTTAGAAGAGCCCCAGACGAAAGGGAAATTAGGAGAAGAAATTAATTAAAAGACATATGCATCCCAAACAAAAAACAGACAGGAACGTTTTTGTGATGCGGTTGTTAGGAGAGAGAGTCCCTCTGATTTAGGGCAGCTTTTATTTCTATGTTGGTAAAGTAGACCCATTTTAACCACCTTCCATGTTCAAACTTTATTTGTAGACTGTGGGTAGGTGATAAAGGCTGCTGAGCCTCTGATATTGCAAACATAAAGGCCTTTGATCAGAGGTCTGATCTCACAGTAACTGGCGTCTGTGATATGACAGAGCTGACAGGCCTGCCTCTGTTTTAACTGTTGCAAGCCAAAACAAGGAATCAACACTGTACTGCCACTCGGAAGGAAAGACTTGGATTGAAGAAAAGGAAACATTTCCTGTGGATAAACACACCGTAGTGAGCATAGTCACTAGTGAGAAATGTTGCAATAAAATTATGTTAAATTCCCAAGATAACAACACACTTGTGCAAATGGAAACATCTTTTCTGCAGTGCTCTTCATCTAGGAAGCACTCAGCACTGCTCATTTCAGTCAGTATCACGACCTGTTTTAAAGGTGGGGAAAGGGACAGAGCACGAGATGTGGCGATACATCTGAGCTCACGTATAATTGAGCAGCACAGCCCAGAAAGAGACTCAAGCTCCCTACCTTTTCCCCGAGCCTCAGCCTGGAGAGCTAACCGCTGGAGTAGGCTTCCTCCCTTGCCAAAGATGAACCCAAGTTCTTCCTGCAGCACGCTAGGCGTGTTAGATGCCGTACTTCAATTCAGCATCATCCAGTGACAAACACACTAACTCTAACTTCTCTGCATGAATTTCAAAGCGATACCAAATTCCATGAACTCTCCCTTGGGGCATTCAGTAATGAACTACTTTAAAAATAGGTGAGTACAGGAACCTGGGAAAAAAATAGCAATTGCACATTCTTTCCAGGACATCGAAAAACCTTTCCTTCGCCTTGCAGGGGAAGCTTTCTGTTTTTTAAAAAACAGGGTGGTATTGAACCCTCACTTCTCAAGAGTCAGGTTTTTTTTAAATTGCTGTCAGCAAGTCACCTACACTTTAATTTGAGATAATTAACAACACAGTAGGAGAAAAAAAAAAGGACATAGCTTCCACTCATTTCAGGAAAGACTGCAATACAGCTAGCTAAAGAGGGTGTTTGGGTTTCCCCCCCTTAACTATAAACAGTAAAAGGCTCTAATTTGTTAAGCTTCTGCCCATGAGATGTGCATTAATTCCTTAATGACAGGTGTACCTCAGAGTCAGGACAGCTAATCGCAAGATCAAGAGTTAACCACAGCACATAACTCATAGAAGCCCACATCTTTTTCAAAGAACAGCTTGGCAAGGTCCCACAAACTAGTTCACAGCAAGTTTATAGCAAAAAATTACTTCCTAAAACCAGAACTAATAATCCCTGTTTTCCTACAGCTTTATGTCTTGAGAGAGAATTCTCCAATGGTGTCAGTGGTGGATATTCAAAATCTTTTGCCTTCGTGGTTTCTTTCACATCTAATAAATGTTAAGCTCATGTTACAGGGATTCCCACATTTCCCTGGCTCCAAATTTCTATGAAACCTCCAGCAGCATTGTATCTTTCAGAGGCCTGCCTTCTTCAAGTGTGGCCAAAATAGGCCAACGGATTAAAACAGTAAGGGGTGAGGGAAATAAAGAATAACCTAGAGAGAGTTACTTATATAATACCCTCCATTTAAAAGAAACTGCTTCCATTTAAATTCACATCTTCATTTACCAGAATTGCTGAAGTTCTTTATTTTGAACATAGGTGCCATATTTTATTCCAGTGTGACTTTCCTGGTTCAGAACAGCTATATGCATTATAAATCTGATGCCAGCTGTAGTGCCTTTTGCTTTCTATACAGAAGCAGATCAGCAGTATTACTTCACTATATCTATAAACTCAGAAATGCATGCATTATCCCATGCCAGTTACAACTCCCATTTCTGTTACTCAACACTGTCAGTCTTCTAGTAAGATAAAACACCACTCAACTCTGGTAAAAAACAGGACCTAGCAAAATTTCTTGAAATAATGTTTAATAAAATTAAGTTTCATAGCTGGTCAATCAAACATCACTTTTGGGATAGACAGTCCCTAACTCGTTCCTTATTTCAGGATGTTTTTACGTGTGAAGTGGAAAACTGTTAAATCTTCAGAGACAATCAAGACTGGACAAAGGTGCTGCACATAAGGGACTATCACTGAAATAAAGCAAAGAGTATTTGTCGTTCCCTCCCCACCCACACCCTGCTTTTGCACAGTAATATCTAAATAGCTGAAGAGATGGGGTCAGGAACAAAATGCTTAGCCATTGAACTTGTACAGAACATAAGAGGCAGAGCTCCCTTTGAAGAAACAGCCTGGTGGGGTCCTGCAAATGGGCCTCCTCACTGAATAGAGAAGAAAAAGAAAAGATCCGTTTTAAAATTAAAAGGCAACCCAGTCCTCAATCTGAACAGTAATCCACACTCTTTGGTCCTGCACTTCTGTCTGTTATTAAAGGTACTTCTTTTAGGACGCATATCAATCCTTTTGATCATTTACTCTTTACTTAGATGTTGAGGAGAAAACAAAGGATCTTAGCTGTATGCCCATTGGAATGCTGCATCATATAGGGGAGATGAAATAAAAAAACCAATGCCAGTCTGAGGCAAAGGGGGAAAAAACCACCTCAGTGCTGTCCGATTATTGAAACTAATTCATGAAAGTATTGCAAAGTACCTGTGTGGTCAGTAATAAGGATTCAGGAAATACTGCAAATTCCAAGCACCAAAATCAGTGCTATCACATTAAGCGATTCTTGGATAAAAGAAACTCCTTAAGCATTGTGCTGCGGGGGTATATATTTTGCAGGTGGAGAGCAGGCTTGCATAAGCCTGCCATGCCCAAAAGCCTTGATTCCTTCCACTTGTGACATCGGCTGGAATCCTGCTAGGCTGAGCACCCACATGGTCTGCAAGATACCTGCTGGGAAGCTGGGCCGCAGAGCACCTGCTGACCTCTGCTTATGTCAGTCCCTCAGTGCTGAACCAAGGACAGTTTAGTCTGTATAGAAGTGCAGAACATGCCTTAGTATGGACATAGGTCACTGCTGAACACGTTATAGCATGTAGAGATGGTAGGTAAATCCACAAGGACCTGACAAGATAGATACACAAGCTACCATAGCACAAAGAACTTTATTTCCAAACAGGCAAATGCCAAGCTAGCGAAGGCGCTTTCAAGTCAGTCCAACAGCCAGACACGAATGCCACCCAGACACCAGCAGATAGCTCTGTGCAGGTCTGAACAGGCACGCCAGGTGTTCCCAGGAGCAACGCACTTTACCAAGGGAGCTGCAGCATTCCTCACCAACCTCCGCATCGGAATGGTTTTCAGACAGGGTCCCAGAAGTCATTTACTCTGTGAGGTATTCCCCGCAAGGTACAGGGGTTGATGGAAATGAAAACAAGAGAAAATTAATCTTTCCATTAATTTAGAAAGACGCAATTCATGACTCATAGCAAGCTTGTGTAAATAAATGGCATTGTTTAAATCGTATTTGTAATTATACTTCAAGCCAGAGACTTTCAAAGCTCCACTGAGAATATGGCATCCAATTGTTTAATTTATTGTTATTTTAAGCAGGTACTGTATGCCCAAATTCCCTTGGCAGATTATATCTCAGCCTAAGTGTTTTGCTAGAGGTAATTTTCACATGTTCATGACAGCAGCAATGAAAGGAAGGAAATCAAACAAAAGAGAATTCCATCTGTGTTGCCCAATTTCTTCCTCTCTCTGTGGCAAGTTGAAAGAGATCTGTGCACAACTGCAAAGCTGCACACTTGCTGTGCTCTGCCTGGTTTGGCACATTAAGAGAAAGTGGAAGTGAAAAAGGACCAAATGCAAGTGGTTTGGGAAAGGAAACAAACCAGTAGGCTTTCTTTACCAGCCATGCATTTCTTTGAAATATGAAAACCTGCTCTTTGTGCTGCTGCTCACTATACTAGCCACCTGTTCATTACAACAATGGTAATTAACAAGGAACAAAAACCCATAAGTAGATCACCTTGAAAGTCTTGTTCATAACTTCATCAGCCTCCTGCAGTCCCCAGCCACAGACTTAAATTTCATAAGGATCAAAAATGTATAGAAAGTAGAAGTTACTGAGGGGAAAATCATTTGTGCTAATGCACATATAAATTTGGAACACCAATCTGCCTAGGAAATTAGTTTTATTAACACCTTGCTTGAAATACCCCAGGCATGCTTAGAAGACACCTGGTGAGCCCCAAGAAAATTGACGCAATTTTGAGGAACTGTCACATAGCTGGTTGTTCTTGAAAAGTTGGACAGGGAACAAAAATGGTTGGAGAAGTGCCTATCACGTATCTACTGCTTTTTAATACCTATCGCAGTGTTGCATGAAATGTGAGACATGTATCAAACACATGGAAAATCACAAGCCTCCTAACATATCACAGCTAATAGCCAGAAGGACCACGGTCACCCATTTATTCACTACAGAACTTGAGTTCAGAGTTACCACCTGTCCTTTTCTTGAGACACTGTTTTAACCAAGAGAGATTTCTGCATTAAAGTATAACCAAATCTTCAAATGCTGTATTTACTAGGACTAAGGGGGGTGTGTGTGTGTGTATATATATATATATATTCAGAAAAAAATTGTTCCGTAAATCAGGTTACCCTTTTTCTACTGCTAGAATATCTGGACTGCTCCTCTCTCAATTAAGAAACTTGCCTTTGACGTCAACTCAAATTCCCATGCAATGGATTTGATTTTGGTTTTGTCTCCTGCTCATTTTGCCCCCACTTCATGATGAAGCTGACTGAGGACTCAGAACTGCTCCACGCACACTAAAACTGAACCCAAATAGAGCGGGCTTTCCCTCTCTGTTGAGAAACACCATCAGCAGTTTGATTTTTATATGATCGGCGTTTAAAAATACACACACAACCCTACCCAATCTTGAACTGACTTCAAACTTCTTTCTTCACCTAGCTACATTCCTACCAAGTGCCTGCTAAAGGTAAGAAAATACAACTTGATATCTGAAATGGCAAAGACAGGGAAATCTCTTGCAATTCCTTTTAAATTACCTGGAATTTCAGAGAATGCTGTATATTCATGTCCTTGTAGGTGGGGTCACCCGCTGCTGTTCCCTATCTTCTCATGCTCTAAGGGCCCAGAGAAGGACTGCAGATACTCAGGGACAACCGACGATGTTAGATGTTAGAAGGTGCAGGCGTTAGACACAATGAAGACATTTCTCAAATGCAGACATACTCCATTCTACTCCTACCTTTTTTGCTTAATTTCCTAGTTTTATATTATTAATACCAGTTCTTGGGGGCGAGGAGAAAGAAAATATTCACCTCAGGAACACCACCCAAGGATATTGCGAAAAGACAAGACTGCATAAAACATCTATAGACATAAGGATCCTGCTGTGTGCTGGAGGCATAATACATCACCATTCAGCTAAATTGTGCAATAGAAAAGTGGAGAAAAACTGCAGAAATTGCTTTGAAAACAAAAACAAAAAAGTGTTTTCATAGAGCCATCATCAGGTTTTGCTTGTCAGATCAGATGCCTTTTTTGTGCTCCATTCAAATGCAAAAAAAAATGCTTGAAGAAAATTGCTAGTTCTGATATTTACACCCTTCACATACACAGCTGGAGCGAGATTTCTGCCGTGGTGGAGCAACAGCATCAACAAAATAGTCTAAACCTAATGGCAGTCATACTGCAAGAACTATTTAAACATATATGCAAAAGATTTCCTCGTTCCCTACTACATACTCTCTAATAAACTCTACACTTGTACAGTTTTTAAGTACTTATTTTTACAGCAATTTTTAGGGAAATGGACCATTTCAGGGTTAAGATTATGCTTTTGGAAGTAGGACTTCAGGAAGGAGGCTAATAAAGGTAGATGGAGTCACAAGAAACCTCCTCCCCACTTCAGCGAGGAAAGCAGAAGCTTCACAGAAGCTCTACAGAAGGCAAATCTTTTTGGAGTCACCAGCAGACATTTGTCTTGTTTTATCTTCCCATCCGACAACAGCACACACTCTGCCTCATGCTGTGGCTTTTTAAAGAAACACAAGAATTACTTCTAACTTTTTAAGAAGTAGGATTTAAGAACCGCCATCTCCTGTGCGTTTGTTTACCCTTGTGATATTTGGCACTCTCCTTAAAACAGCTGTTACTGCAGTTACTGAATTCTTTTAAGACTAAGCTCTTCAAAAATCGCATAGTTTTGCAGAAAACCCCCCAAACAGAATAAAACAGGCTCCAAACCCATAACACAACTCAATCGTGCCCAAAAAGTACTTATTTCTAAGTTTCATGGCAAATTGGAAAGGCCTGCTCATTATTGTGTCCATAGTTGTGGCAATGATTATCTGTAAGTTTCCATCAGCCACCCCTTTTATTTATTTTTTTTGCAAACAGAACAATGATTACTAATATGAAAAGCTTGCTAGACATAAAACAACAAGGCCACAGGTTAACACACAAAGGAAAGGAGAATGCAAGAAAACACCACATCATTTCTGTCCCTCTGACAGGTATCTGGATAGGATGAGAGGAAATGGCCTCAAGTTGTGCCAGGGGAGGTTTACATTGGATATTTGGAAAAAATTCTTCACCAAAAGAGTTGTCCAGCACTGGAAGAGGCTGCCCCAGGAAGGGGTTGTCACCATCCCTGGAGGTATTTAGAAGACCTGTAGATGTGGTGCTGAGGGACATGGTTTAGCGGTGGCCTCGGCAGTGTTAGGTTAATGGTTGGACTCAATCTTTTCCAACCTAAACGATTTAAATTTCTATCCTGACCAACTCAGCACCCTCTTTTTCATGTAACTGCTGCAAAACAAACCCTGCACCCGTAAAGCTGGAAGTAAATAAAATCCTCTGCCTTTTGCTTCGCAACCAGAATACTGCTACGGCCATCTGGCCTGATCAAGGACAAATGATTTGCCTGCCTTTTTACCCCCACAACAATGTGATTGCTACAGTGTCCCAGTACCTTGCTTATCAGCAGCTGATTCCCACCTCCCTGCTCTGCCCTGAGCCACTTGCTGCTGCTCCTTAAGTCACCTGCCAAAGCAGCTGCTTGTGTGACCACGGCCACAGTTACAGGGGGAGCAAGAGCACCTGGAAGGGAGAGGGGGATGCGTGGTTCTGCTTTACTTTCTCTTTCCCGCAGAAAACCGTAACTAATTTGCTTTAGAAGACAAATTTAACCATGTTACTGCCTACAAATTTCAAGTAAGCCTTCAGAAATGACCAAGCAGATCTTATTTCAGCAGAAACATGCCCTAACGTACACCTCCGTTGCTCCAGCTAGATACAGGCTAGTTCCAGAGCCTCCTAAAGTGCTCTGAGTTGCATCAATTTCCTCTCCAAGTCCTTCATATTAATTGATGTGTTCTGAATTACATCATCAATTTCTGTCAAAGTACAAGTATTTAAATGCCATCCATCATCATATTTTTACTTAAAAGCCCTTACCCTCCTCCCCCCTTTTGCACAAACGCTCGCTCTCAGCATAATGCAGGGAAAGCTTCATGTTTTAATACACACTAATATCGGCTGCAAACAGGAGGTGTGAAAGGAAATTCGGTATGCAGGTCAGCTCATTCACAGATTAACTGCCCATGTATTTGCAGGAGCATGGTGCTTTGCCACACTGCAAAGCGCTTGCCAAACAAGAGGCAGCTAGGGGAACATCAGCGTTCTTCTAGCAGCTTGAAAACAGCTGGAGCAGATAGATAAAAAGATACCTTTGCTGTTCTCAGTTCTCAAACGCAAGGCAGACACCAGCATCACCAACAACGTTAGGATATTAATAATAATTAACTAACAGGACCACTGTGAGTATTAATTATTTCTGAGGAGTTCTTACATGCTAGACAGCCTTGCTATACTAGGTAGGAAAGCTGTGCCCAGTTACCCAAGAGCACACAGCAGGTCTGCAGGATGGTCACTCTGGAACACGGGCCATCTGCGTTTGTCATGTGTTCGTGCTGAAGTCCCCCGACATGATGGAGCCTCCCCCCCATCCTCTTCCTCTTCGCTGCCCTGTTCCCAGCACCACTTCCAGGGATGCAGCGGGGTGGAAGAGCACAGTCGCTTCTGCAGTAGGGCCCACTCCGGGGGACTCTGCAGTAATATAGACAGCAACGCTTCATGGCAGTGCCCAAAACCTAGCTTGAGCTCTTTGTTCCTTCTTCCATTTATCCCTTCTAACACAGGAAAATGAAGTAGTAAAATCTTGATCTCAGTTGTACAGTATAAACACTCTGCAACCGCCCTGCATTCACACTAACATGAAGAGACTTCAGCCCAACTATTTTCCTTAAAAACGTCACATTACTCAACTTTGATCGAGATATGAATATCATTTCCTTTCTGAAACTTTTCCACCCAAAATAAACATTCCTCCTTCACAATCATTTTTACACAAACCCACTACTAACATTTCACAGCATGTTTGAAAAATAAATGGTTGCAGCCTATCAAGTAAAGCATTTCACTTAAATTACACACTCTCATAAAATTACAGAACACGGTTTTCCCTCTCACCGTATCAGGACTCCACAGAAGTGCGCTGCAGCACTGCTGCTCCTGCACCACATATGCACCCTGCAAACTGCTTAGGCTTCTGCTTCATATCAAACAACATAGAACCCCATTAATGTGTTCAGAAGCAGAGGTAACAATGGTCAGCCTTACTGGTTGAGGGCTGCCAACAGCCAAGATCCCTATGATACATAAGGGAAGGCCAGTGAAGGACTTAGCGCATATAGGTATGGCACAGGTGATCCACGTGCTAAACAGAGAGCTCTGTTCTCCCGACAGCCATCGTTGTTACTCATCTGCACAGAACACGACAGTGTCCTTAATTGCAATTCCCAACTGTATATGGAAATAATACATAAGTGTATAACCAAAAAGCCTCCTGCAGGCATTTCAGATTTGTTTAAGAAGCATCCATGACCGCTTCAGAAAGCGCCAAAACTTCGCTAAATTTTAGAGCTAAGCAGAAAAGTAAAAATATCTGGAGCTTAAAGTATCTTTGTATTTCAAGTCCAACCTCCATCCACAGGTTAGGGGTTACCTCATAAGCCCTTGAAGATCTGAGTAGTTCAGTTAATTGCATTTACTTGTCACGTCCTCCTACTTGAGAAGTCCATACTAAGGCTATAAGTATAGTAACGGTTAGAATAACAACAGGGGATGCCCAGAGGATAAAACTGATGTAGAAGGCAAACAAAAGATTAAAGTTTAATTTATTAGGGCTCCTAAAAAAAAAAAAAAAACCAACAAAAAAAAAACCCACCAGGTTGAAACCCAACTGAAATTACAAAAACCAGATGAAAGTCAACTCAGATCTGTCTCTCCTTTCAGTATTTCAAGTTTTCAGACTTCAATAAATGATATATTCTTTCAGTTTATAACATAACAATTAAATGTATGGCCTAAAATGAGAGCCTGGGTGCTAGCTGAAACTCAAAGTATGTAGCTAGTGATTTCAAACCCGCCAAAGGCTCATAGCAGTATTTGACCCTTCCACTAGCTGATAGGAATTAAAGAACTGAGCACATTTGGGGGGGGGATTTTTGGATTTTGCAGAACAAACACCTCAGAATTTTTCCTGTGGTACCTCTTGATCTCACATTTTTAAGTGTCCTAGAAGAGAACAGCCCAGTTTTCCAGCACATCCTCCTGCTGGATGGTTACACTGCTGCCGAAAACCACAAACCTCTCTACAGCCAACATGCAATCCAAGTGCCGCCGTTACACATAGAGCGGATGCCTTCCACACCCCAGCACCCTGCTCATCACCACTGCCTTCTCAGGGCCTTCCACCACAGCACAGACAGCTGCTCAGTCCTCCCTGAGAGGCAAGCATCTCCACCTAGATTAAACAGAAAAGGAACGGGCTGAGGAGTTTAAAACATTCAGAATTCCAGCTCAGAGAGAGCTGCCAGTGGCCAACGTTTCCAAGGGCAAAATTACAGTATGTGGGAATTATAGATCTGCAGACAAACCAGCAATCTGTGAGGAATGCAAGTCACCAGAAGCAACAAATTAGGGCCACAACGCTAACAAAATTAGACACAGTCTCCTTTTAACCTCATCTCTATTTTTAAGTTGGTTGGGTTTTTGGGGTGGTTTTATTTTTTAAAGGTTTTGTATTTGTTGTCTTGTTAAAAGTTTCCGTGAAATTGGGCTCAAAGCAACTGTTTAGGAATGAAGTTTCCCTATAATTTACTCTCATTACCTTAGGATGTGTGAAAATACACCCGTGCCTGTACAAGGAGGTTTCTCTCAGCAATTTAACAGACTGACAGAGTCACCCAGCAAAAACAGAACTCAGTATCAACATGACAATTTCCATAGTCTTTGCAAATATGCTGCTTGACAGGAGGTTGTCAGCTGTAGGATTGTTTTTTTTGAGGTTCCCTTATATTCTTCAGTCTTCCCTCGGTTGGGGACACCCGTAGAATTAAAAGGCAGCTCTTTCCCAATGTGACTCTTGCTCATCTACATGTCAATACACTGAACTATGGAAAAACAGAACAAGAACCAAGCCAGTTTCCATCCCCCTCCACTCAACAACAATAAAATCACAGAACAGCATCTTTAAAACCATGCCTGTTCATTTTGATAATTACTCTAACAGTCCATCTAAGCACGGTCTCCAAAGGAGAAACCAAAACCTGAAGGAGAAGGAGGAAACAGCTCATCTGCTGACTACAATGTTCGGAAATGTGTAGTGAACATTCCTCACCAAAGCAAGATGAATGTTACCACCCCAGCACAAAGAAAGGGTTCATATTTCATATATTTTCCATTGTTTGAGCTTGCTTGTACATAAGTAACTACATTTAGCAATCACCGACGGGGGATATTTAGCAGCTAAAAAGATTAATGTTTTTAACAGTGCAATAACAGAAGTAACAAGGCAGGCTGTGCCCTGTTCCATTCCACCAACGTTCCCCAGTTCTGACACAGAGGTCCACCCTTCCATGGGTACAGTTACCTCTAACACCCACCAGAGAGATGTGCAACATCCACTGCCCAAATGAAAACATCACATGAAAATTATCCACGACGAGGGGGCTGCAGCAACGAAAGGAAAGGAAACCAAAGGAAGCCAAACGCCACAGTTTGCTGCTTAGTCTAAGCGGGGCTCTTAAAGCTCCACTGCACAATGCTGTCTCAAAGATTTTCAGCGATGGAAAGCGAGTAGATTCAAAGTCTGTGTTGAACCAAAGAATTCTGGATTGAAATAAATGAATACTTTGAAGTGTAGAATGTTCAAATGAGAAGGCTTCGTAACACAAGGAAGCATCCTGTAGATAGGGACAGAGGCAGTGGTTTCAAGTTTCTACGTTGAAAAAGCGTTGGTTTGACCCTAAGGGGCTCATCAGACAGTGGAAAGCATGGCGGAAGGCCTTGCGCAGAGCGGGCAGGCCTGGCAAGCCTCACAGGCCGGCGGCCATGTCACACGCGCGTGCTGCTACACCTCAGCGCGACTCAGCAAAGCGCAGCTGCTCCGGCAGGTGTGTCCGGCACACGGGGTCCCGCACGGGGAAAGGAGCGGCCTTCTACCCCAGAGAAGGCACAATGCCCAGAAGATCTGAATAGAAACAGCAAGAGGCTTTACCAACCTACAATGGGTTTCAAATAGAAGTCTGCAGTGTTCCATAAGTGACTGCTACTGTCTTGAATGACCCAGCATCCTTGCACAGTTATCACTTGACACCAGTTGCTGGTGATTTGGGTTGCTGCCTTTATTTATTTAACAGAAACCTCATAACATGGCCCTTTCTAGCTTTCATTACACATGCTGAAAGCACTCTTCAACTGGACCCTGTAAAAATATAATGCAGAGTGTTTATGGACAAAGACAAGCTTTAGAAGACTGGCAAGGAATTGAGTGTCCTTAAAACTATTAATTGAGATAGAAGGAACAGGGAACACTTACCAGCACAGGCTGCTGGCACACAAGGTCATAGCAGCAGCCAGCAATGGCAGGTGCAAATGATGAAATCTGTGTGCAAATTCTAGAAAGACAGCTTTCTAACAGAGGAGCTCTTCTCCACTGGGGCTGGTGCCACTGTTTAATTTGATTACACACAAGTGAAAGCCTGGGGGAGGGAGGGAAGGAAAGAAACAGAGTGAGGACCCTCTGCGCACCCATGCTGAACGTAAAGGGCGCACGCAGCTGCGGGCTCGGCAGCAGGGGCACTGAACAGTGGTCCACAGCAAAATTACAGGGGGGTAAGACAGCTGACATGGCATGATCCTTTGGTAGACAAAAAATTACTTGCTTTCCCCTCAGCAAACCACATGCCGCATAGCAATTTTGACTGGAAAGATGCTATCCCAGATTTAAAGGGAAACTAATCTGTTAGAAGAAATTCATCTCAGAGCAAGGGAGTCTGGAATCTCTGTGCGAACACACCACTCACACGCAGACTGACACGCTGTCCGTAACACTTGCAGGTGCTCTGCTTTTTCAGCCTACCACCAAGTCTTTCACTACCTGGCTTTTTAGGAGCTGCTAAGAGACTATTTTCTAACCGTAACTTGTAAGCTGAAAGGACCCAGAGTGTGCTCTTGCTTCCCTCTAGCCCTGAAATCTCACAGAAGGCCCTGGGACTGTTTCTTTAAAAGACAGGACAATTCAGACTCTATTGCATTCTGGGTTAAAAGGGAAAAAAATCCCAAAACAAAAAAGCCACCAGAGTCTAGGATCAGGTCCTCCAGACTAAGCACAAGAATATCACTAAATAAGAAAATTGCTCTTGTTGAGATATTTTGGTACAATTTTTTTTTAAACCTACCTTAAAATTGTTGTGACACTACCTACCGAAGTCTAAATTATACTTTCAAAATTATATGTATTAATATCTAAAGTGTGTAATTATAAAGGAGCAGAATTATTTTAGAAACATCATACTTACAAACCTATTTTTTAAAATAGAAACTTTCTGTATGACTGTAAGATCTGTATTTTAGGTCTCCTGTCTTTACGACTCTGTATTAGCAGAGGCAACTGGAGTCCACATGTTCAAATGGAAGCTGCAAACAGTGATCTTCTGTATTATTGCAATGGCATTAATAAAAAAAGCAAACCTTACTCCTGCAGAACAAAAGAGACCCCTGAAAACAGTGAAAGAACTGTACTGCTAATAGATTTTCTTCTTACCAGCTTCCTTCACTAAAGCCAAACTCATGCAAGCAAAAAGCTTTATGTATTTGTTTTTATCTACCAAGAAAACTGAAGCGCTGGAAAATATTGGTTTGCCAACCAAAAGTTCGATTAATGACATTCACGAACTGCTTAATTATCAGATCAGTGATTTAAATCTACTAACTAGTGGTTGTCCACATCATGACTGACCCTACCTGTTGTTTTCTGTCAGTCTCTGCACAGAGACCGGAGGCTGAATGTCTCATCTAGATTGTCGTAACTGAACTCTCCCACTGCTGGGCTGCTTCTGGATACACAAACCTCTTCCTACAGATACCAGTTGGGTAGGAAACCTGTCCCACTCGGTATTGAAGCCGTTAGTACTTCAGTTGCACAAGTCTTTGAGTGAACAAACCCTAACATGGTCAGTTAGAAAGTCCAGTAATTCCTAAATGGTGATGAATGTATTTCCTATTCACATAGAAAATGTGAAGGGATGGTACAATAGAGCTTGACTAAATAGTTAAGAAGGTTAAATCTGATTACAGATCATATTGCATGCGCTTACAGACAGAAACCTCTACCCAGCCACTCACAGAAGTTGTGTTTTTATTCAAACATTAGCTCTACTGCTAATTTATTCTTGTTAAGTAAAGTGGCTTTCAGCAATGCAAGTGATTGGAACGTACACTTCTGAGGCAAATGTAAGTTTACAATGATATACAGAGTTTGACATTTATACCAATATATATTTTTGAACATAATATGACTACAGAAGCATTACTAATTTTGAGTCACTTCCAAATGAGGAAAAAGTTTAACAAGAACAATGAAATGCAGACCAAAAGTGATTTACCTCTCGCTCTTCAGCTACTGTTGCAGTCCCTCTCAATCCACAGTCCCAACTTCATAATTTTGGTAGCTTTGTAATAACTTGACATACACCCACTGCACATTGAATAGCTGCCAAAAATGTGCCTTAGTATCACATCCATCCTGGAACACCTTTAAGGGCAAAGGTAGGTTTAACCCTACTTGGAAAAGTGTTTTAGCATGGCATGAGAGACAAAGAACCTCTGGAAGGGCACTATGCAGCGATGCAACAAATGTGTTGCACAGAAATAAGCTCCAAGAAGCAAGAGCTGCTCTCCTTCCACGGCAACTCTAACTGCTGAGACACATAAGTTTAGAAAGATGCCTCACTTCTCCAGCAACTTGAAGAGTATGACCCAAAATTTATTTAATTAGTGAAAGGTCTACCCAATTTCATGGGTGTTAAAGCACATATAAAACAGTGCACTAGCTTCCAAAACTGGTCACACATCTAGGCTTACAAAATAACTGTGATACCCATTTATGCCGAGCAGGAATTTGCCACCCTAAAAATACACGTTTTATGAAGGAAATAGCAAGTGACCCTAAATTTTAGCAGTTCTACCAAGACCCTGCTATAATGAAATAGGCAAGAGAAGCAGAGTCATTAATTTTGTTGCTTTTTCGGCACTTCTGTACAGTTCAAGGTATGTCACAGAGCCGGCAAGCACAGAGCAGTACGTGCTAGGGAAGCGTTGCAAACTGCTCGTGAGCATCCAGCACCTGCATACATATAAAGAGTAGATTAACCAAATACAGAGGTAAATGAAATAAGTTGGTTATTCCCTTGACAGCTAAGAAATGCTGTTGGGAGGAAAGGGCAGAAAATACCACTCGCTGCGTGGAGTGCTAGTGGGTGAGTACCCAACCTTCAGCCAGGATTAGCACCCAACCACCTCACGTTCTGACCAGCGACTCAAGGTCTTTCATTAGGGATTGTGTAATTGTTTATGCAGTCTGTATGCAAGCACAGATGAACAAAACCACCAGAATTCCTCTCATTTAGGAAAAATAAAAAGTTATCTCCCTTCCCTTAATACCAGTTGGGAATAAGGTGCACACACACACTTTTTAGGGCCCCAAACACCATAGCTTAATTGATCATCAGAAGCTCAGGAATCTCAGCACATTGGTTTTATAGTCAAAAATCAATTACCTTAGTATTTTCCGTATCTTGTTATAGGAAAATCATAAAGGAGAAATCAATGTTTGCCTTTCCATGCACCTTGTTTGGTACTTCTGAGTTACAAATTCCTCAAAAATTGCAAAGGGAAAAAAGCTCCTAATACTATCACATTACAGGGTTCTTTGTCCTCCCCCTTCTCTTCCCGATCAGAGAAGAAATAACACATCCAAGACTGATCTGATCAGGAACTGTCAGTTTTAATCAGAGCATTGTAGCTGTCAGTCACAGGTGGCCCTTGGGTATTTTGTTTCCTGAATATATAAAAGATTGTTATCCTGAAAGTTAGGCAGCATTTCTGGCTGCTAGAGGGAAATAACAAGACTGTTATAAATGTTTTAGCATTAGTATTGCTGCAGCAGTATTTGAGTTCTAATAGCTTAACTCACCAATACAGGCAGTGACCACTCTTTGAGGCACACTGGTGCATTAGAAATCATTTTCCCTTATTGCATAGTTTGTTTCATAACTTAGTCAGCATTTATTAATAGTGTTGCAATTCTATATTAATTATTATTTAGCACTGACAGTATGCCTGGAACGGCACAAAATTAGCCCCTGCCCCAAAGTGCTTAAGAAGCCCCAACTCAGTGTCCCATAACCAACGTTTCACACGCTAACCTGCTCAGTTACTGAAGCCTGGATAGCTGCCTGGATAGCTGATCAAATTATTTAACTCGTGCTGCTCAGGACAGCCAAGCCACACTGGGTCTCGCTGGGATAAAGTTTACAAGCACAAGCCTGTTGGAGAAAACCACCCAACGCTAAAGGCAATGGAAAAATGAGAATCCAGTATCTTACGGGAGAAAAGAAAAATCCTGTCAGTCTCACATTTTCAAATGAAAAGTCTCACTGAAGAGGCATACAGCAAGAGCACACAGTGGTTTGTAAGCTTCCCGAACTGCACACCTGGCAGCAAAGCTGTGCTGAAGCCACTACGTATGCCAGCATAAACGCAAAATGTCCACGGCCATCAATACAACACAGACACAAATCATGAAGTACAGAAGTGAGAGGCAGAAAGAAGTGAAAACTGCAAACCAACAACAGGGCAAGACCCCCCTCTCAGATCTGTACTGCTTTGCTGGCACACTCTCCCAAAGGATCACTCCTCTGAAATGAGAGCATGCAGAGAGAACAGAACATCAAAGCACGGGACAGCCACATGAATCAAAGTTCACCTTCGGGTAGGTTTAATTCAAGCCCTGCAGGCTTCACACAGACAGAAGTCCTGTTGACTCTGTCAGTTCACCCACTCTTGTTGTTTTCCATGTTGCCAGGAACACAGGGCTCACGTTCTAAGACAATAATGATATGTTTCTGATATGAATAAAGCAAATGGGAAGCTATGAAACAAATAATTAACTGTGTTCTGTTATTTACATAATTATTGGCAGAAGCCTGAAGGAGTAAAATGGATTACTGCAGTTTTGGTTCAATGCAGCCTTAAAATAAAAAAACATCATCACATGCCAAAGCTGAAAAGGATTTTCATTCCAGCATGTGGTTCTTTCATTCTGCCAGCAAGCTCCAAGCTGCTACTGCAGCGATTCTCCATATAACCCTGATCTTTTCCCTCTGCTGTTCTGTTTAGCCACTGCAGTTGCTGGCCGCCAGCAGAAGCATAGAACAGGTACTAAAGATAATAAAATAAAAGCCTGTAGGAGATAGAATTGTTCACCAACTACATAACCCTCGAATGTTCACATTGTTGAAGCCTAAATTTAGGTCTGGCAAGGCATAAAGCCGAGTTTTTCTTTTGTATTGCTCTCCCTTCAGCTAAAATTGCGCTATGCATTTCAGTTGTGGTAGAAGATCAACAGTTCTGGAGAAGAATGATTTATATATATTCCCTCAAAAAACAGAAGTACAGAATAGGTGGGAGCAGCTACATCGGTCTCATGACATGCTTCATTGCTGTCTAGAAGGATCAGCCTGACAGAACTCCTCTATGCCCTTCCCAGCCACATCTTGTGTGGAGGCTTTCCTGAAACACACAGCATCATGAAGAGTATAAAAGAGACCACCATGGGGTCCTGAACAGCTCATCCAAGAGCCTTCCAAAAGACAACTTCAGCCACTCCTGACTGGCAATAGGCCCAAAGCAATGACCTCAAAAGTGAAAGATTCTATATCCCTTTAGTCATCCAGGATCCCTCACATTCTCACTTTCCTCATTATTTATACTGCTGTGAAACCAGAAGCATGGAAATTAGCGTTCCCTCCCTTTCACTTCCTTTCCCTGCAACCCTACAGAAATAGCTGGGTTACATAAGGCAGAAACACCTACAAAATAACAATGAAAACAGATGTGTCAAAAAAAGAAAAAAATGTGATGAGATGCCTACTGTGCATGCCAATTCTAAGTAAAGTACTTGTCCAGTCTATGAATAGTGCAGTGCACTATTTTAATATTGCCAAACTCAAAGGCAGGTTCTAGCAGAGCTCAGAACTAAGGGCTTGGAAGGAGGTGGGGGGTGTTGGGGTGTTGCTTGGGGGTTTTTTGGCTGGTTGGTTGGTTTGGTTTTTTTGCCTGTACCTGCCTCAGATTTGCTTCTTGACTTTCAGACCCGTTCACCAAAAATGCAATTTTCAGAAAAGGTCCATGCCATGTTCTGTACCCAAACTTCTCTGGAAACCACCAGGAGTTGCTCACCTCACTTATACCTCTCTGGGCTCTGCGCCCAAGCCCATTTTGCTCAACTCCCATTAACTTCCATGGCCCCTTAGGCACTTCACAGGTCCTTCTGAGAACTCATTTTGAACATACATTATCTTTTTCCTAGAACACTCATCACCCTACATCCACAGCGCCAATTTCCAGAAAATGCTCTCAACCAGCAAAGGGTGTCATCCTCCACCATCCGTTTCCAATGGACACCTTCATGCTTTCTTTCTCCTGTGATGCTCGTCATGTTTGGTAGATGCTGTCTGTAACCACTTGCTGAAAGCTACCACTGTCTTCCCTCAAATTCCTCCTTTGCCTATGCAGCCTATGAAATAAGTCATATCTGCTAATGTCCTGGGGCTCCTTACACTAACCAATACTGTCTCTTGTCTCCTTCAGACCCCCTCCCACCCACGGCATACAGCTCTCTGATGCCTCCTGATATACATGGATGGTAAGTACCTTGGGTGCACCATCTGACTCAGTAGAAGCTGTACAATGATGTCCTGGTCTATAATACACAAAAAGCAATGATGAAGCAAACAAGCAACTCGGCAAGAGTTCTGATCTCTGAATTTCCTAATTTATATCTGTAAAATAAAATTATGGCTTCCCATTGAATCTCCTGAGTAGGCACCATGAGCCTTTACTAACAGTTGTAAGGAAACTCAAGACCTTTACAAACCTTGTTTGATTCAGGTGAGACATTATAACATCACCTTTTGATCGCAAGTTCCTCAGCACTTGAAAGCCCAAGCGAGAGCTATGGGATTTCATATCAGGGGAAAGTCACCAGCTTTTAACAACATCTATTGAACTTAGTAGCCCACCATGCTACTAATGGGGAGCTTATTTGCTTCTGGTGTGGTCTACCAGAAGCAATAAAGAATAAACGTGTAATAAACAGGAGCAACTGAAAACAAGTTGACTGATGGAATTCAACCCTACTACAGCTTGGCACGGTATCTGAAAAGTCATGAAGGAATGACTATAGAATTCCCACACTTCTGACCAGAGAAGCTTTTCTGCACAGCCCCTGATATTGACAGGCTCCAAGATCTAGGGACTAGTTATGATCATCACATTATTCTTAATAACACACTCAATATTTATGAGGATCTTAACTCCATGTAATAAAGCCCCCATTCACTAACTGTGGTGACTTGGATGCTTTGGGGATAAAAATTAATCAACATGCATGAAAGAGGATCTCAGAGTCAAACAGGAAAATCTGCACATAATAACACAGATAGTAACTATCTGGCAAACCTATATCACAAGGAAGAAAAATACTATGATTAAAGACTTCGCTCAAAATGTAAAATACTCTGAAACAAATCCTGCCAACTCACGTAAGAACCGGCAAACAGGAAGCAGCTGACTGTGCAATAAAGCCCATCACACAGAGAAAACACGATGTTAGAGAACTAGATGGTACTACACAGTCCTTGTCATCGTGCTGCAGAGTGCTTTCTTTCGCCTGCTTTTGAAGTTCATGAGGCTCAGTCCTTCTAGCTCCTGCTCCCAGTGCAGCACTTCTTGCGCCTTGAGCCAGCAACAGGTATCTATGGTCCAAGGAAAACGTTGCTGTCCTTTTGCAAATTCTCACATGGGTGAGCTTGGGGCACCCCTGGCTCAAGTAGGCTCTGTCAATATTCTTTTTTAATATTTTGCAGCATTACACTTCTTCCACAGCTGAGTCCTAGGTTGAGCTTAGCTCTGCCACTTAATGGTTTCTTCCCTGAAATAAGCACTGAGCATAGTCTTGTTACAAGCGGGATAAGGGGCGCTCTCTATCCCATCACATATACGAGATCTCAGACTGCATAAAGATCGTTCAGTATGAAACATGCTATGAGGTAACATATTACTATCAGAAATGTGAACTCACAAGTGAAAAAAAGAAAAAAGAAGCAGTTTTGGCTTATAAACTCTTGAACATCTTTGCATTTGAGAGTTAGTGTTGAACCTTTCCTAACCCTTCAGTTATAGCTTGTACTACATAGTTTCAAACTTGACTTTCAACTTTCAATAATCATTTGCATGTACGTATCTTCAAAGAATGGTATTTGATTTGCAACTATGTTTTGTAATGAGAGGCTAATTAACACAAATATGGTTATTAGCAAGTTCCAGACATTTACAGGACAAAAACAGCAGACCAAAGCCTATGGCACACTGTCACAGGGACAGAGAACCTCAAGGATGAGCAAATACCAGCCAAGGCTCTGCCACTAACTACATTACCACAGGCAAATCGACAACACTAACTCTGTTTCCCCTTCTGTAATGGGATAGTAAGACTCATTTACTTTGCTGTGTAGTTCTCCAGCTTAATTAAATTGTTACCTTTAAATTAAAGGCACTACAGAAATGCCAGGAAGTAGTGTCTGAACTAGAAGGTGGAGGTAACACCCTAATGAAGCAAGACTATTTCCATCGACAACAGCAGCCATAGTGAAAGGTCATCCATGGCATAATTGTGAAGCCACATTCCAAGCTTCTGAAGGCAAGATGACTTTCCCCAAAACTTCATTAAGGAAGAAGGTATGTCCCAGCAGCACCAGATGGCTGAAATGCTGTAGTTTCACAGGTACTCTATGATAGTTTTCGTTACTGCTAAGTTTCTCTTTGCTTTCCCAATAGCAGCAAAATATCACGGTTCTTGAAAGAATGCTTTTTCCACAGGCAACTGCTTTCAGTATGATCAAAGATCTATTAAGAAAATTGCAGAGGATCACTTCCCTTCAAGTCAGTAATGTTCAGCACAGAGTTTTCAGTCTTTTCTTTAGACGAGCCACAGTAGAGGCACTCCCGCTTTTTGTCTGGGACAGCTTCTCCCAATATCATTGTATTTTAACCTTCCCACACACACTGGAAATTTCCAACTCTTGTAAACATAAGGACGTTATTGAAAGATTACTGTGCCAGCTTTTTATTTTTAAAGTATTGGAAGAAACTTAAACAGTAAGAAGCAGGCCAGTCCTCAGCAGAGGGCCAGTTCACCATGCATTCCTAAAAGAGCTGCAACTTAGCGTCAGGGGTGAAGCCGTACACGTCCTGTGTCTCAGAAACTGCGCTCAAGTCCTGCCGTGGAACATCCCAGATACCAAAAGGCATATACCATCCTAAATTCATTCAGTCTATACTGGGACATCATTAAACCAAAACTAGGGAAACAGGCAGCTACTTCCTTGTTTCTTGGACCTGAAAAAAAGACCACCTAAGAACAACTCATCATACACAATGTCTTTGTATCCAGAGTGTAAATGCCAAGAAATACCGTGTTTGCTGTTTATTTTTTAATAATGCAAAAGCATTTGCTTTTTACTTTCAGGAGCAAGATGTACCATAGGTCAGCCTAGAGTTTTCCTGCTATTACCTAAGATCTCCTTGTGTTGACTGGTTGCATGTTATCTAACTTCCACGTGGTTACGTTAGAAAACAGCGGGAGATACCCAGGGAACTACAGATGCAACACAGCACTCCACATATGATCTTTTTTTTCCTGCCAACTAAAAATATAATATATACTTCTATATACTTATTTTATATATATATACACACACTATATATATATAATTGCTTTTTTTTTATCCTTGCATTTGTGACCAGGAAGACCAAAATTGTTGCAACCAAGTTTCCAAGTAAGATAGAAGATGCACTTGTAGTATCGTGCCCACAAACTGGATTTTCTGTTTGCTTATGTCCGTCTGCCAGCTGCCTACTAATCGCTTTTGAGTCCACTGACCTGGCTTTCAAATAAATTTGACAGCAGGAGGAAGTCCCAAAGCTCTCAAGACTTTCATTTAAAAAAATAGTTGGGTAGAGGAGAGACTCATATAAGACAAGAAGAGAAAGGTTAATGACAAAGGTCAGCTCTTATTTGACGTCAGAGAACCCACAGGAGGGATCACCCTAGAGACACAAATCCTCAGGAACCAGTTTCCATTGGTACTGCTGCTCTTCTAACACTTGTTTCACACAGAGCTGGAACCAGAAATTAATTCCAGTTCTCACAACAGTTCGCTGGCCTTAGGTAAATCATAACTTCTGATGCTACTTCCCCTGCCATATTGTGGCTAGTGTTAAACTCCCTTATTACGATGCTGCAACAATTCATATTTGAAATGTCCTTTGAAGGTCTGAAGAGTTGTATTCACTAATTATTACCTGTCTTGAGATGTGAGCTAAATATTCAAAGTGCTAGCTTGATTCATATGCAAGTGCACATCGCATAAGCATGTGGTATGCACTAAGACTCAAAATATTAAAGCAAAGTTTTCTTGTAAAGAAGACTTTATAATAAAGTCAGCTTTCAGCTCAAAACACATCATTTTTATTACCACAACTCTTCTATTAGACTGGATTTAAATTATTCATTTTTTTTGGATTAGCACGTTATAGAGCACCAGTTTGAAAAATAAATATCCATTGAGAGAAGACAAAAGGATCATGCAAAATTTTATTCTGTCCCCAAAGGAAAGTCTGATGTCTGAGATCTTAAACCTTTGATATCAAGCTGAAAGCCAGCAGGTAAGTTCCACAGGGCAGTTACTGGGCACTGCAAAACCAGAGCTTATCCTAGGAACACTGGCAATCATAGCACCAGGACTGGCAATGCTACCTCACAGTAGGCAGGCATTTTTATTCTTTGGTCAGGCACTTTCCAGCCTTCCCAGAAATGAAAATGCTTTTGCCCTCCCTTGCCAGAGCATCCCATGCGTTCTGTTCTTGCAGACAGAAAAATAAGATGTCTTGCTGAAAGTACTATAATAAATAGATGAACAAGATAGTGCTTGTTAAACAAAAAAAATAAATAGGCTGAGTGCGCGGGGCTGGGGCAGGGAGCAGGGGGGTTGCCTCCTGAAGAAGAAACTTTCCATGCGTGAAAGGAGAATGGTGCTTTGTGGTAAATCTCTTTACTAGAGAGATTCCTATTTGAGGGTGAGGGAGCGAACTACCATTTCCTTCAGTAATAACAGATCAAGCTTTTATCTTCAGTCTTCCTCCTGTAACATACTGACTACCAACCGAGTACTCGATACTTCCCAAGACTGGCCTTTACATTTCCTGAAGGAGCAAGCCCTGCCTAAAAATAACAACCAAAAAGCCACAACAGCATCAGTTAAGTTTTCCTTCTAATCCTCCCCATCTCCCTACCCCAGACAAGACAAAGCCAACCTGGCCAACTTATTCTGACAACAGTGACTAGATTTATGTCCCTTGTACCCTACCACTGCCCTACAAACGTATATTATTTTAATGTAGCATGAACAAATGCACTCATTTGTATAACATCACATTGAGTCCTAGTGATTAAAATATGTATATGCATAAAGCAAAATTTATACACGCACAAACCCCTTTATAAGCTGCGAAGATAAAATTATCAGTATTGCCAAACACAGAATATGTATTATGTTTTAATTACATGAGGCAGTCGAATAACAACAAGCCTACTTCATTTCTAATCAGAAAAAGTTCAGCAGTCATCTTCTTCCCTCCTACTACTGCCTGACAAGAATAAATGAGGAGTCCCCTCCAGGGACTACACAGCAAACGTCCCACCACAGGTTTGTTTCGGGGCTGAGCTCCGCAGCAGCCGCCGCCGCCGAGGCGCAGGGCGCCGCTCACGCAGCACGGCGGGGAGAGCGCATCCGTCGGGGAAGGCACGATTTCGAAGCGTTCACCTCAGGGAAAGCGCCGCTTTGCAAAGTGCAATGCGGCTGCCTCGCTGCCCCTCCCGCGCCCCGCTCCGCCGCCGGCCGGCAGCGGCTCCCGCCGCCTGCGAGCTGCGCGCCGCGGGGACCCGCCTTGGGCAGCGGCGCAAGGGCAGCCCGGCTCCTCGGGCTGCGGGGCCGACCTGCTCGGCGGCTGCTTTCACCCGCGGAAACAAAAGTGACGGCATTCCTCGATTCCCCCCGTTTCACAGCAGGCTGTATTTCTCTGGCAGCAGCTGCACCTGTCACCCACAGCATTTACACCGGTCCTAAGATCAAGAACGCTTCTCCCATCAGCCCACAAAATCGCGTAAAGTGTCCTCGGCGTCCGGCAGCCCTCCCCGGCACCAGGCCCTTCCGAAAAAAAGCTTAAAAAAACCCCACCGAACACTCACTCCGCCACCGAGGCAAACAAAGGACACCTCCTTTTATTTGCGATGAAATTCAGCCAAAGTAAAGAACAATACCGGAGGGGCTGCGCGACGGGCACCAGCCGCAGCCGGCCACCCCGCATCCCGCGCCGCTCGCTCCAGCCCGGCCACGGCGAACCGGAGCCCCCCCACCCCACCCCGGGGCGGCCCGGCGGCGGGCCCCGCTGTCCCCCGTCCCACACACACCCCCCGCCCCCGGGGCGGCCCCACCGGGCGGGCGGCGGCGGCCGCACCCCGCCCGGGCACCCCGGGGAGGGCCGCCGACGGGTGCCCTCACCTGCCACCGTGTACCGGTCCAGGTAGTTGAGCACGTTGCCCACGCTGAGGATACCGGCGGCGGCCACGCGGGCCCGGCCGAGGCTCGGCGCCTTGTGGCGGCCGGGCGGGCGCTCGGGGTGCTTGCCGGCCGCCGGCGGGTTCATCCTGCCCGACAGGGTCTGCACCTCGCCCTCGGCTCCCCGGCCGCAGCAGCCCCGCTCGCCCTCTTCCTCCTCCTCCTCGTCGCCGGCTCGGAGCCGCCCGCCGCAGCCCGGGCTGCTACCGGAGGAACCGTCGCTTTCCAGGCACATCATGAGCTGCGGGGGAGACAACCGCGGCGCAGCAGGAGCCCGCGCCGAGTGACCGGCGGTGCGCGTTCAGCGCCGCATCCCGCGGGACCGCCTGCTTGCGGGACCGCCCGCCCGCGGGACCGGCCGCCGCCGCCGCCGCCTCTGACAGCTGCCCGGGAGGGGCGGGGCCCGGCGCAGGCTCCGCCCCGCGCGCCCCGCCCCGCCCTCACGGCGGCGCGCAGCCGCGCCCCAACGGCCGCCGCGCGCCCCGGCGGGAAGGGCTCCCTCGCTGAGTCCGGGCGCCGCCCGCCCCTCAGGGCCGGCACCGAGGAGCCCCTCGCTCCGCGGCGCTGCCGGCGCGGGGGCACCAAGCACTCGGTTCCCTCGATCTCGCTTTAGTATTCTACAGCAGTGCGCGGCGGCTCGGAGCACGCCGACCGGCAGAATCTGGCAGTAAACTGCACGTGGGCCCAACCCTCAGGTCTGGTTTTAAGAACAAATCCGTACGGAAAAAAAAAAAAAACCTCCTTGCCTGCTTCCAACTCCCAGAACCATCTACAGGCACAAAAAGACCGCTGTCGGGGCAGGGGCGGCGTGAGGTAGGGTCAGGGCATGCTGGAATGCGCTGCCCACCTCACCGCTTCCTGCTCGGCCACAGATGGTTTTCCTGTTGCACAGAAGTTGCTCAGGAACAACGTGCATCTTCAAAGGAAGTAGAATTGCTGCAAAGTTCCCACACACACACGCTGAAAACAGTTTCATCCCGCTCCCTATAAAGTTCCACCTTTGAGCTAAGAAGGGCCAAGAGAAATTTCATTTCAAAAGAAGTCTTCAAAGAGATAAAAGTGTTCACAAACAGTGGCTCCAGCCTGTCGTACCTGTAGTAAAACTACAAAAGCTAACTAAAGCCAGAGAAATAAAACGAGCGCTAGAGAGCTAACGTGTGCTTGTCCAGAAACAGTAGGTTACGATTTCAGATTTCTCTGTTGATCTTACCTCTGAAACTGCATCATGATTAAAGCCTTTGTCTCTGGGATACGCATTTAAACAAAACCCCCGTCACCTACCTCTGCGGAAACCTGAGTTGCTCACAGTACAATGTCCTCTGTGTGTGCTCAACATACCTGGCTTTGTCACGCCCTTCCCACAGAGCTTGCGCCAGTGACACCAGGGCCGGGCTATGCCAGTAATCTGGTGAGATACTGCAAAAGGAACCCCCGGGATGCTGGTGGCGAAGAGGGCACTCTCGGGTGAGTCAGCCTGCAATTCAGCGCTGTTTGAGCAACGCGTCATTGAGGAAAGGAGCAAGCACCGTTTCTGATGACACACAACACTCCTAAAGAGTGGTGATGTTTTTACGTTGAGAACAGCTCTGCACAGACAGTCCAGAGCTAGTTTTGGTAACAGAAACATAATAGCTGGATTAACGTAGCATAATGTTCTGGCTGACTTGTTCAAATCTAGGGAATCATTTTCTACTCCATAGCAGCATCTGCAATTCAGATGTGACTGACGTGGTAAAGGTTGTACTAACAAAACTGCTTCTTCACATTCCTACTAATTTCAGAATTTCCAGAATTACTGATGTACACTAATGTGGTCAAGTGACAGTGCTCACTCAGAATATTCTATAGCCCAAAAGGAGAAAAAAATAGTGTAGAACTGAAGGAAAGAAGGAAAAAAGAAAGAAGGAAAAAGGGGAAGGAAAAAGGTATTAAATAGCTTCACGAAGGCCACACAGCTTGGCCAGCAGCGGAGGCAAAACTCGTGCATTCTTTAAGTCAGACATATTGGGCACTAAAACCGCTGAGCTACAGGCTGAAGGAGTTCCACAGAGGCCAAAGTGTACAGGAGCCCTCAGATGTTTATGTTCTGCTCCAAAGTCTATTCCACTCTTTTTTTTTAACCACTTGGGCTACCCCGTGGCTTTTCACACAGGAAAGAGTGTTCAGAAGATGTTAATGAGATTAAAAGGTAAGGCAAAATTAAAGACCTTCATCTTATGGATCAAATGGCTCCCCTGAAAGCAACTAAGAACGCAGTTCTCTTAAGAAATCGAAGTTTAATTTAATTTCTGTCTTTCCACTTGTAACCAATACCAAGCACACCAACACAGCTGACACTGAAACCAAGGTGGCTTACTGCACATCAAAATAACTGCCTAAAAAGGCTGGGGAGTGACTTCTCCAAACCCCCTCGATCCAGCAAATCGCCAAGAAAATAGAAACCAGTCCAAATACCAACTTACTCTTAAAAGGCAACATATATGCTCCGAAGTTTGGGCAGGCATCTGATGGCCATCGAACATGGAGCAATGCAGGTCTGAGCTGAAGGGGCTTGCAGGAGCATTCTTTTATTTCTGACACAGGAGTTTCAGCTCAGACACATCACCAGATATAGCACAAGGAGGCGTTGGTGAGGCGGGTAGTTCCATGGACGTGCAGGGTCTTACAGCCAACCCTAACACCTTCAACTGTACGTGGAAACTCGGAGCAGATGCCAGTGCATCCATGTCATGAGATTTGTGTAAAGGAAAAGCAGAGGGAACTGGAAGAAATGTGATGGAATTGGCTTTACTGGCAGGATGATTCATATGACTGAACTGCTAAAATCACTGGTTACTACCTCTTAAGAGGAACAGAGTAGATTCTAGCTTAGAGACATTGCTGGGTTTTGCTGTTACAGGTTGTCGAGAGGCAGTTTGATTACAGTGTGCAAGTTCTATCATGGGGAGAAAAATGCCAGTCCTAAGAGCTCTAATCAAGTGGGAAAAGGCATAGCAAGAACCAGAACAATGGCTGAGAGCTGGAGTTAGAAAAATCCTAATGAATCATCTGGTTCACATTTGTTACAGAGTGATTATTCTCTGGAAGAAAATGCTAAAGAAGGGGTGTATTCTCTGTCCCTTTATGTCCTTGGATCCAGGTTGATTGCCTTTCTAGAAAGTGCATTATTGAACTCAAGCATGAGCTATTGCACTCCATGCAGAGAGAACTGGTGTAATTTGATGATACAGGAGGTCAGGCTACATGGGTGAAAGTCCCAACCCCGCAGATACAAGTTCTTACCCTGCTTACAAGGCACACCACATTTTCTGCACCCGCTTCAGTCGCTAGATTGATCTGAGCATAGCTCTGGGAAAGCACAGTACACCAACCTAACCTGGGGGGCTGCGAAGCAGTAGTGTTCTCATAGCCCTGGTGATGAAGGCACATGGCATCTTTCTAGAAACTGGTGATGCTGTGTTCTGTCTAAAAGCTAGGAAGCTCCCACACACTGGGGACACTACCAAGAGGTGTGTAGATAAAATTAAAAGCAAGTTTGAACTTAGCTAGCTCATCCTTCTGCTTCTTCCTGATTATGCATGTCATCTCTGCTCCAGAACAAGCTCTGGCCAGTTTCTGTAGATTACATCTAACAGATATTAGCTAGGGATGAGAGAATCAGCAGCCTTTCTGCAGAGAAGTAACGTAGCCTCAGGCATGTCTCCCAGCCTCATGCACCTCAGCCCATGCACCTCAGCCCATACCCCATGACTGGCTTGTCCCAGTGGCCTCACGCACAGATATGCTGTCCGGATGAGACCAGATGAAACCACACACAAGTCCTTAACAGTGCTCTGCTGAAAGGTGCTTGCAGACATCTTGCTGAGTGTTCAACGAGGAAAAGAACAAATCCACTTGTTAGGAGCCCTCCTCTCTCTCAGTGCAGTCAACAGAGCTCATCCCTTCAGGGATTGTTTTCTTCCTTTCATTATTTTGTTAGTATCTTAAAAGCTTGAAAATGTTTATTTTATTTTTTCCTGGTCTACACTTACCAATTTTTCCCCATGTCCAGAGTTCTAAAGGTGGTCAGTACGAGCAAAAGCACTTCTGTTTGACAATAGCTATAATTTATCTTTGAGGAAGCAAAACCACATTTGCTGGTGCACCAATATAAACTACAGTGATGTAGTGCAGTAGCTGGTCCCTGGGCTAGGCCTGGCCTACACAAAGTTTATGACCAGCCTGCCACCTTCTCTGCCAAGGGGCGATGGCTGATCCTCTGGTGCTAGGTGCCAGCAGCTGCCTTCTCTCTCAGCTCCTTCCCCCTCGCCAGCTGGGGTGTGAGGGAAGGGGAGGAAGGGACTGTTCGCAGAGGGGAACGGTGGGTTGGACCAGCTGTGGAAAGCAAAACCCAGGCCTGAGCCCTGTTGATAACCAGGTCAGACCTTACCTAATCTAAGCAGTTACTACAGCCTGAGGACCTAGACCATCAAGAGGACATCACATTGCTGTTTTGGAAATAATGAAAAGTAAAAGGAAATGCCTTTCCATCTCTAGCCCAGCTTACTTAGAATCCAGATTCCTTTTTCAGGTAATAAAAATCTTGGAAAAATCACTTTTTACAGTTCAAAGTCACAATAATCTCTAATACACAACTGTCAAAGGACTGGAGTCTCCCCGAAGTAGCACTTTGCCAAAAGGTACACCAATCTAGCCACGACTATTACCAGGACAAGTAGCTGCCAACAATAGTCTAACCTGTTAGACTCTAAATAACTATGACTCAAAACAACTTTTGTCCTTTCCCCATGTTTTGCTTAATCTGGTTTAAAATCAGGGCTCAAACAGAGGGGGACACACACACAGAGTCTCTCACTTAAGAAAAATAAAGCTCCACAGACACCAAACTGCAGGATCCCAAACCCCTGATTTTAGGTTATCCAAGTATAAGCCTTTACCTGACCAAATTTTATGAAAGGCCATATCATCAGGTGGTCATCGAGGCTGCAAGAGCAAAACACAGGACAAGGACAGAACACTCTCTGGCCCTACCTATTCTTGGACTTCCACCAGATCGCAGCTCTGCAAAGAAAAGAATCACAGCCCTGCAATTACACACCTACATTCCCATTATGCCCACTGTATCTCCTGGCTTCTTTTTTCTTCAGAAATTTCTTACCTAAATTGACTGGTTACTCACAATTGATATTACACAGCAGCATTTACAAGCTTATCCAGCTCAGAGGTTTCTTGTACAAGGTGCTGTACCGGGGAGACCTGCTGAGCATCAAGCAGGTCTTCCAGGGGGTGATACAGTGAAGGGGGCCGCACATTAGCATATAACTCCATGTTTTCCAGCAGTCACTCTCTCAGACAGGCTCCTTAAACTACCTAGAGGGACCAATCTCTTAATTTAGCTATTTAAGAGGTGTGTTCAGCACTCAGTGACGTCAGCAACCCCCTGGTTATCATCCTGTTCCCTCCACACTCGTATACGCTGTGTCTCACCGAGGAGAGCTCTGGGCGCTGGTGCGCTGAAGCCCGTGTGTGCAGGGTGCTGCCTGCACACAGTCATTAAGCAGAGCAGATTGGAACAGTGCCCCAAGATGCACAGAAGTTTTAAAATCTCTCAGAAGGCACATTAGGCTTAATCTCAATGTTGAAAGTGCAGTGGTGTTTTAATTCCTTGAATTCAACAGTAACGTGATGGAGACAGAGGCAGTGAATCAAAGGAAGAATCCCTGAACAGAAGCCGGTACCCAAGGCCCAGTTCTTTTGTAACCCTTGCACCGTAGTGCTTGAAATTACGAATTGGGTGCAGAAGAAGCTGCATTTCCATGAAAGCATTTAGCTTTTGCAACAATACAAGCAGCTGCTTTCACCCTCCCCTACAATCCTACATAAGTGCCTGAATACTTGTTTGTGAATTTTTCAGTTACAACATTTGTATAGCATTCCAGCCTGCCTGGCCTATAATACCTTGTGCCAACCAAAACTTAAACAAAAAAAAAAGGCAAAAAAACCAAACCACCAAACCAAAAAAAAAACCCAACAAACCCCTACCCTCCCCACACCCAACAAGAAAAGACACATGCAACCCCCAAACCAGAGATCTCCAGGCAGAGCAAACTGCTCGGAATCACAGGGTCCAGAGGCAGGCAGTACAGCAGGCACACACCACCACTGCCCTTGCAGTTTTTCAGTGAATGGCCTTTCATGTTCAGGACTGTTGAGTGCAGTGATCCCTCTCCAGAAGTGCTGACCTTCATCGTGCTCAGAAGAGTCTCAGTGCTCCAAATAAACGGAGTTTGTGGTCTCACCTCAGGTCCCAGCGGGAACTACAATTACTAGTATGCTGTATTTTTGGCAAGCTTCGTCCCATGTTTGAATGAAGGATGTTGAGCCTGAACTACTGCTGCCTCCCACTAGAGGAGTCAGATTCTGCAAATGATAACATGCATATTTGCCGTCAGCGTCCCACTTCTCAGAACAGCTAAATGCTTGAGGTCTGATTAACTAGCATTTAAGAATCCAGTGTGGAATGGATAGTTACAGAAATAGCATTCTTGCGCTACCCCAGCATTTTAGGAAGGGACTGCCAGGTCCATGTGGGAGCAGAGGAATCCCAAAACAATAAGGACAGGCCTAGCAGTTACCAATTTATAAACAGCTTGCTGGCATCGTACAAAAGGGCTCAAGCCATGAGAAGGGGATCCTTACAAAAACAACATTAACAGAAACGGTTCTACTGTTTGTTTTTGCCCATGTGAGGGCAGATAAAAGATGAGGTCACACGAAGTGGAACAGGCTGAAACTGTACAGCTCTAACTGCATGGTTTTGTCAGTCAAGTCGACTTAACTCGTTTCAAGACCAAATTTCCTCGAGCAACTTTGAAAATTCCAGCTTAATACTAGCAGCTGTAATTAGGGCTATGCATCCATTGTCCCAGACGTTGTCCCCAAAACGACAATCCCAGTCTCATAACCTCATGTGATTTATGTTAATACATCATCAGGGTCACTTGAATTTATAGTACTCCAAGTGGACTGAAGCATTTGCAGTTAAAAAAACATCTGTAGCCTCAGCACCTGAAGGGCCAATCTGGGCTTTCAGAAGAGGGGTTTATTTTATTTCACACTTAGTGATTTTCATGCCTTTTCAGCATTTACAGTGAAGCCATTTGGTTTATAATGGGATCCTGGGGATGCACTCTTCTGGACTCACAGCAGTTACATCCTTGGGCCGAATGATTGCCTACTAACATCCGGGACAGGATTTGACAACTGGGTGTATAGGATGGAAGGAACCAGCTATTATTCTTGGCGGTTCAACAGTTTCAAGCTCCGAAGTCTGCACTGGTGACTGATCCACTTGATCAGACAAAACAGAACATGCAGGGCTTGCTTCACTAGAGAGTTGCCCTGCCCAGCTTGTAAAGAGACCAAGACAGCAAAGTCTATACCATGAGCATTAAAAAAAAAAAAAGAGAAAGGCAAAGTCATTCTTCGAAGCCAAAGCACTACTCCAAAACTAGAAAGCTGAGCTAGGTTTCTACCCAAGGTAATGGTGGTTACAGGTACTAGTGAGATTCTTTGAAGGGATCACAGTTTGAATGTAGTCAAGGTTTAAGAGAAATTTGAAGAACAACATCCAAATTATTCTGAGATCATTCATGTCTTAAAAGGAAAGCGGGAGAAGGAGGTTCTCAATCCACTGCCTAGACACAGCAGTATGGAGCAGGGGTGGGTAGCTTTGAACTTAGCCTATCTTTTATGGGATGGAGAGCTAAGGGAGGGAAGAATTCAGTGAGAGATGCAGAGTAAAGGGACGTGTGCTGCCAGTTAAGAAGTTACCTGTAAGTATGTAAATTATTATCAACTGCTGTTTCTTAGTTCAAGCAGTCTTGTGTCCTAATCAGAGAAGTTTTAAATTAGGCTTCATTTTCCACACAAAAGGGAACTGATCACTTAATTAAATGTTAGTTGTGATTCATACAGGCCTGCTTCCACCTGGATCATCTTTCTTGTATGCCAACAGAATACAGCCAGTGAGGAGTTACCTGACCAGCATATGGTGCTTGGTGTTTTAACAGGGCCTGTTTCACAAAGCCAAAGCAATCATGGCAATCATGAGTCTAACTAGTCAAGAGAAAAGTTAGAGAATGATAGCGATCTGTGAAGCGCCTTATTTACAGAGAAAGGGGCTATAAATTACATACTATTTACCATAAAAAGGCCAGATTTTAATAAATTGGAATCTAGAATTAAAACAAATTGATAATGAAGCAAAAGAACACAATATTCTGTAAGGAGTATTTTAATTTTCCAGTCTCTTTTAACATAAGAGTAGTGTTGACAGTATACTGCCTCACCATTAGATAAAGGAGCAGAGCTGTCAACAACAGACTCTGCTGCAGTCTGAAGCTACTAAGGCTTAGACACTTTCAAGTCAGAACTTCAGAGATTGTTAGAAGAGCGGGATGAAGGCTCTCTGGTCTGTTGACACGAGACATGCTGATAACTGTTAACAGAGAGAACTTCCAGGAGCCAGGAAGGATGCTCATGTTGTGCCAATATTTTATAAACATAAATACAGGCCTGCCAGCCTGGCATCAGTCCTGAGTAAAATAATCCAAGGGCTGACATGGACTCAATTAATAGGGAGACAGGGGGATCATATAATTAGTACCAATGAACAAAAGTTCATTGAACGGTAGAACTTGCCAAATTAAACTGAATTTTTTTTTTATAAGATCAAAAGTTCACTTGCCTGCTGAAAGGTAGCAATATCACTGCAATGGACTTTTGCACAACACTTAACTTGGTTTCACATGACGTGATTAGGGATCCACACCAGTTCAGACATACCGTGACACATTGAATTAATTAAACCTGGCTACATAACAAGTCACAAAATATAATTATAAGTGGGGATATATTACTAGGGATATTTCTGAAGGAGTCCCTCAGGAACTTTAGCTCTGTTTGGTTTAATACATTGTTAGTGACAAGGAAGAAAGCAATCAACAACCATATGCCAATGCTATAGCATTTAGTAAATAAGGACAGCAGAGCTTCCTGCTGGGATGGTATCGATTGCCTGGCAGGTTGGAATAATACGTTTTAATGTCTGGGTACACAGCCCATAGGTCTTGCAGGACAAAGGATTTTACTCTGGAAAGCAGTCACTTTGGAAAGGCGACTAGGCTGACAGTGGAAAGTCCATTAAACCTGAGTTTAATGCTGTGGTGCTGTAGGCAAAAGGGCTATAAATGCCACAGGAACCTGGCGTAGGAAGCAAGTGATATCGCCTTTCAATCGTGGTGTCACATCTACTTCTGCCACAATAAGTACAGATCTGTTGACTACTGCTCAAGAAGGCTGTTGATAAATAGGAGAGCATTCGGGAAGTAGCTGCAAGAAAGATGAAGGCGCTAAGAATGATGTTTTATAATATCAGATTCAAAAAGCACAAATGGGTTTAGATTTTTAGGCCAAGGGCTGATTCGCACAGGTTTTTGTACACATCCATAAGAAAACTAACTCAATTGTTACAGAGTCATCTGTACGACAACACTGTGAAAAAGCCCTTACCAGCTCGGGTGTGAAGCTACACAGATACAAAGAGCAGACAAGTTGCACATTGATGATCTGATCTTAAGGGTCTTTTCCAACCTAAATGATTCAATGATTACTAATGAGGATGATCGGATGGACCAATCCCCCAGCAACTGTAGCAGTTCTACTTAACCAAAAATTATTCAAGTCAAAATGAGATATTTTTCTAAAGCCTTTGTAGTTCAAACAGGAAATAATTTACAGGAGTCTATAGCTGTAACATACAGGCTATCAGATTAAGTTGCCAGAAAAGGTCCCATCTGCTCTGATATCCATTTTTAAATATAGCCAAACTCAACCTAAATGTATATAGACGTATGCATATACACGTGTATATACGCATGCATATATACATACACACACAAAAGTATATAAATAAGAATAAAACCCAGGGCAGGCTCTTCTGTTTGTTCAAATGCTTTTTTCTTTCTAAGAAAGTGTAAGGGGCGGGGAAGAAGCTTTAACTACAGCGGCAAGTGGTGCTACCCGAGAGTCGAAATGACAGCTATTCTTACCACTTGTCCATTTCTATGCTCATTGCTGCAAAGCATAATGAACCACAACTGATACATGGTAAAAGAGCAAGTTTTATAAGCTTTGCTAAATAGCAGAGAATTACAAAGTCAGAACAAAGCTAGAAGGCATTGCTTAAGTGCATAATTCTCAAGAATACAACGAACTTCTGCAACTACTGCTTCCAACTGGCTCTTTTTGGCAGCTAATTCTTCTAAGATAGATACACCAGCATAACCACTGCTTATTTGAGCTGCTGGACCTGATCTCCAGCTTCATCCTGAAATGCAACCTGCAGCAAGACCAATCTGCAGCTCTTCTTACATCCAATCGAATACACAAGCAAAAGGAACGAGGTAATACTATGCTTACAAGCATAGCACTGGAAACTGTCACTCTCCTGCTGTTCAGGGCAGAGTCCTGCTTTCCTTCAAAGCATCAGATGCCAGCTACAGCTAAGGTAGTGAAGCCTCCCACAGATCAATTCTTGCTGCATCCCAGTTTACTAGAAAACACTTTGGTTGCAGAGAGAGCTGAGAAAGCAAGCACGCACGCAGTGAGCATCCACTGGCAGACTTCTTCACTGTCAAGAGGTCTGGGCTGCATAGTGGAAGAACCCACTCCAACAGGAAGAATATTGTAAGGTCTCCAACCTGCATCGTTTCCTAAATGACCCAAACAGCAATATTCACACAGATGTATCCTATGCCTTATTTTATGAATTCCACACGTTCACCAGTGTCACTGTAAAGAACATTAAAAATAAAACCTTTGCAAATGAGGTCCGTGTCTTGCAGTAGAGGATCTGGTTGAATGCAGCTGTAACTCACGTTTTCCTGCCATTCATAAGCTGCACAAACCGCCATCGGCAGTTCCTTTAATTGAATTAGGGCCTGGTTGTAGAATCAGGAAACCTGTTTTCTACTCTGAGGGGAAGAGAATGTAAAGGGAGAGGCTGGCACATGTTCTTTCAGAATACATACATTCAACATTGGCTCACAGGCAGATCTGAAAGCATTGTAGCAAAATATGTATTGGGCAGAAAACTGCCCAGTTATCCCAAAAGCCAGAGATAAGTGGCATTTGGTAAACACTGATGGAGATAACCAAACCCCACCTTAATGCTGCTCCTAAAAAAAATAGTTCCATTTCCAGCCACCTAGAAAAAAATTATCTCCTGATGACACTGGGCACTTTTAATGTCAACTAGTTCCGTTGTGTCTGCATTATCCTTTCCATAAAAGATGGGTCTGGACGGGCCTTCCAGACCTCCATTTTCTAAAATAAGTTTCTTTTCCCCACAGCTCCAATTTGGAGACTCTTTTAAAGCCTCCCTGTTATGAGGGTTATAACATTTTATCTTGTTTTCAGACTAAGTTCATTCCTGTCCCAGTCAGACCCTTTTGCTCTTTGACTAATGCTATCCTTTGGTTTAAATATGTTTCTCCTTCTGTTGTTCATTCCTGTGGTGTATTTATAGATGGAGTCTTGCCCCTTACAGGGTAGGCTCCTTCTCTCATAAAATGGGTTCCTAGGATGACCGGGAAATAGATGACCTTATTCTGCACTGCTTTCAAAGAGCAGAACCTGATTCAAAACTCCAGGTAAGATTTAATTCCTGCTTTGTGCAGTGCATTAACACCCCCTTGTCCTTTCCCAATTACTAGATCTGCAATTGCATTTTTCCCATCGGGCAGGTCAGATCCATCCTTCAACTGGCCCTTACATATATTCTTCTCCCTCATCCGATTGCGCCAAGATGTGGTGTATAGCAGAAATCCTTGTTGATCTGTCGGTTCATAATCATGCATTTTGTATTGCTGAATTTTATCCATTTCAATTCCATTACATTTTAAAAATCTCCATAAAGGTAAACCAATACAAATATTGAATAAGGTCACATGTATTGTTAGGAATGTCATTGCTCACTACCCTCACCTCATTTCAGTGCTGCCTGGTTTCATCCCCTCTCCTGTATGGTCCTATTCTCAAAGGGCAGATTTGTTCAAACACTTTCTGCTGCTATATTCCAGTTCTTTCAGTACACTGGAGTGGAGGCTTCTGTACTCAGGAGAAATCCTGGTGATGTTTGTACTGCAGCTGGCAAAGAAATTCCAGACCTTTTCCATATCTAAGTATGTTGGTTTCCCTAATCAGTTTCCCCTTTGAAACAGAAAATCTGAATTGCAAACCTGCTTTTGTTTATCCTTTCATTTGATTTAAATAGAATCAATTTATAATCACCCAAGCTAGGATAATGTTTTTCAGCAACTTGTTTATCATATCCTTAACACTCGCAAGAGTCATATTTGAAGTCATATCATCACTTGTTGATTCAGGCCCATTTTGATGAGAAAAATCTATTAGATATTATATCCAGGACTATCTGACCTTACATTTAATAGCATTTGCTCTCCAGTCTGTTATCTGGGAGGTTTGTCTTCATATGCTAGTCCCCAGCAGTATGTCTCCCTTTAATAACTCTACAAAGATTTTATGCAGATATGATTCTAATAAAAGAGAAGCCTTCTAGCACCAACCTGGCAGAACCTTTTTCTATCCATGCTGTCCCTTTCTGGTTCCCTACAGCCTGTCTTGTCGTTAGCACAAGACAGAAAGGGGAGCAGTTGTCTTACTTGGAATTTTCTGGATAATGCAGGTGGATTTCAGAGAAGTCATTTACATAACTTCTGGGTTGCAAGGAAGATTGAGAAGTTTGAAATCTCACCATAAAGTCAACCTTCTATGCTAGAAAAAACAAAAAACACAGTGCCTGCCGTTAGTTCTGTTTGCCCAAGCATTAGACTGCTCCACAGCCAGACAGCAGCTAGAAGGTAATAGCTGTGAAAGCTTATTTTGTTATCACTGTTGATCCCATCTACAAAACATTTTATACCATTATGAAAAATAGGCTCAGTGGTACCCTTGAATCCTCAGCTTTTGTTTATAGAAGCAAAACCAAGGCCTTAGAAATATTACTGTTGAAAAAAGCTGCCAGATCTTTCTCTCTGAAGAAACCACAACTTGTTGAACTGCAAAGCCCTTCACAATACACAAGCCACAGCACTTTTGTCACCACAACGTAGCTGGCCCTTGATACCACATGAATGTGCTGTGGGTTTTCTTTTCCATAGAAATATTTTTAGCATTTGGGTTTTCCTTGATTTTTGGTGGACTGAACTCCCTGAGGAATGGGTGGTGAAATACAATGAACTTCCTTTCATCTGAGCACCATGGGAATAGCCCTGCCCTCCTCCACATCCAGCCCCTGGAGAAGCATGCCATAAACCCAACATAATTAGGTAACTTACTTCTTAAAAGGCAGCTTTCCTTCCTAGCACTTGGAAACATCCTCTCCTCCCACACAAACATGGTAGAGTTGATTTACAGCTTGTTTGGATCACACAGGTAGGAGCTGATTTGCTTTTGTCAGTTATCACTGAGAGGGTGAGAAAAACTAGTTTTATAGGAAGCAAAACCCAACCTGACACCAGGCAGTAAGAATGCCCCGCTCCATCTAACCAGCTCACCGGAGAGGTGTGGTTTTGGCACAACATCAGGAAAAATTATACCAGATAAATTAACGCAGTTCTGACAGACACCATTTCTGGCCCTGGACAAGCCACTTTGCTTGTTTCTTCCTTCATTCAGTTGTCACCAAGTAAAAGTAAAGTCTCCCTGAAGAGATAAGAAAGTAGTCGATTTTGGTGGAAACATGGTAAAAAATGGGGCCAGCCAAATAGGTGCAAGCCTTTACACCGATAAACTCACAGAACGCCCTCTTATTCACAGGCAACTTAAAAAAAAAAAAGTTAGAAGCATCCCCTACAAGACCCATATAAATATCGATAGGTTATACCTGTACAACGTTCTCATGCTGACAGTCTCCAGCTTACCCATGAGCATTTCCAAGAGGAACTCAATGTCTGTAATCATCTTTGAAGCGATGCACAAATACTCTAACATCCAGACAGTCCAAATAAGATTCTAGGTGAGCAGTGAGGGTCTCTGCTGAGCTCTGATGAGTCTGAGCAGCTGGAAAGCAAATGACTAGGAAAGCTGTCACCACCACCCAGCGTGGCAGGTGTTCCCCAGAGAAGTGATAATGGCTGTGGAGCCATCCCAGTGGCATTTCGCTTCCTTACGTAGGAAGTCCAAGGCTAGGGGACAACTTCCAGAATCATCGTCTAGGTTTGTAGATGTGGAAAGAAGGGATCCCTTCAGAAAGGGCCTACCAGCAACCTGACTTGTCCTTCTGGTCTTCAGTAGTGGCAAAGAGCTCCAGGTCGGGTGTTCTGCAGCAGGGAGGTATCTCCCCATCGCGTGTCAGGCGTCAAACAGATACACCTAGCACCAGCTGCGAGCCTATTTATTGAAAGGCTCTGAAAAGCAGGAAGGTGAAAAAAACCCAAAAGAAACAGAGAAAGAGTAGCCAGCCCTCAAGGATCAACCAGAACTCCTTGTACCGCAAGACCTAGCATGAGGCTGTCAGATACAGCAACCGCTCAGACGGGCTCAGTGACAGCCTCCAGACAAGGCACTGTCAGCCTGCCCGTGCTAGTATCTAGAGGCAGAGAGAATTCCAGCTCTCCGCAGGCTCCTGCCCACCTGTCGTGGCGTGAGCTTGGATAAAGCCCACAACCTAATGGGCTTCTTGCAGGGCCCGGCCGCCCGCCCGCGCTCCTTACGCCCTGCGTGCGGCACTCCTTTAGCCCTTCACACCAACATCTTTACTTTTGTTTTTCTGGTTTCTTTTGAGAATTATTTCCATGTGAGGGGAGAGGCAGAGTCTGTATAGTGGAGAGGGCCTGAATCCTTCCCCTTCGGGTGCAGTATGCCTCTTGGGGCACTACAAAGACAGTCCGCTCTGTGGGGAGGCTTGTTTCAAAGCCCTGTGAGCGAGCCAAAGCAGGCTGCTTCCATGGTACTTGTTGCAAGGACAAAACATTTTACGGCTGCAGATGACCATACGGGGCAGAGGAGTAGCCAGGAGTTTTAGTTCAAGTATTTGAATATAAGAAGTTTGGTAAGAGAAACAGCAGAAGAGCCTTACGAAGTTTCAGAAGAAGCAGTAAGCTCAGGACATTAACCGCAAGACCGGGGTCCTAACGCAGAAGTGCCATCGCCACGGCATGCGGCAGAAGGCGCAGCATCCTGCCCAGCGGGCGCTTCAGCTATAACAAGCCCAGGAGCACGAACGTTTCTGTCAGTGCGGGATTTTCACCTCGCTGAGCAGCCTGGTAGCACTTCCAGTTTCTTTAAATTGCCATGTTGAGGCATCAGTCTAATTTTCTATGCTCCTTCCGTAACTAAGTTCATACTGCAAGCCTGGAAACAGAGATAGACTCCACCAGGTTCGTGCTGCCCAGGGTTAAGTCTTCTCCTCACACCTCCCAGTATGCACGTTACCAGAAGGCACAAGAACGTGCTCCCATTTCCTAGTGGCAGCAGGACTTCAGCGAGCTTGCAAAACACTTTGCAAGTTTCTGATGGCAGGTGCAATAGAAACATTATTTACTACTATATTTTCCTGGCGGCTTTCCTAGATCTTCCCTGGAGCAGATGGAGAATGAGCAGCACTAACACTGAAGCTGTGGGTGCAATCATTCACACATGCCTAATACTCCTCTAAGTAGCAATCACTTCTTTCAGCATGGAAAAATGTGCTTACTATCGGTACTACAACAGGCAGAATCCTTCCCTTACACAGCGACCCAGAGGATACTTTTCACAAGTGCTCCCCTGGGCACTTCAGAAGGGGCTTGTTGCTGCCATGAGCTGTAAGGCTGAGAGTCACGGCAAAGGAGCAGTGATGAGGAAAAATATGTGAAGCATTTTCTTCCACCCCCAGGGGACATGTTGCAATCCTATTACCATGGAGGGAAGAAGGCTTTGAGTATTGTAATCAGACAACCTTATGGGAACAAGGAAATACTCTGTTTCTTGCAGAATCGTGTGAGTAACCAGATGCATTAGAAATCACAAATCCTCAGCTCATGTGACTCACCTTAAAATCCCCTCTGATACCTTCTCACCTTTCATTTCACATCCCCTAACAGCAGTGAGAGCGCGTGCCCTGTACATGCGTAGAGACGCAGTTTGCTCAACCTGGGAGGTCAGCGGCAGGTGCAGAGCATACCTTCGCAGGGAATGTTTCTCTGGGTGCAGCCGTACAGTGCCCTGCATGGCTATGCTCAGCCTGGAACACAAGTAAGGGTTTCCTGGCTTAGTCCAAATTTCTTGTAAAAAGTGACAGAACAAATAAGGAGGGGAAAAAAACCACTCAAAGCAATCTGAAAATATTTGTACGGTGAAGGCTGTTGTTACACCACCTCAGTCCCAGCAATTTAAATGCGTATCCTGGTGCATGCAGACAGGGTTCCCAAAGCTGATATTCTGCAGTATCCCGTACCCACTGGTTTGGTTGTGGTCATCCCAGCCAGGCAGGCAGGCAGGACACCAGTCCCTTGTATTTGAGCCTCATTGTTGGGCTCAGAGGACAATGGTGGGAATAAACACCTATCTCAGCCTTGAGAAAGGCCAGTGCAAGAGCTGTTCATATTCTCTTCTTCCCTTCCCCCTTTGAGGAAGGGAAGGTCCCTTCCAGCCTTTGAAGAAGCAGGTGCAGGTGACAAACTGTCCTTCTGCAGGGAAGGGTGAGATAAGGCATTGCCCGGGTCCTGCGCTCCCGTATAAGCACGTCCCCGTGTCTGCTCCTTCAGAGGGCAGGCAGCTCCCTCTCCTGGTGCATGGGCACCTGCCACCTTCAGCTCACCCACGGACATGGTTGCAGGGGGACCAAGTTCCCCAGTCCCCTGTCTTCTGCCCATGGGAGCTAGTCCAGCAAGCCCAGACTGACGTCTCTGCGTATAACCAACATGCTCCAGATGGAAAGCAAAAATAAATATAAAATAGAAGAGAGCATCTGGTAAATGTCTTTCATCTATATCAGATAGTCTTCACCCTGCAGTTGAACCTCAGGCCAGGTTAGTTTGCAGATATTTCTAGGTGAAGGAAATACTTGGAGATAAAAGAGGTGGTGAGTTATCTGCATTTCAGTGAGCCGCAGTGGATGGTGGGGCCCCACTCTTCTCCCCCATACCACCACTCCCACATGTGGTGAAAAACAATCACCGCCACATGGTGCTTCATGTGAATTGAGAAAACAGAACGTGCGATAGAAATCCCCACATGACAGATGGGGGCTGTGGCACAGAGCAATTAGGTGACTTGCTAAAGGTCTCACTGTTAAGTCTGTAGCAGAGCCAAGGACTAAATAAAGATGTCAAATGCCAGTAACACTCCTGTGCTTTCCCTACAGAACTATCTAAAAAGCAGGCTATCAAAAATCACCTAGATGATACAGGCGTGGAAAAAAAATACCTTCCTTGCCAAATTCTGTCCTTACCTTCATTTTTGAGAAGGTATCCATGTCCCTGTCCATTCCTCCCCCAATCTCTAGTGGTTTAGGCTTTGTCTGAAGTAGAAGAGTGACTAAGCTGAAGCGAAAAGTGACTGTGCTGGTTCTGGCCCAATAAAATGCTGTCTTTCTCTAGTAAAAATGTGTATAAACAGAAACTGAATCCTAACAGCATCCAAACGACATTCAAAACTTGTAGAGTTTGAACTAGACTGGTTTGTTTTTATTATTTGTAAGCCTCTTTCTGCAGAAAGCAAAGAAGGTTTTTCAGAAGAAATACTAACCTTGGCTTAGCCTTTCCTAAGCTCAAGGATGTGCAGGTTTCTAAGGAATTGGTCCGTTCCTCTTGCAGGCTAAACATGGGAAGTGGAAGAATTCAGGAGGTGCCTAGAAACCCAGGTAATCAGAATTTGGGACAGTCTCCTCAGAGATGTGCACCAGCGCGGCAGTAGCCAATCAAAGCAATCATGTTCCTCTAACCCAGATGTGATTGCCTACAAAATATCCTTGCACGGGTAAATGGATAAAACCATATCATGCTTTACTTTTGAGCTTTCTGGGTGGAGGGTGCCATAGATATCGAAAATACTGTCTGCTGCTGCATTAAGTGCTTAGAATACTTTATGAAGTCTGGGTACTTTGTCAAGAAATAAGACTTCAGCCAGAACATGCCTGATACCCAGTTTCTTTAATGAATTAACGCACTGCTTGTAAAGACACCCTACATTGTGCCTGAGCTGTAATTGCTGCATGACACAAACGTGGATAAGCCAACAGAAAGTCAGGAGCTACTGAAGGAACGTACATATTTCCTAAAGGATCATTTGCCCCTATCTTATTGACCTTGCCATAACAACTTGGGCCCAAACCTCCCCTTCCACTTCATGTCTACACCTACCAAAAAAAAAAAAAGGCAAGGAAAAGCACAAATTCCCCCTTTTATCCCTTCCTGTACATTGGCCACTGCAAACAGAGCCCAGACAAAGGGAGAAGTCTGGCTCACCTATCCAGGTAACTCGGAAAGAGTCAAAACATGCTTACATGCTTTTAGCTGCCTCACATTCTCCTGTCGCCTTGGTCTTCAGGCCAGTCAGGGAGCGACTGCCACTGCCCGGGATGGGATCCGACGCACACCTAGCCCGATATGCTGAGTAATTAATACTGAACATGTTTACAAACTGAATTTTTTTTCTGCTGTCTCCATGTATTTCACCCATTGGTGACGAGGAACCTCACCCGGCTGTTAAGTACTAAAGGCTCACCCTGGCAGCTCACCTCGACAGCCTGCACTGTGGAGCAGGGGAACACCTTCCACTATAAGCCTTGCAGGAGTATTGGAATTGCTCCTGCTGGTGACGCTGCCTCAGAACAGGGGACCAGTAGTCCAGGAGCCTGTTTGGGTACGAAGGTGCTGTACCTTTGCTAAATACACCATTTCCTATGCGGTTTCCTTGACAGCCTCATTTTAGGGTAAAGAACAAACAGGATGTTTATCCTCTTCTAATTGGAAGATGGCAAGTGCTTTATAGATGCTGGTGTATGCACTGGTTAGTGCTACTTCTCTCCAGGGAGTGCTTCCTGTACGCATGCTGCGGGCATCTAGATGGGCGAAGGCCTAGTCTGGTTTTTTGGAGCTACCTTTTTATATATGTGTGTATATATATATATAGATATATATATATATACACGAGCTCCTATTCACCTATATCAGCCTCTGAGCTCTATCTTCTCTTCAGGCTAGTGCCAGAATGAGAAGGCTGTGAGGTTAGAGATAGCTAGCTTCTCTTTAGTTAACAGAACCAAAAAAACCCACCAACCTCAACAACCCAGCCTTTTTAGTCTCTATTTCCCAGCAGAAAACTAAACCAAAACAAAATTGCAGAACACATTTAAAAACTTGTCATATCTAAGTGAATTTCTACACTATGCACTCTTTTCAAATGAAAACGTGTTTTCCAAAAAGAAAAAAAAAGTTCAGCAAAACTCAGACCTTCATTTTGAGGAAACAAGATATTTTTAGAGTATGCAACGGGAGTGTGGCACTGCTTGAGGGCTGCATGAAGGCAAAGGACTCTGCACACTAATTAATTTGTCTTAACATATCACACTAAGATATAATAAGGGCAGAGCATTTACAGTAGCATCTCCAAGTTTTCTCTGAATGTAAGACCCCGTTCTGCCGAGAACCAATAGTTACATTTCAGTTATTTTGGATCAGTATGTTACCAACCATCTCGACAGATCAGGCAGAGCAAACAGAAGCGTCTAGAAAAAGCAGTATGAGCAGATCTGGAATTCAAACTCAGTCCAATATGTAGTTCAGTACCATATGAAACACCAGTACTTATGCTTTTTTGTAACTTATGAGACCTGGAGTGACCCTCAGTCTTCTGCATGAACAGGTATCTCCCCTCTAGTTATAGCAGAGGCATAAAGGTCTTTGGACTTAAGGAAGGAAAACGTTAAAATAATAAGATAAATGTAGTGTCGTGGTTTAGCGGCAGCTCAGCCCCACACAGTCGCTCGCTCACTCCCCCACCGGTAGATGGGGGAGAGAATCAGAAGGGTAACGCTCGTGGGTTGGGATAAGAACAGTTTAATAATGAAAATTAGAAGAAACAACAGTAGAAATGCAATGTAAAGGAGAACAACGAGAGGCGCAAAGCCCCGGGGGAGGGGGGAAGGGAGGGGAGAGGGGGAACGAACCGCCGAAACAAACCCCACGCGCCGCAGCCGCTCACCCACCGCCGACCCGACGCCGCGCCGCCCCCGCGCTGCCACTGCCCCCCCTCAATATATTGGTCACGGTGTCACATGGTATGGAATGAACCTGCCATTGGCCAGTCGGGGTCAGCCGCCCCCACCATGGCCCTGCCCCTCCCAGCCCCCCCCGCCACGCCACGCGGCAGAGCGCGGGAAGCTGGAAAGGTAGCTGACCCCCACAGTGAGGAGAATTAACCCCTTCTCAGCCAAAACCAGCACATTCTCCACCCCTTATTCCATACCACTTACACCATGCCCAGGTCCCATATGATGCAATACAACCGTACCAACCACCACCCCTCCCCTTCCCATCCTTTAACATAATACACAGACATCATTCCCTTAGTTCATGGATCTTCCCTGTAAAATGTCCATTAAAATGTCCATTGAGTTCACGCAGTCCATGACTCTGGGCTCCATCTGTTGTATCAGTCTTTCCGGGTGGGAGAGATGGTGTGTGGCGTTGGGTTGCTGCATACCGAGTCAGTCATCGTTCCATCACTGCTGCACGGCTTGTTTCATAGTTGATCTTCCATGGGTTGGGAGGCTCGTACTCTGATATCATTGATACAACACAGAGGTGACACACAATATTATATAGCAGTTCACATTGTGCCATTCAGTTCATTGACTGTTTTCACCCAAAATCAAATCCCCTTGAGGCACACATCGGATTTCTCCATCCTCCCGCATCACCCACCAAGTGCACCCAGGTCCTCGAGCAAAAACAATCCCACGAATGGGTTTGCCTTTGCCTGAGGCAGGAAGAACCCAGACTGTTTTGCCCAGCATACTTTTTGTGTGCACTACAGGGACTCCATCCCCTCCCACAGTATGTAGGATTTCTGACTGGGCAGGGCCAGCTCGGTTGGCAGATCCCCTCGTGTTGACTAACCACGTGGCTTTTGCTAAATGTGTATCCCAGTGCTTGAATGTCCCACCCCCCATTGCTCTCAGTGTGGTTTTTAACAGTCCATTGTACCATTCAATTTTCCCAGAGGCTGGTGCGTGATAGGGGATGTGATACACCCACTCAATGCCGTGCTCTTTGGCCCAGGTGTCTATGAGGCTATTTCGGAAATGAGTCCCATTGTCTGACTCAATCCTCTCTGGGGTGCCATGTCGCCACAGGACTTGTTTCTCAAGACCCAGGATAGTGTTCCGGGCAGTGGCATGGGGCATGGGATATGTTTCCAGCCAGCCAGTCGTTGTTTCTACCATTGTAAGCACATGGCGCTTGCCTTGGCGGGTCTGTGGGAGTGTGATATAGTCAATTTGCCAGGCCTCCCCATATTTATATTTCAGCCATCGTCCCCCATACCACAGAGGCTTTACCCGCTTCGCTTGCTTGATTGCAGCGCACGTGTCACATTCGTGGATAACCTGTGCAATAATATCCATGGTCAAGTCCACCCCTCGATCACGAGCCCACCTGTATGTTGCATCTCTCCCTTGATGGCCTGAGGTGTCATGGGCCCACCGAGCTAGAAATAGTTCACCCTTTTGCTGCCAGTCCAGATCCACCTCAGCCACTTCAATCTTGGCAGCCCGATCTACCTGCTGGTTGTTTCGATGTTCTTCAGTGGCCCGACTCTTGGGGACGTGAGCATCCACATGCCGTACCTTTACAACCAGTTTCTCTACCCGGGCAGCAATATCTTGCCACAATGTGGCAGCCCAGATGGGTTTGCCTCTGCGCTGCCCGTTGCTTTGCTTCCATTGCTGCAGCCAGCCCCACAAGGCATTTGCCACCATCCAGGAGTCAGTACAGAGATAGAGCACTGGCCACTTTTCCCGTTCAGCGATGTCTAAGGCCAGCTGGATGGCCTTTACCTCTGCAAACTGGCTCGATTCACCTTCTCCTTCAGCAGTTTCTGCTACTTGTCGTGTAGGACTCCATACAGCAGCCTTCCATCTCCGGTGCTTTCCCACAAGGCGACAGGACCCATCAGTGAACAGGGCATATTGCTTCTCATCTTCTGGCAGTTTGTTATACAGTGGGGCTTCTTCAGCACGTGTCACCTCCTCCTCTGGTGATAATCCAAAATCTTTGCCTTCTGGCCAGTCCATAATCACTTCCAAGATTCCTGGGCGACTGGGGTTTCCTACTCGAGCCCGCTGGGTGATCAGTGCAACCCATTTACTCCACGTAGCATCAGTTGCATGGTGTGTAGAGGGGATGTTTCCTTTGAACATCCAGCCCAGCACTGGCAGTCGGGGTGCCAGGAGCAACTGTGCTTCAGTACCAACCACTTCTGAAGCAGCTCGAACCCCTTCATATGCTGCCAATATCTCTTTTTCAGTTGGAGTATAGCGGGCTTCAGACCCTCTGTATCCCCGACTCCAAAACCCTAGGGGTCGACCCCGGGTCTCCCCAGGTGCTTTCTGCCAGAGACTCCAGGTAGGGCCATTCTCCCCGGCTGCAGTGTAGAGCACATTTTTTACATCTTGTCCTGCCCGGACTGGCCCAAGAGCTACTGCATGGACTATTTCTCGTTTAATCTGTTCAAAGGCTTGTCGTTGCTCAGGGCCCCATTTGAAATCATTCTTTTTCCGGGTCACTTGATAGAGAGGGCTCACGATCAGACTGTAATTTGGAATATGCATTCTCCAAAAACCCACAACGCCCAAGAAAGCTTGTGTTTCCTTTTTGCTAGTTGGTGGAGACATAGCTGCTATTTTGTTGATCACATCCATTGGAATCTGACGACGACCGTCTTGCCATTTAATTCCTAAGAACTGGATTTCTCGTGCAGGTCCCTTCACCTTACTTTGTTTTATGGCAAAACCAGCTTTCAGAAGGATTTGGACTATTTTCTCACCTTTCTCAAAAACTTCTTCTGCTGTGCTGCCCCACACAATGATGTCATCAATGTATTGAAGGTGTTCTGGAGCTTCTCCCTGTTCCAGTACAGTCTGAATCAGTCCATGGCAAATGGTAGGACTGTGTTTCCACCCCTGGGGCAGTCGATTCCAGGTGTACTGGACGCCCCTCCATGTGAAAGCAAACTGTGGCCTGCACTCTGCTGCCAGAGGGATTGAGAAGAATGCATTAGCAATATCAATTGTGGCATACCACTTGGCCGCCTTTGACTCCAGTTCGTATTGAAGTTCTAGCATGTCTGGCACAGCAGCACTCAACGGTGGAGTGACTTCATTCAGGCCACGATAGTCTACTGTTAGTCTCCACTCTCCATTAGACTTCCGGACTGGCCATATGGGACTGTTAAAGGGTGAGTGGGTCTTACTGATGACTCCTTGGCTCCTCAGTTGGTGAATGAGTTTATGGATGGGGATCAGAGAGTCTCTGTTGGTGCGATATTGCCGCCGGTGCACTGTTGTGGTGGCAATTGGCACCTGTTGTTCTTTGACCTTCAGCAACCCCACCACAGAAGGGTCCTTTGAGAGACCGGGCAAGGTAGACAGCTGTTCAGTTTCCTCCGTCTCCAAGGCAGCTACACCAAAAGCCCACTTGTAACCTTTTGGGTCCTTGAAATACCCTCTCCTGAGGTAGTCTATACCAAGGATTCACGGAGCCTCTGGGCCAGTCACAATGGGGTGCTTCTGCCACTCATTGCCAGTTAGGCTCACTTCGGCCTCCAATACAGTTAGCTCTTGGGATCCCCCTGTCACTCCAGCAATGCTGATGGGTTCTGCCCCTATATAGTTTGATGGCATTAAGGTGCACTGTGCGCCGGTGTCCACTAAAGCTTTATACTCCTGTGGGTCGGACGTGCCAGGCCATCGGATCCACACAGTCCAGTAAGCCCGGTTATCCCTTTCCTCCACCCGGCTGGAGGCAGGGCCCCTCTAGTCCTGATCATGGCAGTCACAACTCACTTCCTGTAACTGTGAATCAGGAGTCCCTCTATTACACTTAGAAATAAAATCTGCACTTCTACTCCTCTGTCTGGGGACTTGCTCGCTGGAAACTGGAGCAGCAGCTTTCCTGGAAGAGCCTCCCTGAGTGACTGTTCTTCCTTGCAGTTCATGTACTCGTGCCTGTAGGGTCGAAGTAGGCTTGCCATCCCACCTCATCATGTCCTCTCCGTGGTCACGCAGGTAGAACCATAGGGTGGCCCGTGGTGTGTATCCCCTTCTTTGAGCCAAAGGACGCTTATTCCTAACAGCTGAGACACTGCTCTGTCGAGGTGGGGAGTAGGACAGATCTTCTTTGAGTTGCTGGACCTCTTGGGATAGTTTCTCCACAGCAGAGACAAGCGAGGAAGAGATATTTGTGTCATAATCCCGGAGTCTATCTATCACCTCTGCCACCGTTGGTGTCTCGTCATCTTTCCAGGACATCACTGCCAATGAGTTTGCATGCGAAGATGGTGCGCTCCGTACAAACTTCCGCCACATGGGTCGTGTGCACTCGGCTTCATCTGGATCTTTGGATGACCGTTGATCATCCAGGTCACCATAGATCACCTCAAACACAGCTAATTCCCTGAGATACTGGATGCCTTTCTCCATAGTTGTCCATTTTCCTGGGCGATATGTAACATCTTCTTTAAAGGGATACCTTTCCTTCACTCCAGACAGGAGTCGCCTCCAGAGGCTGAGGGCTTGTGGTTTTTTTCCAATTGCTTTGTCAACGCCCCCTTCCCCAGAAAGGGATCCCAATTGTTTGGCTTCTTTTCCCTCTAGTTCCAGGCTACTGGCCCCATTATCCCAGCATCGGAGCAGCCAGGTGGCAATGTGCTCACCTGAACGACGGCTATAATCTTTTCGCATATCTCGCAACTCGCTTAAGGACAGGGATCGGGTGGTCTCTATTTCATTTATTACTTCTCCCTCCTCTCCCCGCGATGGCCCTGGTTCTTCATCATCCCGTTCTAAACGAGTTGATGTCCGCTTCCAATATTTCGTCTTATGTATGGGGGCAACTGATACTGGTACGGGTTTATTTTCTGAGCTAGCTCCGGTACTTGTTGTGGGGGTTTGAGTGGCTGCAGTGCCTGTTGTCAGGGCTGGATTGTCTACAGTGCCAGTCATTTTGCATTTCAATCCAGAGACCTTCTCCTCCCCTTGGGGGCACTGAATACTGTTGAGCAGGGCTCGGTATGCATGGGCCAGACCCCAGCACGTTGCAGTTATCTGTGTCTCTCTGGAGTTCCCAGCGTAACAACATACTTTCTCCAAATATTCTACTAGTTTTTTAGGATTCTGCACTTGCTCGGGGGTGAAACTCCAAAACACTGGGGGTGCCCACTGCCCTAGGTATTTGCCCATGCTATCCCACATGCCCTGCCACTCGTAACTATCAAGCCTCGGGGCAGATTTCTGGGTGATATTCTTAAGTTGCTTAGTCAAAACCAAAACAACATGCCCAAAAACTAACAATGACTGCACCTTAACCACCCAAGGATGTTCAAGATACAAAAACGTTGTTGTAACAAAGGCACAGACATCATAGAACAAAGTTGCAAAGGTATTATTCTGTATTTCCTCCATATAAAATCTCTCAGAGGAGGAGGTATAATTGCTAATTGCCTCAACAAGGTGGTATCCGAAGTACAGTAACGGTTTCAGCAAAAACCCCAAATACCAGATAAAGCTGAAAACGAGTGTTTGTATAACAAATCTCGTAGGCAAAACATTACTAATCACAGCAGAACACAGCAGACTCAAACAACCAACACCGATTTTTAACACCAACTGCAAAAAGGACAACATGGTGCTGGGACCAGCAGCTGTTGTTATCTCCAACCCTCGAGCCCCACGTTGGGCGCCAAAAAGACTGTCGTGGTTTAGCGGCAGCTCAGCCCCACACAGCCGCTCGCTCACTCCCCCACCGGTAGATGGGGGAGAGAATCAGAAGGGTAACGCTCGTGGGTTGGGATAAGAACAGTTTAATAATGAAAATTAGAAGAAACAACAGTAGAAATGCAATGTAAAGGAGAACAACGAGAGGCGCAAAGCCCCGGGGGAGGCGGGAAGGGAGGGGAGAGGGGGAACGAACCGCCGGAACAAACCGCACGCGCCGCAGCCGCTCGCCGCCCGCCGACCCGACGCCGCGCCGCCCCCGCGCTGCCACTGCCCCCCCTCAATATACTGGTCATGGTGTCACATGGTATGGAATGAACCTGCCATTGGCCAGTCGGGGTCAGCCGCCCCCACCATGGCCCTGCCCCTCCCAGCCCCCCCTGCCACGCCACGCGGCAGAGCGCGGGAAGCTGGAAAGGTAGCTGACCCCCACAGTGAGGAGAATTAACCCCTTCTCAGCCAAAACCAGCACATGTAGCCTTCTATATCTGAAGCACCAGAAGGTCCCTAACTGGGTTACCGGCCTTGTGAGAGTAACTTTTGCTCCTTGCAGAAACACTTGCACGCCTAGCCTTCATTACCAGTGTTTTGGGGTAAAACCACAAGCGGTTCTCTTACCCAAGCTCTCCTAGTTTTCCTCCCCTTCTGCCAAAACCAGCAGAGGCTGCTTATTGCCCTCTCTGCTGCATTAGCTACAGCAGTCCTTGCAAGAGCAACGGGGAGGTGGGAAAGATTATGGCAGAAATCAACTGTCTGCTTTTTCTAACCAGGAATAGTTCCAGGTGGTCAATGGCATATAATCTGCTATCGACTTAGAAATGGACTCCTAGTAATCTCCTTGTACAGAGGATGCAGTAAAAAGCAAGGGAAAGGTGGGCAAAGGAGCCTGGAAAAGATATTTTGTTGCTAAGAGGCAAAGCAGGTCTTCCCTGTTATTTTTAACTCCAAGGACCTGCTCTCCTTCCTGGCTTCAAGTCTGGAGTTTCAGCCAAAAACCAGGTCCCAGACTACCCTACCCTCAGAGCCCCTACAGGCGATGCCTAAGATATTAGGATAGCAGCGTGAGCCTTTGCAGGCGCTCGTCAGTAATGCTAAGAATAAAACCATTTGCGGGAACGAGGATCCGTTTGTGAACAGAAAGAGGGCAAAAATTTTCACCTAACATTCTTTGCAACCAGTCTTTCAAACTCTCTTTGTTCCTGGCATCACACTATGTTCCTTAAAGCAAGGAGAAATTATCTTCCACTCTAAAATACATTTTCTGATATCAGAATGTGAGAGAGACGGGTGGAAGCTGATGCAACAGCCGTTCAGTTTGCCTTGAACTGCACATTAGTCAGATACCTGCACAACATCCAAGTGTCGTACAGGACTTGGCAGGTACAACTTAACACCAGATCTGTAAAAAAATAAATCATCCAAGCTACAGGCAGAGGGTTGGGTACACGGAGGAATACAAAGTATTCCAGCTTTTCTACAGAAATTCTGCTATTTATTAGAAATTGAAAAGTTACTTGAAACTTTGGACCTAAGGAAGGAAAACGTTAAAATAATAAGATAAATGTAGCTTTACAGCAATGCTTTTTTATCAGCCTGCCTTCATCCACAGATGTGCCCAGAAGAGATTGCTATGTTCCCCTTTCTTCCACCTAGCCCATTCAGATGGGTGAGAGCGACCTTATTCTCCTAAAAGCTAAAGTCGCTTCCACACAACTTGATCCTCAGCCCAGCTCTGCAGCAGTGGTAACAGAGCCGGATCCTTCTAGGCATTTCCAGTTGACATTGGTCAAATCTGTCTTTATGTTGTGACCATCCGGTAACTTACTTTTCCCTGGCTCTTGGATTCAGGTGTACAAAAATCGCCAAGTGCCCATCAGTCCCCGTTCTCCCTGCATCGCGTGCAGGAACCCTGATAGCCACTTGCTGTTCCTAAAACATCTTCCTCCTGCCCTGGTTTGTTAGTGCAGGGCTGCTCTTGGCCGTATGTACCTTTTGAAAGGGACAAGGCGACTCACACTTAGGGCTGAGCGAGATTTTTGACGTGCTTTCAGTTTTGTTTAATTGTCTGCTAATATTTTTGAGGCAATTAAAATTATTTATTTAGGTTAAAAGTAACATCAGTTATTTATGTGGCTTTTTACACATCCCTGGCTTGAGTGAGGGGTGGATAGAACGACTCCAAGAACGACTCACAGTTCAGCAGCCGACATACGGCCCGACTGCCTGAATGCCGTTCCCTGCTGTGAGGGCAGGCAGTCCCGCCGGGACATCCAGCCCAGGGGGATGCACAGTACCCGCATCACGCTCCCCTCCAAGGCAGGCCCCAAATTTGACAACGAGGCTACAACTGCCATGTGTCACAAAGACCACAGGAAAGGCCAGGTCACCCCAAGTGCTTTTGGTCCCTGAGAGGGCACTGTGGAATAAGTAGTGCCCTGACAGTCCTAGGAAATTACCATGCTATGGGGGAAGCGTAACCTCCAACAGCACCAGTTCGTGGAAACATCAACATTTGTTCTTAAACTGAAATCTGATAATCAGTTTAACCTTGAGTATGACAGGATACACCATCCACACCTAAAAGATTTTAGCATCGCTCACAGCAGTAGCATTTGCAAGAGGTTTAGGGTGAGTCTGTAAGCACTTAACCAGCCAGCAGATATCTTGATTTCACAAAGAGGATCTACAGAATTAGATCAGTTATTGCTGCCAGTAACATTTCACTGCAGAAATTACCATAGAGACCCAGACTCTGATCCAATCATCACATCTACAAAAAGACTCCCACTGGCCTCAGTCTTTAAAGTCAGACAGGTTCCCTGAGACTTTGGCACGGGATTTTTCTAAATGCACCTCATGGGAGCACATATCTCAGTCATTAACGCTTTAGAAAATACCGCTTCTCACAGGCCATTGCATTTTGTCACTAGACTTTGTCTTCTTGCTGTTATTTACATGGGCTTCATTACCTCAGCTGCTGCCCAGCTCGTGCTCTTGGAGGTGCTTAACCCCTCAAACACCCAGCGGCGCTGGCATCCCCGGCCGAGCAACGCGGGCCCGAGGCATACCGACTACATCTCCGCGGCACTGGGGAAGGAGCAAGGTGCCTTGGTAACTTAGACCAGCGGGGTTTAAGAGACTCGGTGCTATCAAATAGGAAGGTTGCAAGAGAGCAGGGCTTCTCCAAGTCCTATGGAAATTACTACCTTTGTTTAACTTTCTGCCATAGTTACTTTAAAAAAAATCTTGGAGGAGACCCTACCAAGTCCATTGAGGAGTTTTTCAGGAGGAGATCGCGGTCAGCTTGTGTGTCAGTGTGGGGATACTGCTGTGTCTTCAACATGCACCGTTTGTCAGCACAGAAACATAGGAGGAGACCAAATCTAACGGCCAGAATTAAAAATGTAGAAACAATTTCCTCTTCACTTTTCACACTCCTGGGGATTTCTTGATCAGATCTATTTTGACATGATTGGTTTGGTGCTTAATGCTAAGAAGAATAAATTTAATTGCAGTCTTGCTATTCCCTCTGAAATCATAAGGGATATATGTAAATAATTTGAAGGGAATTACCTTTTTCACTGCACTTTCCCATAAAGGAAAGCAATGAGGGAAGAACCATCCATACGTTGGTGTCGATAATGCGTCCTCTAGAGAGGTGCTCGCTTTATACCAGAAGGCACTGGACTAGAGAGCATCCTCAGTAGTGTTAATTCACATGCAAGGCTCCCAGAGACCCCGTTTCAGAAGCCTTCCAGCAGATGAAGAGATTCCCTGTGGTCATTCCTAAGTGGTTCGCAGTGAGTATTTTTCTTTCTCTCCCTGTTTTGATGAGACAGGGGTTACTCTAGGTATGCTGCCAATTCCTATTCATTTGTCTTTTTACCATCGGCTTCTGGCAACTTTTGTGTGTGCCAGACATTTTGGATTTTTATTACCCATAGTTAATGCAGTTATCTGGGAGTCTCTCCCCTCCCTTTCATCCAGTCCTGAGCAGGCGGTTGTGGAAAAGGAGAGAAGAGTGATCCTGCTATTCACAAGATACCTTAACTTAGCATCTCTGACTTAATAGAATCTGCATCGATACATCATGATATACTGTAGCATGTGTTATTAACATATCATGGTTGTATTTCAACCAGCTTCCCTGTTCATCAAGTATTTTTCACTACCCCTCAAATTTGTTGCTAGCAGCCATAGTCCACAACAAGTGGAATTTCTTCACGTTCACACAGAGATGCAGAGAGTGGTGTCATCATTGTCAAGACAGAGGAGACTTAAAGGAACCTTTCTTTTTTGCAGTACCCCAGCCAGGGTGTCTTTAAGACAGAAGCCAACTCCGTAGCACAGCTTTCTGCGCTATGAAGGTGTGGTTACAAGGACCCATAAGGAGACACTTTTCTAGATCAAATTAGCAGAAAAATATCCACCAGGTGAAACAGGGCTACTGGATCCACACAAGTGCAAAGAAAAGGTCAGGAAATCCCAGTCACAGATGGAACGCCAGGCACCGCGGGTGGCACTGCAGGCAGCACACGTTTGGCAGCTTTGTTTTAACTCTTTGGATGGAGTCCACAGCGGTGCTCGTATCTTTGTGCTGGCTGGAAGAAAGAGGCTCCAGTAAAGCAGCAGGCCAGGGCCGGTAAGAGGTACCAAGGGCAAACTCTGAAAAATAAATGCGAAAGAAATATATTAAAAGCTTCTTCCCATATGCAATGTCACTGCCGGAGAGTTAACAGAGCAGAGTTAGCCCACGAGTGTCTGGTCTTTAGCTGGCAGATCATGCACCGAGCCGCTCCACCTGCTCACAGAGTAAAGGAGCACTGCAAGCCGGAGCAAGAAAAGCTCCTCAGATTCAGATTTGATGGAACTTCAGCAAGACCCTAGGGTCACTGCGGTGCTTTAAGTTCCAGAGAAGCTGCTGATCTGCCACAACAGACAGCATCATCCTTCAACAAAACCCACATGCAGACAGCCAGCGGGGCGGTTACATCTACTGGAAAAAAAAAAATAAAAGAAAACATAGGAAAATGGTATCACTGCATTTAGTGGCTGAAAACAGCCCACATGGCAATTCAACGCTACCTTCCTTTCCCTTGAAGTCTACCAGCATGTCCTCACCCCACTAAAGACAAATAGAAACATTGCCACTGCAGAGCCTTACTCTGAAAACAAAGTCTGCAGAGGGATGCTGATAGAACAGTAGATTTCTCATGGCATTTTGTTTTGATAACGTTTATGTACTTAGCAACAGGTATGGCAGCTTTGCCTTAAACTACTTGAAGCTTTCACGTAACAGGCAGAAAGGTAAGAGTATAGTTTATTGTTCATTATGGATTTTTTTTTTAGCTGAACTCTGCTTATAACGAGAAGCTACTTATCAAAGCCGATTGCAAGCTGTGAAGTGCACGTATTTAACTCCAAAAAGCACAGCTAGTATTGCAGGGCTCTTAATTCATTTGTGGGAAGTCACGGTGAGGAGCAACTATCTTTTATGGGTGACAATGGTGCTTTACCCTCAGTAGGCACAGGCATTCCAGACTTCCAGATCCCTCACCGCTGCCCAGCAGTGGTTCTCTTAGCATTAAGTACTGACATTGATGCAGGGTAGATATAAGAGAATAGCACAACTTACACAGCAAGCAAATTCTTGGTCTTAGGGAAGGCAGAAGTAGCCTGCACCAGCAGAAGAAAACAGAGAATTCCTACCCGTGACAGGGAATAAAGAGCAGTACGAGGAGAGTTGTTGCTGTTCTAGTGCAAAAGAGGAGTGGGCAGCTGCCTGGCCATCTTACTGAGTTGCCGGGGGAAAAGGTCAGAGAGGAGAAGCTGCCTGGCAGAGTACAGCTCCAGACCCCGTGCTGAGTTTAGGTGTGGGTCCGTGGCTAGCGGTGCATCTCTGCACTTAACAGAAGTGAATTAGTAGAGAAGTAGAGAGGGAACATGTGGCTTGCCCTGAAGGCTAAGGCAGCAGCTACCCTCTTTTGCTGCACAAGAAGCACAGGGGCTAGGCAAGGGTGCCACACAGAGGCACAGTATGAAGATTTACAGAATACATGCTCCTGGAGCTAATCAGGGGCTTGCTAAAATATGTATGTGCACTAAATAAAATATTAAGTGATATAAATACATCTCTGTCCCAGCTCATTCTGCTCTGTCAGGAAAGCACAGCAGCCCATCCAGCTTCGCAAGGGTTTTCTTCTGCATGACACTGGACTTCAGTCCTCAGCTGTTTTACTCCTGACAGCCACAGGACAAGAGTGTTCTGACAGATATCGATCACGTTAAGAGTTCCCTGCACATTTGTCGCCATTAAAGTCCCAGGACTGCTTCTGAGCGTACACTCTTTTGCAGCTCTTTGCTTTTAAATGGACCATTATGAACCAAATGTGCAGGCTCCAACTTTAAAAAATCCTTTCAATTCGTTGGTTTCCATGCAACGGGACTTAGAGAACACTTCACCATAACATAGATTTACATGGGGGTTTTTAGTTACATCCCTTACCGGGTGAAGGTCAATGCACATTAAGTAACAGCAGGTGCAAATGGCAGAGTCTCCATTTACCTTTGTACAAAGGTTTATACCGTCTCAGTCCCCTTACAGCCCACGTGGGACTCACCGCTCCTGAGCGCTTTCTAAATCAAGTCTGACAAGCAGCTGCTGAGAGCCACAAGCTACTGATGTTTCACAGCAGCTCCCTTCGAAGGGACAAAGCAAGGCTCCGCAGGTCCCCCTCAGGCACAGCCGCCACGTGCCCAGCGGCTCAGTGACTTCCCCCATCGTGCCGCTCCTTCCTTGGCCTCGTAGGGCACTTGCTAGGGACCGCATGGGAGCAGCCGTCTCTTACGCTGCCAGGGAAGCAGGGTGCTGCCAGGCAGAAGGCAAATGAGTGCTAATTCATCCTCCCCTGCAGAAAGCTGATTTTGCCCCTTCCCCAGGATCGAAGGCATTTTGGCTTAACAGTTCGCTTCCACCAGGATCCCTTAGGATTTTTCAAACAAAGGTTGTTTTAGCGTTCTAAAACATGAATTATTGTTCGGTTTCTTTTACGCTGACTGAAAAGATCTTGGCAGAACCGCACCCCCCAGCACACACCATCCTCTCTCCCTGATGCTTGTGCCTTCTTCAGCACACTTGAGTTTCCAGCCAAGTCCAGACCATCTCCGGCATGATGTGCTCCTAGCACTGTGCACCATCTATCGCTTAGTACCAATAGCCTTCTAGCCATGCAGAGTGAAGCGAAGCTGAGGCATCTTTTCTTAAACACATTGGGGCAGAATGGTAGCTTTTGAGCACTTTCACATAGATTCCATCCTCACGAAGCACGCCCCAAAGAGGCTGTCCTTGCCGAGGAGGGGAAAGGAGCCGAGTTCGATTAAGCTGACTTGGCTCTTTCTCAATAGAAATAGCTGTCAGAGTCCATTTATGAGCATGGTCAGTTTTACAATATTAAGATTAAATCCTGCAAGATCAATATTATATGGAGGTACAAACCCCATTGAAAATGGATCAGTGGTTGCAGTACTAATAGTACATCTGGTAGAAAGAAGATCCTTCTCAAGCTATTATGTTGTTTTTCTGTAACTCCACCTGGTTATTTTGGACAATACAGTTCCAGTCCTTAAATATCTGCATAAATGTCATTCGCAGGAAGAAGTGGCTGTTTTGGTGCACTTTGCACTGTCATCTGTATTTCTCCAAGGCAGAAATGCAGCTCAAGGGAAGGTGAAAATTGACTCAGGCTCTATCTAAACTGTAGGTTTCAGATTGGAAAAATAAGATAAAGGCTTTTAAACAGTAAGGAAGTCATTTTGTTGCATGGTGCCCATGCAGTTTTATATGTGATGAGTGACTAGATGAAGGCAAAAGCGAATCCTGTAAGATGCCAGGCAAAATCTCATGGATCTGACTATTTTCCAAAATAGGGGTGATACAGCCAAGGCCTTTTTACTGGTTTTGAACACTGGGAAATGTCAGAACATTCTTGACAGAAGTATCGACCCCCTGAGCTTGATACTTTTGGTGCTACAGGGTCCTGCTCTCCTTGTCGGTGATCCAGCCGGCCTCTGCAGCGTCACTGACAGCAAATCTGGCCCTCTGTATTTAATAGCGGATTCTCTGTTCTTCCTCTCACGCCCTGTCCAAAGGGCAATAACCGGCATTTTTGTTAAGCATCTTTTGATTTTATGATTTGACTCTCACAGCTACAGCTTTATGAAAGTATAATTTATCTGGTTTTGCAGCCCATCCAACATTGGGGCATATTACAGTGGCAGCAAGCGTCAGGTGAAACAAACATCATCCCTTTTAACTGTGGCTTTCGAGGGAGTGATGAATTCTGAGTTATTTGATGTTGACAGACATGAAAGTGAGCTTTCCAATGTAGTCAGAGGAGTGCCCACGTATAGCATAAGGTTCAGAGGCAGAGGGATTCAGCTACAGCTTTTCCGAGTCAGAACTGGGATTCTCATAGTATCTCCAAATTTTTTGAATTCACGTTCACTTTGTGAAACCTCGAGTGTGACAGAAGAACAGAGTTTTTCGGATTTCTTTTTGTATTAGTGCTGAGACAAGACAATGCAGCAGGGCTTAGTCATTTTGCCTCTCAATGCTCAAAGGGAAGGAATTTGCTGAGTAAGAGTATGAAAGATTTCTATAGTCTATTTTCAGAGAAGAACCAAAATGTAAGGAAAAAAGTCAAATTAATTAGAGGGAATAATATCTTTCTGAACATTTTTGTTTTAGATCTAGAACAGACAAAAGCCTACCAAAAAATATCAGTCCTCCCCATAAGTGAAGCCTGGGGAAGCGACAATCTCTCTAATCTCGATACAGTTATCCTACACTACTCCTACACGCCACATGGAAACATGCATGTCTAGGCATCCCCAGCAATTTAAGGAACTCATTTCAAAATAAGCTGAGATCTGTAGAAAGTCTTTGTCTCTGCTGCCAAATTCTTTCAATTTACTGAAAGAAATGCTCAGTTGTCCACACCGCTGGAACAGGCTGGCTAACCTTAACTTATTTGGGAAGAAAAGCTGCTAAGGAGTCGGAGCGGAAGGGAAGCAATCTGCGCAATGCTGAGCAGTGCTCCGCTAAGAGCCTGTCACGGCACCGTCAGCACAGCCGCCGGAGCAATTAGGTGACGACAGGAGTCTCCAGGTTACGCCTGGGCAGAGGCGCCTGAAGAAGCCAGGCAGAGCACTGCACTATGCCCCGAAGCGCTGAACCCAGCTCCACGCGTTTGATGCGGCTTGCTGGCCACCCACCCCACCCTTTGCTGCGCACCGTGTCGTGCGCGCGCCGCGCTCATCTCCACCCGAAAGCCAGAGCGCGCGCACCGTTGGGCATGTCACGGACGCCACCGCCTGCCTCGTCCCCCCACGCTCCCAGGGGAGCAAAGCCTCCACGCCACGGCTCTTCACGCAAGCAGGCGCGCAGGGGCGCAGGTTGCCCAGCTCCAAAGCACGCGAAGAACAAATACCTCTGGCCACCTTCGTCCTTACCTCCCAGTGCCAAAGAGGGGAGAAAAGCCGCAAGAACGTGTGAGATCTCTTCTCGCAGCTTCATGCGAAACAGCTCCTGCTTACAGCAAAATCAGCTTTGTGTGGCTCTGGTACGCTCAGGCTGGGCGAGTATTTCGTTTGCATGAGGTACATCTCTCTCCAAAGTGGTCGTTGCCCATCACATCACAGTTATCACCTGCTGCACTGGCAAGGGCTGGAATATTTCTTCTAGGCTGTGATGTCTCCTCACTTTGCTCAGCTCTGCTGCTAACAAAATTGCAAAAAGAAGCAGCTCTTGCTTTGATTTCTCCGCAGATATGAGACTGAACTGTTTTCATTATTGTCACTAAATTATAAAGCCCTGGAAAGTGGCTGCCATGCTTGAAAGCACGGGGACAAGTTCTGTACTGACCTTACTTTGCAAATAAATTCCTTTCAGCTGTTATTCATTCCAGGTAAATCACAGTTAGGATAAAAACGCCCACCCAGACTGCCGCCTTGGCTCAGCTCTGGGAGAATGCCAGGCCCGCAGCCAAACTCAGTGATGCTGCGCTGCCAAAGGGACTGCAAGGGGTGTAAGGCAACCCAGAGCCCAGCCCAAAACGGTTCCCAGCCAGATGTACAAACCTTCAGTGCCTAAATCGCCCCTGGCAGGCGCCGTGCTGACAGCATAGGGGCGTTACTACTCCTGCAGCTTTAAGGCTGGGAAAGCAACGGCGCACCCAGCCCGCGGGAGCTGCTCAGGGCCTCGTACCCCCAACTGAACCGAGATGTGCACCGCGGCCGAACAGCACCAGGGCAGCGACAGCAGAGATTCACGACAGCTTAAGAAATCCTGTTACCACCGGAATCAATGATTTTCATAGATGCCGATGCCAAGCGTTCTGAAGTTGCCACAGCCCCACACCCCCACGTAGACCAGTTGGAAGGGTGTTTTATTTCTTTGCACTACTGGCCCTAAATACCTGAACCGAGCGCCACAATCTGCATTATATAAACGAAAAAGGTGCCCAGTGTTCATCAGTACCGACTCGAGCTGGCTTTCAGTGGAGATTTAGAGGAAAGCCCACCATCAGCTAGAACATCTGCTGCCCAGTTCAGTCCTCTTCTGAGCACAAGTCTGAGCTATGAGGCTAATTTCTGAAGCCGCTGAGCAGATTTTATCCGGGGTCTGTTAGCCACTGTAGCAGCAGGAAGTAGATTACCGTGGACCAACTTGCAAGAAAATAGCTTAGTTTTACCGTGCAACTGAACAAACTGGGAAATTAAGTAGCCCCAGCTGTAGCTCCTCGTAACAGGAAGCAAGACTGAGTGAAAACTAAGGAGCGTCTCCAGAAAGGCGAGTCTCTCATTTTCCTAGAGATTTAATATCTATTTAATATTAAGAATTGTACATTTTATCCAAATTTTGACCATAATCCTATGTGTACACAATGAATACACTTTGGGTCACTTACATACATGGCTAGAAATAGAAATCCATTTGCAACCCATATTGTGCAGATATAGCAAGTTATTTCCTGTATGCAATCGACTCTTCACCAAAATATTTATGTGCCTGCTGTTGTTTGTATGTGTCTTTATGAAATACTGTTAAGTCTCAAATGCACAGAAGCATCATCGCGTGGATCACAGTCATGCGCTGGCATGATGCTAAATGCTCATATTGTGCTGAAAACTCAGTGTGAGAGGTCTGGTTTACCTACTTCTAAAGCAAAAACTAACAGGGGAAAAAGAGAGGGAAAAAAAAGAGATATCCACACACTTTACTGTAGCAGTCAAAATAAATTAAATAAATAAAATCAAAGGAAAGATAATCGGGCCCGTACAGCATTGTGCACTGAAGATTGTGTTATGTGGTTGAGCAAACACAGCGAAATACTCCCATAAGCTCCTTACCCTTCCTGTCGTGCAATCCACATCCTTGAATAAGGCTCAGATATAGCTCCCCTGCATGTCTGCAACAGACAAAGCAGCTGGGAGGCAAACCCTTTGTCCTGTGCAGGAGCAACCTGGACTGGAACACCTTTAGCAAGATAAAGCCTGATGGGGAGCTGGTGCTCCCAGCCCAGGGCGCAGGGAAAGCCTGTGTGCGCTGATTTCCCTTTCCACCTCACAGAGCTCCCTGGTGACTCCTGAACTAGTGCAGATCTGGAAATAGCCTGCGCTAGCAAGAGAGCCAGCACTGCTTACCTCCACCTGCAACAAAGGACTCGGGATGATTAAACCACAGCATAATCCCTGATCTGCCTACGGGGCGGCAAAACTGGCGCCTTTTACCTCAGCCTGGCCATCCTAACACAGCTCTGCAAGTCTGCCTGAGGAACCTCCCTGCACATAATATCCCCAACGGCACCTTTATTTACAAGGCAAAGGATTCCACATGTGTCTCTTATACTGCATAATCGGCTTGTCCAGTTGGGGAAAAAGCTAAATGGTGTTTTACCTCCATGCTTCCCCTTCCCACGACATTCACAGATCTGTCATATAAATGGCCGCACTAGACCAAAACTCAGAGGCTTTTTGAACTAGTCTTAAAGTGTTAGTTCTGCTCGCATCTAAGGCATAAGGCAAAACACCGAACACCCCCAAACCAGCAAAACTCCCCTCCAAAATTTAAGTGAAGAAAAATCAGCACGACTTTACTACTCGCTAGTGTTGCACAGCAAGTACTAGATTGCTGCGCGGCACCAGGACCAGATCTGAGGGAGCCTGGATACTTCTCTCAGGTCAGAGGTGCTTTGTCAGGTTTTTCTCATCTGAGAACTGGAGTATGGCCATCTAGAAGGGAAGGTTGACAGGACACGCTTACATTAGAGCATTTTGTTCGCCTCCCACTGATCACAGAACAGTAGGAGTCCAGCGTTCCCATAAAGCCCATCTCCTTAGGGGCCTGGCTTTAGCCATCCAAGTTTGAAAGTGGCGACCCATACTGAGGATGGATGAAGAGTTGAGCACTTGCATTTCTTATTCATATACGGGAGGAGTTCTGCAGTCATAACCAACGACATCAACCGACGGCCAGTTAATTTATGCATTTAATTCAAGGATTTGACCTGGAGATGGCAGGAAAACATATACATTCTCCCTCAATTTCTGGAGAAAAGCTGTTCCAATACGTTAGCACATAAGCAATGATCTAGGATCACTTAGAAAACAAGTATTTCTACTGTATAACAACCAAGTTTTTGGGGCTGCAGCTATGAAAAAATACCCACCAGGACAAAGCAGACCGAATAAAATCCAGGTTCTGACTAGACCGGGTGCCTATAGCAGAAGGGCCTCACTGCAAAGGAATAATCCCTTGGCTTCTTGGTATAAGGAAAAGTGTGGAGAGAATGTCTCTTTACAAAAAGAGGAAGCCTGGAAACTGTGCAAACTTGCTCTGTGTCTTTGTCGGGTGAGAGACACGCCATAGGGCCGGGGAAACCGGGCAGTAACACGCGGAGCTTGTTCACTCAGAATCAATGTTCTGCCGGCAGCGATGAAGGCAGCCTCCATAGGCAGCCGCAGCTTTGAAGCAACGAATGGCAGGAGCAGAAACCACAGTAAGCGTGTGTTTGACGGCCAAGGAGGTCACCCAGAGGCCCTCCGGTGCTCCCCTTCATACAACAGGGAATTTGAGGAGAGGTGCAAGTTGAGGGACGAGGTAGTATCGCACCTGCTTTAGTTCAGATTTCTTCCCCCAGTCCCTCTGCATTTCCGGAGCCAAGTTCTATAAATGAGCAAGTTTTTACTGTTGCTATTGTATTTTGATTTGCATACAGACTGTTACAAACAAAACCATTACAGGCTATTTACATATGTGATATATGTAATTCCTCCCTTGCATCCTCGTGACCTTGACTGTTATCTGTCCTGCTTCTCTGACACAACTTGAATTTGTAAAGCCATATTTTCCATGCTCCAACTCTTTTGACCTGCCTAACCCTAAAGTATCATATTGTCATTAAGGCACCTGGGGTCCCAACATGTAGTTGACATGTGCTTTTGAGACAAATTTACCCAAGGCAAAACTGAAAATTCCAATTTGCACATCACGCAGCATCTCATCTGTAGTGCCAGGTACATAACAAAGTTAAATACAATTGAAGCATTTCTTTTCCAAGTCTGTGTTCCAAAACTCACTGCACTCCCTGCTCCAATTCTGAGTTCTGTGCCAGGGAGCAAGCAAAGCCTACACAATTATCCTCTTGAAATAGACTAATTTATATTAAGAGCAAATGGAAGTACATCCGAGATGAGCATCCTTAGTTTGACAGACGAGCAATGCCTCTGCATATTGGTAATAAGAGGAGTTGTTAGAAGAACACTGGTTTGTAATATGGTTGTATTTATGAAAATACTTGCTGCAAATGCTGCTTAAATGTGTTGACCCCTTAAAGGCAATTACTGACTTTATGATTACAGTTCAGACTGGTAATATATTGTGTCTAGCCTCTGGGAAATAGTCAGGAACGGAAATCTAATTGAAATTTTATGTCTTCTTACTGCACATTCCTTATGCCTTCCATCAGAAAAACTTCAGTTCCAAGATAACCTGGGTGCTTTAGCATGAAATCTGCTACGTCTCTGATGTTACAATCCAGTAGGAAAGGTCCTTCCAATGCACACCTACGGCTAAACTGACTATACTGAAGCTGAAAGGCAGCCTACTTTGGTGTGAAATAAAATGGCTTCTTTATATCATCTAACTTACCTAGGGAAATCAAGGTGGCAAAACAATTTAACATGCATTAAGGAAAACCAGTAGATCTATACAGGTAAAAATAGATTTCCTCACGAGATAACCAGAGCAGTGTCTGGGTGAGACACACCTGCCACAGTTCTTTTCACTGGGGCAAAATTAATCTCTTCTGCAGAGACTGAGCAAGTCTGTTCACCACTTAGGGTAACCTCACAGTGGAAGCATTCTGGTGAAAATTCTGGCCTTTTTGTTTGGTTCCTATCACTTGCATCTGTTCTTATGCTTCACAAGCTGCTCCAGCAGGGAGTGCAGAAAGAACATCCACATCTGTCACTAGGGCGTAACAATCTCTTGGAAAATCATACTTTGGGTGGAGTTACAGAATGAACTGTATTCCCCGGCCATCCTCTATTTGCATCGCTACAGGCCATTACCTGTTACATGTGCACTGCTGCATCCTCAAGACTAGTGAAAAGCATTGCAACTTTATGCGTAGAGAAGTCCCAAATCGTTAGCAGAACTCCCCTTATCTCTACTGGGATTGCTTCACTTAACGTGATACAGCCAACAGCCTCCTGCCTTGCATCCACCAATTACGATCAACCAGGGATGCCAAAATTAAGAGCAACAGTAAAACGGACAAAGAGCAGAACACATAATTCAAAGAAACGCCCCTGTCATCACAAGTTTTACTAGCATCTCATTTGAATGCTTTGTTGGAAGGCAAGTAACTCCCCCACCACAAGGAAGACAGGCCTCGGTCAGGACTCGGCCGATTGCTCCTTAGACATGGTTCACGGTACCGTAACGCTCAGTCAATAGAAGTCTGAAATGCCTATGTATCACGGCATTTAGCCAGTCAGATGAATGATGTATTTGATGATGTGATCCTGTTAGGAGGCAGGAAAGACTAAGTTACAAATAAATACAAGGAGAGGGAGTTAACGTCTGCAGCAAAAACCCATCACTTCAAATTGCAATTCTAGACACACCACAGGTATTCTCGAATGCTCAGTATTGCTGGTGATGGCAAAGTATTTACACACAGCAGATGAGAAGCAGCTGGAAGTGAATGACTTTGCTGCTTACAGACTTTGCAAGTCAGGGTGCTGGTACAAAACAAGGCGACGTCACTGTCTTACCGACACCTGGCTGCAGCTGGACCTCCCGAGCAAGAAATTCCCAGTGAAAGGCGCTGCTGGAGTCAATGGGGCGCGCTCTGAAAACGATGCAGAATGAAAGCACATCAGCTCCTGTTGCTCTGCAGGCTACTGTCCCATTGCAACCTCTTCAGACCTGTAACCTCCAGGGGTAGTAGTACAAGGACACACAGCAGTCGGTCAGCTTAGCACCCTTATGAAAATACTTACTCTTTATGATTCTTTCCTCCTTCAGATCTTGAGTGCTTTTGCACACGAGCATTGCAACTCATCTCACGTACGGCCAAACCACAGATCTTTGTTTTCTGGCCACAGCCACACACCCAGTTCCATGTTCCATGGTACAATTCGCGTATCCTCCTCTTGCTCAGATGCTAGGCACATGGGACACAGCAAGAAAACCACTGAAACGTTTCACCTGAGACATGGAGGATGCCTAGATACAGAACTTCCTTTTCACCATTTCGAGCAGCCCAGTTCCAAAGGGAGAAGCCCTCCTGCAGGACTGCTGGTGAGAACGTTTGAGTAAATCAGCCTCAGACACCTCCTACCCAGGGAACAAGACATCCTTCTGACAGAAGCTCTCAAAACCACCTTATTTAATATCAGAAAATGAAGCTTCAATAAAGTAATTTCCATAGGTCTCTCTCTGTGAGACTGTCGTGGGTCCCAGGACACTTCCTATTGGAATAGCATGTAAGCATTGCAAAATTGCTGAGAAAATACAGCAGGAGCTCCTCGGACCCTATCTTTCAGATGTTTAAAACAAGCTAGTATAGCATGGAATCAAGTATTCACTATGCCCTGGAAGGATGCATAGGCTCACTTTAAATCATCAATAGTACAGTCTCTCTGTCATTAAAGTAATTACTTCATTTCTCTTGCTACTGTCTGGAAAACAAATCCTTCAGCAATGATGGCCCTGAGCTGTGCCCTTTATCGGTCAGGACTTTAACTCTGTTGTTTGCTCGCTGAAACTTTACCTTGCTGCTCTGCATATCACAGCCAGGGTTTATCCCAGAGGTCACTGCATTTTTAATCAGCATTTCAAAAGCTCTGTGAATGGGAAACACTACATGAAGTGTCAGGGTTTTTTTATTTTATTTTTAAATGAACTGCTTTTCTGTTTCTTTAATAGGTTTATTTCTCACCAGTGCCCAATTCTTACTGATTTGTTAAGTCTAATTAGTCAGTATTCAAATGTGCCATGCATTAATTTGGACACTGCTCAAATCCCACACAGATTTCATATGAAAATGGATCATTTGAATTTTAAACACAGTCTGTTCCACCAATTCTGACATATTAAGCAAGCTCACAAGCCATTAAAGCCATAAAATGCCAGTTGACCTGCCAACCCACAACGGTAGGGAATGAACAAAGCTATTTACTTTGTTAACTGATGTTCAGAAGCAAGAGCTACATGTACGCTCTGGTTCTGGATCCTTTGATTTCTCCAAAATTTGGGTGAGCTCCCGACGCTGCACTACTTCAGCCTTTGCACAGAACTGTTGGCCATTCCGATGCAGAAGTGGAGCCCTGAGATTCCCTGGTGCTGGAGAGCACTCCAGCTTTCTCAGGCTACAACCACAGAACACAAGTCATCCTGCCTGCTTCACCTGTTTAATATGATAATTAACTCATTTTAGCTAATGGGCTTTAAATACATCTTTTAGGGTAGTCTAGACAACTCACAGAGATGGCTCCTTAGAACTGCCTTCAGAGCAAGGAGGTGCCTTTTATATTTCTGTGCCAATTTGTATTGGAGAAAAGGTGCAGGCTGATCAGAATTCACATAACCAGTTAAAGCCAAACATGTAACTAGTTAAAGCCCCCGCTCCTCCTCTCACTGCTACCAGCTGCAGTCAAGTCAGTTTTGCCTCTGCTAGGATTTCGACACTTAGTTTCGGGTTAAAATTCTCCTTTCTGAGGTGAAGGAACAGCCACCTACACCAGCCTCTCAAGGCTCCCATTGCCTCTGGCACAGAAATCTACGGACATTTGCTTGTCTAGACCAGGAATGTATGGGGTGGTAGCTAGACTGTTGACACTAGCATAGAAAAAGAAAAGTGCGTTTTAACACACGCATTAAAGTATAACCGTACCGCTGCTAGTGCATTTTAGAATCTAGCACAGACGTGGCCTCTTTGAGTCGATCCAGGCAAGGCCATAGAGACTCCTTGGAATCTGGGCTGAGCCCTCAACATCAGTTTCCCAGAACTGCAATAACTTTATTTTAATTCAGCACAACAGCACCTTCCAAACACAGCAACCTGCAAAATAAATGTTTCCTCTCAGGGGTAACCCGACTCCTTTGGCAACACTTCCTCCTCCAAATAAGAGCAGAAATTATAGGAGAAAAGCAAATCCACACAAATAATGGCAACAATCCATGAGAAGAACGATTAGTAAAACTACTTTAAGGTGAAAAAAAATGCGGGACTGTGAAGATCTTGGTAAATAAAAAGCCCTGTAATTCCACCACTGAAGCTTTCATAAGGCAGCAATATTCAGAAAGGTGATAACCTCAAATTATGCAATAGTAAATGAAAGGGAAACTCACTCTCCACACAGCCTCAGCAAAAAGGAAAGGAAAAACTCGGAAGTAGAGTGGTTCTGGCTGCCCCGGTCTCTAGGCACAACTGGCTTGGTAGTTCTTTCCAAAATGCACATGGGACCAGGCAGAGAAGGGGGCTGGCAAATCATCCACAGAACCTTGTTTCACAATTCCGCCCTGGCAGCAGGATCAGTTCCACGTATCAGCACGACATGAGAACTGATTAACTCCTTTAGGTCCTATGGACCCAGAGGTGACAAGTAAAGGATTTCTTTGTTGCTTCAGTAGTGGAATTGCACACACATACTAATCTGGGGGGTGGGAGAGACAAATTTCAGGGTCAGGAGAACAGATTTGCTTTGGGATAAACAAGCAGACAAGTTTTCCCAGATGCACAGAAAAAAGCCCTTAGCTTTGACCAAAGAACATCTCTCTAGCCCAAATGAAGTATTCTACTTCACCTTTGTAATATGTAACACTTAAAGGTTGATATTTTTTCCATTTCAAATTTGACATTTCCTAAGTAAAAGCCAGTTTTTCCACTGGAAGTCTTAAAGCAAAGTGCTTTGGTATTTTAAAAGTGCTGTCCTTTTTGTCATTTTTAGCTAAAACTATTTGCTAACTGCTTCACTCTTTCCTCAGGAAATTTGAAAGACAGCACTACATGCCTGACCAGCTATGCTGAGCGCAGCAGTGATGTTTCTTATTGCAACTGTCCCCTGGGATTAAGGCACATTGTAGTATGGACACATCCTTAGTAATCGTGTCTGGTAGATTTAAAAAAAAATGTTATCAAGGACTGCCTAGTATCAACAGTACATGCTAGGAGCCCCTTGCAATTCCCGTTTTAGTCTGTCTTAAATCTTCTGGTCAGCACAATGGGATTAGGAAGCCTGTACAGAAGAGGAGTGATAGAGAATGGCTAAAGCTTCCTGTATTTGAACACATCTAATTGTGTCTTTACTGCCCAGGTTCCCCCCCTCCCCCCCCCCCAGCAACTGTCCTTCCAGCACAGTCTTTATCTGGATATAATTAAGCTGGTAAATGGCAAAGAGGAAACTGAAGAGCTCTGTCTGATCGCTGCAGTGGGGATTAAACAAAAGCCATCGTATAGCATACAACTGCATTTTCTTTGTGCAGGTGCCAGCTGTGGACCCTTCACTAGTGAGGAAGAGCCCAACTTCTGTAAGCAGGGAGAGAAGACACTCTCTCAAGGGTTTGGTAATCTTTTTTTCCAAGAAATGGGCAGCAACAAGACAGTGGAGACATTGCTTCGTTGTGCTGCTCTCCCGACTTGGAGCAGCTTAGCACTGACCCAGAAGATCACCACCCAAAGGAGCGAGTCACCGAGTTTCCGTGCCTTCCCGAGCATCGTGTTCACCCATCTGCGCACTGCCGAGGCACGGTCCACGGCTTTCCTCCCAGTGCTACTCCAGGATTGATTTCCCTGTGAAATGTAGGAAAATACACACCTTTCTGGGCAGAAGGAGAGAGGCTGGTGGGAACTCATTGGGAGACCAAGAAATTATTCAATCCTTTCTCCAGCAAAGTGGGAGGACCAGCCTTCGGGGTACCAGCGTGCCGGCACGTGCCATGTCCCTAGTACGGCAGCCAGTTTGGGCTGAAATCACTCTTAGCTCACCCGACGGCTGAATGGGAAAGGGGCTGCGCCCTTGTAGGGGCACCCTAATGCACAGAAGGCAACAGCTGCTGACAACTGGTCAAGCAGTTTCTACAGCTGGTTGGATGGACACCTTATTAGCGATGGTCCGATTCACACGTTCTCCCTGCTGCTGCTGTTTGCAAACACCCGACTGCTGTGGTGTCAACTTATCCGTGGCCCAGGAGCAGCTCGTCAGAATCATAATCATAAGGCAGATCTTCAAAAATACTGATTTTTCCCTTCATGCTCTGCATATTAATGAAGCATTTGGGAATGCTGATATCATAAGCAGAAGGAAAAAAATCTTTCCCTTCACAACAATCACAGCAGGAGCCTTCTATGTCTCCCTATGAGAAGAAATGCTTTGAGGTTATGCTTAATGACTGAGCAACCACCCAAGGAATGCAACAGGCAAGAGTCATCTGTTGCGATAACAAGCAACGCTCTCCATGCATTTAGATACTCCGCATCTCAGACACTTGCAAGCTTTCACACTGCTCCCAGTGCTGCGGAGGGTCTGCCTCTCAGCGCATTCACCGTCCCAACCCCCATCTGGCAAGCCTGGGGGAAGCCAAGGCAGAGGGTGAATTTGACTGTCACTCACTCAGATAAATCAGTGCCAGAATAAGACTAGAGTTTAGATTTCTAAACTGCATTCTCAGTCTTCACTGAAACCTGCTTTGCAAGCCAGACTTGCCAGGGCTTCAAATCTTAACCAAACTAATCAATAGAAATGCTGAAATCAGACAAAATAGAAACTGAAGAAATTTTTTAGAGTACAAAGCTGTTCTACCACACAGGCAGATGAGGCCACGTGTGTACGAAATACACTTTGCTCTCTGAATGGAAGAAATGATGAAGTAATGGGAAGTATTTTGCAATGGAAGATCAAGTTTCTACTACCCTTGCCATTCATAAGTCAAAATCACTGAAACTCACTAAAGCAAAGAAAAAAAGAGATGCACCTATGCTAGTAGAGGATGAAAGATGATGACAAAGAAATAAAAATAGAGGTGGAGAGGCATTTGACATTACTTAGGAGAAAAAGGCTTTTTCCATGGATTTAAAATAAAACTGTGCAAGGAGTGCACTTTGCCGGTAAGGAGACGGATGGCTGTCATTAGCACGAATAAGCTTGTCTGACACATTTGTCTGCAACCCTTCGCTGTAACAGGGAAAGCAGAACCTCGCCAGACTGTTGTGGCTAAAAAAAATTCACCAGAATAACGGTGAAATAAAGTCATTGAAAAACTGATTTTGTTTTTTTAATCCACTTACCATAGCGCTATTAAGCATTCAACTCCAACACGTATTGTCTTTCTAAAAAGAGGGAAAAGGTTCTTTTTGCCTGACTTGCAAAGGAATTAAGGCCTATGCAATTGCGATCCACGCATCTGTTCCTGTCTGTGCCCTCTGCTGCCAGAATTACTCAGATCTCTGCCAAGAGGTTCGCAATTTCATCCTAGTAAAGCAGAAGGTCTGACTCTAGATGATGAAACTGGAAACAGTAGCTGAGGAGTACCTGATGAAACGCAACTCTAAATTACATTTTCCAACACAGCAAAATGTTCGTTCCTACCCCTGGTTCTGGAGACAGCTTGATTAGGATTCAGAGGCACGCGTGGGTCTGGCAGGCAGGAACGTGCAGGTACCTACAACGCAGCAACAAACGGTTCACGGCCTGGTTCGTTTGAGGTTTCAGTGGGGCAGCAAGAGGAAAGGAAGGGGTTGCTTGTTTCCTCCACACCTTTAAGCAGCAGGTAAGCACTACGAGCTTGCTCCGTCAGCATTTGGTATTTGGTACCAGTTATAGGAGCGTTTTGTCTCCTTCTAACACCGCTGCACAAGCGCGTCCGTTGAGGAGTATGGACTGCCTCAGCGCGCAGGCAGGGAACAGGCACCGCTACTGGCAACAGGAATGCTTAAAACTAGAAATTACCACTAGAGCGAAGGTTTGTGGAAGGTCAAACCCACTCCAACAGTGGAAAATCATTTAAAATGAGACACTTAAATTTCTGCTGCAGCTGAAGTAGCAGAAAACGGCACGTTTGCAAAACAGCTTTACATTCAGCCTGGTAGTTTATCAAAAAAATTGCATGCCAGTGAAAGGCCTCTGATGTCTCAGATCCATCTTGCTTCCACATTGAAACTGCAGAGCAGGAAAACGCAGTACTAGTTTTGGGTGCGTGCCTGACCAGGTAAATAAGACTTCCTTGCACTTTCCATGACCTTCTCAATCTCTGGACTCCACCATGGCTGCTCACTCAGCGTGCCAGCTACTGCCAGTGCTCGGGCACTGTCAGGTACTAGAAGGATTTGCACTCTCAGGGTAGTTGCTTCTCTCTTCCATAGCAAAAGGAGCTTTATTTCACAACCTTAGCACAGATGCACATTTCTCTAGCAACCCAGGCTGGATCTAACACTGTAGCCTGTGTGACAGTAGATCATTCCATTGCCAAAACACCCCCAGACCCCTCAGGTGTTATTAATGATGAACGAAGCACTAAACTTCATGTCCTCAGTTGCTAAACACTTTAGGCAGATACCATACTGCACTAGAGATGAGCGTATATTTAACTTGTACCAGGCCACATCTTTCCCCTGTTTGCAAGACAAGATGTATGATAGAGGCGTACAACACAGATTGGTTTTGTTTGCTGGCTGACAGCGTGTTGTAATGAGAGTTTACATCAGTGTGGTGCAATCCTGGCAGCAGAGCCTTTCCCACAGAGAAGAGAGCAGAGGCAGGCTCAGATAAGCACACGTCAGGAGGGAACAGGAGGTATTTCTGTCTAACTTTGTTCTTTAAGTGTGTTTGAAGAAGCTGTAAATACTCAGTGCTCTGGAGAAGGGGAGAGCAGCCCTCCCCTGCTACGACTAGACTGGCTATTCATTAGTCAGCAGGCAGTCCTCCAAAGCACGCTGGTACATCTTGAGCCTTCAGCCTGCTTCCTGCTCCGCCGTCTGCTTCATTTATATTTTATTCCGTCCCCTTCAGGACGGTACTCTGCCTCACTCCCTCTGGAGTCACCTGCACGCGATGAGCACAAGCGCTTGGTAAGGGCCTTCGTCCAACAGTGCAGGCCAACAAGTACCATCTGCTGGGGAGCAAGAAGCACCCAGAGAGAGGAGCTTGGCTGGAGAAGTGTCCTGACATTCAATATCAAAGTCTCATGCAAACCCCTGAGGCTCACAAACAGAGATTCATAGGAAGGCAGAAGTTTAAGAGTAATGGGAGGAAAGCTTAGGAGTTTCTAGATGTTCCGGCACACTGGAAGTCATCAAGATCCAAGAAAATACTTGCAATGTGTGAGAGGAAGCGCTACTTAGCCCAGGTCTTCTGTGAGACTAGAGTCAGTCATCACTGTCAGCATGTCAAATTAACGGCAACTCTAGATTCTTAATACTTCTAAAGGTCCCAAATTTTCCAGGGGTGTTAGGGAAAAATATACCGCCCTCCAAACCACTCAGAGGCTTGCAGTTACAGATCCTTTAAAGGTCATTTTCCAGAGAGCTCAATATTCCGTATGCCACACTACTGAAAATACCTGGCACATATTTAGGGTAATGGAAAAGACATCTTCATAACACTGGTGCCAAATGTAACCGCTACACTCTTGATAACATAACTCCTACACCTTCCTGTGAAAACACAGGGGGCAGATGTCAGAAGGCCTGTGAACAGCAAAATAGGTCAGACCTATGAGCTACTGAAGTCCCGATGCTTAATAGGAGAAAACCTGCAGGAGACAGTTACTAGATAATATAGCCCTCGAAAAAGGTGTGGTTTTTCTCCAAACCACAGTATTTTGAAGAGACGTCTCCTAAATTCCTGTTTTATTATCTGTATTAAAAATGACAGGAGCGTGCCTGGACAGGCAGTGTTCAAGTCACTGTGCACGGAAGGATTCCTTCTATGCCATCAGCACGAACCAGAGGTACAGTAAACTCACGACACAATAAACACTGTATGGTAATCAACAAATGGCATGCTGTGTGCATCGGGTAAGGGTGCCTAGCATTTCAAAACAGGTATGAATTTCTTCGATTAGAGGAGAAGAGCAGGTACAGACACTTCACGGCACATGCATTTCACAAAGGCTAAAGTCTCTTGTTAACTATTTAGACACCTCCTTCTGGTGGTGCGGGGGGTAATGTATTACACCTCATGCTGGTGGTTCTATATGCACTAGGGATTTGACCACCTGCTTTCAACTCTTGTATTCTACTGAAATAAGACCACTCCACCAGTCAGTAGCAATTTCCTCTAAGCAAGGACCCGGTGACATTAAGTACGCAGGAATTCAGCTTCACAAGTGTCAAGATTTGCGTGTTCCATCCTTGCCTGAAACAAAACGAAGGCTTTTAAATGCCAGTAAAGCAGCCTCAACCCAAAGTAGTCACTTAGCTACTAGCTAGGGTACTAGACAGAAAATCCTGGCTCAAACTTGTGCTATTTCTGTTCTTGACGATAGATTTAACCCTAGATCCACTTTAGGCAAGGGTTAAGAATAGCTTTCACCCACGAGTTAATCTCTGAAATATAAGAAACAAAAAGGTTAAAGAAAAAAAGTTTTGGTTAAATCCAAAAGACAAATCCACAACGATGATGTGCAGAACTGTGCTCTGAAATATCACACCTTCCCCTCCTGAGCAGAGCTTTTAATTATCATTGAAGATTGCTGAAATCCAATTTTTGTGGTTTTTTTTTTTTAATTACTCAGATGTTATCCAGGAAATAACATTTAAAGCTGATGTCAGACAGTGGAATTGTTTGGGCTGCTTCAGAAACAGCATCCAACATTTGCCAGCAAGCAGTACCAGGTACTACACGAGAGCTCAGGATAGACATCAGTTCTCTTTCATGTGATCTCGTTTCCCTGAGGAGCAAAACCTTCATTTAACAAAGCACCGCAGTTGGTTCAATCCTGCAGCAGCACTACTGACCTACTGCGTGAAGAGAAGCGGCTGCAGAGAGAACAAGTCGATTAAAGAAGAGGCAAGCGGCACAGCAAACTTTCAGAGATCGTATGATTTCAAAGAGACTAATCCAATCCTCCTTTGCACCATTTGCCAACAAAAGCTTATGCATGACATGGAACAGTTTCTTCACTTTTTAACCAAAGTCTGGAATGCAAATTTAATTTTTATCTTCTCTTTTGAGAGATCAGTTCAACATTAGAGGAAGACTGCAAAAGTAACTCTTCCAGTTCTTAATTGGCTGCAATTACCCTTGCACTAGTAGTATCCTGAGGCACCGACTTGGGTTAGAGATCCCTCAGTGCCAGGCACGAGGTGCACTCCTATAAACAAGACAGTGCTACTTCTCCGCTTCCTGAAACAGCTTATACTTCGCCATCGGTTATCGTCCTGCGTGCTGGGGATCACTACAAGACATTCGGGCTCCCTTCGCTGGCCAGAGGTTTGACAGCAGCAGTGAATTTTTATCAATAAAGTTGAATAAACGACACACCTCGGAGAACACTTTCACTGCGGCCGTAACTCTGCACATACAGCGCCGAGTGTGCCCAGACTCATGCGAGATTGCGCCGTGCTGTTCTCACAGCTTGCTTCAAATTGTTTATGGAGTTCAAAGCAGGGTCTGATGAGCAAGAAGCAGTCTACACGTTGACAGCTCAATCAGAGAACGCTTTGTATGGCGTGATCTTCGCAAGATAGATACCAGCACCCTTCACCCCAACCTGAATTAATATGCCGTCGCAGCCTTCGGTCAGGTACGGATGCCTAACTCATTTTGAGAGCCATCAGCTTAACAGAAGGCACGCTTGTTTTGCCCTGGTTTTGAAACCTATGCAAATGTGACCCACAGGGAGTTGTCAAACATCCAATACTTAATTTATGGCACTATAATAAGAGTCAAAATTAAGCTGGATCCAGGGCAAAGCAATGAAAACATGGCTGGGGAACAGTCCTACTTGCATCTGCCTCGGGCGCCTTTATCTGCTACGGAAACACGTTAGCGTTATCCCTGCAGGATTCAGAGGACTCCAACCCACCTCAGCAGTGCACGATTAGAGGCTTTGAAGTTGCAAGAGCTACATGAATGCTAAAGGGAATCTTTTTGTTCATCCTGATGGCGTTCACTGCAGGGATTATTGCTAGAAGCACAAATGAGATGAGCATCGGTGTAGCGACAAAACCTGTAAGAGTCTAATGGCTTTACGTAGCCTACCTGCTAGGGAAGCAGCTCCACTGCCTTACTCACTGCCTGATGACGGCAGTGGCTATCAGTCCTCCCCGCACCAAATCTACACAGCTGTTAAAATTCACTTTTCAGCATTTACCTGACATAAATTTTAGGAGAAGCTCAGGTTTGCTGTAAGCAGCTGACTTACATGGAGATTAAGGATGGCAGTGGAGAGGCAACAAGGTCTGGCAACAGTGCCATGGCCTCCCGCTGGGGATGAAATGATCTTTCTGCTCCGTGCCCAGAACAGTGTGTGGAATATTCACACAGGTTGTCTGTGGCAGAACCAAAAAAGGAAATCCATTTCTGGTAATCCTACCCGGAGAGGATCTGCCTTACATACAGGGCTCCCAGAGCTGAAGTCCTCTCTACTACAGCAGCGTATCAGACCTCTTGGCAGACTCTAGGCAGGTGTAATGCTTCTGAACAGGCGGCATTAGCTTTCTCCAGTAGGCAAGAAAGAACACAATAAACTTGGTAGTCTGTCTTTAAAAATCCAGGAATCGTGGATCCTAGCATATTTCCTCAGCCAGCAGCATCATCGTCCTCCTGTTATTCAATGGCAGCACATATAGACCAGCGTGCACCAGCTGGCGTATGGGTGAATTATCGCGGAAAAGCTGGTGCCAAGATGATTAAGAAAACATCATAATCTCCAGTTATCTGTTGTTATTCACTATTAGAGAAAGAAGAGCCTTACAGTGATAACTTACATAGTGAGACATATACAAAACTGAATTAGCTGTCACGCCACAGCTATTTCATCTTATTCTCTTCAACCTGCTCTGCCAGTTAATCTCACTGCAGCCAGCAGAAAGCAGGACATACACCAGCCACTGCATTACGCTCCTCAAGGGGACAGCGCCTACCAGCTGCCCGTATAGCTTCTCCAGCCTTTTTGCCCGGTTGCACGGGGGATGCGGAGCTGGGAAATTTCCTACTCTCTTTGTATGTTATTGAGTTCATTACCTGACCTCCAAGGACCTTGCTGTCACTCAAAAGCAAAAGCATTTTGATGTGTGTGCTTCGTTACAGAAAATTATGCTCGGAGCAAGTCCCTGGTAAATCATGGGCAGGGGGGGTATTATCTCCCTGAGGAGAGATCCCCAACCACTACAACCTGCCCTTCAATTATTAGAAAAGTACTTCAGGGAGGAAACAGAGTTAAACCAAGGCTGCGCCATACGTAGCGTGCAATGCTATCAGTCGGGCGTTGCGTTCTCATTTAGGTGATGTCACTTACAGCACAAGTTAAACAAGATGTTACAGAAAATGGGCCTGTCAGGCAAACAAGGATTTCAGGCAATATCCTAATTCTTGAACACAGGCTATTGACAGTGATGCACATACGACCGGAAAGCTCCCTAGCAGATGGGAAACTGGCAGGCTGTTTTGATAGCTGTAGTCCAAGGAAGATTGCCACTGAAAACTCTGACAGTTCTGCAGCAGCATAGACAAACTAAATACGCAAACTGTAAATATAATTAAAAGGACTGGAGCGATTGGTTATCGAGGGAGAACTAGAAGGGTTTGAAAGGTATGTGGGGAAATATTTAGGCTGACACATAGAAGTTGTACAACAACATTAGAATACAAGGATGATGAGTATCAGGAAAATAATAAATTCACAGCGAAATCCACAAGGCTGTTTACTAAAGCTACAGATACACTTAACTAAGATAATTAAAAGCTATAAGCAGACTCATATTTAAAGAAAAAAGACTATAGGAAACAATCTGGCATCAGCAGAGAATGAGTGCTCCAATATAGTTTTTATGGTTAAGCCTTACAGAGGACACGCTGCAGAGCGCAGATACAACGTGCACAGACACACACAGTTGCTGTCTCTCCACACTTACTCGATTTCTACATTTCTAGATCTCTTGATTCAGCACCAATATTGTCATTCCTCACATGATAGTAGGGCTTGTCTTCCCAGACGACGACGTTTGGCTTTGTCAGAAACGCACAGTCAAGCCCCGGTGCGTGCCAGCGGTGGGGGGCCTGCAGCAGCCCGCTCCTGAAGGTCAGCTAAGCCGCGACGGCGCAGGGACGGGGCGACCGAGCGGGCAGCCCCCGCGCAGTGTAGCGGCTCTGGTTTGACACGCGCTGCAGACAAGCGGGTCAGCACAGCAGGCGCTCACGGTGCCCTGCCAAAGCAGGGCAGCCGCCAGGCACGTCCAGCCGGCCTGTTTGCAGAGGGGATGCTGTCAGGTAAAGTAAGCAAGCAACGAAAAATGCTCTGCGCAGAGTTTTCTCTTTTAGCTGACAAATGGCAAACTGCTTGTGTGTCCATCCAAGGTGCATATTAATTCGCCTCTCTGTTGTACTACTCATTAGGTATTACTTTTACAGGAGGCATGAAGAGAACGTAACTGAGAGCAGCAGCTATGTCTGACCCCAAGCCCTTCTACCTAACCAAAAGCTCCTCTGAGACCCCTGCAAAGCAATGACAAAGAGCATCCAGTTTGATGGGGGACAGAGACGAGTAACGTCGCTGGGGGTACAGAGGCTGTACAGGAACCGGTGCACTCTTGCATAAACACCAGCAGGGTCTCCTCCCAAACACGTGACAGACAGCTGTACATTTTATCTTCAGTTTTTGTATTCAAGATGAAGCAGCCACAGGCCAACAGCTCATTCAAAGCGTAGTTAACAAACAAAACTTGCCAACATCGTCGCTAAGATTCCCTTCTAGAGCCGGCAGTCACCTTGTAGCTAAATGCATACATTACCCAGAGGATGCTTTATTTCTCTTACCTCCCAGGACGGTTCCTCATCCCATAGTGCTTCTTACACCTTCTCTCTCAAACAGCTGGCTGAGAGCTTGAAGTTGTTTGCCTTTCTATTTCTCCATGGATACAGAAATCTGTATTAACACTTTATGTCCTAAGCCAGCCTCGAGCATCCCAACACGTGCCTGCTGCTGAGGACTCTGGTTAGCGATATCCTAAGCATGGCACACCAGAAATGCTTCCTAAACAAAGCAGCATTAAAGTATCTGTCATTTACAATGAAACATTTACTGCTAAGGGAGGCATACAAACAGAAAAATAACCAAGAAGCCTACATAAAAGACTCTGGTTCTTACAAGACTTAGAAGCCTACCTGTACTCAGGACAAGACTGAAGTAAGTCTGCAGTGGTCTAATGTCAAATGAGAGAGAACACATGGTTGCTATTAAAGGAGTGATCAGCACAATTAAAGTCACCTGTAACACTTAAAGCACCTGTGAACTAGAAAATAAGGCTGCCTGAGCACCACACACCTTTATAAAGCATTAGCAAAGTTAATACTTGACAAGATTGTGCATTTGATAAAATTTTAAAATAGGAGTAATGCAAATGCAACATACATAAACTGATTGCTGAAGATACGTTAAATAGGGACAAAGTACATAGCCCAAGATATAGTTTGCAAGTACGTAAAATAGGTAACTTATGTATTAAAAGCTACACTTCTGGTTTCAGCAGTTTTCCTGCCAAGAGCACGATGTTGAATACTCGCTCCTGCTACTCCCCTACTAAGTCAGAGATTAGGATTCTGAAATGGTTGGGGTGTGGATGTTAGTAACAGGGGTTTAATATCCCTCTTCTGGTTTCTGCTGCACAAGCATAAGGTAACATTATCAATTTTCATGGAACTTTTTGGAGGTGAAATGTAATTAAATGACATATTTAACTGCATTGTGCGGCAGCACTGCGAATGACTGTTGTAAGGAGAAGTATTGCAATAAATGCCCAGCCACCCCTGAGTTTGCACCTCAGCGGGAGCCGCTCGGTGACACAGAGGATTTAGAACTGCCGCCCCAGCAGTGCTAGGCCAGGAGTTAAACTGGGACTTTATCACACAGGTGAGTAATTCCTACCGTGGAGAGAGACAGACAGACAGACTCACACAGTGATGTTAAAATAACACCACCCTTAGCTTGCAAGGAGTGTGTAGCTTAGTCCTGTATAGCCAGTTTAGTGTCTTTGTCTTCTCTTTAAAAGCAGGTGGATGTATTTTTCCTTTGCCTCTCTTCGGTACAAGTCTTATCACCACAGAGCAGATCAAGACTCATTTCTTAAACCAGTGTGTTCAGTGGACACCCTCTGCTGGGTTTGGCAAGTCTCCCCCCATGCGTGATTGTTTATTCTTGACAGGCTGAGACACACTCCAGCCACCGACGGAAATGAATCTGCATTCATATTTCATCTTTCCACTTCAGTAGTTCCCTTTCTACTCCAGGTCACTATATTTATTTTTAAAAGTAATCAACACGTGTGTCCTTTAATATGTGTTTTATCCTGCAGTACAGAAAATGGGCTTGGTGCCACTGAAGCTCTACAAAAATACTTCTAAAGCTGATTTTCACTGGATTAGTTTTGGAAGCAGGAGCTGTGTGTGGCCAATAGACACTTTTCTGGGTTCCCTATGTCCCTTCTGCTGTCGCAGAGAGACAGATGGCCCTTCTGAGCACCATGCAAAACTCAAGTAAGGGTATGCTTCCCTCAGGCTTCAACTGTTCAGATGCAACAGTCAAGACTCGGTTCCCTCCGCCTCCCCCTCAATTAATAAGTGACCAGATTTTCCAAACTACTCTGCACCATTTACCCATCCTGGCCACAAGTGTTACAATCCCAGCTAAAGGTACAAAATATTCTGGAAAACTCAGCATTTGTTTAGGCAGCTCCTAGGGATTGCACAATGAGTTTTCCAGTGGTTAAATCTAGGTACTCCTCGTGTGTCAGATTCATTTACAGGGAGATCTTGCTCCCGGTCCAACCAGGCCATGACAATATCAAACAATTCAACGTTAGTCTCAGACTGCACACCATGGCTGTGTATCAGCATTTTGTTGCAGAGATTAACAAAGAATCATGTTTTCACTGAAATTTTGGCAGCATCTTCAATCTGGGGAGACACAGGAGTCATTTTATCAGATCAGACCAGCAAAAAACTAATCTCTTGCCTCCATCAGGCACCAGCCTGGGTTACTTCAGGAAAAAAATGCAAGAAACACTGTCTAGCTTTTAAGACTGCCATCTAGTCTTATAATAAAATAGTTCCCTAAGAAACTTTAGTAACTGTTGTTCATCTCATGGATTTTTTTTTCTTGTTGCCCACCAAAAACCTTTGGAAATATATCTTTGCAGTTAACTCTCAGAACCGCTGGTACACAGGAAGGTCTTAGCTTTTGGTTTTATTTTGGTGGTGGGAAATGCTTTGCTTCACGAAGTCTTAGGACAGTTTTGGACAACAGAGTTCCACAACCCAGTTGTGCAAGGGCAAAATAAAGAGCTTTGATTTTAACTTCATAGTCTTCTGTGATTTTGTCCTCTCACGAGTCCTTGCTCTTTAACTACGAAGGAGGGTGGGTGAAGCCTGTAAGACATGTCATCTTTGTAGAGCTACAGCAGCGAAGTTCTAGAGAATCTTCTTCTGTCAGGCACTGCGTAGATTGCAGCCCTTTCACTCCTGTCTTATTTGTCTCCTCTTCAGAGCAAGTGGTCACAACCATTCAGGAAGTACCTCTTCTGAATAATTTTGGCGTTTGAGTGATGCACACAAATTTGTCACTTGCCATATCTTGGGTGAGGAGATACAGATGTGTCTTATTGCTACAGCTATTCCACTGGCTCAGGTCCATCTATCTTCTTAGTACTGTATTTTGCGTATATATATGTTAAGCATCAGACTGCAATGTTTTATGTACCCATAAAATTACAAAGCAGGCAGTAACAGACACTTATTAAACAACACCCTGATTTTATAAACAGACCTAAGTTGCCTCCAATCTTCCTACACCATTTTAAAAAGGAGTGTCACAGACATCGTACTTTTTAAAAGACAAGCACAGCCCGGGGTTATCACAAGGTGTGAAGTAAAACAATGTTCAGACAGCAATTATAACATTCTTCACCGTTACATATAAATATCAGAGGAATACAAATTACTTTGACCTCAGGAAGAGGCAGTGCAGTATTCCAGGTAGAGTTTAGCAGAAATTTATTTCATTAAAAGCTCCGTTAGCCTGAGCTGTTTTACATCACATTACCTTCAGACACTCTGGCTTAGCGCGTGTTCACCTTCTTCCACTCTTACATTCCTTCCTCATCTCCCAGATCCTTCCTGAATGCTTTTTCTATACACCACCAGTAGCTTCTGTCACCACCTGTTACACACTACACCAGTAAAAGATGCCGATTCAGAAAATACTACTTCTGGCACTACAGATACCCTCCAAGAGCAAGGCTGAAGGCAGGATTCATCTTGGCTACAGAAAATTCACTTTTCTAAAATTTAAACTTACATGCCATGCTAGACAGAATTCCCTTTCACATCCTTCACGATACAGGATCTAGTCAGGAAAAACTGGTGAAACTCCCACATCCCCTAGTTACAGACCACTGCACTCAAGAGACGGGGGCCATCAAGTCTCTGTCCTGGCATTCCTACATGAAAGCCAATAGCTTTCTACCTAACTAGAGTATATCTTTGATCAGACCTTTGGCAGCCCTTTTTCTCCTCTTTGTGGGTCCCTACTATCTGCCTCTAATCCTATCATCTCTCCTTTCATTTTCCCATCTTCAGCTTTCACTTCGTTACAGTCCTGGCTTTGTGTGCCACTTCCTACTTTTAAGTTATGGCATGGCACTAAGCACGTTTAAATTCCTGCCAGCTAAAACTGCCGAGCGGTGAGCTCAACTGTGAGCCCTCCTGACAAAACTCACCTGTTCGATGCTGGTGTAGGCTGTAAGACCTGGGCGTTTGAAAGCTTTACTTTAGTCTCTGCGAAGATCTGATCTTGAAGCGGGCACTCTCTCCTGGCCCTTGGCAGACCCACATCCCCTGCCCTGGTGGCTGTTATTCCGAAGCCTTTCAGAACAGTCTTTGCCCCAGTTCCACTCTGGGCAATGGCAGCAAGTAACTATGGTGAGGCGGTCTCAAGATGCAATGCGTGTGGAAGACGTGTGTGGCTTCGCTCACTGCCCTGCGAGGCTGATAGGCTTCAGGTTCCCTTGGGGGCTGTTTTGCACATTCAGAATTGTCAAAACAAACACCTTCTTTTTCATGAAGATGAAAAAAAGAAACTGAAGAAATCTGGAGGAAAGTCACCACTGAAATGCTATGAAGCAACCATGGCTTACGTACTCCATCTTGACTCACTGCAGGACATTTTTCTAGTTCTAAAAGGAATAGCAAGATAATTGCAGCCTCACCTGCTCTGGCAACACTATCAGCAAATACCATTGGGAACATTTTTAATTAGCATTTGAATTATCAGCATCTACTTTGGAGCCCTCTTAAAAGCCTTCTAAACAGATCTGTGCAAAGAGCACCTTACCACTACATGAAAATAAAAGGCTGGATCATAGTTCCTTTGCGTTGCCATCCCTCCCAAGGCATCAGTCAATTTGCTGCAGTGAACGGGCCGTAACGCTCAGTTACTCTTCTAATCTACATTAGGAATAGTGCTGTAAATCCAAGGGCAAAACTGCAAGGGACAAGCCTAAAGGACACTGTAAACCCACCTGTGGTTGCTGCAACAACGTGAGTTCTGGATGCTGATCAGAGGGAAGCACGAAGCACGAGCAGGGAACGTACCAGCCTGAGAGTTAAGACAGTCAAGTTCAAATCCCAGCTGTACCTTGACTAATACACTTCCCTGGGCTTTATTGCCATAAAAAACCCACAGATGACACTGATCCATCTTAGTGAAATACTACTCAGCTGGGGACTTTTTTGGCTAGTTACAAGTGAACTGAGTGTTCTATTCTTCCCTCCTTTGCATTTCATTCTTTTTTAAACAGACATGATCTCATAAGATTGGAGAAAACTACAATACTGGTGCCAAAGTCCTCTTGTCGGTCTCTTCAGAGCTGGGAGAACTGGTGCTAGCGCAGGAAAAGCAACAAAGAACAGTACGAGTTTGGATAGCAGCTAGACTTGCAAACCTAAGAGCGATGCAAAGTAAACCAAACACAAAATAGTTAGAATGATGATTGGCACAGATATGATGACTTTACTGCTGGAAATGAAAGTGCTATGAATAATTAGCCACCTCTGACCCAGGAAAACATTGACTTCATTTGCAGCACAAAACTGATTGCAGATGGTATTGGGGAGGAGAATCAAGCTATTCACTGTGCTTTCCCCTCATCAGAAAAATTCATTTCCTCTCTACTGTTGAGCAGTGAAATATACCTGATTGGATCTGCTGAGACGACTTCACACAGAGGATTCGGAATGAAAAATTAAAGAGCCCATGGGACGATGCTAAAGGTAATCTTATTAAAACAGTGGGCTAGAGGAGAAAATGCACATATATCTCCTATTTTAATAAAGAATTAAAATAAATCCCTTAAAGGAACAAATTTATTTGGACACTTCTTTGAAATCCTGATGTCACTGTTGCTGAATGAGATGCTGGGTATCAGCGCACGACCGAGGAGGCTGCTCACTCCCTACTGCTCCTCCTGTTCATTCCCATGACTGCTCACTGCGTCCTACACTGCCAGCTGCTTCCTGCCTTCCTACTCCACTGCTTCCTCCGCACGCCCGCCAGCCCTCTCTCCCTCTGACTCATGTCCTTGGTAAGTGCCAGTTCTTGTCCAGCCTCGTCTGCTGGTAGCTCTCACCTTCACACGGATGACAGCTTCGTCTGGGGCTCTCAGCGCTCCCCGGCCACTGTAATACATTTCTTATAGCCATGACTCCAAGGATTAAGGGAGAGAAAAAGCAAAGATACATTCTTACGGTAGGCTGAGATACCTGTGACTCTTGTCAAGTGCCTTTACCTTTCCTCAGCTGACATCAGAAGAGTGAGGCATCTCTCCTGGAAAGAACCTGAAGATAAAGAGTAACATTATCCCTCATTATCCCTTGCCACAGCCTTTGGCTACTGGAGGGTAGGACGGAGCAAAGCCTGACTGGGAAGAAAATTCTAACAGCTCAAACCAACTGTCCCTCTGGCAATCTCCACTGCCTTCAGCATGTACGTGTTTGACATAGGCAGGTACTCACTGGAAATCAGGTATTACAGCACCTCCGTTGAACGCTGCCTCAGAAGGAATGAGTTTTAACACTGGCTTTCCAGGGCCATTAGAAATAAAGACTAAAGGCTAGGAGGAGGAGGAGGCATTTGGATCCTTTTCTTGCACCTCCGCAGCATCATTGGAGGGCAGATGATTCTCACATCAGGAAGAAAATTAAGCACCTTAAAGCAGTTAGCTCAGCTTGGCTTTAAGGCAAGTTTGCAACCCTCAGGAAGTGAAATGTACTTACCTGTAGTGAGTCTGCTCTGGAATTGTTGGGATCACAAAAACCCAATCACCTGTTGAAGCGGACCCATCCTGTGGCCACACCTCTTCTCTAGGCAGCTACAAGCCCCCTGCTAGATCTCCCTCTTCACTTAAACAAGCTATTCTTTGGTTAAACATTTGCTTTTTATGGACTATCAGCAAACCCAAATGTTTCCCCTTTCCTTCCATACCTCGCCCTTAAAAAACGATAAAAGTTCCTTAATAAAGCTGGCAAGTCCAGGCAACCCCACTAAGCATGAGAATTTTCTTCTCCCCCAGGCATAGCTAACTGGCTTCCTTCAAAGCTTCTGCCTGGGCTTCAGTCCTGTTGTTTCTGTCGGTCTCACCCCTTCCAGTAGCACTCTGAGTCTCTGGTGAAGTGCAGCAAAGACATTTGGCCATCGCACTAGATCAGGAAGCAGAGACCCCCAAAGACAACATGACAGTGTTTAACAATACAAACTAAATTTACAGGAGAAAGCAGCTGGTATGAAAATAACTGCATCTGCTTTACTACCAGTGTTCTCCCACTTGCACGCGCTTAGCGGAGATGATGATGAATCACATTTAATCACAGGCTATTAGAGGAGGATCAGACCACACAGTGTGACCAGGTTAATAGGTTGGAGATCCGCATATCTGATGCCCAATTAAAACAATTCTAAAAATAGAACTGCGGTTTTCTTTAGGAGCTATGCCTCCTCACTTTATCGAGCAAAAAGCAGCTCTGTCTTCCATGACTTCCAGGCAAGCAAAAGGCTAAAGAAAAATAAGTCCCATGCTCAGCAGCTTACTGTGTAATTCCCATTGAATTATCCCAGGTTACCCAGATTGAGTGGAGGGACGACTAAGAGAGGCTGCTGGCTTGCAGAGGCTTTTGGGGTAAAGAACAGATCATGAACATAATTCTCTAGGATAAGGTATTGCTTAAACACTATGTAGCTGCCATTAACCACCCACTAGGTGAACCATCTCTAGTCATTCCCAATACAAAAACCAGGCTAGAATGTTTACTATAAAAGGAACTGTATTACTTAACCAGCATTTTTCATCAATCACCACTCCTCTTCACCTCTATGCTCATACCAACATGTGTCTCCTACATCATACCACAAGGCCGTCTTCCTGCAATGCTCTTAAAAATCAGAATGGGGACTCTGTTCCTTTATACTGTGATCCACATTTCATTTCACTGCCAGCTGAATCCACAGAGTTATCCAAGTGGGTTGAAGAAACATCTTTTTCACCTGGTTTTACTGTGCAAATATTCTCAGCAAGAACTCAGGTGTCCTCTTTTACTGCAGATCTGTCTGCTCCCAGCTCTGACATAGCAGTTCCAGTGACACGTCCTCTGTGGTGGGTGTCAATACACACAAAGAGCAAGTTCACTCACTGAAAATGTAAACTGTAAAGGCAAAAACCATGAAGAAGTTAACAAATGCAATATCTACCAGGCTGAAGATTAAGAAGTACTCGCAGACCTGCATTTCTTTAAGTGATGTTTTCATTTATCAGGATAGAAATATTCCTGAAAAAAATGACTACAACCAAGATTTCAAAAATTAGGTGTCTAAGATTAGGCTCCTAAACCCATACTTAAGTCTTTAAGTAAATGGCTTGATTTTCTTGAGTGTTGAACACACAGCTGCTCAGACTGCCTTCATTAGGAACAGAGAGATGCAAGGATCTTGGAAAACAAGGAATGAAGAAGAAAGTCAGGCCACGTACGAGGGTGCATTATGGTGAGATTCAATAGCTGGCTTGAAGTCAGTGCTTTCAAAAATGGTGACCTTCATCCTTTTTACATCAGTTTCAAACCTCCTGCCCAACACGTAAAACACTGAAAAGAAAATTATACCTGTGAGCGTGAATGCATGAATTTACCTTTCAATTCCATTTAAAAGCATTTTTCATAATAATATAGAAAAGTATTAGTTGTAGGAGAAAACCCACCAGAGTATATGAGCAGATAAAGTCAGATATTAGTACCACAATATGAGCCAAGTCCTGAACAGGTCACATTCGTTCGTTGTATAGAATCCTGACTTTATGGAGCCCTGCTCTGGCTCCGTGGGCAGAGTCAGGCCTACTCGGATTCAGTCACATTCCAAACCTGCGTACATTTAACGGTGCATTTACAAAGGACCTTTCTACAATGGGACTTGACAGCACTTACATTAATCTCTCAAAACTACAGCCATTTTATTACTGCACGTTACGTAGTCAGTTTGCATACTAATAAAAAAACTTTTGAAAACATTAAGTTGCACAAAGCGAGATCAACACGACCTTGGTCAGCTATACAGCATTAGGAGCAAGAGTCTTTTCATATCAACCTTTGTTTCCCTTATAAATAAAAAGCTTTCTAAGAACCTTTCCAAGACTTTATTGGATTACAGGGAGGATAATTATAGAACTGAGATGAACCCAGTGGCTCTCTTGTAATGGCACACAGCCAGTGCCAGCTACCTGAATGCCAACACCACTTGGCAGGAAACCACAGACATTGTTCTTTCATCGCTTTTTTTTGCCTGCCTCAAGGTAAAGGCGGTAGGTGCCTTCTCTGCAGGTCGCAGGAACCCTCACAGGCAGCAGTAACTGGCAGTATTGCGGGCAGGGTAGGAGAACCCAGTACTCAAAGGAGGCCTGAAGAGTGCACAATGTTTGCAAAACCGCAGAAGGATCTCTAAAGAAAAATTTTGCCATAAAGGTTTTGGGATAATGGAGGATTTTTAGGTTTCTTTGTTATTTCAGAATGTATTTCAACAGACACTGCATCTGCATTTTGATGTGAGGACTGGAAGGTAGAAAAGCAGAGATGATGGATTGACTGCTAAGAAAAAACTAATGTCAGGTACAGCATAAATTTGGCTGACCTCGCCTTCCTGTACTCATATTGTGCTACTGTCAGGTGGACAGTGTCTACTTGTTTTAGCTCACTTTCCAAACAGGAATCAGTTTCTACAGATTCTGCAGATTCTAAACTAAGAGGACTTATATACCCAATGATAAAGGCTGAACTAGGTGAACCTCTAGTCACTAGACAACGGAGGGAGTACAAGGGAAGAGAAGTGCAGGGGAGACGAGCAAAAGATAACTCAGCCAATTATTCTGCAATAGAATAGCAGTGGGAAACTGCCACTTTGTCATTGATGGAGTACTGACACAGGCCACCTAGGAAGGTGGTGAAGTCTTCTTCGGGGGAAGTTAGGAATGAATTAGTAAAACAGCCGTCAGGGTTGGTACTGTCATAACTGATCCAGTCTCAGCACAGGTCCCTCAGAATGACAGCAGCAACCCTGAGCCTTTTATTTTGAAGCTAAATGATGCTTTTGACACCCATGGCTACATCAGTAGCATTAGAAAGAATCACAGCTGTTCTGCAAAATATTTTGCAGAAGACAATTCAGCTGCACAAGTGATTAGAGCAAAGAGGAACAGAACACCAGATCTTCTTAGGAGGGAGTAGCCTAGACAGAATATACAAATCTGTAGCCTGGGAAGATGTGGTCTGCCGTCTGCACACCTTCAGCCACAGTGCAAAACGATTCCTCAGGTGCTGCAAAACCCCTTTCAGGAGCAGCGCACAGGGATACTTGCTTGGGAAGGAGAGGGGGAGGGAGAGAAAAAGTTACACAAGACGTCTTTGACAAATAAAATTCTGTGGATAACAATCTCACACACATCACTGGTGGAAGGAATCACTCTGGAGAAGCAGTTATACACCGTGGTACTGTTGTATCTTAGACGCGTCCTGCTCACTTGACGCCTTTAGCAGAAGCTAGAAATAATCACAACTCTGAAGGCAGTTTTTATTCCAAGCAGAATTCTAAAACTTCTTTAAAAAAAACATCCACATAAACAGCACTAAAGGTCAGTACCAATCACCTGTCCCTGCTCTGGGGAATGAGGGAAGGGGAGGAAAAGATCAAAATCATTACCTGAATGGACTTATAAGATCTCACCGTTTGGAGCTGTTCCAAAGTGCGTCTTAGCCACCAGTTTGGTTGGAAAGAGCAAAGAAGAAATGTTAAAGGTAGGAGGAGAATATTCAAACAATTACAGAAAATACAAGTTTTGTTGACTTGTTCGATTGTCATTCGTTTGGTGCAAGGGACATAGATTCCAAGCAGCCTGAATGCTGCAGAACAAACTATCTCAATAACCAGCCACTTCCAGCAGCAGCTGTTTCCAATCTAGATAGAGCAGCAGATTTAATAACTTCTTTAAGTCCTCCACTTTTTTCCTACTTCCACTCAGCTGGAACCATAGAAAACAACTGATATTTCAACTGATGCCTAAAGAGAACTTTTGTTCCTTCTCTGGCCGTGTGACAGAACTCCATAACTTTCTCTAACACAGGTTTTTGATGGCATGCGAAAAGTGTGATACCTTAAATAGGTACGGTGCACAACAGCCCCTGCCAGCACCAAGAAACTGTTGTGGTAACACCTTGGTGCAGAATTTGGTGCCACCTGCTAAGAAGCAAATTCAAGCCATGCAGAAAATTTCAATAAATTCTACTCCTTTTACATATCCTAGTGAGGAAGTTTTATCTTTACTTAAGACACAGAGCCAAACCAATGATGCTTCCCTGCATTGGAGGCAGAGCCTCCCAGGGCTGTTTCACCCAGGCACTGCACCTCTGCATGACCTCTAAGTCAGCGGTCCTTAGCAAGACAGAGGACAGTGCAGCTCCACGGAGGCCCAGGCACAGCTCAGAGCATCCTGCCTCTTGGCTTCGATGTTAGTCTTACTAAAATGCAGAAAAAAAATAACAAAAATAAAAGACCTCTCCCCTTACATTACAAAGAAAAGAGAGAAGCATTTGAAAAGATGGAATTGAACTAGTCAGCGTGATGCTGCTAATTCCTAGGCGCTGACTTTCACAAAGGAGATAAGAGTAGGAGTAGGAATGAGTTTGTCACGGACTCCATGTACCATCTACAGAACAGCATGTGGCATCTCTTGCTCATATGTCAAATGCGTGCCTCTGCAGTATTCCAGGAACAGTTTCTGATCCTTTTTTTTTAAGAATTTAATGCTGACTTTACAAAAGTGATAAATGGATAATCTGTTTACAGAGCAAATCATGAACATACCAATAGAGAACTACTATCGAGCTGTTTAAAACCTACCATAGCTGAATAATGGGAAAAATTATTCTCAAGATCTTGGCCTGAGTTTCAAGGAATCGGCTGTGGTGTTGGGGGCATCTGATTTGCAGCTCTCAATGATTTTAGCAATCGCAAACTTTACCTCTATAGTTTGGCAACAGAGCTGGGTCCTGTGATTCTATTACTGATCCTCACAGCTCTGTAAATCCAAGCTCAACTCCTTTCATAGTATCAGGTTACCTTATCAAATGAATTCTTTACCAAAACCAAATCATTACCTAGTACCAATATCCCCAGACAATTTCAGAATTAGGCTGTACATAATACACATCTATATATTGTGTACAAGAGACTTGAAGCACAATGCAAATCTTTGTGGCGGTAGGCTTATAGGCAGCTTCTGAGCAATTCTGATAAAGCACTAAGGAAGGATCTGGTACTGTTGTGACCAGCAAATACAGAATTAAACAGAATCAGAATAATTTTATCACCTCAAATACTGATGTGCACTTGTCACAGAACTCTTCCATCAGTTCCTGGGCATAAAGTGATGTAACAGCAAATGGTATCTCTGTACAGCATATTGCACTGGTGAATTTCACCTCATCTCACAATTTAACTTTTCGACAAAGGAGCTGTTTGCCAGAGCCATGTGGGTATCATCAAGCGGCGCACGTGGTAATGGTGTACCAGGTGAATCTCGGGCTCTTGCAAGTCCAACCCCAAGTGTGCAGTGAGTTGAGAAAGCCCTAAAGAATGTTTTTAGACCTCCCAAATTCATCCTACAATGAGGCATTGCTGCAAAGTGAATTGTTCTCCCTCTAGCTGTAAGACAAATGCTACAAATTTCAGCAGGTCTGCTGAATGTAAGCAAGAGGTTTCAGTCAAAACATTGCTACCAGGTAGCTTAAAAATAGCCCAAAAAATGGTAAGGCAAGCACTTAGGACCTCTACAAGCTGATGTGTCCATACCCAGTAGTAAAAATCCCTTGCTGGACACGGGCTCTCTGGCACCACATGAATTTCCAAAGTCTGTGGTATAATGGCTTTGGCTAGTTTTTACAACCAGAAAGAGTTGCTCAGTCTTTCAGAATTCCAACTTTTATTTTAAAGACATTTATTACACTCTTACAGAGTATCACAAAAAATTTCTCTATTATTTCCCATAATGGCATAAGCTCTGACCCAATTTCACTACCTGGGCTTAAGTCAGGTTTCAGAACAGATTTTTTAAAAATGAGGGAGACAGAGGGAGAAACAAAAACCTGCAGTTGCCGAGTTATGGTATTTATAATGATATTAGATATTTGCAGCTGTTACAGGAATATTGTGCTTTATGATTTACTGGGAAAATCAGGCAAGATTCAGAATACTTCACAATTCACTTGCTAATATCTTCCTCAGGCTTTGGCTTTAAGGTGCTGGAGGGAACGACACCACCTCAAACAACAGAAGTCGGCCACAGTAATCATGTCCTGTTTGGCACCTGGCACGATATTATGACAATAGATACCACCTCCAAAGTCTTACACACTTGAGAGGTAAGTGCTCACATGGATCATTGCATTTAAGTGGTTTTACAGCTACTACTGTTCATTCATGAGGAGATGAGGCCTGAGGATACACTGAAGAGCCTCAGAGGATTAGAAAGAGGCCATTAACATATTACATATAAAATGATCACAACCCGCCACTCTTGAATCTGACACTGACTTTGATAGTTTCTGCTTCTCTTGGTCATTTCAAATGACTGAAAACACTTTTTGTACTATCTACATTTTCCAAATTCTGCAGGCAAATCTTATCCTGCTGTGAATTCATAGGCTTCCCTTCCTAATCTCCACAAGACATTCTGCCTTAAATGCTACTGTCTTGTTTAGGTTAGCAGTCGTGCCTGTGACAGCTCTATACACTACCTTCTGGAGCTCCCCAGCTCCACAGAATACTTGTGCCTGTTTCACAGATGGGGGAGGGTTGCCATATGCCAATGGAGTAGCAATTTTTGACTCACAGTCAAAAGCATCCAAAAAAGTCAGAATGCAGGATTTTCTGCCATATGGAGGAATTGTTATTTGGCCTTTTCTCTAGTTGTATCTCATTAAGCAAAAAGGAAAGAAAAAGGAGAGGACATTCTTCTTTGCAAATCTTGCCCCAGAGCTCATCTTCATTTGAAAGACAGCATTCATTTCTGGTACCTAGAAAACCAAGTCAGAGCAGAAGGAAGTTGTAAGAATCTAGGTGATTACGGACAGTGTTCCATCCAATTCAACAGGTTTTCTTTAAGTCTTTTACACTTTGAATATGACATCCTTCAGGGAAGAAGGAGAAGTATTACAGAGAGCTAGGACTGGTTCTACTGGGCTCAGAGAGACCAGAGGAGAAAAAGAACCACACCTTCCGTGAAGTCTGTACTGGTGCGTTACCTACAGTAAAGCTATTTTATCACCTCCATAGACTGCAGCATTTTGAAGGTGTGTCTAATAGCACTCCCCTGCTCCTTGTGTGTTCTGCGGTCTGTTTTGCTCAATATGGGAGGTGTGTTTAATCTGAGACTTTGATGGGATTTTGCCTTTATTTTTTAATAGAAAATAATGTGGTATTAACATAATGCAGACAGTTGTGTTTTAAATACACAGAGCCAATATCATGGCTAGTGTACAAACAAGAAAGCAATCTGATAAAGGTTTAAAAGGTATAAAGATATACAGAAACCTCAAAGCTGCTCCGCCTCCTTACGATCTTCCTCAATGTAGAAAGATGTCAGGAGGAAAAAGCCTCCTCCAAAGACACCAACAAAAGCACACACGATGAAGCTGTACTGCATGCTCCAGAAACTCCACTGGAACGAGTGAGCGTTCTTGGCCTGGATAGCATTGGAGAGCTAGGGAGTGAACAAGGCTGTCATTAATCTGAGATAACATCATCATCCTCTGCTGGTTTGAGCAGATGTTTACAGTGTGGTCCTTGAAAAGAACAAAACTAGGCAGATAGGGATGAAAAGCCCGCTACCAGTTTGTCAAACCCAGTACCCAATACACTTATACTTCACTGCTGTCCAGCTTCCACTTGGTCAAGGAATGCCATGTTCTTTTATACTTTCCATGCCTCCCGTCACAAGAGTAGGAAATACTGCAACGAATGTTTGTAACGTTTGGTAAACATTAACTCATTTTACCATTGCCTAGCCCATCTCCAGATAGCTAGCACAGGACAGGCCTTATGACCTTTATAATTTCTTGATGTTATTCGATAACTGGATCCAGCCCTAAACAACACCAAATGGGTAGAAATAGGGGACTAGCATCAATACAGGCACAAGTAACAATTAGAGATACAGGAGTGGAGTCTGCTCTGGAGCCATGGAGTGACATTATGAGGAACTGAGAAGAAGATACAAGGCAGATGCTTTTTGCACTGGCTGGAGGATGAGGTTGTAAAAGCTATAAATGATACACATGAATACTATTTTTGTAGACAGAAAGAAAAGCTGATTTCAAAAAACTCAATAAGATTCAACACTTAATGAAGGAATTTGAAGTCTCCTGTTAGCGTAAACAAAAAGATGAATGTTGAATGCAGTTATTTTTATTCCCACATTTGTTCTTGATGGTTAGAATATGCGGTGTGACTTGAAATACACACATATGAGACTCTTCAACCTTTGCTGGGTTCAGTATGATTATTTATGACAGTTTAGGCAGATAAAAGCAAGATCTACTCTAAATTGGACCTAGGAGCTACATCAAGTATAATGGCCAAAATACAAATATAATGCATTTAATTTTAAAATGCTTAGTAAGAAAATCTCTGGAGCGCAAAGGGAAGAAAAACAGACTCTGAAAAAGACTATTCCCTGACTCTCCAGCCAGTTTTTAAGCTAAAGGGTTAGCTGAAGCAGGTTGGTAAACAATGGCAAGACATGAGTGCAGAAGATTCGGTGATACTCGACAGCGGTTGTGGGCAGCATTGGTGTATTGGTTCACAGAAGCATTCCAGCAGACAGTGTGCTCATTGCATAGGACCTCACTGGGACATACAGCAGTTTTACCCTTGGATTTATTGTCTCTGTTCTTTGCAGAGTTACAAGCTTACCTGAGGTTAATCTCATCTGTATAAGCTTTTTCTGTCTTCACACTTTTCGATTAGCTATTTAAGGCAACTACATGCAAGGTACTGCATAAGAAGTATTCTGCACACAGTTACTAGCAGGATGCAGCAGCACATTCAGCTGGAAGGCGCAATTCTGCCTGTGCCTCAGAGATGGCAAAGAACAGTGGGTAAGAGATACAAACATTTTAATCTTTCAGGCAGGAAGAAGAAACCAATAGAATAGTCAAAGGGTGAATGCACAAGACATAGTTCGGTTTTTAAGATACTCCCATTTTTGTATATCGTTTCAGCTATTCTTCATGACATAGGGATGCTGGTGGTTGTGTTCCCCATGCATACAGCCAAATCAGTGCAACGGCAGTAGTTCCATAATACACACCAATGAGCAAAGTGATCTATTCATTTACCAAAAAAAGAGAGCCAACAGGAGGAATCTCTCAGTGGGGGAGGGCTGTCCTCTCTGCCAGACAGGTCAGACAGCTGAGACTCCAGTTTACACCCAGCTGAGGACAAGGAGGGTCTCTTGTCTGGCTGGACCACCAGCAGCTGTGCCTGCAAGCACAGCTCGCTCAGTCATTTCTGTCCATCCCTCTCTAACCCTAACACTGTTAACATGTGACAAAGGCAGATATTCCTGAGGTGAACTTCTTAAAATAAACTTCCACATAACCAAAACAACAAAAACAAGGACTCTCTCTCCCATGTCCAGTAAAGCATTAAAAATCAAAGTGGGTGATTGGTTAACTACTGTGTGCAGAATTACTGTGTCTTAAATCAAAAATAATGAAGGAAGGAAACAACACTGACAGATATCATCCACTGGAACTAAAACAAATGAACTGCCAGGAGAAAACAGTGCTGGGCTGCTTTTCCAGAAGCACATAAGATCAAGTAAATGTAGGAAGGGCAGAGAAATCAGGTCTTGAGCAATATAGGAATCCAAGGTTAAGGTAATTTGAGACCAGAGCTCTGAATGCCAAGTAGCATCAAAAGGCAACCATTGCCATCACTCTTGTTCTGATTTTCAAGAGACCATTGACTAATTGCAAGATTTCAAACTTCAAGATTTGAACTAAGAGTCTTAGGTTTTATGGCATTTGATTAATTTCCATGAAACTCCTCAGAAACTTAGCAGAAAGTGCTTAAAACCAAGTTCAATACCCATGACACCCTTTGCAAAAATGTATACCTTCAAAAATTTACAAATTTAAAATAAAAATTAATTTCTACACAGTGCATGGAACTACTCACACCTAAAAGTATAGCATTATCTTATACATACCTGCGGTGTCACAGGACCAGATGTTGCATGCACACAAAAATGTTTAGAAAAATGTCTTTCTGTATTCTAGTATCAAGGTCACCAATTTGAGTAACTTCTAATTTTGGACCAGGAAGTGCCTACAATCTGCGAGTGCCTGTCTTTCAGTTTCTAGAAGTTTTCCCCTAAGGAAAGCTCAATAAGCAGAAAATTCACTTACAATCCCAATGAGATAGGGGCTGCCTGCATCTCCCAGCAAATGGCTCACCAAAATCTGCAGGGCAATAGCTGTAGACTGCCGTCTTGGTGTCACAACATACTGAAACGAAACACAACCCACAGGAGAATGAACGTTAGTAGAGTGAATACCATGAACTACTTCTATAACATCCTAGAGACAGGAATATATTCATTTTGATGTATTTCATATTCAAACACTGTTTACAAGTTTGGACACAGAGGAGTTATTCTGAGAGCAAAAGAGTACACTGGATGTTTTGTTGAGGAAAAAACCATTCAAGAAAGCAACACACAAGGCGGAACGACAATAAAGTAGGAAAAACACGACTCCCCTGCCTCCATTCGTAGACTCACAGCAGCTTGTATAGATTCACTTGGCTGTGCAACTAAGAGAAACCTCCAACTAGTAACCCACACAGTTGTACTGATTTACTAATATGGAGATTCAGCACTAGCAGCCTCTGAGAAAAACTCTTATGACACTGTCAGCAGGCATGGTCTAGACTGCTGGGGGGAAACTGGGGTGCCCGGAACCTGAAGGAGCTGCCACGTCTATAAAGGTTGTCAGCTGAGACCTTGCAGACCACGTGAAGATAGAGGGAGGGGACCCCACCTGGCAGACCAGAATGTGGCTGATGGTGCTTCGGTGATAGCTCTGGTGGCAGTTTGCTGCTTGTAACTGGATAGTACTTGAGATATAGCTAGTCTAGGAACAATACCTCAAAATGATTATGCTTTTGGGTGCACACAGTTTAAATAACAAGTTGAAGAAGATGATGTGGCGCACTTCCAGAACATGGCAAAGCATCACATAAATTAGAACTATTTTTTTAAATTAAATATAGTAATTTTGGGGTAAGAAGGTCTTTATGTCTGTGCTCCTGAATATCAACTGTGCCTAAAAGTACAGTAGGATCTATATAATTTGTGTCTCTCTTAATAACACATTTATGCAAAAAAGCATTCACAGTCAGAATGAAACAGAAGCAATTTTAAACCTTCATACCTTTGTTTTGCAACCACTTGTTTATATCAGAGACAAAATGCTTAATATTCTCCCATTTCTCTATATCCCAACTTGATTTTTTTGAAACAGATTCAAACATCATTCAGGGTGTCTCAAACACTAATTAATAGGGTGACTGGTGTTTTACCAAGAGACAAACTCAAGGTATATAAGCTATTGTGGCTCTATAGCTGCCTTAAAGGAACACCAATATGCATGACAAGTTGGATTTAGAAGGAAAAAAAAAGATCCTGCTCTCACATTTAACTTAGAGTTTTATTATAATTCTTTGTGTTTAAAGAGGCCTCAGAATATGTTATTTTTATAAAAATAACATATCTTTATATTATTTTTACAAAAAGCCGTTCATAGAATAATGCACAATTTACATCTTGTAGTTTAAGTATCACACCAAGCTTTTTCCATTGCTGTGGCTTTCATGCTGTTTGTCGCTCTCTCATAAACTAATTTCTAACATTTTCTCTCATGTTTAGCAAGATGTATGTGCTGCAGAGCCTTTCCCTAAAACACAGCTCTTCTGGGGGGTGCCACTTTCAATAATTTTTCTCACCAAGGTCACCTATCTTCACAGGGCTTATATGGAATCGCATCTTCCTGGGGTCTCTAACTCTTATCAAACCTGGTTAAAATCTACAGTTTCAAACGTAAAGAGAAAGCAGGCACCAACTGTAGTAAGTCTTGCTTCCGTAGGAAGTGAGGCTATGAATCCCATTTAGATTTAACAGAGCATTTGATCTAAAGAAAATAGACAGATTTCCCCCAACACAATTAGCAAAAATTATAGTCAGTAATCTGTCCTCTTATCTCTGCCGAGTAAACCCTTCTTGTAGACGGAGTTTTCTAAGCAGTAACATGCCTTACACCCTGCTGGGATGCCAGAAACACTGCAATGAGCAGAGACATCCTGTTTTCTACAGCCAAATTTCCTCTGTTCAGAGAGGAAGTTTCTCAAGAGCTCATATAACCCATTCCATTCAGCAGGAGCCTTTCGGTCGCCCTTACCCCATACTGCAACCAGTTTCAGTAAAGAACCAGTCCACATTGGCAGTGCCCCTCTTAGCCAGAAATGGCCACAAACTCGGACATGCAAATCACTCAACATCTTAAAAGAGCATCTTGGCACCCAGTAAGAGTACTCTATACAATGCAGTTTTGTTAAAAGGCACAACCTCCTTCTTCACTTTGTACCCATCCAGCTAGCTTGTATCCCTTTCCATTCCTAGTCTCTCCAATGTAGGTATTTCTAACCACGGAAGGAATATTTATTTCTCATTAGGTAAATTTAGACAGAGTGCTTCAACAATAATAGATATTAAAACAGGGATGTCTTGGAGATCTTTTCAGAGTTACAGAAAACCACTTTAATGTCATGTTGCCATCACACTGCATCCAGTCCCCTGCCAGTGTAAGAACAGAGTCATGTGAGATTGCAGCTGATCTGGAAGCTGAAATCCTTGTTATCCGTGGGATGAAGGAACAGTGCAACGGCTCCTCCTCACTGCGGTCATGGCACACTTTGGCCTAGACTGAGGGCATGCAGTCTACCCAAGTTTTGTTTTCTCAGATCCTGCCTGGAGTACCAGTTCAGTGTCTGCACTTTGGGAACAGGCTCTTGTACAGAAAGAGAGATAAAGAAACTACAGTAGAAAACTCTGAGCTTGGGAAGTAGACCTTGCTATGACCAACTGGGCTGGACTGGACACTGTCGGTTCTTGGGTCTCCAAGGATATCATGTCATCTCTCCTAGACTCAGATTTCTTTGGGTTTTTTTGATAATGACAGTCTCTGTTTGAGAAATACAAATCAAATATTGTTATGCATATTGTGGGCATTGCAGGCATGAGAAAAGATAAATGCACTTTCGGTCTCTGAGTGCCCCACACCACCTCCTTACCACATTCATTTAATAGCTCATATCTGTAACTACAAGAAACACATGGAACAAAGCTGTAACAAGAAAAATGGAAGAGAAGCGTAGGAGGTTTTCTACAGTTACAAGGCCCATGCAAACTCTGTCTGTGCCATTATTCAGGTTCTTCTGCACAATGCAAACAACATGCAAGAGCTCAAGGCACTGTAGGATTCACTAGGGAAAGAAGAAATCAAACACTGCCACACACAGGGACTTTGAAACAGCCATAGCATCCTGCCTGCCCACAGTGACTGCCCGGTTACCCGTGCCATGTCGACAATGCACATGACACCCTGTCATCTCCTAGGAGATCCCAGTCCAGATACCTTGACAGATAAGCGGGGTGCCCCAAACAGATAGAGTTTGCAAACCCTGTCGTGCTGACTCTGGAGGGTTTAGAGATCCTCCTGCAGACTATGTGACAGAGTTGTCAGCTAAAAAAGCAGATGGAACAGACAGGCTGGTAAGTGCTCTAATACCTCCCAGGGCACTTCCAAACAAAGACGAGGACGTGCTGGTAGCCTTCCCAAACCCCATATTAGCTTCCAGTTCCAGCACCTCCTATGCTATTAGCTGCCAGAAACCTAAAAGACAGAGTCCCATTACCTCACAGATGGCAAACATATCTCATAAGGGACCCTCCATGTACAGCCTCCCAGTAAGCCAGCACATTGTAAGCAAGGCAGCTACAGCATTTCGCCACTTCCACATGATGACTGTAGTGGTACAGTAGATACCTTCATATTTACAGCTGAATAAGAGGCACAAAGGTTGCTACATGCAATGCATCTTGATGCATTAGCCACAAAGGGAGAAAGTCCTTATCATTCAGTCAGCATCTTCCTTTGTCTTCGGCTCCACAGGTCGCAGGATAAATGAATTCCTAGCTACGTTGTCTGGCTAGTAGTGCCATGTGGGAAGAAAGAAAAGTAATTTTCGTGGCAAAATAAGGATATGCATTAGCAAATCCAGCCACATTAACAGAAAACCTACCAGCTCACATGGGAAACAATGCAAAAAGATAAATTACTGTCGTTATCTGCAGCACCCTTCAGCCAATGCAATAGCAGTAATACACCGAACCTATGGGTTTTCAGCAGGATGAAACACAGCTTCCAAAGAGGATTGCCACTGAATGAGCAGACAACCACAAATTCTGCTGAATCCCACCATTTTTCTGATAATACAATTAGCAGTGTTTAGAACTCAACAGATCCAACCCGAAGCACGTTCATGGTAATACACTCAATGGCTGCTCTCAGGGGACAACACCCCTACAGAGCTCTGCTCTGCCAAACTTTTCACCTTCCCACCTTCCCAGTTGTTGCCAACTGATGCAATATTGCTTGTGCCTAAAACCAAAAGTTTCAAAAATAAATACAAATGGGGAGTGTCAGTCACTTGAGAGATGAGAACTTCCTCCCCTTCTGGATTTACATGGATCCAGGATACGGCAATGGCGTTCCCTGTAGTCCTCCTGCAGGCTGCAATACGATGCAGCATTCCCTGAGCAAGCCGAGACCTGAGCGATTGAACTGAATGAAAGCACAGCTCCTTACGGACTTTGCAGATTGGGTTCAGAAAGGAATTGAAGGAAAGAGCTGACAGTAATCACCTGCCTTGCTTTCCCCATTGTATATCAACAGTATCTAACTCAGTGGTGTCATCTTCCTCTTTAACAATGACAGAGGAGAGAATTAAGATGCAGATGTAGGAGTTCAAAGACAAGTAAACTGCGAAATGTTTCTTAAAATCCTTTAATGGTGCCTCAATTGATGTAAAAAGAATGCTAATTGTAATAGTACTTGGTTCTGTTGCAAAAACCCAGTGATTTCAAAATAAACTGAAATAGAAGCTAATAAAAAAATTCATTTTGGACCAGTGATGGTTTTTCCGCACCTGTTCACTGCTTCAAGGCTACAGCTCTTGTCTCATAGGATAATTGTTTCTGAGCATTCTTTGAGAGTCGAAGAAGAAACGAAACCCTCTTGCTGCTGGCTGAGGTTTTAAGCAGGCAACCAATTCACTAATGCTGACTGCAGTTGGGTTTTTTAAAATTAAAACTCCAGAGTGCAGAAAACTGACATGTAGAGAGCAATACCATGAAATAGTAACTTCAGAACATAACGCAACAGTCAATATCAGCTGTGCTTTCTTGAAGAAGCATGAAATACAAGTTGTTTCATTCCTTCATCTCAATCAGAATGTAAAGGAAGGTTCTTCAAGCTGTGAAGTGTGAGGATGAACAGGCTCACGTCAACAAGGCAAGGTCAAGTCAGTGGAAGGAAGGTTCTATAGTGCTTCACAGCTAGTCCCTTCTGTCACTAGACGGTGCTCAGCACTTGGCTATACACTTTCACATCCTTTTACATGGAAAACTGTAATAGAGCTACTTTTATCTCTGCTCAGCTTTTCTACGACTTGTTTTCAGTTAGCTGTTAGGAATACCAAGCGAGCTGTATATCTGAGCAACTAAGACCATAGTGACAGCAACCTCAGTTGGAAATTTCAGTTCCTGTAGTAGCAAGCAATGATGACAGCCTTGTAGGCAACTGTGTTCCACATGAGCCACTGGCTGCAAGTTTTCTTTACTGTCCTAAACTCTTGTGACATATTATTGTGCATCGCTGCATGTTGTGCTACGTGTTAATGCTTTCACTGTGGTTTTCATATGAAAGATTTATTATGGTGGTGGAGTTTGCAGTAGCAATCTGCAAATAGACTTGAGCTCCCTTAGAATGAAAAACTATGATGTAAAATGGAAGATGCTCATGTGACTCTTGCTTAGGCTTTCCTCAGCCACTGGTTTTCCATCATTAACCTGAGGATGGGAGACAGAGATTTCTGTTCTGCTTTGCCCTTTACCTTTGTGTCTTCTCTCCCTTGTCCTGATGGCTTTACAAAATTTCCCTACTTTGCCTTCTCTCAGTACCAACTGCATCAGCATTTTGGCTGTGCCACGCTTGTCTCAACGCTCTCTGTCTCTCAGGTAGCATCCTGCTTGAAATGTCTGGGTTACAGACACACTCACCATTCTGCAACACAGTGATCCCACAGAAGAAAATTCTTCAAAGTCGAGAGTCTGTGTCTCATTTGTGATACAGTACTGTACTCTTTGTAGAAAAGGATAGTGCCAATTCAAATGCTTTGTCTTATGCCCACGGGTAGCAACAAAAGGATTGGCAATCGTTTTAATAGCTCTGGCTTTGGTACTTAAATCAGCTTTCTGCAGTCTGATTACTAGATATGAGCAAGGTAGACCATTTGCTTCCTTATTTGACTGATAAACTATATTCAGCTTGTTCGTACTATGGATTTAAAAAAAAAATCATATAAACTACTTCATAGGGCTGTGATGATCTGCATAGTTCAGTGATAGTAACAAAAATATCTGGCCCATATTTTACACAGACACTGATTTGTGACTGTGGAGCTGCGGCATAAACCAAAGGCTGCCAAATTTTTCCTTTGAGTAAAAACTCAAGTACTTAAAAAAATTACTAACCTTATAATTCTTTGCAATGATAAACAGAACTAGCCTCTCACTGACACCTAGACTAACTGTGCCACAAGATGTGTGCTTTTCACATCACTCCTTTCTAAAGAAAGTTACTGATGACAGAATTCAAGTGAAATAATGCACTGTTATTCTTTGGGCTTGTGGTGTCAGTCCTGGAATCCCCAAGAGGCTCATAAGCATCGCTGCTTGCCTAACACTTTGGCAGCGTAGCACCACTTATGTATTTGACTTGCCAGCACTGGAATTTATCTGCACTGTATTCTGGAATAAGGGGACTTGCTAATAGCTCACAGAATAATGAACTGTAATGGATTCACTAACATTAGCTTACAGAATATTGACTTTCCTTCATTTGGATCATCTTTTCAAACCTTTGGGGCACAAACAGAAAATCTCTGATTATAGAAGAAAGTAACCCTCCTTCTGGTGCAGACATCCAACAACACAGAGCTGTACAGAAAATCCAGACCCATAGTGTGGGTATGTCCTGGTTTTGGCTGGGATAGAGTTAATTTTCTTTATAGTAGCTAGTATAGTGCTCTGGTTTGGATTTAGAATGAGAATAATGTTGATAACACACTGACATGTTAGTTGTTGCTAAGTAGTGCTTACACTAGTCAAGGACTTTCCAGCTTCCCATGCTCTGCCGGGTGCACAAGGAGCAGGGAGGGGAGGGGACACAGTCGAGACAGCTGATCCAAACTGGCCAAAGGAATATTCCACACCATATGGCGTCATGCTCAGTGTATAGACTGGGGGGAGTTGGCTGGGGGACAGCGACTGTGGCTCGGGGCCTGGCGGGTGGTGAGCAGTTGCATCATTTGTTTTTTCCCCAGGTTTCTCTCTCCTCTCTCTCTCTTTCTCTCTCTCTCTCTCACTGTTTTCCTTTTCATTACATCATCATCATCATTATTATATTAATTATTAAACTGTTCTTACCTCAACCCACAAGTGTTCTTACTTTTGCCCTTCTGACTCTCTCCCCCATCCCGCTGGGGTGGGGGGAGCGAGCAAGCGGCTGGGTGGGGCTGAGTTGCCGGCCGGGATTAAACCACGACAGGGCACCAGAAGCACTAGGTAGTTCCACCTGCATGAGTTTCATCCAAATCAGTACCGCTCCTGTCTGGGCATACAGTGAGCCTGGACTACTGCACCACCACACTTTGATTGTTACTGGCATCTTTGCACAGCTTTACACTGTGCACGTGATTACACCTCTAACGTTAGCAGGGTACCAGTAACGGTAATCAGTAGGTACTTCTTAGTAAGAGTTCATTCACCTCCTCCTAGAAGGCAGAGGTCCTTCTGGTCACCAAGATGCAGGCTCCTGAACAATATTACATTGAGAAAAGCTGAAAAACTTGAAATAAGGAAATAGTTTCACAAGCACTTACCAACAGTATGTCTGTCACAACAGCCCAGTTTACAGATAAAAACAGTTCTCCAAATGCAATAAAAATCTGCAAAAAAGAAGAAAGCAGTGACTATACACACTGCATTGACCTTCTTTGTCGTGAGGATGAAGGCAGGCTCACTGACTGTGCTTATCTATGTAAGTTGTTGTCCACACCCATCTACTTATAAATTAAACACCTCTGTCTATGCTTCAAAACACTTACTTCATCTTAAAGGGGGGAAAGGAACCAGGCAAGATATGTGGGTTGCTTTGTGTCACAAATCCTCAGCAGAAGAACCAAAACAGGGAACATATACCACCCTCCCAAATAAACTGTGATGAACTGCTGAACCCAAGAAGGGGAAAGCAAGAACCTGTGAAAAGAAACATTCAGCACCAGTTTTAGAAGTACTCAAAGATCTTTCTTTGTCAGGTTTCCAAATGAAGCCAACAGAACACCTCTGTGCCAGAACAAGTACTCTTATAGGCTCCTTCCGAGAGATAACTTCCAAAATGAAACGGACTCCCAGAGACAGGCAGCCTCAAAGCCTTGACGCCCTGTGGGGATTCCCTAATTCATCACAGATGGAGGCCCAGTCATCAGGAAAAGGGGTACGGCCCGCAACAGCTCTTACAGCTGTGGTCTTAGAAAAGATGAACCCTTTCAGCCAGCCCTGGACATAGATTTGAGCAGGCTGTTCAGACTAATCAATACTTGAGGAAAGCATTAAAGCTACGCTATTAAGCTGAAGCAGTTCTAGAAGGCAGAATCTATTTAGTGACACAGGCCACAAGGTCAGACAGAACCTAGGAAATAAAATCCATTATAACAACAGGGGCCAGCATCTTGTTTGGTGAGGTCTTGGTTAAGATGTTGCATCTGGTCGAGGGAAACGCAGTCCTAAGAAAGGCACAGTGGCAAACTATCAGATGTTTTCAAAGGGGTAGCTTACATTCTCCTAAGAAGAACCATTATACACCTTCCTTCCGATGATACCCCTACCTGTATTTATGTTTCTTGCCTGTACTGTTCATGTGTTTTCTTCTCCAAACTAGTCGGGAGAAAAAGTTCCTTGAAGTACAGAGATATTTGGTATAGACCTTTATCCGGACATCTTCAAAATGCTTTATATAGGTTTCCTAATTTGCAGCTGAATCTACTTCTCCATTTATAATTACTGTTCTTTAAGCTTTATAACAAATACCACTCATTTCACATAGTCCTTGGCTATGTCTTAGCTCTTGGATGTAAGCATCCCACTTTCCACTGATAGAACGTTGGCAGACCTTGCCCTTGCAAGAGACAGAATGCAGTCGTTCTTCTCCAATTCCATGACTGTTGCAATAACCATCTATAGACTACAGAAACAATGCTGCATGCAAGTCTTAGCTGGAAAGCAAGTGACACACCTTTCATTAGAGAACTTTGGGCCAAAGACAAAATGAACTGTGTTTGTTAACATGAGTAGCAGTATCACAGTTGAGCTTTTTGCCAAGCCACCTGGCAATAAGGACTAACAATGTCAAATCTTGTAGCCACCAGAAAATATTAGCTTTTCAGCATCTTATTTCAAGATGATACTCCCTGAACTGTCTCGGAAGATCCAAATTCATCAAGGATCTTCCTCTCTTTTCTTTTCCCCCAATTCCATGCAAATAAACTTTAAATGTGCTATTGCTTAGCTTAGAATTGCAGCCTGTGAAGGGGTCAAAGCCGTACTCACAGAGGAATCAGGCAACTGCTGAAGTGCAGTTGAATCCTGCTACACAGCAATAACGGCATGTAAATTCTGTCAGTTGTGCCATAGCTAGCAAGAGATAGTGCGGGTCAAAGTGAAACAGAAAGCGGACAAAAAACCCAAAAGATATTTATTTAAATCCTGGCTGATACTTTAGATACAACAAGAAGCAAATACAACAGTTGGAGCAGAAGGTTCTGAAGACTTCCAAGCTGTTCCTACATACCATCACTGGAATAGATAACTACCTGCCTTTATATATCGAATGAGAGGCTGGTCTATCTCCCTTATAGGAATCTTGTGATATTTAGCACTTTTAAAGTGTTGTTTCCAGTTTTCCTTTCTCTTCACACTTTTTCCAAGTTATTTAGTCTCTACAAGCCCCTAAGAACAAGAGTATGTCATGCCTAGTGCAAGAAAAGGAAGTGAAATTAATCTTTAGGAAATAAGTTATGCTCTCAACCTAGAGTTTGAAGGAATAGGAATTAGTGAAAAATTATCCATGATAAGAAAAGGTGATATTCAGTGGCTAAGGCCTCATACTCTGGAGAGTAGTTATGCCATACAGAATTGTGTTAACATTAGAGACACAACTTTGTTAGCTTTTATTTTCTTTCCTAAGGTCTTGTGTGGACTGCAGTTGTAGGGTCACCAGAAAAATTTAACCCAGACAGTTTTGGAAGTAATAAATCATTCTACTGATTTTATCAAGGTATTGTGTCTAAAAGCAATGGCAATTTTGTACTTTCTCATGCAGAACAAATGCAGTATGGTTGAATAGCTGGCATACTAAGCCATCCAACTGCAAAACAACTGCAATCAATAAAGAGGAGAGAGTTGTATGTTCTTGTCTCCAAAACAGGTGGAGACATCCTGGAAGTCCTGTACTTGATTAGGAAGAAGGGCTGGGGATGGAAGGAAAACAACACAGCAATGCTCTATTTAAAGTGCATCATTCTGTTCCTACCATCACTCAATATTCCTTATACTGTCTCAAGTTCTTATTTTAAATTAATATAGAAAAGGTTTCCATTAAATTTGTGCAATCATGTTTGTGGCATGCCTATTCTGTCCTAAGTGTACCTAGAAATGAGGGAAACTTATTTTATTGCTGTCACCTTCTCCGGGATCCCCAACTTTTTTAACAGACAACATTTAATGTTGGTCTCCCAAGGATACAACCAGAATAATGTCCCAAATTTTAAGGGGATTTTGCTCTGTAGATGGCTGTTTACATTCATACCTAAAGCTAATATGAAGAGAAGATTGTCATCAATGTCAGTGTCAAACAGATATTGTGCTTTTAAACAGTCACAAGCCTCAACAAAGGAGTAGGAAATCAGTATGGCTGGACCATAGGTGATCAATGATTTCTGTATTTTCAAGAAGACCCACACCAGGCAGGTGTATCAGAGACAAGAGCTGCAGAATGCCTCCTTCAAAGGCAGGCTGCAGGGCAAGACTGCGTCCTGATACAGCATTACCATCAAAGATAACTCTGCTTAAATCAAAGTTACTACAACACCAAATATTGTCCAAGGTTCCCAGTCACAGGGTTCAGTCATGACTTTCCAAAGCAACTGCTGCACCGCAGAGAGCACGTCTTTCGTCTTGGTTTGGAGACAGGAACAGATTTAGACAAAGCCTCCTCTGAGATAACAAAGACAGATAATTTTTCTCTGTCTTTTCAAAGGTGGTCTTTGAAATCAAGAACTGCATGTCCAGAAAGAGGAGAAAGAGCTCCTGTCATTTCAGTCCACCTACCCCAACAGAAACCCTGGATGTCCTGCCATAATTCCACATTAACTTGAGAATTCTTGTGCTTTGAAACATTTCTTCCAGCTTTGGCCATAACTGATTAAACCTGTCTTGTTCCCTTTCATTACCCACTCAAGACAGTGGAAAGCACCATCCAGAAACTACTGTAATTGCACGCTGATGCACGTATGCTTTTTTGCTTCAGTAGCTTTTGGCGCTGTGCAGTGATGGAGACAGGTTTGCTAGCGTCAGCGTGCCTGAGTAGCGAGCGACTGGAAAGCTGGTCTCCTGCTAGTGTCCTGCACAAATGGAAGACTTGCTTCAGTGGGACCTTCAAATTAGATGCACCAGCTGGCAGCCGCTCCAATTCTCACACCAGCATGGCCAGTGTCAGATCTTATTTAGAAAGCAAGGAGAGGTATGGCTGGTGCCAGAGAAGGAAATAGTTAAGCAGCTGTAGTGCTATAAGTGCTAGAAGAATCAGGTGCTTGGATTACATACAATTTATTACCACTGCACACTGTTGACATTATGTGTTGGAACACCTGAATCAAGCGCATAAAACAAAAGACGAAATGGCAAAGTCTCTGGTTAAAAGACCGACAGGTCTGGCCACGGGAAGAAACTTAAGGAACAGAATTATCCATATCCCAGTTCAGAATTTCCTTCCAGATAACACTGCTTGAAAACAGAACACAAGGAGAGAAACATTTTAGACAAATTTCTTTTTATTAGTCCTAATAAAAGGTATATTTTGGTAATTCAAAACCAATATATTGAGCCATTCATCTAACACAGACTGGCAAATCAAACTGTTGTTCTCCACCTTCAGTGACAAAAAAAGTACTGAGGAACCTACTCAGAGCGGGACTGGGTGGGAACCTGAGAAGCAGAAAAAGAAAATGACTAATTCTTCTGGCACTCAGATCTCCACTCTTGAATCTAAAAACAATCTTCAATTTCATATTTTACTTTGTGTGCACACACTCAGACATGCAAATCCATTTCTTTTTTCCCTTGGTGTAAAGGTGTTTTTCCACAGGAATAGACATTCCTGAGGATTCAAAAGGAAAACCTCTTTGAATAAGTGTTTTTCTTAGAAGTTAAAAAACTGCAGAAGTACCCTTTTGCAGAGAACTGTTGATTACTGTAATTAACTTTACTTGGATCCTCTTATTTATGTTAATCATGGTAATTGTGGCTATGGAGTCACAGGAAAAAAGCTTGGAGTCTTTCCCTAGCTGTACCAGATGACAGTTAAAATAAGATTTACATTCAGTTCCCTCTCACAGGGATTTTTTGGAACTGTTCGTCATTCCTAGTAAGCTACTGGTTTTCCCTTTACTGAGAAGAGAATTTAAGTGATTCAGACTTCAGTTTGCATTGCCAAAAGCTTGACTTCGAAGATCAGCTAGTGATTTGGTGCTTTGAAGTTGATGGCTAAATTATTCTTAACAAGAACTGTCCGTATTGTACAGTCACAAGTACACCAATCTTCAAGTCTTCAGAGAGCAAAATATATAAGAATACTAAATTAGCCACAGAGCATTTAAAATTAACATAAGATTGAGACTTCCTTTAGCTACATTTTTGGATAAGGGACATTAGCTTCATGCAGCTAACTACATAGGCTTACTTTTCTTTAGCGTGGGCAGATTCTGTAGGTCCTGAGGCCCAATTTACAACGCTCTGCCTGCCCGCCCTTTGTACTGGACCAAGTAAAGCACAACGTGGCTCTCACAGGACAGACCGCAGCTCCAGGCAGTGTTGGAGCAACATGCACAGTGCTTAGCTGGCAGGCTACCTTGTCACAAGTCACTGAAACCTCTTTATGGTCTAGAAGACCGCAGAGAATTCTGCAAAAGCCACCCCTCGCCTCCTCCTCCCGCTTCCTTTTCTCCCCAGGATCCCAGAAGACATTTTGATAATGATAGAGAGATTGGCACTTACAAAAGTGGAAAGGATGTTGTCCTGGGCCACCATCAGAGCTATGTAGAGGCACAGAGCAGAAATGAACATGCTTGTGGCACAGATCAGAGGATCAGCTTTATTGTTTATCTTCCTTAATCTTCTTGCAGCTTCTGCCCCAGCAATGACACCCAAGATTCCCGTCCCAATGGTGATGCCTCCAAATATTAGGCTGGTGACAAAGCAAAGGGTTCAGCTGAGCATAATAAGACCATACTGTGGGAAAAAGAATGGTCTTAGCTTATACCTTTAGTTTTAGAGGAATCTTTAATGGGGAACTTGAATTTTATTCCACTTCATCTAGCCCTCACATTCCTTCCAAATGGATTTAATCCCAAGCCTCCACTGAAGCTACGCTTCTGGAACTGAGGGTCTCTCCTGTGGAGCAGATAATTTCCCATTTACGGAGCAGGTGTTGTGCACTCAGGCTGAAGGAGGACCCTTCTCGGTATGACCTGGCTTGGACATCCAGTGATTTAGAGGAGACACAGTCATCTTGGTTACCCTGTGAACCAATCTACTCAGCTATCCCTAAAACACAGATGGAATAACTCTGTATCACAATCTGCTGCCTTGGAAGAGATCCTATCATGTGGAATTATATACATCTAAATTATAACCCTCTAGTTAGCACAGCTGATGAGTCACTTCTCTGACTATGGGAAACATCTACCACTTCCCAAAAGAGTCCAAAGAACACTGAATACTTAACTAGCGGGAGGTCCATGTAGTATTTTCTGAACACAGAATTTCAAATGCCGCTCAGTTTCATGTGTCTGCAGATGCAAATGTGTTCTCCAGGAATGACAAGTTCATGTTTTAAAGTATATGTTTGAATAGCTTAGAAGATTCCGCTTCCAAAGGGACTTACATATATGCTTTTCTCTCTATCCCAAATGAGATCCTAATGACAAAGCAAGTCTCTTGCAACAAGACCAGTGGTGCCACTGATTGTTTAATGCATCATTATTCTCCTGAGACAAATGCGGACAGGAGCATTGTGTTCTGAGCACGACTGCTTCTAAATCTTTCAGTGCTACCTGGTAAGTTCTGTGCATATTCCTAAGCTTTCTCTGACTGCAAAGCAAAGTAACCAGCTAGGATATAATCCATCCCTTTCAACTACTGTGCCTCTACTTTTTAATTTCTTTCTGGCTGATTAGGAAGAACTCAGTAATTCTACATGAAAAAAAAAGTATTGCTACAAAAAATAGCAAACTTTAAGCATATTTGTACTCCCCCTGTAAGATCTTCAGGTTTCTGATCTATCACTCACTGTAGCTCATGTTGTGGTTTAACCCCAGCTGGCAACTCAGCCCCACACAGCCACTCACTCACTGCCCCGTGGTGGGATGGTGGAGAGAATCGGAAGGGTAAAAGTGAGAAAACTCATGGGCTGAGATAAGAGTAGGTTAATAGAGAAAGCAAAAGCCGTGCACACAAGCAAAGCAAAACCAGGAATTCATTCACTCCTTCCCATGGGCAGGCAGGCGTTCAGCCATCCCCAGGAAAGCAGGGTAACGGTTACTTGGGAAGACAAACGCCATCACACTGAACATCCCTCCCTTCCTTCTTCCCCCAACTTTATGTACTGAGCATGACTCCATATGGTGTGGGACATCCCTGGGGTCACTGTCCCAGCCATATCCCCTCCCAACTCCCTGTGCACCCCCAGCCCCTCACTGGTGGGGCGGGTGAGGGGCAGAAAAGGCCTTGACTCTGTGTCAGCACTGCTCAGCAGGAACGAAAACATTCCTGTGTTATCTACGCTGTTTCCAGCAAAAATCCAAAACAGAGCCCCATGTTAGCTACTGTGAAGAAAATTAACTCTATCCCAGCTGAAACCAGCACAGCTTCATAGTGACAATATAGATTATCACTAGAGGCAGAATAACTGTTTTAGAGATTTGTCCGAGAGAGGCAAGTTCAAAGGTGACATTAGTTGATCAAAGCATTCATGGAATTGTGTTTACAAGATTCATGTGTTGTAAACTACAGTTGAAATAAACCTACAGCTGGAAGAAAAAGGAACAGCCAAAACTAAACCCAAGCACAGTTCAGTTGATGGGGAGTAGGAAAGTACAGAAGCCTAGTCCTGTGGAAAGGCTCCTGTGGGATCTTTTAGAGTCTGAGAATGCTCACTTATCTGTCTGATCTATTCAAAAGTGTCTGCACAGAGACCTGAGTAAAAACTCCATACTGCCTATTTATCTACCTTGAAAGGACTGAGACCTGAGTGAGCTGTAGCGCCATTTGAATTTGTGTTTCCAGGGGATCTAAGTGACACAGCCCTGATCCTTAAACAAAGCCTTGCAACTGCTGAACAGCCAGAGGGGAAAATGTCCTTAAAGTATCCCTGGGCAGGTCTGGGAATGTACAGCTCAGTTCTTCCAGCACCATCAGCTACAGGTCTAACATAGTTGTTTATGTTTTTTTACATCCCTCTGGAATAACAGTCTAAACCAGCCTTATGCTGCTTCTGGCACTAGCTTATGCCAAGGTTATTTTTAAAGCATCCTGTAAGAAGCAGTACATGAGGTTAAACTATCAGGTGCTCCATTTTACTTCCCTGAAGACCATGTCTGCTCTAACAACACTGCTGTGGAATAATAATTCAGAAGGTGGGTTAGAAAACAAAACATAGGCTGACACCTTCAGCTTAATAAAGGAAATATTTAAAATGTATCTGTTAACAGATACGGCCAATCAGTTTAAACTGTTCAGCTTCCCTTCTCTGCCTACCCTTAGCCAGACTCCCGAGTTCACTCCCTTCCTCAGCATTATTTGCTATCAAGGACTGTGCCGATGGCGGCATCTGCAGAAGGACAACTGCATTTCCCACTGAAGTACCTGTGGATGACTATTCAATCCATCTGGTTACGCTACAACTCGGAAACCACTTTTGAGTTGACTCGGTTATTCCATTGCAGAAAAGCAAAAGAACCCCATTACCAGAGGACACGCTCAAGGTATGATTACTGCTTTTCCCTTTAATTGTTTTTACCTGGAAAGGCAATGTAGTAAGCAGTTGGTTCTTGGAAATCCATCATGAAGGCAGAGACTGAAACTAGATTTGGGATGTCTCGAGAAGAAAAGTAGGGACACTTGTATGGAGGCCACTGGTAGGGAGTCAGTACACAGAAGAGAAGTGTCCCTCACTGATACTGAGGGTAGCCATGAAGGCTCAAGAGGAACACCAAACACATTTTCTTGTTCTGGAACAACACATTGTAAGGAAAAAAATTCTCTTCCTAGCTGGGGAGAAGTGATCTCCAAAAAGCTGTGTTATGATTACTTCAAAGTCCTCTCCTGTTGTGAATGCCCCTTGCCCATCCAACACCTGACACTTATTCATGAATCTTTATTGGTCTGGACAGCCTCTGTAAGCGGAGCTGCACTGGCAGTTACTCAAGGACCAAATTACCCTGTTTTGAGGTAATGATATGATACTAGCTCGTATTCATCAAGCTTGCGTTATGCTGGGAGTCACAATGACCTGGCCAACAGGGCAGGAGTTTTAAAACCAGACTAACAAGAAGATAATAGGGACATTACCAAAACACATGATCTAAACATACGTAAATAGGTATTTAAGTAGCTTGGGGCACACAGCTGATTGTTAACTGAAGTCTCCTTGCTAAAGCTGCTCCTTTTTTCCTGTAAGTGTTCCTGTTACTGCTTCTTTCCACTGAAATAGGGCTGGCAGCATCTTTCCGGTTAACCAAGTGATTATAAACAAACAAATAGGAAGCAATTTAGTCTAACATTCTCACCCAGCTGCCTTCACAAGAAGTGTTCACAGTCACATCCTACCTTCTGCCTTTGGAAATAAACCGTGATTTAGCACCGTGCAGTGTTTCCAAGTGTGTTGCCACAGTCAGGCACACCTCACCTGTTAGATGAATTGCATGATTCTTGGAGGCATGGTGATACGATGCCCTGAACAACCTGAGCCCTGTAAAGAAACAGCGGTACCCACACTCCCAGGGCTCCAGTAACGAAGGCCATGGCAGTCAGCCCCAGCGAGGACCAGACAAAACTCCAGCTGAAAGTCAAAAGAAAGAAAGAGCTATTAGAAAGAATGAGGTGTGAGGTAAAAGGGGAAGCCTACCTGCAATACCCAAGATTTCAAGCAGTAACAAACCAATTCATTCAGACATCTTATTATCAAAATGCACTCCCTTAAAGATATGAGCTTTGATGAAGCTTTATCTATGAACCCCAACAGTAAAGTACTGATTAGACCAAAGAGTATGACCTACTGATTTAATGTTAAATTCCAGTCCTGGTCTCTTGCAGATTTCATTGCCAACTTTTGCTCAAACAGTTGCTGTGAAATTTTTTTATAGCAGAACTACAACAGAGAGTGGGCAAGAATTTAATGGCTTAGTAGCGGAATGAAAGTGTTCTGTGTGCAAGTCTAAATGCCTCAGGATGGTTTTAAGTTCTTTGGGTAACAAGCATAAATGACAGTAACATCTGGTTCTTCCAAACTGTTACGATGCAGTGGCTGAAGCACTCCTTAACTCTACCTGAGTAAGTAAAAAACAGACTCTCAGCCTACACAGTGAGTTTTCAGACAAAAGGAGAAGCATTGTTAAAAACTATCCAAATCTTGTCTCCTTCATGCCTTATTCTAGGAGAAAATTAAATTTTTATTGGTCTCCTTCTAGAAAATAGTTTAGGAGAAAGTCCCCTTTGAGGTCAATAGGGAGGGACAAAATCTTAAGGCTAAACAAAAATGCTGCAAATGACCAGGTGACAACCAGACTAGAGGATTTGTTACAATATGAACCTAATTCTTTATCTTCTAAAGATAAGGAGCTCTTGGACTTGATTAGAAGTGGAACCACCTGGTTTTTGGCAGTACATCCTTATGCTTTGGAAATACATTGCTAAGGGAAAAGAAAATTAAAATCTATTTTTAGAACATTGCTGGAGGTTGTAAGGAGCATCTCTGTAGGAAAGCAACTTTGACAATAGTCTAGTTGTTGAAATGTCAGAAAGGTTAATTTTTGACTCAGGAAAGTTCATTTTTTTTAATTCACTTCAGACGATAGTGCCTACAAATTATGATCCAACAAACTGGATCTCTAATGTACTTGCTGTTCCGCAAACAGGAATCAAATTTAATTGTCCGTTAGAAAACGCTGGATCCTCTAGAAGAAGAACACTCCAAAGACAGACAAGGTCCCAGGAAAGCAAGTCCTTGTACCGAAAGCACTCGGTCGCGATGCCGGGGAAGCAGCCGGCAGGCCCGGGCAGTGCGGGGCCGGGTCTGGCGCAGGCGCACAGCGGCACCTGCTGTTGTAAACCGGGCCCGGCGCTTCCTCCCTGCCCCGGCCGCGGCTTTCACAGGCTGCAGGTAGCGGGAGCGGGAAGCCGGCTGCAACCGGTGTTTTACTTCGTCCTGCAGGTCAGCTGGTATTGACTTTAATTTTTGCGTGGTTAAAAGGAAGTGGTCATCCGCCAGCCACAGGGTAGCTGGTCAAAACACATGTACAATTATTTTATCAACCATACTGGGGTCCTACAGACTCTTGTATCAGAGGCACAGCACGCTCACAAATACCACATAAAGACTGCCTGAGTCATGCTGATCCAACCTTCCTCAGGCACTAAGAATTACAGATAAAGTTACACCTGCAAAATATGCACTTTTACCAATGTAGCTGACCCTACACACTAAAGCAACAGGGAAGAGGAAACTTAGTAGAAAGTGGAGTTTGATTTAAACAGGAACACACTGCCATCATAACTTTGCCTGCTTCCCTCTCCTCAAAATGGGAGGATAGCAGAAGCAAAGACAGGTTTAACCTCGTATGTAGCATTCCTGTAAAAGTGTGGAAGGAAGATTTTTATTAATGGTGTTTCAATCATCTTTTATACGGCATGCAATACAAAGGAGCCGAGCAGGATTTGATGGCCATATTTCTAATAACAGAATGGTCGTTCTTTAATGGAGGGAACCTTTGTTGCTAAAATCACTTACTTCTTGGCAAGTGATATGACATCTTGACACCAAGTAGTCTTGGCAGTTCTCTGTACACCTGGTTTCTCAGCTGCTACGCGTATTGTGCCGGAGATGCTCAGTGCTCTGTGTGCTGCTGTCCGTCTCTGGGTCCTGTGAGGGACCAGTAGAATCAGAAGAACCAGTGCCAGCCCTCCCAAGCAAGGAGTTACCTGTAGACAGAAGGCTGGTTAGCTCAAGGATACCTTTTCTTGTACAGTGAAAACTCCACAGCAGTTCAAATTCAGTGTTAGAATTACATATTACTTTTATTCCAGTAAACATTCTTCCCCACTCATCCTGTACTTGCTAGTTAATTTTACAGATTAGTCAGGAGGATCTGACAACGTACTTCCAAAGCACTAGGTGATCAGTATGGAGAGACGTCACGATGACATGACTGGAACAGAAGAGGTTTTGTCTTTAAACCATCAAATAATAGAAGTTGTTCCCAACAGCATTTCAGAAAACAATCTCTCTGTATTTTCCTGAAGAATTATACTGGTGCTACCAGTATAATGATCATGTCACCTACAGTTTCCTCTTTTTGAGGAGGTCTTGTGTCCTCAGGTAAGAGGAACATCAGCACCTGCCCTGACTGCTGCGCAATTCCACCCACGCTTTCATTCTGCAAGAGCTAGGCATAATCTCCCACTTGTCCTGCAGGAACAGTTCTCTTAAACACCGAGTTCATGACCAGTCAGGTAGTAGAAAGTCCTTCCACTGCTCTCCTCTTTTAACACAATGAACATAAGTAATCCAAACCCCAGTGATGATTCTGATTTTATAGTGAATGGCTCAGCCCCATGAGTGAAAGTGAATAACTCACCCTGAATGCCCAGTGCCAGTCACCTGTGACATCTGCCATGCCGGCTGCTAGGACGTAACCAAGACCACTGTAAGCAACAGAAAGGAATAATCAGAAGGCACCAATGAATTCTTGCTGGCTGAAATGACATGTCTTGCCAGCTAAGGAGAGGACAGAGAAGTATTCTGTCACGGTTTTCAAACCACATAAACAGAAACAACCCTCGCAGTCTATGCTAGTCTACTTGCCAGCCAGTATTAAAAACAGAGCCTAACCTCCTCTGAGCAGGCGTGAGATGGTGGCAATCATGTCACAGATTCCCCTTGGAATTCATATTCAGAATGACACTGCAAACTCAGACCAGACAGCCCATAAAGCAGTTTATTGTTTACTCTTTTCTATGCTAGCCACATGAATTAAGCACTGCAAGAATTCCTTTAGTTTTAATCTGCCTTCTGGGCTTGGCCTTGACTGCCTGCTCTAATAAAGAGTATGCCTCCAACCACTTAAAAAGCCCTTCTCCACCTCTTCTTCAGACACAATGTCAATTAACTAAAAGAGTAGAGGGAAGTGCCAGTTCTTCCTTGGGAGACATTTAATGGAGGGTTCTTGAAAAATTTGTCAAGTAAACAAATATCTAAAAGCTTTTGTCTTCCAAAACCCCGAAAAAAATTACCTACGTCCCTGCACATATTTCTTCTAGAATTTATTCGATATTTTATTCAATGCCTAACAGTTTTCAGGGTTTAGATTCTCCCTAAAAAATGCTGTGGGGAAAAAGCAAATTTTTCTTCAAGGTAAATACAGAAATAAGCCTAACCAGCCCTATTTGAACCTGCTAAGCAAGTGACAAATTGTTTTGCAAGAGCCAATGCAGATAAACATCAAAATATGTCTAATCAAGGGTAGGGTATATTGAACTGCGGGCACGGTCAGACAGAATTTCAAAAGGCGGGTCAGTTACTAGCAAGAAAACCAACCTTCCCACTGGAATGAAGATATAGAAGATAGATAACATTGTGGTCCTTTTTCCTTCCTCAAACAGGTCTGCAATGATGGTAGGTGCTACTGTGGAATAACTGGCCGTGCCAATGCCAACTAGTCCCCGTGAAAGAAAGAATATCCAGCAATACTGCAGGCAAAAGACATATTACAGTCCAAAAAATCCCACACAAGAAAGAAAACTTACTATTAAAGAGGTGCATTTTAGTGGATCAAATGCACCAGAGGAAATAAGAATTCAGCTGCCTTTTGCATATGTCTGTATTCCCTCCACTCACACCTGCTTCCCTTGCATTCCACTGCTGAGCCTTCTACTTTCTGCACAGTAGTGACTTCTTAGAGTGACACCCAGAGGGAATTACAGGATAGGGTCCATAGACCACAAGCTTGCTGAGCAAGCTGCTACACCCTAGGGTCATAATCAACAAACATTCAGGACAAAAGTAAGATCCCATCAATTGCAACAGTAATGTGTGGGTTCTCCATTGCCTAGGCTGGACTCCACCATCCCATAAAGCATTCCTGCACAAAGTCCATTTACTCCAGGCTTAGGGAGTGAGTGCTCACTGATAGCTTTTCCAAATGGGATCAGAGGACTCTATCAACTCCTGCAAGACGTATGCAGATTATTTTCATAGTACCCTCTAAAAAAGCAACATACCAATTCACTGATGAATGAACTGCCTAATGTTACACCAGACCAGAAGAAAATACCAGCTCCAAGGATGATTTTCCTATTGTACCGGTCACCAAGGTATCCAAAGATGGGGGCAGCCAGCATGTAACACAAGATGAAGACTGGAAATGCAAGAAGCAGCAAAGACAATATTGGTCAAATTATTTTTATCGCACACACTCATCCTTCAGGCAAACTCAGGTTATTTTTTAGGGCAGAAGTTAAAGGAAGGCTGAGTTTGTAGAACTAGTAGGTAGACTGATATTTAGAAAAAGGCAAATGGAGATTCAAAAAAACCTGTACAAAAATAAAACGTGTGAATTCCTCAAGTTCTGTATTTCTTGAGAAATTCCTTCATCTTTTGTGATTCACATATTGAAGGACTCAACTACACTCCTCCCTGAACCAAAGACTTTCAGTTTTGCATCACAGTCAGCCTGCCCACAAGTGGAAGCGAGCAATACCACATGAGTAGGAACTAGAAGAAATAAGTAACTAGACTGTGTTTTAGGAACAGACCACATAGATGCAAGGCAAAGTAAACTATCTGAACTGAAGTGATTTTATTACCTGTTTGCAGTAGGCCTGTATCCCCATCGTTAAGCTTGAAGTATTTCTGTATATCTAACAGGATCCCTGCAACAGAGTCAAACACTGAATGACAGCAAAGTACCCTGCTCATTCCTTGTGATTCTATTCATTTGCCAACTCAAAGATTTCTTTCAAGAACAGGGTTTTCCAGAACTGCAGCACATTGAGCCTGCTAGTTTACATGTAAACCATTACTCTACCACAAGCACAGATACAAAGAGAATTAAAAGTTCTTATCACTAGAGATAAAATTCATAATCTTCCACTATACAGGTCTTAGGAGAGTCATTTTACCCACTATTTCAATGACAACTGTTCTGTTTCTTTTGCGTGGTTAGTATGTGAGCACATAAACAGTTTACAGTTCAAAGTTTAACGGACACAATGTGGAACAAAACAGCGGCAAAGTTTTGCAGCCAGGAGATTGCTATCTTCATACAGCTAATCCTAAAATTTTCTTAATGACCTTAACATGTTAAGATGAGCTGAAATTCTTTCTGTTAAGAATAACTGTTAATATTTTCAGTATATACAGATTTCAAATGAGTGGATGTTGGATTTTTCAGGATGCAAATGTCTAGTCCTCAATAGCCAATGGTGGCTAAATCAGCCCATAGCTATGCTACTGTAATTCAGATCATGGTTCCGATCATGCAATCCTGTTCATATTTCCATGATAATCTTGCAGAGATCATATGAGATAGAGATAACTGCGGATTTACAAATTAACATTTTTCATGGTGACAATGACAAACTTCACCAAAAGTGATCACTTCTATTTGTGATAAATGGCTGACAGAAATTCCATCTCGATTTCTAACCATTCAATAGCTGTGGAAAAAGGTTAGAAGGGTTGTCAAAAATTATGAATAAAGTCACACAAGCAACAAACTGAGGGAAGATCCATGGATCTGGCACCTCACGGATGCATGAATACTTCTGAGACAAAAATCATTTTCATCTCTACATCATGCCAGGGCTGCAGATCTACCATCTCACCTATCTTGCATTTCTGCATTATACTTCTGGAAAAAAAAATAAAACTAGCAGAAGATACTGCTTTGAATAAGCATACCTTTACTCTGATGTTGAAAGATACCAATTAAAAAAAAGAAATTTCTTCTCGTGCAGCTTTAGTTTTGCCAAAATAGCCAAAATCAAAACATTATTAAGACGATGAAGCCACCGCTTAATAAAACAAGTTCTGTGTAAATTGTCTGCGATGTTCACAGAAGCTGATCTGCAGCACAACAGAGCTCAGGGTGCGGTTAGCCAGAGGCACCTATTCTGCTCCTACAGTGTATTTTACATGTTATGCCATGTACTATGCTCCTGCAGCCACTTAAAAGCATTCTTGAGCCAGCTAGTTTAAGGCTAAATCCATGCTCTCCCACAGTCCTCGTGGCTGCAGCATGATCAGTCTCCTCACTATTTACTGATGTGTCTTGAAGTCAGTGTAGATCAAGGTCTAGCCTAACAGCAGCACCGGAGGTTTTATAGCTGCTTCTCAATGACTCTTGAACATATTCTGCATTTAGGGTTTTCCTAATGGTCTCAGAAGTTTAAGTCAAGTGACTTCATTCAGACATTTTGCATCATTAAAACTGGACAATCAACTCTATCTAGTCTTTCTGGTAGCTGATTGTCAATACACAGAAATACTGTATTACAGGAGCTTCGGTTCTGGACTAATAGAGTATTTAGAACTAATCACAGCTAACAAAAGTCTTGAACTGACCCACAACTTCATCTCAAACTAACTTTCACACTGAGCACCACTAAAACGGTATCGCCTCCACATAACTGAAATAACTGGCCTGACCAGGTATTGGCAAATTACAAAGCATCGATCTGAGCAGCTTGGAACAGGGTAACAGATCAGAGGGGGGGAAAGTCTGCATGATCACCATTTTTAACAAAACGAAGACTCAGTTCTAGCAGACAATTAAGTGGAAGAGCTTGTTCTTCTCTGTGTGAAGATTGATGCAAACTCTGTCAAAGCCTGTGAGCCAAACTGCCCGGAAACCACAACTTCGTAACTGCCACCAGCTTACTTTTAAACAAACACTCAAGCCTTTCCTTCTCCACTTTCCTGTAAATTATATTTAACAATATGCTCATACATATGGACAAACTCAAAAGTGCTGATGCAAGAACTCGGTAAGGCAGCTGAGTTCGAGCAGATGGACAGTAACTTGCTGTGGTATAAACTGCAATTTACAGATTTCACCTATGGCTCACGAGGTCAGAGAGTTAACTAAAAAGTGTTTAGTCATATATTGTAATTAAAGTAGGTGTTTGGCATTTCAAAGGCCTGGACACTATCCCCACCTCTGCTCTCAATTCTTGTATGTCCCTCACTCAAGAGACAGAGCGTGTTAAGAAGTAGGCAAGCCTCACTTCCCAGGCTTTCTTGAAAATTTTAAACTCTTAGCATGCCCTGGAGCCAAAGAATAGTTCAAAGCCTGGAACAGGCCAAATGATGGCTTGCACTTAATACTTCCGAGTGCAGACCCTCCTGGCACCCCAGTTCTTGCTCAAAGATATTTTCATCCCCTCCTGTCCCCTGCCCTTCTCCAGGGAAAGTTACTTGACAATAGGACTCATAGACTGAAGTTTTTCACCAACAGTCTTGCAGTATCATTCAGCATGCATTCCTACTTGTTTCCTTCCCTCCTATATGTGTGGTTAAGAAGTATGCAAAAGAAAAAAGCTTATACTTCTAAACCCACTAGCCTCGCAATTTTTAAAGATACTGGCTGAACGTCTTAAATTTCTGAATGGTCTAAGTAATAAAAATAATTAGTTTGTGTGCTGTCACTAGCTATTAATTCCAAATTTAACAATCCATCCTTTTGGTTTTTTCAAGGATTTAAAATATTCATGATTTCCAGGTCACTCAGAAGTAAAATATAGCAAGCTCACAACAAGTGTTTCCTCCTAATCTATAAATCAGATCCCTTGCAAGTGTGGTAGATGCTTAGCAGCAATGCTAAACAGAAGAATTTACACAGACCACAGTTTACATGGGAGGAAAAGACATAGACTTCCCACCAGCTTACCAGAAGCAATGCTTTGCTGTTCATGGTTAGGTTAAAAAAAAAATAAATATCACATTTTGGAAGAAGGATATTATTTATTAGAAAACAAGCTGTAAATTTGGTAGGTGATGCTTAAGGAAGTGGGTCTCTCTTCTCTTTACACCATCATGTTACACACTTCGTTGCAGAAATCACACAGTTTCCAGCTGAGCATGAGGAAGTTAAGCCTCCCCTAAACAAACTTGCACTAAGATAACATAATTTTTGTACTTTTAATGGAGGAAATGGCATCACTGTGCTTCAGATAAAGGAATGCCACATCTAATCTACTAGATCCAAAGAAGGCCTGATAAGCTGCTGTATAAAATAAAGGGAAGCTTCTTACTCAAATTTTTGTGTAATGCAGACACAACTTGACTAGTTGCTCTGTATGCTGAAGTCTGCTTATAAGAGACTTAGATGTAAAAATAGAAATCTTAAGCATTTAACAGATGTGATTTTATAAGCATTTTACTAACAATAACTAATACATCATTTATTGGTCTTTCAGGATTTATAATTGGAAGTTTCATTCAGAATATGACCAAGAGGCTAAAGCAGATAAGTGAGAAAGACTAAAAAGACATAAAGCATCTCCTTACTTTAAAATAATTTGTAACTACAGAGCAAGTAGAGCTGTAGAGAACTTAAATTTCTTTTTCCTTAGAAGGATAAAATAGGCTCTCACCTGGTACAATGAACCAATCCATGAAATTTATTAAATTCACATAGCACAGCACAGCAACTGTCAGGTAATCTCTCTTTGCTGGACCGCTCCTTGACACAGACACAAATGGACCTTGTCTCACATGTGTTGCAGTCGCTCCGTAATTCTGCTCCCCGGGAGGCGGCTGGGACTGCAGGCCTATGTTTTCATGTGCCCCATGGTTTTGCATATTTCCCAGTGCAGAAAGTCACCACAGATTATGAAGTGTTCCCTCAGTGCCCAAGCTACAAGTCAATTTTTGTGTTCGGACTATGAGGAACTTCAATCACTACGGTCATTTCCGGCAATGAAGCCCAACCACTAGAAACTGAAATTAAATGTTCCTTGCAGTAGGAAGAACTTTGCAAAAAAAGAAGCTGCAGTCCTGTGTTTTTGCAAAAAGCAAAAGTGCTGAAGTGCTATACCTTGAAGACAAAGAAAAGAAAATGTAAACAAAAGCAAAATAATCCATTGTGCATCCAAGAAATAAAAGTGCACAACTTTGCAATGACCTCACAGAAATTGCATATACAAAAGTAATAATAATCTTTGCTAAGGTCTCAGTGAGTTGCCAGAGCTAAAAATAACCTTTCTAGAGGAGAGAGTGAAAGAAAAAAAAAAAAAGCCGCTTGTTTGCTAGACCAGGGACCTACCCCTGACTTGAGCCCTCCCTTACCACCCACTTCTTGTGCAGCTCTGGACATTTGCTTTCTCTTCACTTTAGATCTTTACTCCTGACACACACGTACACGCACACCTGCACACACACACGCCCACAAGCTTTAAAACAGGGCTGCCTAGCCTGGTCCCTGCCCCCTCACCAGTCACTTCCCCCCGTTTCCGCCCGTCCGCTTTGAACAGGCCAGATCTACCCCTAGAACAAAATCCTTTCCAATAAGGTTCTGAGTTTTTAGGTCAAATCAATTTAAGCAGAAGGCTCGTACTCCAGACGGCTCACTGCTCTGGGGGGGCTTCAGAGGGGGAATACCAGCCAACCAAGCAAACCAAACCAAAAACCAAACCAGAATGCTAGCGTAAGCAGAGAAAGGGCGATGGAAATAAAAACACTGTTCTTCACCCCTGCTGGAACTGTGGACATTCCACAGTTCTGAATTGTGCAACGGGATTTCTTCCCCTTTCTCCCCCAAAAAGGGGTCAGAAAGGGGAAGAAAGGAGGACACAGAAAGGCATTCCTGAGATACCTTTCTTCCCTGTCTTTCTTCTGGCCACTCATATTTGCAAAAGTATTCTTAATTAATTCTTCCAGCATCAGTTTTCCTCTTATATTAATTATTTTTTAGACACGTAACAAGTCACATGTGTTTTGAGCCATTTTGTGGATTACCAACTTCAGAAAGTAATTTATTTTTTGCACCCTGTTTGGAAAGTTTAAAGTTAAAATTAACAGTGAACTGTGAGAGTTTGAGAGTGAGGCAGGTAACTGGAATGAGTACTGATCACACTTTATTTAGACTCTTGGCCATTTTGTAAAATCCTTACTTCTTTACTTTTGCATGCTCAACACTGTAGTATTTCATTGTATCTTCATTTCATGAAGATCTAGCTTTTCATGTACCAGAAGGCATGTTTAATTTAATCATGGGTAAGTATATATTAATTTTTTTTCAAGAGCAGTCTTTTTTTTTTTTGGTACCTTCTTAGCTCTCAACTTCCTAAGGGAGGATTTAGGTCTAGGTTATGGGCAACTCTCCCTACCCCTGCTCAAGGGAGCTCCACGTAAATAACCTTGTGTGTGAAAACATTTCAGAGTGTGTCAACTATCAGGAAGCAAATTTTGCTCTCTGTCCAATATTAGCACTACTACCTTTTTCTTTACTATAGACTATAGAACCTTTACTGAGTAAATGTCGTATCATCTCTATATCCCACTGCTTTACGAAACCGACGAAGACAAGAGTGGACTATAATTGGGAGCAATAAAGAATCGGTGCAATATTGTAGAGATTAAAAACTTTAGCTACATCCACAACCGTAGATAAAAAAAAAACCTGAAAAAAACCACATTAAAATTACTTTCAAGGAGCTGGAGGAGGAGGCGGAGGAGGAGGGGGAGAAGGGGGAGGAGGCGGCGGCAGCTCCCCTCCGGCTCCCGGAGCGCCGCGCCGCGCCGCTGGGTGGCGCTCGAGCAGCGGCCCGGCAGCCCCGCGCGCCCCCGCGCGCCGCCGCGCGCCGCCGCGGTGCAGCACCCCTCGCGCGGCGCGCCCCGCCCTCGGCGCAGGCCGCTCTGCGCCTGGGCGCCCCGTACGGTGGAGGAGGGCACGGACAGCGGCGGGCTGGAGGCTCAGAGCGGCGAGCCTTAGCTGCTCGCAGCGCAGCGGGACGTTAGCAGCAGGAAGTGAAACAGTCCACGTTGGGCCTTTTTTTTTTTTTTTTGGTTGCATCTTTGTTCTCCTCACAAGCAAGGCAGCAGTGGATCTGGGCTCTATATCCTTCAGTACGAATATTTTCCGTATGTGATGCCCAGCCACATCTCAGACCTTGTAAGGAAGGCCCCACAGGGCAGCTCGTCGGGATTGAACCCTCACTCAGGATAGCTTAAACGTCCTCTGGGTTTCTGGGGCACATCCTATATAGCTTTCAACTCCTGACATCGACTGCTGGACTTGATGTTTATAGGCAGTTAAAAGCAGATTTTTAACTAATACTGTTACAGGAAGAACTCGGTTCTGCTTTCCTAAAATGGAATTTCCAAATTCCACATTTTCCAAGACAGTTTAACAGACACCTGACAGTTTTCCAGAGTCAGTTTAAACAGAAAAATGTTCCTCATAAACACCAAACCACCAGTTCTAAACTCTCCCTAAACGTTTGATTCCCCTCTTGCCCTTCATTAAAGCTTCCAGACGTCACTTCCACTTTATGCTTTTAGATGCAGTGCTAGCTGGCCACTTTTCTGTCTGCAGCATCAAACTTGTGAGCCAGGTTGTCATCGTCTTGCGGGACCCCAACGCCAAGCATACCGCAACCCTGCCGCCGTTACTGGTACGGACATCACCCGCCCTTTCCTCAGTGTCACAAGCCATAACCTTCCACCCACTCTCTTTCTCACTGCTGGGTACAAGTCTGCAGTCGCTTCTAAAAGGCCCGCTGTGTCTCAGCCTTACTCTGCCAGCTTTCATAGACATCCCTCCTCAATGGCTCTCCTGCCGTTAACTGCCTACTTGTCCTTCTCTCCCATCACGATTTTCATGTTCATGCAGACGACGGCATGCCAAAAAATTCCTGCAAAACTTTGTCACAACCCACTTTTGCTGCGTGGGCTGCAGAACACCATGATACAACACAACACAAGTCAACTTTTGTTAACCAAGAGTACAGCTCTTTCCCCCCCCCCCCCCCCATATTTGTTCACTTCTCTCAGTCGGGACGTGGACTGGCTGGCTTGGAACAAAGTGGAGTGTTTGCCCCCACAGCTTACACCGGGGTGCCAGGTGCCCATGCAATGTGAAAAGTAGCTTTTTATCCCTGTCATAGTCCCCCTCATCAGCTCTGTTCTCTTGATGGCTCATTTAAGCATGAGATCTCATAGCTGTGTCATGCAAGAAGTCACCAGCCGTTAAATACTTCTACGGTAGCAGCAAGTCAGAACCTGTTTACTCTAGGCATTTGGCATGAGTCCACACACAGCAACATATTTTCTTACACCGTTCCGAATATGGATGTGGTACCAAAAGTCATTTTGATGGCTGAAACGGACAAATGCAACTGAGTTCCCAGATGAACATGCACATTAGGTGGTAGCTAGGACGGGTTGGCTGATACTCAGCAGGCCAAGCCATGGGAGTTTTGCATGCTTAGGAAGCTGGCTTGTCTCAACTAGAGCGTTCAGATAGGTTCTCCTTGGCTATTATTAATCTAGACCGTCCTGTCTGTCCAGGCACCCCTCAGCATCTGGGCAGCAGTCGTGTTGGGTCCTCACTCTGTGCTCCAGCTGAGAGACGGAGGAACTACCCTTACTTGGCCACAACCCTACCCTGTGCTGGCATTTTTATTAGCAAGAAACACGCCAGTGCTGTGGGTAGGAGGAAGCTAATGAAGAGGTGCCTTGTGCGCTCCAAGGCAGGGCTACGTCAGCCCACTGAGACTCGTGGAAGCAGCATGCGTACCAGCCGCTGGTGTACTCCTGTCAGTTTAACTAAATGCAGGTGAGATGCTGCCAGCCAACATGCCATGCCTGCGATCCGAGAGGACTGTTTACAGGCAACTGATGTGAGAGCTTCCAGTTTTCCCTGAAAGGATTTCCAAGTATTTACTGCAAAATGCCTTTGAATGTATTTCTTTATCCAAATATCCTTTAATGGTGGATGCTGCCACATCCATGAACAGCTCTGAAGGTTTTGCCAGAGCTTTCCCAGAAAGCTACATCAGAAGGGGCATTAATATTGAACCAAGATGTCAGAAAGATAAAAATTGAAAAATATTTCATTATCCCGATTAACTCAAAACCATTTCTGTACGTGTAACAAAAAGAAGCTTATTAAGCCACTGAATAGCAAACAGCAACGAAGTCTGTAAAAGAATTGAATACGGAAATAATACTCATTGCTGACTAGATCTACCAATACTGATTTTAGGAAGAAAGAAATAAGCTGCTTTTGGTATTTTGCTTCTCTCATGCATCACCCAGACACAGCACATAAAGTAGCCAAAAGAAAATACGTGCTTGCTTGTATTTGCAAGCATATATGGGAGGGGTCTGCATTTTGAGATGTACATATTTTAAGCCTATTGTGATGGAAGCAAATTCATAAATCATGAGATTCTGCAAATAATTGAAATATAGATTTCTGCAAGACTAGTAATTTTAGTGTCTGACAAGGTCAGAAAAAATGAAAGTCAACATAATTCTGGTACACAGACAGCTTAATAAATACATGCCTGGACCCTCCTGAAACATTCCACTCCAAGGAGATTCAAAGACAACGATAATGACTACAAAAGAGCTGCAGAGTGACAGAGATTTAGGTAAGAGGCTGTGGGTTTTTTAAGGTTTGCCACTGTGGTCTCTATTTGAACCAAGGCTGCACAATAAATCACTTCTGGCTTTGAACCCAGTCTGCCATGATAAAACATAACGACAAGCTTGGACCTGGACATTAGTATCTGGGTTGCATGTCTGGAGGGATGGCAGTTTGACCTACAGTTTAAACCAAACTGTGACCGACCTGACACGAGAGCAAGCTAACCAAGTAATGTAATCATGTGTAAAATTCAGCGTGATTTTCAGTTTCAGGTATATTATAGCATCAGTAGTTTATCCTATTCTTGTAAAAGACCATATTGCAAAACTCCAGGGATGACTCATCTGCTAACGGGTATATTTTTCTTGCACTTCTGTCCTCCGGACTGATGCACATTTGCCAAATTGTTATTCCCTTGGAATATAGCTTATACTAGCCGGAAGGGAGGGAATCTGCGTGCTCTCCTTTGATGGAAGTTTGAGAAATGCTGCACCTGTAGTTTGTTGAATCTTATTGCTTGTGGCCACATTTAGTCATGATTGACATGCAGGTAGCAACTGCTGCTGACTTAAGAATGATCAAGACTAGATTGCCAACAGTTTCTCTTCAGACCTTTGCAGGCAGAACTAACAGTATGAGCCGTTACTTGCTTCACGTGTCTTTTGCCTTTGCATGCATCTTGTGGAACAAATATGTAGTAAGGGACTGAGCCATCCAGACTAACCATCTCTATGATCCCCATACACTTTGAGAAGTCTTCTGTTACCAAAAAACTTCAAGAAAACTAGCTGGACCACCTGTTTCACTATACAGTTAATTGGAAAATACCTGCTTGGAAGATTCTTGTTCTGTGAGTTTCAATAAATTCTGCATTTTTACTTAACCACATCCTTTTTAGCTCCTCTGCCTGAATTTCCTTTTAAAATGCCTTCTTTCTCATTGCCTGGGTACTAGCACAAAACACCGTGCAGACCCAGCGTAAGCGTAGTTTAGCCTTGTCACAGCAGCAAATAAAATTTACACACTCTACATTATAAAATCCTCTTTTTTCATTATTACTGACAAATAAGCAATATATAACTTTAAACTTTCTGGAATGCAGATCATGGTTTTGGTTGGGCAGGGAGGCTAGTTCAGACTCTTCTCCCATACCTTTTCAATAGGTAACAAACTGCAACTTTATGAAAAATTTCTTGGGGTGCTTACCTAAATAACTCATTTCACAGTTAACATTCTTCTCTGTTGTATCCATATAATTCTGCCTCAAAAGGTATAGCAGAAGAAATTACAGCTGTAGCTCATAATCACAGAGCAGTAAAAGATTAAGAGACTCCAATTCTATTAACTTGTTCCCTCCTTCTTCTCTGGAAAAAAAAATAAAGATATCATAAAGAAAAAAACCTTTGCAAGTGAGAACATTTTGCATTAACATCAGACAAAGGAGGAAGCTGCACATCACTGGAACAGAGCTTCCTCTTCTAGCTGAGATTTATTCAAGCACAGAACAGCTCATGGAGGTCAAGAGAAGTGGGGCATTATAGTTACTATGCACCAATGATACTATTTTACTAACCAATTTAACTGCTTTCGCCTTTACCATTTTTGTTAGTTCAAGCTCACTTCTACTGGCGCACCTGCTAGCTGGATTTCTTGCATGTTAGGATTCTGGATGCTTCTGCCACAGTTACAGCAGAGAAGGGCTGTGAAATCTGCATGGATTCAGGAAGAAAACAGTGGAATTAAATGCCTGTTTAACCTATGTTTTGGCCTTTCTACCACAGTGAAACATTCATCCCTAGAAGAACCATACATTGACGACTGCAGTCTTTACTTTTATACACCAGAGCCCTCTTAATTAAGAAGACAGCGTAACAGATAAGGCGCCATTTATTACGAGTAATAACAAACAGACAAGCATCGACAGAACAAAAATGGGGGCCTTTCCCTATGAGGCCTTTTTTCTTCCTAGCCTTGCTACCTCCAGACTGAAAGAGAAGACTATTCTGCAAGCGACCACAGTATTTAATCACTACAGAGAATGTTAAGGTTAGGGTTAACTAAAAACTTGAATAAACATAGATTTAAATTAAGGATAGTCTGCTTTAGTATTGAGAATGTCTTTACTTCCCAGAAGAGTGTCCTGCACAAACAAAATTTACTGTCACTCTCAATGCTTCCAGTGGGGTGAGTGCAAGCTGTATTCACCCTTTTGGTAAGGATAAGTACATGAGCCTATAGCCATGCATAAATATTAGCACAGGGAAACAAATTCTGCCAGCAACAAGAGAAAACTTTTGTTGTTTCAAAGCTCTTAGTTATACTAACCCCAGGATGCTGATGTTTATGACAGTTATTGTGCAAATATTTTGAAGTACTTAAAGTTATGAAGCAATTTAGTTAGGAAATTGGGGTTAAAATATAGCTATACTGTCACTGATAGGTACCCAGCTTAGGCAGAGGGTAGCTTCCACTCCAACAAGAGAAAAAATGCAGGAAGTGGCCAGAGTCACTCTTTTCCTGGGCATCTTCTGTTTGATTTTAATCAGCTAGTGATAAAGAAGTCTGTAAAAACCTTGGCCAGTGAAAAGCCTACTTTTAATGAAACAAAACGAAAAAATCCATAAACATGGGGAAAAAAAATGTCAAGTGTGGGAAGAATATCAGTTATATTGGTAACCTGGGAGATGAAGAGTTGGGAAGAATCCCTGCTCTGCTACCAATTTCCTTTGCTAAAGCAAAGGGACCTCAAGTCCCTACCTCTAAAGCAAATGGTACCATCGATTATGACAAGGGAGAAAGAAAACAGTAAACATTTGAACTTTGAAACACAGTTCTACTTACCATCTGATTTTTGTTAATTAATGCACAAGATGGTTTCAGGCTTCATACAATATTCTTTACAAAATTTGCCACCACAGTAATAAAACCACACTATGTGGTTATACATATATATAGTTATTAACTACTTAGCTAAATACTAAACTAAAAAGTAGATATGTTCATCTTACACTTCTATCTATTCATTCCATTCATAATCTCCTTCCAACCACTCATTATACTACCACTAACTTTACCTGGTCTGAAGATGGTCTCAGAAGGTCTTACATATAAAATTAAAAGGTGTATGAACAAAATATGGCCCTTCTTTCTTGCCTGGAATCATGCTGCCATTTGCACGCTTTACACACTTCCGATACAGCATAATCATACAGAATCTCAGGCTGCTAATACAAGCACTTTATTCTCATGGCTTTAGTAGCTGCTTTTGCTTAAGACAAGTTCAGCACAAGTTCAGTGAAAGAACTATTCTCTCTTTGCTCTTACGAGCCAGCAACCAGCAAAGTTCAAAGTAGCTTTTCAGATGCTTTTCATTAATGGTTGATATTTAGTTTTTTAATCATGTTCCCTTGTTACATAACACTGTTGTCTTAAGCTAAAAATAACACCTAGCAGAAAGCAATACCCACATAATGCTATGACACTTATCAATAAGAGCATTAATATCAACTTCAGCTGGTACATTTACTTGAAAAAACATGTTACAAGAATCTATAATTGTAAAACCCTAAGTTAAAAGAAGCTAAGAAGGACCTTTGTTTCAAAGTCTAGAACAGTTGCAGGAGTTTAACTAGCTTCATCAAAGTCATGGAAGAACTGCAGTCACTCGATTTTCTAAACTCTAAAAAAAATATTTTCTTTACCTCACAACAAGGCTTATGTCAATAAAATGTTTCCTGACTTAGTTCATTACGATGCTTCCTTAAGAAGGAGTTAAAAAGTACAGAGTAAGGACAGTGTAAATCAGCAAAGTGATTAATCTGTTCAAAAAAGCCAAATATAGCTCAAGCCTCGTGTTTTCACTGCCTCCATTCCCCCTCCCCACTTTTCTCCTCCTCTGAGAAGTTCCTAGTGTAGTCCTCACAGAAGAACAAACCAGTCATACACGGAAAGAAATTAAGATCAGAAAAATCTAGCACTGTAGCAAGATGGCAGCAAGAAGTTACCAGACCCCACAGGTCAGAGGCATTCATCCCTTTTGTCCACTCACCTGTTTCCAGCAACAGGCCTGCTTGGTGTTTCCTTGTCTGCTTCAAAGCCCAGTTTTAACCCGGGCTTCTGTAGAACTTAAATCCAATGCTAGAGTACCTGTGTATATTATAGAGAATTATGGTAGTATAATTTTCCAGTAGAGGCAAATATTGTATTATAAGAACACTACAGCCCCCAGATGTCTGTAGTTACACTGTCTTAACCTATTTTGCTTCCCATATGGGACTAATTCTCATATATTGTAAATCTGCATTCACATTAAGGGATTTGCCACTTGAAACATATCAATACAGGTTGTGTTGCTTATGCTCCTGCACAGCCCTTCTGCAGGTTACAATTACATCCATGGCTCTGTTAATCCCTATGGCAATTTGCTACGAAATACCTACCCATGAGGCATACATATTTTCTTCCTTTTTGTGCACTGCCCCAATTTCATACTAGCAAAGGCCCTAGAATGCGTCACATACTAATATATCTCAAAGAACTTCAGGTTTACTGTTCTAGATTATTCCATGAAAAAATTAACTTTGTTGTAGAGTACTTTATACACCTCCTAACCAACATATCAGCCACCACTTGAGGGAACCGGTATCAACTATGATACATTTTGCAAAATGTGAGCAAGAGCAAAGAATTTACCAAATTAAAAGGCAAAACAATTTTTAAAGTGTCATTATTTTAAACTAAGTATGTCCACCCTTTTAAAAACAGCCCTATTTAAAATAAAATGTGAAATAAGGGCTGCCTACACTACAGCAAAGTCTCGAACCACTAAGTACAAAATATACAAGCAGTCCAGGCTTGCTGCAGAAATTTCAGAGAAAGTCAAAACACCAAACTGGTGGGTGTTACTGGGTAAGTGGCTAGAAATAGCATGTTGAGTGCTGAACCAGCTTTTTACAGCACTGGCTTCATCTGCAGGTGCAGAAAGAAAGTGAATTCTTCGTTTCAGTGCGTTCAACAAGTTCATTCTGATCACTGGTTCATTCAGAGATGAGAACTAAACTGGGATTTGAAAAAGGATGCCAGATTGTTTTTCCCTTTTCCAAACTATGAGCAAAATCAAGATGCAGGCTGATTAGCTCTAACTTGTGGGAGGATAAGATCTGGTAGTATTAATATCTTGGAAGTTGGGGGAGCTAAAAACACATTTTCATCTCTCATTAGTGATTTCTTTGTGCATTTTAACTGAATCCAATCTAAGTGTAACTTCACAGAAATAATCAGTTAAAACCTCACGGCATCTAATAAACAAAAGATTTCAAACAGTACTTAACAAAGAAAGGTTTTTAATATGATTATGTGATTTATGTGATTTTGATTTTAAAACTCAGAAGTTTGAATAGATATATGTTGACATATCTTAAATCAATGACTACTCCTGTCCTTCCGACTGACAAAAAGTAATGTGGTGCCAAGCACAAGGAATCTGCTTTTATTTAAGAAAATAATTAAGAATTATAAATGTAAAATAAGATTAAAATAAATTATGTAAATTACAATTTCCTGCTTGCCATTTTAAACCACAAATCAATTATTTAATCATCTGGTTTCAGCCAACAATAGAAAAAGGAAGTAGTGAAAACAGCATTTCAACTTCTGGCATCAAATTTATATACAAACAACCATTCTTAAATACATGCCCTTGTTTTCTTCAAGTAAGAATACTGATTTATTTTTTTTCTTCCAGTAACACGCCAGCATTTCAGAAAAGGCAAATCAATTACTACCTGCCTCATATTTCACATTTGTTCCAAGGATTGAAAACTGACACAGCGGTGCATCTCATGACTGCTTTCCATCAGGTATATTAAACTGATTGTCAATTAGGTCAGGCTTTGCAGGTAGCAAAGCAAAAATTTCTCATACTCAGTTCTCTAGAAATATGAGCTAGAAAATTGCAATTTGCATTTTAGTTTAGCCCTTCCCCTAACTATTTTGTCATTCAAGTCAGTCTTTCATCATTACCTTAATTTCTTCTGCTTTCGTTTGCTGTCTTTTTTTGGAAGTCAACTGTTTCTCACTAATAATGAGGGAAGAAATCAAATGTATTCTGAAGAAATTATGTTCATAACACCTCCCAGGTGGGCATTTTATCCTGACCTTGACATTAATGACTAGGCAAAGTCTCAGTTTCCCACCTGAGAATGCTAGCTGTTTAAGCAACAGTTTAGGCTTATACAAACAAAGTTTAGAACAAGGTCATTCTGGTCTACCCAGGTCTTAAACAGCACCTTCCTGCCAAAAGTCTGAGTCAACACCACCACAAAAAATCCATAAGGATTTCCTGCAGTTCCAGAGACTGTTTTACCATAACCATTGCTGTCAAGATTGATTAATACCAGAAATTTTATCAAAAAGTCACACCAAAACACTTCATTTAAGTGTCACCCTTCAGTGGAAAACTTAGTCTACATCTACATATCTTCTCCCTGGCTCAAGCAATCATTTTCCACGCTTCATGCCACAACTGAAACCTTTATCAGTGACCTAGGTGGAATACTGCTGGATTTATTAAGGAATGACAAATAGACACATGGCGAGGTTTGAAGCCATTGTGGTTTCATGTATCAGGGAATGGAAGTCAGGACCAGCTCCTATTTCTGCCTCCAGTACAGGCTTGCTCTGGCATCTTGGGCAAGACATTTTAGCACCATGGACTGCCACACGTGTCCATCCTAACTATTTGGACTCTTACGGAAGAATGGAGATTCATACCTCTACAAGAGATCATCAGGGATTAGTGTTAACCCAGTGGGACTCTGATCTTAGTTGGAGAATCTAAACATTGCTACAAGTAAATATAAACATTTTCATCATACTCTGCACCGAGGTATGTTCTGAAGAGATGTGTTGTAGCAGCTGCAGCAATTCCTGTACCAGGTTTCTCTCTGTTTGCCATGCTACTGATTCACTGGTCCATTTTTTCCAGGAAACCCCGCTTCTTCACACACACTCCCACTTCCCAGTGAAACATGAGCCCAACATTTGAGTAACAGTTAAACTTTTGAACTTGTTATGTAGGAGTAGCCTGAACTTATGCAAAATACTTCTGGCCAGACTGATGTGTTCAGCCCAGGTTTAGTCCCCTGCTTTATTTATAGGTCATACCTAATTGGAGACAAAACAGCTTTTAGTCCTTGTTACACTCTTATTCAAGCCAGCAAGGAGCTGTGAATCAAAGACAAAATACAGTGAATCATCATCTCCTTTTTGCCCAATTCTTTCTTAACAAGGAATTTACAGAGCATTTGCGGTATAATACACATCCATGGTAGTAGCCATATATTACCTTTGCATACAACATATGAAGAAGTAATTTCAATTTTACTGCTCACAAGCAAACTCAGTCAAGGCTCATTCAGATTGAGACTCCTTAGAGCAAACTACTTATGTATCAGTGAATGCACAGCAAAAACAAGTGTAAGGGGGTAGACCAATACACCACCGCTCAGCAAACTGATACTTTTTCCTTGTGACAATTTCAATCCCAAATATAAGCCCTTAAAAATCCTTAGCCTTTACTGTTAAGAAAATAACTTGCTTGCTAGATCTGAACTGCAAGAAACTCAAGCCTGCAAAGGTTATAATAGACATATAAATGGTCCCTGTTTGCCTAACAGGAACTTTTTTTAAGCCCAAAAACTGATACCTCACATTGCTACTGTTTAAAATGTCTCTTCACTGACTCCAGCAAGTAAAATTAGATGAACATTGCAGAACATGTTAGAGGGAGCTATGTCTATCTTAGCATCAGCTTTTTGTTTTTGCCAAGAAGCTGAAGTAGGGGAGCAGATGTTGCTAACAGTGTGAATCCAGCCGGAAGACTCTCTACCGAACAGAAACTATCTACTAGTGAAATCTGTGATTTGTGTCATGAATGAGGAATGGGGCGAGAAAGTCAAACAAAAGACATCATATTCAAGCAAAGAAAGATGCTGAATGTGAAACCTTGAGCCTTTTTAAGGTGACAGAAAAACTTCCAGGATTTCCTATTCCAACCACAAGATGAACCATTATGACAATATACCCTTGCCAAGGGAAAAGATTAATGTAGTAAGGACCACAGCAAATGGCTGTGAGATCTTAACAGTCATTATACAAGAAATGGCCTCAGAAAAGAGAAAGTAATCTAAATTCCTATTGCCCTTCCATTTAATGCAGAGATGGGAGAGACGGTTGCAGAGAGGCTGTGTGCCAGAGACAGTAAAACAAATTTAAGAAAACTATCTCTCCTCTCTTGAGGTCTTCTTCTGAAATGTACTGCATGTTGCCTCAGCAAACAGTCAGATAAGGTGTTTGTGCATAGGGAGTACAGAAACTAGATATTAACAGAACAGAAGATCACTTTATCTAGCCAGGGAAAGGCTTTTATCTCTTTTCAGATAGCCTGTTGTGTTTAAGGACAGGCAACGTGAACTGAGCTAACAGAGCTCCCACTCTGCTCTGGCATGATGGCTTCATTTTGATGACTGGATTCCATGGACTCTTTATTGCTGTAAGGAAACACTAAACTAGTTTACATCTTGGTCACACACCTGCCCTCACCAGCAGTAGCCACGTTCTAACATTTTGCAGCTGCACGCAAGGTGATTTGACAGAGCAAGGTTAGAGTACTTTTAAGTTGCCAATGCTTCCTATAATGAAACATGTATTAGTTTTATAAACTAGGATTGAATCTGCTTCCAGAATAAAGGAATCTGGGTCATCTGTGCCAGCTTAAACTATATCCTTTCTCTCCCCTCCCATTGCCTCCTATGCTTCTCACATGGAAAATCATACACAAGGCATAGGAGACTGGAGGAAACTTCCTTTCTTAAGTAAGATCACTGCCAGCAAGTGACCTAATGCTGAACAATTCAGGATGATTTTGATTAATATAATGTAATAGAAATGGAGTTGTTTCATATAACCTTTCAGTCTTCAATGCTGCAGTTAGGTCCTCTATGAATAGAACTGTCAGAAATGTGTGCTCATGCCTGAATTGACATCAGGTACAGAAAGTTGAGTGAGTGAATTTAGTGCTGGCTTAACTGACATTGTGAACAAAGCCTACCTTTTATTCCTGAAAGAGAAATACCATGCACAATAGTGTCACTTCCCATCAACACGCCTGAATTCCAATCTGGGTGACTGTCTCTTAGCATAATAAGTTTATGAAATGCTCTTGCACATGATAGCCTTCTATGTTTAAATGGATAGATTGTTTTTTGAGATTGAATGAACCCGACTAAAACAATACAAAATACAAATACAAAATACATTTAGGAATTAGAGTCAACCTACAAAGGAGAAAGACTTTCACAAAGACGTTCATTGGCTAAGAACAGCATTTCTGAGATGAATTTCAGTAACGGTAGCATACACTGTGGGATGTCTTGTATCATCCTAGTTTAATCATTGAAGAGGACACAGATTTAATCAGAACTGAAAGAGTATCTGGGAAAAGTATTGTGATTAATTGTACTACCACAATAATGAAACTCTCGGTCTATACTAGGCCTTCCAAATTGCAGCATGGGAAATGACTTTAGCATTGGCAAGCAAAAACTTCTCTCTTATAGGCTAGTTCTCCTTCCTCCATTGCAACCCAAGTTTGGTGTTCACAAACAAAACAAGCCCCTTGTAGGATAAAAAATAGTGTGAGCTGTTTTTCTAAAGGATTGGAACCTTTTGGCAAAGCGATACAGAATAAATCTGTCTGTAGTAACTTCTTTCTACAATGGAGCGGTGAGTTTCCTACTTTCTGTTACTGGTTATAATGGTTCATCTGATTAGCCAGAAACTGCATTTATTTGAGAACTAAAATGTAAAGTCAGAGAATCCAATAGGGTGCTCAAAACTTATGGCAGAGGAGTAGAGCAGCCCATACCTTTTATTTTAGTCTCACACACCTGTTTATCACAGTATATTTTTCACAGTCAACATATGAATATACAGACAATTTGTATTTTTGTCAGTCCTTCCCTGGCCATTTATTTAATTCTTTGGGATAAACTACCCTAATTTTTAGCTCTTCCTCTCAGCAGTGCCAGACCCTCAGACTTGCTGTAGTCTTCCAAAAGCTCCTTTTCTGAAGGCTTTTGCTGGAGATCCAGAATCAAGCCTACGTCCTTCAGGGGTAAATGAATGCAGGAGAGCGCCTTTATGTCACAAGCACAAGAGGATGACTTAGGCCTTTTATACTTCTTTCTCTTTCCTGGGCACATCTTCAGCACAGCAGCGCGCTCCCCCTCACACAAGCATCCCCATCACACCCACAGACAAAAATCTCCTACATTTTGCATCAATCCTGCACGAGCAACTTTCATCTAGCAGCTGCTAACTCTTTTTAGCCTGCTCTTTTTAGCTGCGCTTTTTAGCCCCTCCTCAAAAACTGGGTTGGGGAGATGGCTGCAGCCTAAGGACAAGCAGGGCTTTGAGGGACAAAACGCCCAAATAGCTTTTGTTACTTACTGCCCTGGATCTGAGAACAGTCCCATGGACTGGGGTAACTGAGGGAAGACGTGTCTCTCACAGGGAGCGAACAGCTGTCCCTTAGAAGCCCCTCAGCTCTCCGTGAGGTGCAAGCAGAGGCAACTAGGAAAGCAGCCAGCAGCAGAACCACCGTGCTGGGGAGGGACAGCGCGCTACGCCCATCCTGAGGATCTGAGGAAAGTCCACCTCAGCAGCAGCTCTCCTTCCCTCCCCGCAGGCTAGGGCGTTAAGGGGCGGGGGGGAGGGGGAAGAAGAGAGGACCTTCTCAACATGGCGGCCGAAAGACTACTCGCCCCGCCTCCCCACCCCACAGCCCCTCTCAAGATGGCGGCGCGGAAGGGCCGGCGGCCGGGCCGGAGTGCGCCTGCGCGCCGCGGCCCGGAGTGCAGTGAAATTCCTGGCGGGCGGGGGGAGGAGGTGGCAGCGGTGAGGAGGAGGGCGGCACGGAGCCACGGCCGCGCGCCCCTGCCAGGGACCCTGCGTGCTGTGGCGGCGGCCGGCGCGGAGCCACCAGACCCCCGGGGGGCGCGGTGCGGGCGGGCTGAGGGCCACTCGCCGCCGCCTCGGGCGCTCGCAGCACCAGGAGCCGCGCCGTCCCCGCCGCCGCTGGGACTCCCTTCCCGGGCAGAGAGAGGGGGAGAATGACGGAGCTCCAGTCCGCCTTGCTACTGCGGAGACAACTAGCAGGTACCCGGGCTGGGGGCCGGCGGGGGGGAGGGAGGCGATCCGCCGCGGGGGGGGGGGGGGCGGCGGGGAGGGGAGCGGAGGCCGGGCTCTGAGGGGCCGGGGCCTGCGGTGGGGGAGGGGGCGCCGGCTCGGGGGAGGGGGCGGGCGGACGGCAGGGGGTGTGTGTGAGGGGGAAGGGGAGATTACGCCCCCCACCCCCCCCCGCAGCTCTCCTGCCCAGCCGGGAGCTGAGGGAACTAGGCCGAGGGGGGGAGGGGGAGCCTGCCTGGCGATCGCTGCCAGGGGAGCCGGGGGGAGGGGTGCGCAGGGCCGTCATGACGGGGGGGAGCGTTTCCTCCGCTGCCCCCGTCCCGTCAGGGAAGTGGGGGCTGGCAGCGGCCCCGCTACCCTGTTCCCCACGCCCCGTGCCTGGCAGCCTCCCCGCTCTCTCTTGCGGCCCTGTCTCCCCAGGGCCAGGGCGGGGGTAGGGGGAGAAGGGAGCCGGAGCTTTCCTCCCCGCGGCGGGACGGACGGAGCCTCCCTGGTGTCAGGGGTGTTAGTCGGGCACCGAAAAGAAGCGGAGGAGGGCGGGTTCCCCCCCCCCCCGGCTGGAAACGGTACTTGAGGCCCGGGGTGCATCGCCCCACTCCGCGCACCTTCCTGCGGGGACCTGAGGTGCCCCCGTCCCGCCTCCCCTCCCCGGCTGCCCCCCTCACCTCCCGTGCCCCGCGCCGGGGAGGGCGGACCGGGAGGGGGAGGCCGCTTCCCCCTTTGTTGTCAGGAGAGGAGCCGGGGGCTCTGCAGGCACCGGCGGGGGGGAGGGGGCGGGGGAGGACCGGGCAGCACCGGGATCCGGGCGGAGGGGTGTGGAACGGACACACACACACGACCCGGCCCCGGGGAGGGCGAGCGGGACTGCCCGCCGCCTGCTGCGGGGGGGAGCCCGCAGGGAGGGGCGAGGGGGTCCGCCGGGGGCGGGAGGGCGGGACGGGTGCGGGGAAGGAGGAGTTGGGAGTCTGGGCTCGGGGACGGGAAGGGCCGGAGCGGCGGGCCCGAGGCCGGCGGAGGGGAGCGGGGTGTCAGCTCGGCTCCGTGTCGCCAGTCCCCGCCGCGCCCCCGCCCCCTCCCTTTGTCCCCGGGCGGGCGGGCGGCCGCGCGCGAGGGCCCTGCCTGGGCCGCCGCCGCTGAGGGGACCTGGCTCGGGCCGGCCCGGCGGCGGCGCGCATGCGCGGGGCGGCGGGGCGCACAATGCAGCTCCATGTGTCGCTCGCTGCCAGATTTAAAGAGAAACGAGCCGGCGGCCGGCTGCGGCGAGGACCCTGCCGGCGCTCCTCCCCCGCTCGCACGCCTTCCCCCCGCATCTGCCCTCTGGCTTTCTGCGGCCGGCATAAACTGATCTCCCCCCCGAAAATGCACGGGTCTACCCCGCACCTTGGGCGAATCTGATTGCCTTTTTCGTCCCTTATGTAGAAATTGCTTCATAGCCAGATAAGGAAATGTGTGCTAGGTGTACCTAAACTCAGGCAAATATAGCGCTGGCTGAAGTTTGCTGAGTAGCCAGCCATACAAAGGGACGGGGTCACTGCGTGGCACAAGAATTCCTGGATGAGGATTTTGGCCAGAGACTTAAGTAATGTCTTTGAAAGTGTAAGGGTGGAAAACAATATTGTTAGCAGTAAGGAGGTGAAGTTGCATAACCAGGTATAGCAAGCTAGATGATGTGTTGCATCTCCGGCACTATCTTCTGGTTTTAGTTGATGATAAGTTTGGGAAACTTCAATGGAGTTAAATATTAGCACAGGATTTTTTTTATCCCGTTAAAGTGACATTCTTTAAAAAACAAACCACAAATTTGTACCTACCGTGGCTGCACTCCTGAACATAAGCATGCACCTCTTAATGCCTTGGTAACTGCTGAAGTTCAGTGAGGTGTCTGCATATGCTAATAACACTACATATAGGCTTACTACAGGAGCTGCAGACGGGATTTGATGTGAAGCTTCTCTTTCCTATAAATGATCCCTCTAGGGAAGTAATAGGGAAGTAATAGGGTAGAATAGTTGCTCCCTAACTTGATAAAAATGAGCATTTGGTAACCTAATACAGTTCTTTGGTTGCCTGGAATTTCTCTTTTAACCGACTAATTGTGCTCCATGAAAGAAAGTCTGGCATTTAGCTGAAGCCTTTCAGTAAGCATTAGCTGTCAGCTGCTTGTTGTGTAGCTTTCCTTCCCCCCCCCCCCCCCCCCGGTCTTATGAGGTCTTAAGACCTTCTGTAAGCACAAGCTGGTTGGATATGTAGGTAGACTTGTAGATTGTTAGATTTGGGGGTTAACTTCTGTTTCCCTTTCTGCTTACTCTCTTATGAAGGCTTCATGTGGAATGGTAAAAACTGGTAAGCTTTTCCAGTTGCCCCTATTACTGCTGCTGATTCAACTGTGCTGACTCAAGTATTGTAATCAATTGCATGTAACAGGCAGCTCTTTTGTGGGGTTTTTGTGTTTTAAGTATTATTAGTGTCTTCGCTATCCCTTTACATGTATTTAAAAAAAAATTGAAAGCAATATTAAAAGTGGTTGTGAGTATGCATACTTAGTGTGGTGAGTACTGAAGAAGAGTCTTGAAAAGTGCTGTCTGGAGTAACTGACTTGAGAGAGCAAATAGTTTCTTCCATATGTGTTAACGTAAGCAACATCTGAACTGAGCTGAAACTGGACTCTTGACACTGCTTTTTCTGATGGCAGGCTATGTGGAGTTGCAATGCAGAGACTGAGCTTCATGATGTCTGATCTTCCTTCCCTACTGCTGACTGTCTTCTTCCAAGTCTCAGCTGCTCCAGTGTGTCCCTTTGTTTACACCCACACTACTTGTTCTACCTCAAAAGAAAAGTCAGCATTGTGGTATTCTTTCCCCTGGTGGGGCTGATACTTCAGTCCTTCTGCTACATGCAGCTTTTGCATTATATCGAGTGTGGTGAGTCATTGGGTTGTACCTAGTGGTTGGGTTTTGGAGGATGGTGAACAGGTCATGAGTTACATGATCTAAACCAGTTTAAATTGCTCTAGATCACTCACTTGTCAAATTAGGATTATTCAAGCACAAGAGATATGAAGTTGGAGCTGTTAGACTTGGAGCAAGACACCCAGAAGTGGAGGGAGGTTGAAGGGGGAGTCTGAAACCCATGTAATGGCGGAACAGTTGAGAAATGTAGAAGCTCTTTAAAGGGTGGGACACTGGGTAGCTCTTTTCAATGCCAAGAGGAAAAAACAATGACAGGAGGAGAAAGGAATGTAAAACAGTAGTTCTCAGAACTGTTAGCTGTCTTGTCTCCCATATGCTTTGGTTCTTAATAAAGACTTATGGGGAAAACAGGTGTCTGTGGCATGTAGCACTTCAGTGAGTTGGTTTGATTCTTGAAGACTTTGTTAAAGTGAAGGTCAACTGGTAAGTCTTTTTGGTTGTCAGTGAGACTTAAAACCAAGGGTCTTATCAAAACACAGAATGAAACTTGACAACGCAATCCCAGGTTGCTCCAATAAGTGTGTGAAGACAGACTTCTATTTTTTTCTGGAGCAAGCTGGCTTGTGTTGTAACTTGAGCAGGTAACTAGTGCCACGGTACCATATATACAACACGCTTGTCGACTTAAGTGGCGTGTTCTGGATGCTGATAGTGCTCTAGGAGAAGGGATATTTGATGACGGTCATAAAATATAACTTCAAGTTAGATGTGTTTTTTTTGTTTTTTTAATCCCAAATACTAAGTAGCTTCGCAGTGCCTTTGCTAATGAAATATTGAGCTATGTCACTAGGGAAATAGTGTAGTAGCTGTTTTTATATTGACGTGTACTTGCCCTGCTTTGGGCACAAGAACAGTTCAAATCAAGGTAGTCAGAACTGTGGCTAGTTTTTATTTGTTGTATTTTTTTAAAAGTGTTTAAAGGAACTGCTGAGTGGGGACCAAAGCCAGTTAGAGTGCTAGTCTAACTGGCTTGGGCTGAAGGGAAGCTCTCCTCTGTGGATCCCTGAAGCCAAATGGCCATTTCTCTGCAAATCATCTTTGCTATAAGCTCTAGCAGCATCTGGAAATGTCCTAAAATTCAATAAACATTTGTTCTTACAGATATTCTTTTTGTTTTTGAAGGAGAAAGGCACTTTGTTGTGGATTGGTAATAGTGTGAAATAGGAGCCGTGACCTGTCCGTTTCCTCTTATGGGTAAGGTGCAGGAAAAACTAAAAGAATGAAGTGCCTCTGAACTTCCAAAAAACAAAAGGCAACAGCAAGTATGTAGATTCATATAGCACTAGATTAGCAGGGGTCACCCCCCAAGGGAGGTGAGGGGAGGATAAACTGTGTTCTTTGTACAGCCCCAAACTTTATGCTCTTTAGAAGGAGGCAGGAGACAACTGAGAGTGTAAAGCTACTCTTCCAGTCTCCAGAGCTGTCAAGTCCAAGGGTTTTTGCAGACTGAGGCATTTCTCTGAATGCTTTTATTTCATCTTTCTGCCAAATCCTTTCTGACAGAGTAGGCAGACTTGTCTAGTTCATCCAGGAAAATCATCTAGGGAGAATGCAGTTAAATCAGTAGTGCACAGTGGAACCAGAAGTGCGAGTTGTCTTTAACATAACGTGGATCCCTGAAAACGGGAATAACTGTGCTCTTGTTGGCTGAAGTTATATTATGTTGTAAATACTCTCCAGCTTAGGATACAAAAAAACCCCTGCGCTAATATTTTTGTCAAATGTGAGAAACATGGCAGTATTTCCATTTAAAGTATATACAGCTCCTATTTCAAAGTAAGAAATGTCTAATTAAAATCTAACATGTTGGGAGACTATTATATGCTTAATATGACAGTTCAAAAATTTTTACTTGTGTAGAAAAATCTTGTAGCATAATGCTGAGCTAGTTCAATTTGTAGCAGTTACATAGGATTTATTTTTGAAATATCAGTATTGAATTCTGAGGGGAATTATGGAATTAAGATCACTTTATAGATTGACGCTGAGATGGCGTATCTCTTGGGTGGCTGGTATAAGAAGCCTTTGTTTACAGTTTAGTAATGGCTATTTACTGGCTTACAGCAGGTTTTTCTACAACATAATCATTTGAGTGCCACTGATCTGAAGTACTGTGCTGATGCTAGTCTGCCTGTTAGCTACCGTGGAGAGTTTTTTTTTTTTTTGTATGACGGGTAATATTCTGTCTTATCCTGAATAGTTAAGACTCCAAGGTCCTGCAGATGTCAAACTGAACTTCTGTATTGCATAAAATGCTATAACCTCCCTGCATCTTTTTAAAAACTCTTTCATATTTCTAGATAACAATCAATCTTTGTTGCTCTGGTGCTTTTTGGGATGCTTAGATTACAATGTGTGCGTACCTCTCACCTTCACACTCTTGCGGAGTAGGGCCCCATTACAGCAGATGCAGTAATCCTGTTTTTTGTGAGGATGTGTTGACAGAAGCATCAAAGCTACCTTGCTCATGCTGAAATGATAGATAATATCATTGCTAAAACACATGCCTTATTACAGTGACTAGAGTCTGAGCAGTATAAGGAGCCTGAATTTCTGTTGCACTGCAAATAACATAATGGGTGTGACTTGTGGCAAACTTTACTAACTGCACATGTTAGGTTTTTCAAATGTTCCTCTTGCAGAAATAAGCTGAACTCTGCCTCTTCAAAGAAAAGAGTATTTATGAAAGCAGTCACAAGAGCAAAAATTCAGGGATGCTGGCAGTTCTGGAAAGTGACGTTTAGCTAAACCTCAGAGTGGAGGGGCTTGATGACTCAACCACTTGCTTGAACAGGATGAAGCAATAACAACCTGCTTCATAAGCTTACCCCTTGATGGGGCAGCTAAAGTCACAGCCAGCTGGCTCTGGCTAGGTCAGATTACTAATCTTTCAGTGAAACAACCAAGCTTACCATAAATGAGGTTTTTCCTTTTCTGCTCCCCCCAAACAAGGCATTGTAAGTCACACCAAAGTGTGGACATCTCTGGATCTGGCAGTATGCTCTGCTCTGTTAGAGAATGGTGGAATGGGAGAATGTTGCTGGAGATCCTGTGAAATAAGGAGCAAATTAACAGCTTTTGAGAAAATACTTTCATTAGAAGAATTCCCACTTTATTGATAAGATCTTTTTTATTTGGAGATGTTAAATCACCCAAATCCCACTCAAATGTCTTGCCTTCTGTGATTGATAGTGATTCCAACTTTTAATACTAAAGAACTATCTGCTGTGGAAATGTAAACTGTAAGCATTTGTTGATTTACTAGAAATGTCTTTTTTTGGTTTAAGAGGAACTTCATCTGGGGTAAATCAAGTAGAGTGAATAGTCCTCAAATAAAACCACATAATTATAACTGATTCTGCCTTGACTCTTCTGTGTTTTTATTAATGCAAGGGAGACTTGGAACAGTACACGCATATTAATCTAAGATAGGGTTACTTGGTCCCTTTTTGTGGTTGATATTGGTACAGGTTGTCTTTTTTCTTCTCCCAATGCCCTATTCTAAACACTTGGAAAAGAAGTGAACTTTGTAGGTAAAACTTATTTTCCTCAAATAGGTATTCTGCTAAATTTTCTTCTTCTAATGTGTTTAATGCAATCTGTTTTGATCTAGGTGTTCTTGTTTGCCACCTGTAAGGCTGGGGGTTTTAAAGTATTCTGCAGAAGTAAGCTTCAAGTATTGGTTTAGAATAGGGTGGAAGTACAGCATGTTTTTACCAGCATAAAGATAGGGTTCTAATGAAGTGGAACAAAACTGAAAGGTGGCTGCTGCTCCGAAAGTGTAAACTAACCAAATACTAAAATGAGTGGGCAAAGTTAGGTGCCTGGAGAAAGAAGAGCAGGTGGCTTTGGTGAGGGCATGTGACTCTTCAAACTCGTGCTGTCTGCTTTTCGTCCCAATGCATGGGAACAGAATCTGGGTAACACTTCACGTGCAGGCCTGTGCTTCACTTTTCCGTGGTGTGTGGATATCTGTCAGTAGACTGGTCCTGGCAAGATCTTTTGCTTATGGAATTTAGTAGGTCTGAGTTTCAGGCCACCCTGCAAGTGTAAATGTTCATATTTTCTTCTTCCTGCTCTCAGGTCCAAGGTATATCAGCTGGAACAGAGATCAGATATCAAGACCTTGTAAGAATACTAAGTATAGCAATCTAAATGAAATAGGATTCATAAAAATAAGTGCTCTTCTGGGCATGAATGTTAGCAGTGCTTCTACAGGTTTAGAATTAATAGTAAAGACTTTTTGATAGAAGCCCTTTGTAAAGGCTTTCACATACAGTCTGTCTGTAAGTGAATTGTTAGTTAAGGGAAACCTATTTCCATGCAGTCATCACAGTACCTCGTATGTCAGACTGGCTGTTTTTTTTGTTGGCTTGTGCTTGACGCTCATCTAAAAGGTGATGCTGTCAGGAGTCACTTAGAGAAGTGACAATTCTAAATAACAACGTAGCTCAAATTAGGATATACAAACCTGTTATATTATAAGCAAGAGGGAAAACAGGCTGGAAAAGTGTCCTTGACTTGCACAACAACTTATGCATATGAAGAAAGCTTCTGATGAACTCCTCACTTGTTAACATCTCCCTATGGCACAGTCTTGTGATACAGACTTTCTAGTGGATTTCCTAGAATCGTGTTCTATTCTTGTATGTAAACCACAAGCATCCTAGAGCTCTTGGCTCTTTTCAGCAATGCTCTTTCAGGGCTGATGTGTATGACTGCTCAGAAGATACCTGAATGGAAATTTTTTTGTAGCTTTAGTCTGTTGGTAATCTGCAAACAGCTGTTAAGCTAATTAACTTTTCATCCTGTCCATGCTAGACTCAACTACATTAATACGCCTGGCACCTAGGATGACCCTTGTATTGCACACAACTGCTAGAATTTGGCAGTAGACACCTGGAGCTCTGTAGGCTCCTTTGTAGGTGAGAGAAATAAGTACATGCACACTGTGATTCATCTGACCTGTTTTTGACATCTGCTTTGGGATAATCACGGAGTCTCAGGAACAACTTATCCTGATGAGATCCCTGTTGAATGCTGCTGAGAGTGACAGTCTCAAATACAGGCAGGTCCATATACCCACTTGATACCTGTCTGACTCTTAGAGTGGAAACATGCATTGGACACTGAGGACAAAATGAAGGTGGTGTCTCTGTTATACTGAGTGTGGTAATGAATGTGACCCTGTGCTGCAGTGGACTATGGGCAAACCACGGAATGTTTCCTGGTGAGATACTTGCTTCCTTTCAGGTGTGGACTTCAGAATCAGGGTTCTTTCAATCCTCTTGACCATCCTTGTTCTTCCCTTCCTCATACCACTTCCCCCCCCCAAATTCAGACCTTATTAGGAATTTTTTTAAGATCTGTTCAACCTCCATTTTAACGTGGGTTGATGTAACTGTGCTAGATTCTGATGTGATGGGATAGACAGTGTGCTTCAAGCAGTCTAGCCAAAGATGGCTTTTCAGGAAACAGTTTATCTCAATTTCTACCAAAAATACATGATTGATATTAATTTGCACATATGTTCTAAGTTTACTGCTGAGTATCTTAATTTTGGAAGCATAACTATTTCAGAACTTAAAACAATGGACTGCAAAGGTTTTCATCAGTATATCTTGCATTTCCAGTGTTCTATGGAAGCTGATTTGGACAGGAAAGTAACTGAAACAGCACCTTCATCTTGAGAGAAAAGTCTTGTGGGCTTAGTAGGCACTAAGTACTGTGCTCTAACTGCGCTCTGTAGCCACTTAAGTTACTGAGTTGTAGACATTTGCTTAATGGTAAACACATCAGGGGGAGGGGGAAGGAGACCTTCCTCCTGGGTAATGGTAAGTGTGGGATGCTGGAAAAGGACTGATTTGAGTGTGTGTACAAGGAAGGCTTCTATGTATGAAGGGTGCTACAGAAAGAAAATGTCTCAAAATAGGTCATTTCTGTTCTTGCCTGTCTTTATGACTCTTGTGTAGAATGGTGCATGGGAGTGGATCATGAGCAGAGGAAACTGGGTTGCCAGGTGAGATCAGTATCTGTGGTCTAATTGAGACTCTGTGAGAGAGCTGGCTTTGAGACCTTGAAGTTGAGATTGATGTCTAAGAGGGCATTGACAATGTCTGTCAGTGGTCACTTCGCTGGAAAAAAGGGACTATGGGGAACTCCTCAGTTTTCAACTAAATAGCTGACCTGAACTTTCAATTGTCTGTCTTCAGGTATGCCACAACTCGTGCGAATGTGGAGCTACAGAACATACACAACAAAGAAACTTGATTCTTAGCTTACGTCTAGAATAATGTGACAGGCACCTTATTAGTAATATAATTTCAGAGTCTCTCTAGCCAAGTTTCTCTGGTGCTATAATCTTAATCAACAGACGCATATTGGCAGTTGTAGGAGCTTCTGCCTCTTTGCTTTGGGCTAGTGTTGCTGTCCTCTTGTTTGCAGAGCTGAGCTGCGGCCCTGGCTAGGAAGTTGACTGGAAATAAAAACATAAATCAAACAAGAAACCTCCAACTTTGTCCTCCATCCTTCCAAAACCTGCTTCACTGTGCAAATCATTGGAAGGCTCTACAGGTATAGCTGAGGAGATGGCAAACGAAGCATGTTGATGCAGCAGCGTGCGAAGCCGTGTAGCACTGTACTGAGATGATTTCTGTGAGAAACTTGCCTGTTAATGCTGCCAACAGAACCCTCCCTAAAAATCCCCTGAACTGAGGGGAGAATTAGATCTGTAGAAGTCTATAATGCTGCCCTTATCAACAGGGGGGTGACGCATGGAGCACTGGAAATTAGTTGCTAGGCTAAAGTTAAGAGTCAAATGGAGAGCTGCTACTGAACTGGTTGGTAGAGATCTCTCTTTAAGACAGGTTTGTCTTTACTGCCTCAGTCTCACTCCAAAATAATTACAGTGTCCTTCTGAGACTAAAACTGTTCTGTCTTAATTGGTCACTGCGCAAGTGGCTACCAGGAGTGTGTGCATATCTCGTGCTATGTTTTTGTCTGAACTTTTTTGGATGAGCTTGTGGAGCAAGACAGAACATGATGAAAGTAGATAATACAGAGAGCTCTGAGAATACATCTCTGCAAGATCATGTTACTTTAGCATTATCTCAGCCCTCATCTTCTAGAATCAGAGAGACACAGCTTGGTATGCAGGCAGAAAGGAAAGTCTTGGAAATCATAACTGACCTCAGTTAAGTAATATAACTATATGGAAGTCATGGCTTGTGGTACACAGAAGAGGAGTCTAGAATGAGGATTTTCAGTCTGTACAGTTGTTAGAAGCTCCTGGACTAGTGCTGAGACTCAGAAGAAGCAACCAAGAAACAAGCCTATGTATAGCAAATGTAAACCTCTGATATGGCCTGCTTGTTCTGGGAACTGTGTGTAAATTGGCTAGATCATTTCTCTAGGAGCCTTAGCTGGAACTTGGGCTGTCCAGTCTCTGGTTTTGTGCTGGAGTCAACCCACTGGTTGCACAAAACTCAACCGCTGTCTAACTTACTAAAAAGGCTGCTATTAAAAAGAATGTAGAAGCTTATATTTTTGAAAGCTTTGCTCTGTAATGAAGCTTAAAATACTCTGAAGTGTTCATATGCAGTGGCTGGCTGGGTGAAACGTCAAGCTGAAAAGTTTAGATGCCGTACATAGCTGCTACATGTAGCCATGGGGCTGTTTCTGCTTAGTCATTTTTGTTGATGCTGTTTTGCTTTTGGATTGGTGAAAGTCTCTTGGCTTAAATAAAGGCAGTTATAGTGAGTGTGGGAACACCAGTAGTTTGGTGTCAGCTAAACACTGAAAATGGAAGCACAGCTTATGGTACTGTGTTAGCTCCAGTTTAAGGCAATGGTAACTTAGTTCTGCTTTAGTAAGAGCTAAACCGCTAAAGGAGCACTGTGTTCTGTTGGCAGATCATGTGGGAGACTAGGCGTTGGATATTAAAGTCTGTTCTGGACTAAAACAACTCTGTTAGATTATGGGCCTGTAGTCTTCCTCATCTCCCAAACTGAGTATTGATTCAGGACTGGGATTAAAGGGTCTGAATGTCTAATTTATAAGCAGCCACAGGATTCTTTCCCCAGCATGTTGCTGCTTGGCAGCTGTCTGGGTTTGTGCTGCTTTGGCTGTCAGCTGCTGCTTGAGCTGCAAAGGACTCTCACTCTAGAAGCAGTTTCAGGTAATGTAAGAACTTATTTTTTCTCTGGGAAGAAAAATTTCTGTTAAACTGTCAGAAATGCAGAAAATACTGGCGGAAATACTAAACCATGTTACGTAATAATAGTAGCAAGTAAATTGCGCTTATTCAGGCATATGGGCATGGTGGAGATGGTTTATATACTCATTTACATTTAAAAAGTACAGAATATCTTTAGATAAACAAGAAATCTCAAAGACAAACTAAGTGTTGAAAAAAATAATGTGGAGCAGTTTTGTTCTTCATAGGTGTCTGACTTCTCTGCTTTTCCAGGAGTTGTAGGTCAGCTCTTCAACAGGGATTTGTAGGGGACCTGCACCAAGGGCTTCTTACCTCTCCCTGGTGGGGGGAGGGAATTGAATCCTTTGCTTTATGAAGCATTCTCATCATCCATGTCTTTCTCTGGGAAGACCCTTGTTCAGGCTGCAAGTAGTTAACTGCTGTAGTTGGTAGGAAATGACAGACACAGAGAACAGGTGTCTCCTTTTCTTGAGTGCAGTGTCAGTGTCACCAGAGGCTCTGGTGGGCAGAAGTCCCTCTGCCTAGCAGCTGACTCCTGTGACTGTGAGCATAGTGTGTGTGTGCTCCTTTCTTGCCATAGTGGCATCACTGTTCATTTGGGATTTTGGTGCATGGGTTTCACTACTGTGTCTCTACTCATGGAGAGAGAGGTGGTACTACTAGTTAACCCTTATGCAGGGGAAAAAGCCACAACCAAACCAACCATAGGCTTCAGTGCCTGCAAGTTTTAACAAGTAGCAGCTCTTAGCTATCCATGGTAAAGCAGCCAAGGATGATGTTTTTCATGTCCCAGTGCAAAACTTTCCTGAGATTTCCTTTTTTGTCTGCCAGCCATTAGCTGATGTGCAGTTTAGCATAAATAGTCTGGATGGAAAAGCTCATTTTAATGTGCCTGTGGTAATTCTGCATACCTCTAGTGGAGAAGGTGCCTGAGCTTATATCCATTGTTTTACCTCAAGTTAAGTATTTGTGCAAGCAGTAGCTTTCTGAACTATGCTTCAGTATTGCTACTGTGGAAGGAAAATGAGAACCTCTTATAAGCAGAGACTGATGCCACCTCCTGTAAAAGAAGTAACATCATAATTTGCTTTACAGGCCACATCCACCAAGCAAATTTCCATAACTGCCGAAACTGAGGATTTTTGTCAATGGCTGTCGCTTTCACACAGTTTACAGATTTTCTGCATTATAAGAGTTGGCACCCAGCAACCTCATTCCTTCTCAGCAGATCTCTTGCAATATAGTGCTGCAAGGTTTTAGGTATGAGTCAGAGTGTAAGAGCTAGGTTTCATTGGGAATAAGTACATGAAAAATGTTTCAAAGGACTTGAGGATTAAAAAAAGTTATTTGGAGGCTGAGACAGGTATAAAAAGAAATCAAAATAGCACAAATCAAGAAATAGAGAAGAAAATGCGTATGCTGGACTTGAAAATAGTGTAGCATATTTAGAAAGAAGCATGCTGAGTTTTCCAGAGTCTTAACTTCTGGCAGGCTTGTTTACAGTCTTGTCATTGAGAAGTGATAACTAGAAAACAATAAGGAACCTAAATGTGAGCTGCTTGAGTTATAGCAGTTTACACAGAACTCTGCATAAACCCTTTTCTTCCTGTGGAAATGCAGAAATGAAGGAACTTGTTTTGGAGGCTTAAATTCAAGTCTGAAAGTCTTAAGTCAACAGAAAGAGTGCAGATATTCTACTATCTCACCTTATGTAGTTGTCATGCTGAATATTGTGTGTTACAATACTAACATAGTATCCAAAAGGATGACTTAAGTGTCCTGAATGGAGGTGGCTTTTTTCACATAAGCAATAGACAAATTTTTAAAAAATAAAATCCTGCATGAAAAAGCATGTTATTCAGCTGCTAATGTGGTGGAACTTTTAATGTCTGATGCTGGAGAAATGTCTGTAGTAGGGAGGTAGTAAGGGACTGGTGAACTTCTCACCTCATGTGAGATACTTACCTAGTCTCTCTACCCCTTTCATCAAAATTAAATAGAACCGTTACTCAAGCTCATACAGCTGTTACCACAAACTTTCATAGATGCCAGAGCATGAAAACTGATCTGCTTAGTGGAGGTGTGGCCATGCTGTAGTTTTTGGTTTTGAAGCTTGCCTGGTGGTTAAATAGCCTGTGGTACCTTCTGTCTTGGGTATTGTCTTGGGAAAATGTGATTTGGTTCAATACCTAAGTCTTTGTCCTGCAACTTGAAGAGTGAATAATTGACCTCATCTGTTGACTAAACCCCTGCTGAGTAGCTTCTCAGAAAAGCCCTTCCAATACTCTTCTTGGGATTTTAACATTTGGTCATCTATGTGGATAAATTTGAATTACCAATGACCAGACAAAATTGATATTCCTGCTATCTATCTCTTCAGGACCTTGGGCCTTCATGTGAGCTGAGCACTTTCTTCTCCCCTTGTGGACTTTCTGTGTAGAGCCTGAATTGATTATTCTTGCATTTTTTTAAAGTGTGTTTTAAATAGTTAAGTTCTTAACTGGCAAACACTGACTGCAAGCTTATGGGCAAATCAGTTTGTAGTTAATGGTAGCCTTTTCTCTGTAAAGGTATGAGTTTGTCACTTGATGTTCTTCTGCATGTACCTGAGGGTATAATAAGGACCTCTGAACTTAAGTCTGTAATGTTTAGAAATCAACACAAAATACAGCTATTGGGTTTACAGAGAGGAAATAAGTAGACTAACTGTGCTGTGGAATATAACCAGGTGGGCTGTATAATGTCTGACAGGACTTAAAATAGTACAGTAATAATTGTAAAACAAAAAATTCCTAATTTAATGTGGAAATTACTGACTAGCTAAGGAATAATGTTGTCTCTTCCGCTATCATGAATGCCCAAGATCCATCAGGACTCTGTATATACTGCTGGAAATGCTGGGTCAAGAATTTGGCATCAATATGGCATTTAAATTAGTTTTTGACCTGAAGCTGTTGGTTAAGAGATGTCATCTTCCCCCAACCCCAAATTGACTTTTAGGCATAACTCATTCGAGGTGTTTATTTCCAAATTTTATGCTTTTTCTTGGAGCACGGTGAAAACAAACTCAGTGGAGTCTATATCTAGGTGTGATTTCTGCATAGCTATTTCCAGATAAGCCTTCTATCTGGCAGTAACTAAATGAAGTAGCCTATAAACTTATGATGCTGTGTTGCTTATCGTTAGTGGATAAAACTGTGAGACAAAAAATAACCCCCCCACCCCACACCCCCCAAACCTAAACAGCATAACAGCTTATCTTCCATGCTCTCTCGAGTGGTTCAGAATGTAATAAATCATTATCTCCAGAATGCACTGGGTACAGGTCTCAAATTCTTTCAGATTCTGGAGAAGAAAAAATCATTTAAGGGAGGTAGGATGTTAGCTTTAAATAAAAACATAGAGTGACTTTTTCTTCTGTTAACATTTTCTAGAGTTAGATAGACTTTAGTTTCATCTGGCTCCTCAGGGTTCTTATAAAGCACTGTGGCTTTTTATTAATAGAAAAAAAATCTGTTTTCTGACTTGCTCAGACACCTGTTGGTATCTACCTTAGGAGACAGTGTCCCACAGTTCCGAGTTATTTTGGCCCTTCTCCTCATTATGTACATGGATAGTTTTAGTCAGGCGACGGTCTCAGCTCTGGCAGCATGTGTCATGTGTGGTAGGGAGGTGAGGGAAGTCACCCAGGCCATAAGGCCATCAGTAGGCACCAAATCACTGAAAGTCATGGGGTGTTTTGGTCACATATAGAGGCATGAGCGAAAACAGCGTATGCATATCACAGGCACCTAAAGTCACTCTTAAATTCTTTTTCCTACACAGAGCTCAACAAAAATCCAGTGGAAGGCTTTTCAGCGGGCTTAATAGATGACAATGATCTTTATCGATGGGAAGTCCTTATTATTGGTCCTCCAGATACACTATAGTAAGTACTCATACTTATACAGAACCTTAAGTGAACTCGGATTTAATAGTTCTAGTTTGGTCTAAGTGAGTAGAAGTTAACCTAAATCTTCGTACTGACTAAGTTAGGTAATACTTTTCTGTTGCTAGTAAAATACCTGTAAATGGCTAAATTGCTATATAGAAGTTCTAAACTGCTTTGCTCCCCTGGGAAATTGCAACACTAATCCCTTTGTACCTGTGTAGAAATGAGAAAGATTAGGCTATACTTAAAGGCAGCTTCTGTTTTCTTATGCATTTAAGTAAGGCAGGTATAATCAACTATTTGCTGTTATTGCTGTGAGGCTCCAGTTTAGCTGATAGTACAATTTTAAGCCATTACAACTTCATGCTGGTGATTGCAGGAAAATATTCAAGAGGGTTCTAGTTGGGGAAACTGCAGCAGACCGTAGAATTAGCCTCAAGTCCTGTCAGTTTGAGATGGGAGCACTTCCTAGTGTGACCTAAAGTACCTCAGTGTTGATCAAATTTGGGTTCTTGGCAAACCTTGTACAGAGGGCTTCAAAAAGCTTATCTTTATCGAAAGAACTGGGTTCTTTAACTGACATTTGAACACAAAACTATGCAGTTCACACAGTAACTTCTTTTCCTGGATTTTAAGTTTGCTGTGTTTTTGCACTGCTATATACCTGAAACATTCTGGCCCGTGCAGTGTGGTTGGTTGGTTGGTTTGAAAAACCCCCGAAAAAACAACCTTAAAAAAACCCAACCCAAACCAGAAACCTCCCAACATATCTGGCTAATTGAGAGAATGATTTTGCTTTGTCACAGAGATTATATATGATCATCTACTCTAGCTCCTGGGAAAAGGTTCCATGTGCGGAAGAGGTCAGCTTAAAGTGTAGCTCTTGAAGATGAACTCTGTTCTCCATCATTAAGCTGTTCCAGTGGGAAATTACTGATACAGAAAGCCTGGTGACATTTACTTGAGGTCAATTTTAGTTCCAACATGAAGTTGCAGACCTCTGAATAAGTATTTAAGCACAGTAATTGAATTGCTTTGCTTCTCCTTAAGCTCACTACATTGTGATTCTCAAGTCTTGCATGAGATGAATTCTCCAACTTCTGTTGACCTCTTTTGAACAGTCTTGTAGTGGCTCCATTATATTCTTATGGCCATTTTATAAATACTTTCAGTAAAGAAATACTGCTTCTAATTGAACCTCTTACATGTTAAAAATTGCAGTAGCATTTTTTCCCCACTTCAATAAGGTGCTGAGCTTGTTTTGAGGCTCTTTGGATAGAAGCTGTCTTCTGTTCCAGTCCCTAGTTGCTGCTTTTCAATGTCGCATTATACTGAATCCTTCCTCCCTGGTCCGTTTTGTGATGGCAGTAGAACATAATAGTGTAACTTCACCAGGCGGTTCAAAAATCTCAAACTTCAGTTTCATTCCTGGTCCCACTTCATTTATTCTGAGTTTACCTAAAAAGACTTTAGACTCAGTGCATAATTCTACTGACAAGAGACCCCTTTATCAGGAATGTTGCTAAAAATGGCACCCATCTCCCTTAACTGACAGCTGTACTTCATTAACTGGGTTCTAATGTGTATCCAATTAAAGAGCTGTATTTATATGTAGTTGATGAGGGACAACCATGGATGCCGTACAGTCTAGTAGCTTTAGGATCTGTTTCTTTAAAAAGGGAAAGAAGAACTTTTTCACTTTGAAAGAAAGTACTTAACTGGTTTGGGGCTATCAATAAGTGTAATCTAACTCTCCTTGTCTTGACTAGTACGGATGTTAGAATAGCCACTGTTCCTAGGATTCTTACCCTTCCCAGGATCAAGGATTCTTTTCTAAAACTTGTGGAAGATGAATGCTGTGGGCTCAGATCCCCTCAACTGCTTTACTTTAAGAGCCAAGTCACTTAAATCTAGTGCTTTTTGGGGTTGGGCTTTTTTTTTGACACTTGCTAGAACTGCACATCTCTGGTTAGTGGTGGTAAAACTTGTTATTTTCTCAGTAACCTGTGGGATTTGGATACTGGCTCCTGCTGCTTTACAAATACAGGGGGAAAAATTGCACTGAACAGCTTTGTTTTTTCTGCACCAGTTCTTCTGTCTGTGTGGCTACTGAGGGTAGCTTGTCATACTGCACATCTCGTGCCACCTTCTTGGGAGGTTATGTTCTAGTTTTTGTAATCTCTGCCTTTGCAATTTCAAGTTTTGTAACAAACTTCAATTACAAGAAATGACAGTAAGAGGGCAAATGTTATAGTACTTGCATTAGCAAAATATTCCATCTGTAAGGCTTTCCATTTAATACAGGCCTTCACATTTTTTCAAAAGGGACTATTTCTGGGTTTTGAAACCTAGTTATTTAAAAAAGAAAACCCAACAAACTGTTACCTTAGTTAAATATGGGCCTGTAATGCCATATAAAACCTGGATGTCTATTCTTTATTATTGTTTTCCAGTTTGGTGGGTAACTGTAATGCAGAACACCTCGCTGTCCTCTGAGTCCCCTTAGCTTAGTGTTGAAAAGGTGGTATTGGAAGTCTTTTTACAAAGTACAGCTGTAGACACAACTATAAAGCTTTATGTAACTTTTCACTGAGGCTCACTGCTGCAGACTGATATCAAGAAATTAGGACTGCGGTATCTAAAGGAGGAGAATAAACAGGTATCTGCTGGGCTGTGCTTGAGAAGAGGTGTTACTGGTGATCTCTTGCTGTTAATAAATGTACTGGGAACAAAAATGTAAGTTGCAATTCCAGATGGTGAATTCCTTGGCAGTTTTTAGATTTCTTTTTTGGTGTGGTTTTTCCCCTCTGGAACATCATCCTAATTCTAAAAAAGATACAGTGCTGGGGAACTGGCAGTATCTTATGAAAGGATCTTCTCAATCTAGAAACCCTACATTGCATATGGAAAGGATGGTACTGTTAATTACTAACACGATGTTAAGCTGTGTGAGGGGTAAACTTAGAGCTTTTGATACATCAGTAAGTTCCAATCTTCAGCTTAAGCTTACAAGAAACTCTACTAAGATATTTTTGATTCCCCAGTGAAGGTGGTGTTTTCAAGGCTCATCTTACTTTTCCAAAAGACTACCCACTGAGGCCGCCAAAAATGAAATTCATCACAGAAATCTGGCATCCGAATGGTAAGAAATGTCAAAGTTTCAATTTCTTTTTGCAACCAAGAACTAAAATGCAGTGAAGACAAATGGATACATTTCTGTTCATGTTAGAAATATGAAACTCTGCATTTACTTTGCCATATTCACTTCCTAAAGAAGTAATAACCATGGCATAGTTTTTAATAGTGCTGCTCTGAGAGAGTGCTCCTGAAGTATTTTTGGAAGCTACTGAAAAGTAGCTTCTTGAATTCTTGGTAACTGTTCAGGGATTTTTTTTTTCCCCCCTCCCCCACCCCACCCCAAGTGCAAAATTCTGGTCTGAGGAGAAACTTGACTTCTATAGCTGCTGCTTGTTATACCTTCAAATATTTCATCTTAGTATTACAAACTTGGTGGTTCTATATAGAAGGCCCAAGGTTCTTCAGTGTAGCATGAAAGGAAGTAACAGCATCTTTTAGTCCCTCCAAAGACAACTTCTCCTAATGTTTCATTTACTTATGGACTGCTGGACATGGATGGGAAGATAGAACAAAATGGAAATAGTTTATTGGGAAGGAGGAATGTTCTTTGGTTTCTAAAGTCGTTATTGAAATTGTAGATATTGAAAACTGGGAGGAGACAAGCGCAGTGCTCCCCTCAAAAGGGACAGAGAGACTGTTTTGATGCTGTGTTAGTTTCAGCTCTGGAAATACCAGAGTACTTGTCAGGCAGCTTCTAATTCCAGCAGCTTAAATGATATTCCAGTATATTGCAGCAACATCCAGCTGATGCTGCTGCTGTGGAAAAAAAGTGACTGTATAGTTTGCTGAACTTAACAGAAGAAGCTTTAGTGGAAGCCTGTCTAAATAGTCTTGAAAGCTGCAGTGTGATGTTAGAATTATGTTCTTCCCTGCCCTGAGTGTCTTCTCTGCCAGAGGCCTAGGCATAATAACAAGCTTCCACCAAGCCCTGTTTATTACAGATTGAGTTCTGCAATAGTTAATTACTTTCCTTTTTTGTAAAGGGTCTTCACCAATGTGATTTCAGACTAGCTGGAGTGAAGATTAACAGTTCCGTAACTACCCTGCAGAAATGCCAGCATGTTGTTCATTACTGAAATATGCCTTGTTCTGTTTTGTAGTTGACAAGAATGGCGATGTCTGCATTTCAATTCTTCATGAGCCTGGAGAAGACAAATATGGCTATGAAAAACCTGAGGAACGCTGGCTTCCCATTCACACAGTGGAAACTATAATGATTAGTGTTATTTCTATGCTGGCAGATCCCAATGGTGATTCTCCTGCTAATGTTGATGCAGCGGTAAGATTTTTCTTGGTCTGCCAATTGTCTTCAATGTAAAAACCTGAACTTGTAATGGAGTTTTGCTTCTAGTTTGACAAACAATACAATAACTTCTGGAAGAACCTTTTATATCTTAGGCTAAGGAAGCAGTCATGTTGTGAAACACAATTACTAGTTAGCCCTGGGAAAGTCCTTCTAGGTTACAAGGGAAAGATGCTGTCAGATGTCATAGGCGATAGTTTAATTTCTCCTATGCAGTAATGCATTTGTTTATAGTAAATAAGTTGTGCACAGAGGTACTTACTGGGTAAACTCTAGCTCCTTCAGTCTTAGAAAATTCAGGGATCTTGTGTGGCTATACACATGTAGCAGTTAGAACTGCCATTGAGTTTAGCTGCAGAAGTCAACCCATTCTAGGACCTTTTTTGGTTCCTACTATGTTGTTAGTATATTTCCAAGACAAAAATTTTGCTGCATTAATATAAACTGTTAACTAATATATTGATTTGAATGGAAGGAGAAAATGTGGTGGGTCCCTCAGTATAATTATTTTGTGACTTTTTGCATCCACCTCTGCAACAGTCGTCATGGGTTAAAGCAGTAGGTTTGACACTGTAGGTCTCTGCTTTGAGAACGTACTTGAAAGCTTCACTGGGCATCTGGCCCTCAAGTTTGGAGGCGGTGTTGCTCCAGGCTAGAATGACTGGCTAAGAAGTGAGGAAGAATGGCCTGGTTTATAGTCAAAGACCAGGGTGAATCTGCAGTAAGGATTCTGCATAAGTGAGATGCAAGTGTTTTGTGCAGCATAGTGTTTCTGGAGCATGGCCTATCCTGTGTGGGTGTATAAACACAGCTATCAGCTCTCTAGAAGAGATCCATTTATAGCAGAATAGCAATTAGTCTAATAAGTATTTGTGGTGGGGAGGGAGAAAAATCTTAGTTCTGAGGGGAGTAGGGGAACAGACTTCAGGTCCCATTCATCTGAGATACGCCAGCATACTTTCCCTTGAATTACACTCGAATTGCAGTTCAGCAGTGACTAATACATGATATTCTCTCACAAAAGAGAAGTTCTAGGTCTTTTAACTGGGGTAGTGAGGAAAAGGGAGATGGTAATCAGAAGATGCAGTATTTTCTAGAAGTGTGTTAACCTGTTCTGTCAAGCTAGCTATACCTTCCCAAAGTGGGTGGGAGTTCAGTTTCCTGAAGTCTTTGATCTACTATGCTGCTAGTATTTCCAAAGGTGTTGAGCTCTGCTGAAAAATTATCATGGGAAAAGTCTCATGTGGAACAAACTTAATGGGAAGGAAAACAAAACCAGAAAGTTGTAGTGAAGAATTCCCTCATTTTTAACATCCTTTTGCATGTCAGATCTCCCCTTCTTCTGGCACATTACTGGTGGAAACAAAAATACCCAGGACACATAGATGTTTTCTGTTGGCAAACCTGAGAGCACTGGCAGGAGCAAGTTATTAAGGAAATGCTAAAAGTACAATTGGAATTCCTCAGTTTAGACTCATGTATGTTGAACGTAGCTGACCTAGCCCGAGAAAGCGTATACTTTTAGGTACGCTTGTCACCTTCCTAGCATCTCACAAGCTTTTTAATCTTTAGTGTACCCCACTGACTGCCAGCCACTGCAGGAACGATTTTTTTTTTTTCTTCTGCAGAAAGAGATGTTAGACAGAAAACTATGATGATTTTTTTTTTTTACCTAAATCATAGGGCAAAAGTTTAAAATGCCCTAAGGAAACACAGCATTTTCTAGCCCAGCTTGAAAGAACAAAAATTAAAACCCAAATCCAACTGTGAAGGCAGTACTGAAGCATCACTGATGTAACCTTTGGATGCCAGTAACTATTTTTCTGGCTGTTGTATTAGATGTTCCAAGTAACTTTTAAACTTAATGTGCTGCTTGAGCAGCTTAGGATCTCCTGCTGGATGTAGGTTGCATCCTCGTATTAACCAGAAATACTCATAAGGATAATGAAGAATCAACAGCTCATGTGCTTTATTCTGAGCTGCTATCAAGACATCTTCTACTTGGTTTATGAAGTACAAGCTTATTGCAGCAACAGTATTTGGCAGTTACTAAAAGATACTTTGTCTGCTTTCATTATTTTGTAGTTTTAAGTGAGTCTAGAGAATAAGGTGTTACAGGCAGGTCACAGCATTATAGGAGCAAGGGATATACCTGCTTCCTGGAAAAATGAACTACGCATGTTGAAGTACTGTCTCTTGGAGTGGGAGAAAAATGAGGGGCAGGAGCCTGAATAGATATTGTGAGAAGCAAATACAACAGTTCATGAGCTAAAATAAGAGTTTTGGAGAGATTGCTGTCGAATTGGAAGTTTTACTTGCTCTTCAATTCTGAACACTTGCTTCATAGTACTGCAAACATAAATGGTAGAAATAAAAACTAAGAATCTGAAGCTAGGAGGGCACAAATTCAATGCTTTTCCTGGCCCTAAGCCATCTTGTCTAAGCTGTCCTATGTCCCAATCCAAGGAACCAAATGCATGCTGTACTAATTGCTGAAAAGAACAAATTAATTAGTAGCCTTATTTGTGTTTTCATTGGGAAGATCAGACATGCTGGGCTTTCCAACGTGCTGACTGGCTAGGTGAGCTTGGAGGTGATGAATGTAAGAATATACCAGTTATCCTAATTTTCCCTCACTGAAATTTGCTACAACCTTCACACCAAGTGGGGGTGAAAAGGTGTTGCATGCTAGGTTGCTTCAGGTGACAGTGTGGCATGATTGTTTGTTTTTTTTAAAACCCCTTCCCCCACCCCTGCAGTAAGAATATATTGCTTATATAAAAAACTACTAACTGTAGAAGTTATTTCATTAAATAAGGGGTTCTTCATGTTTTCTCACCACTTCCTTGCCAGTACTCAACATGTCAACTTTAGTCACAGTATACAATGCTCCTGTGCTTTCATCTAGCTGTCATGAGGCTGGCAGAAGAAACTTAAAACTGGCTGTGCTTTTTCCTGTGGGTTTTGGTGATACCATGGTGTGCACATCTCTGGGTTCAGACTTACCTCTTGCCTATCTTCCTGTTGGGCTTTATCTTTGTTCTTCATCTGTACAGTTCTTGAATCAGATACCTGTCACAGAGACCATCCCCATAGGTGTGCTGAGTATTCTGTTAAGGTCCTCCTCATGGAGCCAATACTTTGCAACCATGGCTAACTAGGAGGTGTTTTCTTTCGAAGGATACTGCTGTGTCTCTTCTGAATACTGTGACTTCTCTGTTTCTATCCTGGAGTGTCCTGGCTAGACTGAGAGGGAGTTGAAACTGCCCTAAAAATCACTGAATACCTACTGGCTCCACAGTAGCTGTGTACCTTCTTCCATCGCTGCACTTAAAGACATTTTCTCTAACCCCATAACAATAGCTTGTGGTTTACAGTTTGAGTTTGCTGTTACTTTGCAGGCTGAAGTAAATAGATTTCGGCCTAGACATTCTGAAATCTTGGTAGCCACCAGGTTAGTCTTGGAGAATGCCTGAAACCCAAGGAGGAAAGGCTGCATCCTTGCTGTCTTGTGAGAAGCCTGCATAGAAATACAGAGCAAGATTTCAAAAGTCCTGAATGTCACAGGTTTTCAGTGACTAGCTCAATGATTGTAAGCAAATTTAGGTGTTGACTAGATGGCTAATGTCTAAAAACATCAAGTCTTCCTAGAACTTGTACATTGTTATAGGACTGACATCTGAAAGCTGTCTATTCAATTACAGAAAGAATGGAGAGAAGACAGAAATGGAGAATTTAAAAGAAAAGTTGCCCGCTGTGTAAGAAAAAGCCAAGAAACTGCTTTTGAGTGACACTTATTCAGCAGCTAGTAGCTTCACTTTTTCAGGGTAAGTATGCTTCTGAAGACAAGTCAGTTACCTGAGTTGAGGATTTCTTGCCTAAGTGTTGCTGAACTAACTTTTTTCTCAAAAGCAAAAAAAAAACCAAAACCCAAACCCCACAAACCCACCCACCATTCTTCTCAGCTGCATGATCTCATGGAGTTCTGTGGCTGTATTTGATACTAAAGACTAAAAGAAGTGCAGTAACAGCCCCTTCTGCCAAGATTGGGGAGCTTCTTTAGTATTCTTGTATTTATGCTGTTCAGAAGTTGAAATTCTCTTTATCAGTATTCATCCTGCTTTATTAATAGTGCTTAGGGATTACTAGAGCTGTAATAGAGGGGAATAATCATTTCTTCACATTTGCTGTTGTGCTAGGAACGCTCCTTTGAATTTTAAAAGCATCCTGTCTTGCTATCTCAAGTTTATATATACGGAGTTTATCTTGCAGGTGTTAGCGGGATGTTGTATGTAGGTTTTAAATAAGACTGGTGAGGTTGTTGGGAACCATTTGGAAAGGATTGCTTCAAGTATCTATGGGAATTTTAATAGAAAGTCTACTAGTGTATCAGAAAGGCAATATCTCAGTTTGATCCTATCAGTGATACCAAGAAAGGTGGTGTTCTCTTGAGCTGCCCTAAAAAATTTTTACTGGGGAAGGCTTAGGAATAGCTTCAGAAAAAGAGCTGTATTCTGCTTGGAAACTGAACTGTCGTATATGTGAGAGCCTGGACAAGTTTTGACCTGAGAGTAGTTGATGTGATATTCACAGTTTATGCCACCCTGTTAAAAATGAGCTTCTGACTCAAGACACACTAATTTGAACAAGCCCACCATAGTTTGAATGGGACCGCTTTCTTTTTTTACACAACAAGCTCTTGTAGAAAGGTCTTGTATCAAAAAAAAATGTGGCCCTTAAAGTGACCAAAGGCCAGGTATTTAATCTTGCTATGCCAAGGAAAAACTTCCTCAACTAGCTAATAATTTCCCACTCCTGCTTTTCAAAGCAAAACAGAGCTTCATGTTGAAGCTGCCCTTTCTTAATGGTTGGTTTGGCAAATAAACTACTCTGACCCGTTTAGCTGGAGAAGGCTGAAACCATACGTACTAGTTAGCTTCAGCATACAAGATTTGTGGGGAGAAAAAACCGACACTGCGTGTAGTTTAAAGGGGTTGTACTTTCTGAATGACTAGAAAGCTTGCTAAATGTTCCTGTTAGTTTTTCTTCACTAAGGTTGTACAGGGGGGATACTTCCTTTCTTAAGCTTCTGTAAGAATTGTGGGGGTTTGGGGAGAGGGAAGGCTCCATCTGTGACAAACTAGTACCTCAGTATCTCCTCTCTGCAGAAATGCTTTGATGGAACAGAACTTTCTCCAGTATAGAGAAAGCATGGAAATGATCAATATTGATCAAAAGACTAAGCAAAGGAACCGAATGTCTTACACAACTGCCTATAACTAGAGTGTAAGAATTGTTAATGCAGCTGACAGGTTGTTTTTTTCTGATTTAGAGAAAGGGAGTAACTGTGAGTAACGCTCCAGAGTATCCTTAACTAACCTCAGCTCTGTTGCCATGTTAAACTTGGCCATATTGAAACAATGATCATGACAAATATTTAAGTAATTGGCTGTGTTGCTTTTTTGGAAGGCAAAAGCTTTTCTAAGTCCTGGTGACTCCTCCTAAGTAAGTGATGGGCAATGAATTGGATGAGAAGGGGCCATATAGCTGGTTCTAAACAAGCAGAGTCTGACTTGGTAGCTGTGGTGTTATTGCTTAATGAAGCACTGCTATGCCATTTTGTACTGCACTGCACTGTTGAAGCAGCATCCTTCATTCACAGTAAGTGATGCACGGAAGTTTCAGTGATAAATCTAGAAGTGTTTAGCCCTATGTGTGAATAATTAAATGTTTACACACTCTGCACTTGACAAGCAACCTGAGTAACAGGAGCCTGAAAGTCTGATAGTTGAGCTTGGATATGCTGAACTAACTGAAGTCTTTCTCAGGTGATGATTTTGGATTTATGCATCTTCTGTTCAGAGGTATGTAAAGCTCTTGAATAAGTAATGATTATCTTCCTTGAGCTTGAAACACTAAGTTCTTTAAAATAACTGATGATGATGGGTTTTATTTTAATAACTGTGATTTCTTTGTAGGTCTTCAATTGAGAAACATGGCACTGTTTTTTTCCTGCACTCTACCCACCTATTGCTGGACTTCTGTTGTTACAAGTTGGCAAACACTGGCTGGAACTGGGCTGCAATAAAACATGCCAGTTATCAATGCTGACAAGAGCCTAACAAGTGCCAACACAAGATGATTACGCATTTTGAAATCTAATGAACTGCTTTAACCTTCAGGAAGAATTGTAAAGATGTGTACATAGCACATGATCCGGATAATATATATACTGTTCATGTACATCCACAAATACACATTGTACCAAATAATGCTGTCTGTAGTTAGGAATAGAATCGTGTAAATTCTAAAGATTTTAGCAGGTTTTTCTCTCCCTATAGTTTCCTATCAGCTTAAAAAAAACAAACAACAACAAAAAACCACATAAAACAACTTGTGAAGCATGTCAAACTAAAACCAATTAGGATAAAGTTGTGGGTTCTCCCCCCCCCCTTAATTGTCCTTTGACCCACTAGGGCTGAATTAAAATCTCCTGCTTATTAAAGTTTAGTATTTTTGTTTTGTTTTTGGAAATGTGCTTCCTTTTATTTTCCCCATCAGAACTTAAAATTTTCCTAATTAAACCCTGAAAGGATTTGCTATCAATTACTTGTCGTCTTTTATGATGACCTTTGTAGTCTCAAAGGTGCTTTTTCTTTTTTTTTTTTTTTCTTCCCCTTCCCAACCCCTTTTTTAAACCCAATTGCACATACTTCTTGAATTGGGTATAGCAATAAAACTGGCCATGGAGCACCCTTGAGCAGCCTGCTGGATTTTTAACTTCCAAGGGACTTGAGTGATTCATTGGGAAGTTCAGTTGACTAAGTTAGTCCAAGATAGGAATGAGCTGCTTTTTATGGGTGACTTTTTTTTTTCCTGCCTTTTTCATTGCCTGTTTGTGGGGCGGGGTGTGTGTGGGGGAGGCTTGTTTTTCCTCAAGGTTGAGTTCAAGCATGCACATCTGTAGGCTTTCAAATGAGTAACTTCTGGGTTTGGTATCAAAAATAGTTTCCCTCCTTTTCCCTTCTCTCTCTTCTGTGACCCTTCATATTCTTTGCCTTCTACTTCAGAGTTTTCCTCACCTAATGTACAAAGAAAATTGCGATGTATATTTTCATGTAATTTGATTTTTGGAATTCTGTCACCTTCTGTAGTGAGTTCTTCCAAAATATAATTTTTTCCAATAATAATGTGTCAAACTGGCTGTCTTGAGTATCTGAATAGGAAGGGTAACTGCAGTTGGAGCACAGCTTACCTGAACATCTTCAGCAACATAACATCAGCAGACATTTGTTGAATTTGACGTACTGTATTTGATATTAAAATAATTAAAAGGCAAACAACACACATACCGTTCTTCCTATTGTAACCATCATTGGCTCCCCAGTGAGCAAACACTAACCTTGGAGTGTCTGGTAACAAGAGTTTTCTGAGACTACTTGAAATACCTTTCTACCAAAGAAACTTCATAAAGGAACTTGCAGCTACTTGTCTGTTCTCTGCTCTGTCACAGGTTTACCACAGCTTTTAACAGCACAGAGTAACCCACTAATAAATCAAGAGTTCCAGTGGTAGAGAGTCATCTCGTAAGAAGCCTTCAGTACTAATTTGCTAGCTGGCTGCACTTTGTTTCAGCTTGCTGTGCAACATGCGTATACTAAAAAAGCATTTCCAACAGGCTTCTTGCGGGGTGGGCTGGAGTGGAAGGAGATGACAGGTATTAGTGGCAGTACAGCCATATGGGACAAAAAAGCCATTTAGTACTTATGTATTTGGTAACTAATTATTTTGAGAAATTATTAGTTAAATTTGCTTTTAATTGGATAGCCTGCTCATCTAGGCAGGCAGGTATGTGCAGTACTTTGGAGCTATTAGTGCCCAGGCACAATAGCCGATTTTAGTTCCTGTTTGAGTGCTTGTCTAAAATTGCTTGAGAGGAGGTTTCTTGCCCCCTAGCTGGCTACCCTTTTTCACTTTTCCAAGAGTGGGACTGTGCAGAATCCCCATCGCATGGTGCTGTTCTTTCCGTAAACAAAATGTTAGGAAGAAGCTGCTGTTCTAAACCTAGTAGGGGACCTTTTCCCTGCAGGCTGCCCTTCCTTTTCCCTTTCCATAGTCTATCTAAAGAGCTGGCAGCAAGTCAGGATAACTGGTACTTGTGCTTTCAGCAAGTTCAGTGGTGTCCTCTGTTTTGTCTTCTCAAGTAACACATACAGTTCACAACTGACTCATCTGAAAACCTCACAAAATAGTTTAAAGCTTTATTTTTTTTATTTGCTCTCCAGAAGAGCTGCTTGTTTGTTCTTTGTGGGGTAGGCCTGGAAACTTTATAGTCTTCCAGCAGTGGTAGGGAAGAACTGTTAATTCCACAGCAGTGTTGGTTCCTTCTAAATTACTCAAATATAAACCCACTCCTGTTTGGCTTCCCCAGGCAGTTTGTGATTCTACACAACCCAGATATTCCAAAGGGAGGAGCGTTACTGGGGGATCGCGTTAAGATGCAGGTGTGGCCGACGCCCAGTGACTTATTGAAAGAGGCAGTTAGGGTCTGGGTCGTAGAAAGCCTCTGGCAGGCACAGAAATGGCCTATTTAATGTTTCTCTGATCACAGCTGGCTTTTTGTTCTTGCCCCACACGTGAAAGGGATCTGGCTGTGAGGCTTTATGATAGGAGAAATTTCTGCTTAGCCTCAAGATAGGAACACTGTTGAAGAGATGCAGTACGTACAAGCAGTGCTAGAACGCTCGTTGAACAACCAAGTAACCCAGTATTCTTACACAGTTTCACTTGCACGGAGATCTCGTATCTAGTTTGGTTTATGTAGGTTATCAGCATACTGGATGATTAATTACACTTTTTCTAGTTCTCTGGAGGCATGTAATTATGGCTGAGTTTTTATGCTCTTTTTTTTTTTTCCCCCCCAACACATGGTGGCCTGCTTTCCAGATAACACTGCGTCACTGGGGGAAATGGAAAAGCAAAGCATGGAATATCAAAGTAGTACGGGCATCCTAATTCCTTTTTTATATTTCTCCATGCTGCCCCTTATGCATCAGAGAAGATACCTGTAAAAATCAGAAAGGCTGTTCAGCTGTCGTGCTAAAATTCTTTCCTGCTGTGATGCCTAGAAAATGCTTATTGAATCTAGAATATCAATAAATGGAGAACGTTAATTCTGAAGTGATTATAAGTGTATTTTGGTTTTTTTGGTAGGCTGATGGGGGTGGACTTTTTACTGCGTCTGAACCATCTGGTGCGCTGCTCTTGGCACGGCACCACCACAACGCAAACAGCGGAGCACCACGCGGCTTGCAATTTCTGCGTATCCTCAGAAGCATGTATGAGCGGTTTCAAACCAAACCAGAAGGCGCTTGGGTTTTAAAGAGAGGCTGTAATAAGACAGCTTCCTGCCCAGGCAAATCCTCAACAGAAGATGAGATTGCTGATTCCCCAGATGCAAAACACAGCAGAGGTTTGAAATCTGATCTCTCTTGTTGCTCAGAAATTCAACTAAGACTAAATCTGATCAGGCAGTACTAACCGTTTCCTCGCAGTTACTCAAGATGATCAATAGCACCCACAAAGCCGCAGTGTAAGTTAGCTACATAGCGAAGTTGTACACGTTACAGTGTACATAAACATTAGTTGTACAATGACAAATGTCATGGAGTTGTGAAAAATGAGATGGGTCATGTTTCGCAGTATGCCTAAGGACTAGAGTCTGCGGAAACTACAGGCCCGGTTCTGGTTTCGCTGTTTTATCTGATGAGCACAGAAGACTTAACACACGAAGCAGATCAAAGATCATTTAATGGTGAAGTCTGGAGAAAGCGATGTCTGTAAATCAACATTGTGCGTAATGCATTCAAATACTTAGTTGAAATTTGCTCTTTAAAGCAAACAAACTGCTGTTGGATCAGTGTAGAGTATTTTGGTATTTGTGTTGCATCTAGGCAGGAAAGACGAGGAGCGACGAAAACAGCAGCAGGTCGGCGGTGGTGTACACACGGCCTGAGGAAACGGTCCTGTTACTGTCACTTGGTCACTGCCTGTCTCGACTCAACCGCACTTTTTACCCAGCGGGCACAGATCCTGTTGCTGGGACCGTTGCCCTCGAAACAAACGCCAGATGTGTGGGAACCAAAGCAAGGACGGCATAAGTAACAGCTGTGCGCCGAAGAGACCCCATCGGATTGAGGCCCCGCGCTGGCGCTTCCAGGAGCTGTACTGGAGTGGGACGAGCGGCAGAAGCAGGCGTTGCTTTTGGGGTGCGCTAAAGCTGCTGCACGACGGCGGCTTCCGATGCAGGTGTGGCGAAGGCCTGCCCCGGTGCCTTTTCCCCTGCTGCGGACCGGTTTTCCCAGTTTCCCGGCCCTCCCGCTCCGACGGTCGGCGTTTTGCTGCGCGTTTGGCGGCCACCAGTCCCCGGCGGGGATCCCCCGGTCAGGGCGCCTCGCAGGAGCAGGGGAACAGGAACCCGGGAGCGGTTAAGCCCGGGCGCCTCCCGCCGCTCCGGGGCGAAACGCTTCAGGCGCAGACCGCCGGAAGGGTGAACCCCGCCGCCTCCCGAGGGGCCGGGCAGCACCGCCGGGGGGTGGGTCCTCCGGGCGACTCCCGTGGGACCGCTCCGCGGCCGAGGCGGGGAGGAGCCGCCGGTATAAAGCGGCGGGGCGCGGAGGGCGGCGCGGCGTGCTCGGGGCTCCTGCTGAGAGCGGGCGGTGCCCGGGGCGGAGCGGAGCGGGCCGCAGCGCACCGCGCTGTTCTCGCGAGAGCGCCGGGCTCGGGCAGCGGGGCGGGCGGCGGCTCTCGCGAGAGCTGCGGCCCCGGCCCCAACATGGCGGAAGGTAAGGGGGGGAGCCCGGGCGAGGGGCCGGGCGGGGCCGCGGCTGCAGCGGGGAGCGCCGCCGGCCGGGGTGGCTCCCGCGCTCGCAGGGGGCTGGGGGCAGCCACCGTGTGGGGCTCCCGGCGCTCCCCCCTGCGGGAGCAGGTCGGTCAGGCCCGGCCCGCGGCTGGTGGGGCAGGCCGCCCCCTGGGGGGGAACATGAAATGGCGGGGGGGGGGCTCTGCCCTGCCCTGCCCTGCCCTGCCCGACGCCCCTGGGCGTAGGGTGGGCCAGGTACGGGCGCCTTCGCCCGCCCAGAGCGGGGTTTGGAGTAGCTCTGGGGTGCTGTGGGGGGCCATCCCGCCAGCTCCCTCCCGGGGACCCGCCGGTGAGGCCTGTCCCGGGGCTGGCGGCGGGAGCAGGGCCCGGTGCGGGCTGCTGGAGCCTCTGGGGGCGCGGGGGGGGGCTGCGCTGCAGCCTCCGGGGCGCTTGCTGCCGGCAGCCCTTCTGCCAGGTTTAGGCTGTGATGAGATCTGCAGGGCTCCTAGACTGCTTTTGTTTGGGTTGGAGGCTACCAGTTACAGCATTTCAAAATTAATTTAACTGAGGTAATAGGATTTGAAAAAACACTTGGGTCTCTACAGTCCTCCTTGCTTCTGCAAGCAGAAGCTTCTTCTTTTCCTCCCTGGAGGAAACTGAGTCGGCAAACTGAGCTAAAATGCCCCAAGTTGCAAAGGAAATGCAGGCTCTAACTTCTAGTCTTTAGCACAGCCTTCAACTCTGCAGTGCAACTCTCAGACAGTGGTAGAATTTTAAAACCACTTGTGGAAGATTAACTAGGATGTAGCAGGTGCTGGTCTCCTAGCATGCATCAGCTGAGAGGATGCTGCAGTCACAGAATCCCAGGTTGGGAGGGACCTCAGGGATCATCTAGTCCAGCCTTTCTGGGAAGAGCACAGTCTAGACAAGATGGCCCAGCACCCTGTCCAGATGACTCTTGAAGGTGTTTGACTCTTGAAGGTGTTTAACTCTTAACTTTGTGTGCTGAAATACCACTGTTTCCTATTTAGCTGACAAGTCTCTAAGGCTTGCTTTTAAGCCTTAGTGACCCAGTTCTGGTGGGCATCAGATGTTAGAGATGTCTTCAGGTGGTAGAATTTTCCCCACTGAGATCCTAAAGGGCCTGAGGCTCTGGTTCAGGGTCCTTCTCTGCAGAATGAACCTGCAGTTGGTGCAAGTCCTGCTTCAGACATCTGTACTTCTCAATACAAGTAATTCTCTGATCTTTTGGCTAAAGAAAGTACATGACCAATGAGTGATCCTGCATCAACAGGAGTAATAAGCTGCAGTTGTAGCTTTCCCCACTCAATTCCTGATATCTATGTGGAAGGGCTCATTTTGTCCCTTCAAATGAAGTACCTATCTGCATCAACACTCTTTTAGTTAAGAACTGATGGTATTGGATAGTCAGCTGAAAAGTGAAGGCTTATTAAGAAAGGCAGCTTGTCAAACTGTGGGCATCTACTCAGGAGCTGAGTGCTTTTTCTTATGGGAGGTTTGCTTCTGCGTGCAGAAGTCCTGAATTGGATTTATTGCATTTACTAGCTACAAATTGATTGAACAGTTTGTAAAGACAAGAGCTGAGCTTGCTTTTGTAATTTCTGTAAGAGTTCTGTACCACCAGTACTAGAGGATACTAGGTTACATGCAGGCATGGGTGAAAATTGTTGGATTACTGTTTGAGTGTAGAGCAGCAGGAAGTATGCTGTAGGATTTCAGGATGGCTGTCAGGGTACAGGTCATAAGTGTGCAAAAATGAATGAGAAAGCAATAACTTGCACAGCCTTGGGGGTACAGGGGTTGAAGGACTTGAGGAGGTAAGGAAATAATATATTTTTCTGAAGTACTGTACTTGGGTCCCCTTAATAAGTAAACAAAGCTTACTCATATCACTTCTGTGACTGTTCTTGGTGGCTTGGATGGGCAGCATAATGTGTTCCGCTAGACCCTCCCTCTAGTTTTTGGTACATGCTATCTGTCACCTCATTGCTTGTTGCCTCCCTGCTTATCTCTTTGGATTCAGCTATCTAGTTGCCCTTGAGTACTTTTGTGCCTTCTATAAGAAAATGACAGTAGCCTTTTCTGAAGTCTTCTTTAAAGTCTTTGATATGGAACATAAACTTCTGCCAGTTCATGAGGTGCTAGTCTAGCTACGAGAAATCTGTTAACAAATGCTGCTTTTATTTTCTTGCCATCTGTTAACTCTATACCTGGACTGTGAGCTCAGAAGAGGAGTCACTTTGTGTATACCTCTGTGCCAAACCCACGCATCCTGATCACTGATGCATGTGAATTCATGTTTAGCCAGAGACTTAGTGGTACCTTCCAGTAAGGCTGCCTTTTCAGTGTCTGCATGCAAGGATCTTCATTAGATGTGTGTATGCATGTAGTACTTCCCCATTATACTTGGGAGACGGCCAGATGAATGGCAAGACGTAATGTGGACTGGCAATAATATGGGTTCTGTCAAAATGATGGTCAGCTGAGAGATACAGTGGTCATTTTACATTGACTTTTAAAAGTGGTGACACCCTCCCCACTCCTTCCAAATTTGAGGACTGTATATAGTAGCACCATAACTCCCAAGTTCACATCTTTAAACAGAAGTGATGCTTCTGCCTAAGATTGAGTGGTTTTGCTTTTGAAGCAACAGTGCAATATGAACTCTAAATGAACAGTATACAAGGAAAACTTGAGGCTTTGCTCTTTTTCAGTGAATATTGATTAACTGGACGTTAGGTCTCAAATAAGACAGTCCTTATCAATCCCTCTCACTGAGGTTACAGGAAGCATATGCTGTTAACCTGAAAACAAGATTTCTCAAATCTTCGGTTCTTTGAGGTACCTCCACTGCCAGTAGTGATTGTCTTGGCTTGCCCTGGAAGCAGCAGTAATAAGCCTGAGTGTCAGTTATGCATAAAGCTTAAGCTACCATTGTTTGAGGGTTTAAGGTATTTCTGTGTTGTGTCCTACTGACTTCAGAGTCGTTTGCAGCCAATGAGCTGACTTTGGTGAAATGACAGTATTAGAGACGTTACCTTCTGGTACTGATTCTTTATTCCCACCTTCACACACTCATTGCTTGACTGGAGGATGCAGTATTTCTTTAAGGTGATATATGCTACAAGCTTCAGCAGGCAACTTTGTATTCTTAGCATTTGAATTTATATGGCACCTAAAAACCTTGCTGTATGAGCAGTGGTGATGTTCATACACTTGTTTTTGATGTGGTTCTCGAAGTGTCTTTCACCAGTCACTCTTTGGCTCCTGTCAGACTTTTGCTTTCCCTGCTGTAACCGTAGGGCTGGCTTTGTGCCACCAATGACACCTTCCTTATGAATCAGTTGGGAAGGAGCCATTGCTCAAGAAACATGTCCTTCTAGTTCTGGGAACAGTGAAACTGCATTTAGCTCTAGGTTGAAATTCTGCTCTGGTCTTTCTTTCTAACCATCTTTGAAGGTTGGTGAGTATTGGTAGTACAATCCTGAAGTCATAGTGTTTTTCAAGAGGATAAGGAAAGTATCCCAAAGGAGATGGTATCTATTAACTTCTAAAGGACGAAGCTGTTTAAGGAAGTACACCGCCAAACCTGCTTAAGTAGTATTAACTGAAGAGTAAAATAGGGTAAATTACCTTCTGTTTATCCATTACAGTAGTTAAGTTAAATGACTTATGAGGGAGCATTTGCTGCAGCAGGCAATAGAGGAAAGACTAAATGAGGCATTCTATCTGCAGCTGAGCTAGAGAAGGATGCTTTGCCCTGGGGACCTGTGTTGGAACAAGGCCAAGGTCAGCTATGTTGAACTGTTCTACAGAAGCAAGAAGAAAACACTGTTCAAAAGAGCTTGGTTTCTCATTGTTTGTAGTAGTGGCTTACATTTAGTAAATATTTGAGAAGTTGTTGAACAACGAATTCCTGGCTGGTAGGGAGGAATCTTGTAGGAACTTTCCTGCTTAAAATCACTGGTTAGCTTCCAAATTTCTCTTCCCTGCCCCCTCTCATTTTAGGACTGGTTTTGGGTTTGTCCCTTATTTGGAAAATCAACTTAATGATGGGGTGGGAGAGAATGATGGATTAAGCACAATGGTAGCTACATATTGTTTATGTAGCTAAGCCATAAATCAGTATTCATAAGTCGGACTGTTTTTAAGCACCTGTACCAATGTTTCCTTCAGCAGTGAAGCAGAGTTTTTTCATACGGGTGGCCTGGGTTGAGTTCAGTGAACTAATTTACCACAGGATGTTGAAGTGTGGTAGAAAAGCGGGTTCGGCATTGGAATGGAGATTCTTGATCAGGGATCAGATTTGCAGGCGCTGTTGCTGTGCTACTCCTGGGTTGAAATATCTACCATGGACCTGACCCTGCGTAGCGATGCCTTGTCAGTGCAGTACCTCTGATGGAGGAATGTGTGTGTGCCAGTAGTAAGTAGTTTTATGTATTTTTGTCTGGCCTTTAAAACATGGATTTCGGGGAGAATCTGTTTTCCACTCTGGCCATTTCTTAAGGTGTTTCTTGGCTGACAGTGTGAGGGGTTGTAAACAGGTCGGTTAAGTACTGAGGTAGACACGGTACATCAGTAACTGTTCTAATGCTCACTTGTAGTTGATGCCTCAGCTGTCAAGTCAAGCAGCATCTTAACTAAACTGAAAATATGGGTAAGAACCAAAGACTTAGTCCTCTACCCCACCCTAATTCCCACAGTCATGGACTCTGGCTTTAGAAAGCTTATGGCATTCCTGACTAGACAAGGATTCAGGAACCTCCTTTGTAAGTGGCTTCTGTCACTGTTCTGATGACTTTCAATGTGTTTATGGCTAGCAATGATATAAAAGAAAAGGTTTAATATTGGGGGTGGGATGCTCAAGTGGTGTGGAAGAGGAGGGACTTAATGGAGTGTTCCGTGATGAAACTAGATGTGTAATGTGCTTGTAGGGTTAAGTTACCCTCAGATGCAAAACAAAGGTGTGCATGTCTAAACCTTGTGGCAACGCTGTCTGCCTCTGCAGAGGAGGTGGCCAAGCTGGAAAAGCACCTGATGCTTCTCCGCCAGGAGTATGTAAAGCTGCAGAAGAAACTAGCTGATACAGAACGGAGATGTAGTCTTCTGGCTGCCCAGGCTAACCGAGACAATGCCAGTGACACCTTCATCAGTCGACTTCTTGCCATTGTAGCTGAACTTTATCAGCAGGAGCAGTACAGGTAAGAACTCTCCCTTTGGGGAAAAGGGAACCTTTTGATTTTATTGAGTGCAGTAGGTACTAATCTTAGCCAAGGAAAATTCTTTCTCTGCTGCCTGGTGTAAATAGGGTCCTCTGTTGCAACTGCAGTTGGAAGAGCATGCTAAGATCAGGCAGCGTACTGAATCCAATTCTTGAATCAAGAGCTCTTACGAAGTTCATCTCAGAGACTGACCTTTAAGACAAGTTTAAAGAAAACTGTCAGTTTTCACTGTCAACTGCAAAGCACCTTTTGAAAAGAAGTAGTTTAAAACTGATCTATACCTAGTTGATGGCTTAATTACATGATGTATCTTCTACCAACTGCAAAGCTCTCCTTCTTTGAAAGGATATGTCCTTGAAACCAGTTCTATATTCCTGTTGTGTGTAAAGAAGCCCAATTAAATTGGCTTGTCTGGCTGTATGATGTAACAGGTCTTAGTGATACATGTGACTTAGTGGTATAAATGATATTGTGTCTTTGAATCTCAACACAAAATTAGGTTTAATGGTTTCTTTTCCATAGGCACATTAAGGATCACCTTCAGTACTCTAGATCCCTTAACTGACTTAGTTCTGAGACTACAATGATGCATAGCAATTTCTTTGCTGTTACTGAAAGCAGTGCCAATATAGTAAAGGAGTTCTGTCATGTAAGGGAAAAATAATAGTTCTGATTAAGATTTCCTTCCCCTAACATCTCTTCATGAGCCTCCTTCAGAAAAGGCTCTGTGCCTGCCAAGAACTTATTATAGCATGCTGGGTAAAAGGTAGCATATGTCAGAAGAGCTGGATCACTTCAATTCTGTTCAGCCTTTTGAGTTCTAAAGGCATAGAATAGTGGTCTAGTTATAAAAGGAGAAAGGAAGCAAGTCCTAATGCATGTTTTGTGAAGTAACCTATCTGTGTTTTTCACTTTAGTTTACAGCAGTGCTTTGAATTAGAAAATGGTCTGGAAAAGACACCTACACCGTCAGAACACTTACAAGCTATGGGGTTTTAAAATACTGGGGCAGGTACTTTCTAACTATAAAGGATAACTGGGTGTTAGAGGTCAAGATGAAATCAAAGTGTTCTTGACGGCTCGTCTCCTGGGAACTGGGGATTCTTGGAGTCTGCCTTGTACTCAGACTACTGTCAAATGTTGTTTGTTCTCTTGCTGGTCTTGCCTGAAACCATTGGTGCTTAGCTGACAGTATTAGTATGGTCACTGCAACATATATATTTAACCAAGATCGTTGGATTTTCTTATATTCTACAGTAGTTCCCTTGCAGTTCTTTCCAAAATGGTTAGGAAAAAACCGCAGATAATTTAAATATTAATGCCTCATTGCATTTCACCCTAGAAAAATAATTGTTTCGTTTGGCAACATGTTCTGTGTAAGCAAATAAATGTATTCTGGTGTCTCAAATGACTTGAGCCTAAATGTGGGTACCACGACATAGATGCTATGAAGATGCTGAATCCATATGTAGCTAAGCACAGGGGGAGCCTGCATTTACATGTATATGCTTTTTTCTTCTCAGTGATCTGAAGATAAAGGTTGGGGACAAGCACATCAGCGCTCACAAATTTGTCTTGGCGGCACGCAGTGATACTTGGAGTCTTGCCAGCCTTGCCTCCACAGAGGAGCTGGATCTGTCAGGTCAGGCATTGCTTAGTAGTATGGTGCTTAGATGTCTTTACGGTGACTGATGAAAGGGCCTGTTGGGAAAAGGTTTCTTATGTACCTTTCAGACTACTCCTGTCCCCAAAAAGTGGTGCTTAATCCGTTAATTATGGAGCTCTCTCTGAAACATGGTAGTATGCTTGTGAACTTGGTGCTAGTGCTAGTTAAATCAATAATCTACCTTCTTTCTCTTTAATGAACAGGGGTTGAGTGTGGTGGCCTGTTTGTGTTTTCTAAAGTCAACTAAACATAATGGGGGGGAAAAATCTGTATGGAGGAGCTTGACTTCTTCCTTTCTAAGGACAGGGCTTTTTGAGGTAGTATGCATAATTTCTGATGTGTGTCATGGAAATACCTTGCTTCTTGTTAACATGGTGTGTGGGAAATGAATACAAATACTGATGTGCTATTAAAAAGTTGTTTGCTTTAGCATTCTGATACCTTTGCAGAAGAGGTGAAGAGATGTTTTCTAAAAGTCTTCTACAAGATGGTGTTTTGTTCTGCTGTAGCTGTTTCTTTTATGTACTTACACTGGGCAGGGTTTCTGCAGATTGAACCTCTTGGCAGGCTTTTCTTCTGTACTTAAAAGTATAGAAGAGTCTTTTACAATTTGTGAGCAATAAAAACAGGCATGAAGCTAAGCAGGTTTGCTGGCTGGCATGTTGAATATTAAGTGTTGGCCCTACATTCTGCACTTAATCTTATCATGAATCCTAAGTGCAGACAAACTGGAAAGAAGCAAGTCACAGCAAGCTAGTTTATGAGACAGCATAGGCTTTCTTGCAAAAGGTTTTATGGATCTTTCTGCAGCCACAAGAAAATGATGCCAGGGAGTTTAAAAATTGAGCGCTATGCTAACAAGATTATTCAAAAAGCTCTTATGCTAATTGTAGTTTTGTTGCAAGTGGCGGTCTATAGCATTTCTAGCTCCACATCTAAGCTAGTCTGAGAATCTCAAATGTAACTGCAGTCTTGCATGTTTAACAGTGCAAACACAGGATGATGCTTAAAACAATTGCTAGTAAATGATACTTTCCACTGTGTAAAATTGAATTTTTTATAAAATTTAGTAAATGGCACAAGGATTAGCTTGTGAAATAGTTGTAGCAAGCAACAAGCTGTTCCCTGAAAACCATGGTAGTTTTCTTAAGGGGTTCTCGTAAGAACTTACAAGCTAAGGCAGCCTGAATTCTAACTTCAAAATACAGGCAGTGTTTAAAATTGAGTGCTTTTGGAGTTCATGTAATCTGCAGAATTTTCTCTTCCTTAAGAAGAGTAGAAAGATATTAACACAGGTTTTCTTGCTGGGAGGGAGAAAATGAACTCTGATCTCTGCCAAGGCAGAGCTGATATTACAGCTCAAATAGGTTTTCTGACTACAAGTTTGGCAAAAGGTACTTGCTTTATTGAAACCTCCCATTCCTTAGGAGGCAGCCTACATGCTATGCCAAGTACTGTCTGGTACTCTGCAAATAGTCTGGGTAAACCCTCCATGTAAAGCAGATGCTTTAGGATGGGTATCTCAGTGTCTTAAACATGTATATTTGTTTTGAAAACCAACAAAACAGCTTAAGGGACCAATGTTATTTTTATAAATGAATGGTATTTTTTGTTGTTGGTTTGATCTTATCTTGTGGAGTAATTATCTACATCCTTTTAAGTAGCATTGTCACTACTGTCTAGGTGACAATGGCTATTGGGCATGTGCATCTTGTGTCCTGTGGTGTAGGCCTCTAGTTTTCTTGCTGTGTAAAAAACATCAGGCTTGTGATCAGTGTTGTAAACACCGGAAATCACAGAATCCCCTGTTGCTCCCTGTACCAGATGCTGACCCAGAGGTAACCATGGCATTGCTGCGGTGGATCTACACAGATGAACTTGAGCTAAGAGAAGATGATATCTTCTTGACAGAGCTCATGAAACTAGCTAATAAATTTCAGCTCCAGCTGCTTAGGGAAAGGTGAGTCTTGGTATATACAGTGAATCTTCTTGAAGTCTTCAATCTTGTTTGACTAGAATAGCTGCTGGTAGTTGGATAAGACTTTGCTTTTTTCAAAGTCTTGAGGTTTTCAGTAATACAGTATGACATTCGGTTGATCACAGGAAATAAAGCCTTGCAGCATGGTTAGACTAGTAGTTTTTCTCATAGCTTTTATATTTATTTTACAGTTCCTCTCCCAGTCAAACTAGTAACCCTAATTTGGCATTAAGAGGAAGTAGAGATCAGTATATTAGTAACAAGCTCTGGAGAGTTGCAAGAAAGGAATTGTTAACAAAAATGCTAGGAATAGTCAATGGCAAGTAGCTTCCAGTATTAAAATACCACAGGTGAAAAATTTTAAACTTAAATAGCTGTTCTTCTGTGCATCCTGGTGGCAACTTTTATTCATTAAGAAGGTTAACGTAACAATATGATGCTTTGCCATTTTGAGATTATGATTACGTCATTCTAGTAGGGACTAGGTTGTTGAATGTATAGAGTGCTCTAAATAACCAGTTAGAGTTAGTAAGAAGCCTGAATGTACAGATTGAAATTTCAAGTTTTGGGCAGCTTCGAAGCCTTGAATTTAGTCAAAGATAAAGTACCCTTTGATACAATCTCTTGCCCAAGGGGTGTCAGACTGTAGCAGTACATGGCACTGAAACAGATTTAAGTGTGACTCAACGTGAAGCAAACTAAACTGCTGTCACTTCTGACCAAAGAAGCTGACATCTGTAAGGCCAACACTAAAACGGCCTTCAAAGCTTTGTACCAGCCTAAAACTGTCTTCATGTTGTGCTACCTAAACATTCCCCAGCTGTTGTCTGGTCATGGTGGTCTAGTGACAAGTCCATGTACAGTATGCTAGTAGTAACTATTAGATGTCTTGGTAGATGTTTGCACCTGGTGACAAGTATTACCCTTTTTTTGGTCTTAATATCTGCTTGGAGATCTCTGGCATGTTTAACTTCATCTTCATTTTCAGGTACTTGGGTTTTCTTCCCATAAACTCAAACTAATAGCTTCACACCTACAAAGATCAGGTGGATTTGCTGTTAAAGCTTATCCCTTCTCTTTATTAAACGAATAGCTGTATTTGACATGCCTTTTTCTAGCATTGGCACAAAAGCTGCGTGTGATCACTGCTGTACTTGTAAAGATAGAAATCTTCCCTACTTCATAATAGTGAACGAACTGCAGTTTGTTCCCTTGGGAGAACTAGGATGTCTGTCTCCACTTGCAGGCTCCTGCCATGTGTGGTGTTATCATGGGGCCTTAGCTTAGATGGACTCAAATAGGAGTCTGCTCTTATGGAAACTGTCTTGCAGGGCTTTTGATCAAAGTGTTTATGCTGCTTAGCCTTATAGTAAGGCAAGGCCAAGCCACTTTGTACTGGCATCTAGGAAAAGGAGTATATAGGACCCTGTTCCAGCATGGCAGAGTAATTACATTAAAGCTCTTTCCTGACTGCTGAACACTGGCTTTCCTATTTTGACAGATGTGAAAAAGGAGTTATGTCACTAGTTAATGTCAGGAACTGCATCCGTTTCTATCAGACTGCTGAGGAGCTGAATGCCAGCACTCTTCTAAACTATTGTGCTGAGATAATTGCCAGTCACTGGGTAAGTACTGTCAGAAGGAAGAAAAAAAATGTCCGCAGAGTATAGGAACTTAATCGGTAGAGTTCTGATTAACTTAATGTACTGTCTAAGCTCAGGGGTATCTCTTGGTGTGCTGGTATTCAAGCAACCCAGCGGGGATAGGCTTTCCATGGATTCCTGATAACTTTCAGTGACTAAGATGACCTATTACAATGACCCTGTACGTTTGCAAGGAGCAACAGTGTTGATAAAAAGCTGTCAGATCTGCGTGCCCTGACCAATGGTGTGAGTGAAGGGGCTGCCAGGAGTGACTTTTCCCTTCCTATCTGTGTCAGTTATCTTTACAATACGTGCTTTTGATGCTATGTGTTGTTTAGTATTCTCTACAATACTAATTAATAATTATGCTTTGAAACAAAGCATGTTAAATGGTTCCTCTAAGATTTTTGTTGTCTTTAGAGGTCATGTCTGTTGTCTGTCTTGGTGTGAATGTCTTGACTGTGGGGATGTAGCTTATAGCCTGAAGAGTTGTTCTGTTCATTGGAAATACTTCACTGTAAAAAGAATCTTACTTTCCTAAACAAAGGGACTGTAGTCTAGTAAGCAAGTCAGTTGTTTATCACATCTGGGCTCAAAACTGTTTAGAAGTTCATCCATAGTTGGTCTCTATCTGTACAGATCACAAATCCCTGGCCTGTTTTTACTTCTAAAAATAATCCAGGGATGACTTCATCTGCTGAGCTGGAGGGAGTGACGAGGAGTCTTGCAACTGACATGGAAGTTTCATTTGCTCTGATCTGTTATTTTGAGGAAAGTTGGATTAATTGTGTAATTGATTAGCCCTTGAAATAAGACTTGTCGAGAGCAGTGTGTGAGGATTTAGGTTGTTCTAAATCCAAAATACATCATCCAGATGTGGATATTTCTTTGTTTGACTAATGCCAAAACAGAAGGGAGTGCTTTGATATGTGAATATATTAAAGATTCTTGTATCTGAACCTGCAGGTCAGCCACTCTGACTCTTGCTTCTGGCTATTAACTTTTGACACTATCTGGAAATGAGGCTGTTTCTGTTCAGTCAAATGAGTGCTAACTCAAAAATAAGGTCTTTATATTTGAAGCTTCTGTTTACTTTTATTCAGTGTCTTTCAAAGTTACGTGGAGTTGTCAGTCTTCAATAGTTGTAGGCCTTTTTGTCAGAAAACTCTAATCTGTGAATTAACTCCACATAGAGAATTCGTGTAGAGACTAGATGTTAATCTACTGGAATGTCTGGTAAAATGCTAGCTCTCCATCTCTGTAGACAAAAGGAAAGGAAAATTTCATTAACTGATCTTGAAACTAAAATGTAAGATGTAAAACATTCTGAGTGTTTCTTCCTAGTCTTAAAAGGCAATCTTGGATTGTTCCTGCTTGTTACAATGTTATCAAAATGGAGCTTTTAACTGAACTTGTTTTGTGAACTTCATAATTACATTGTGCAATGTCTTGTTTGTAAATAAGAGTATTGCTTACCCTTTTCTTTTTTATTGATTCTAGGATGACTTGCGTAAGGAAGACTTCAGTAGCATGAGTGCTCAGTTATTGTATAAAATGTTCAAGTCAAAGACAGAATATCCTTTGCATAAAGCTATTAAAGTTGAGAGAGAAGATGTAGTCTTTTTGTATCTTATTGAAATGGATTCACAGGTATAGTGAGACTGACTTGATCTGTCTTGTAGAATTTGGTGTTTCAAATAACTACCAGTCTGAACATTGTTATTGATTTTTGTCACTAATTCTTATTTGCATGTTTATCATTGCTATAGCTACTTCTGTGTATGTAGTAGAGGTCTAGCAGTAAAGGCTCCATAAAGATAAAATTTAAAATGTTATGAGTCGCTTCTGTAAACGTCTTGCCTGCAACAGATTATATCTAATAAAATCCAGTACTTGATATCGCTTTGCACATTTAAAGTTGAATAGTATAATAGCCAACTTTGCTGCTTCATGGCAGTTCAGTAAACATCACTTTGAACAAATGCCTCTTTCTTCTATTGAACATTTGAAGTAACAGGCATTTGTTGTGTTTGGATGAACACTCTAAACAACTAGCAAGTAAGTTGTTCCGCAGCAGGGGGGCAGGAAGAATTATTCAAGTATTAATTGTCAAAAATTATTCAATTGGTCCTTTAAGATGCCTCAAATCCTAATTGGAAGCTGGGACTTCAGTAGCAGTACTTAGCACCCTTAGGTGCTAATCCAGTTAGGATTTGAGGTATCTTAAAGGAGTAATTGAATAACTCTTCCTAGTACTATGTTGAATATGCCTATGTAGGCAGCATCTTTTAAGAGCGTACTAGTCTTGTTTCCTGTGAGTTAAACAAGACTTGCAGACAGAACTCCTGTTTTCTCATGGAACAGCCCTCTGGGTAGGCTCACATGTGGTGATGCTAATCTTCTGATTGTTTTTCTGTGTAAGATGCACTTACAAAATGCTAGTGTTGCATTTAGGTATTAGAGCTGAAGGTAGTTGGAACAGACTGTTAAAATATTACGTTGGGTTGGTGGGCATGCTTTTAACTAATGTCAGTTGACTGAATTTGTATTGTAGCTTCCTGGGAAGCTCAATGAATTAGATCACAATGGAGATCTCGCTTTGGATCTAGCCCTTGCCCAAAGACTGGAGAGCATTGCAACTACACTGGTCAACTACAAGGCTGACGTAGATCGGGCAGACAAGAGAGGCTGGAGTCTATTACATAAAGCTATCCAAAGAGGTAAGTAAATAGGATATGAAGCTGTGCTAACTTGCAGTTGTTCCCGGTGTGGAACCTATATTCCAAAGTCTATTCTTTGTAGTTGACACTTCAGTTAGAAAACTGTAGTCAAGGATGAACTTTGTCCTATTTCTTTTTTTTTAAACTTAAAACCAAACAAACTTATTTGGGATCTGAAAGCTAGCCTGTTGGCTGCTGAACTAGACTCATACTACGTGACATCCAGAAGCCATCTAGTAAAGCGTTTTCTGCTAAAGAAAGAAATGTAGGGGCATACTGAGAGCATTATAACTTGACAGCTCAATGTCTTTCTGACAAATAGTTGAATCAAGCATGAGAGCCTAGTTACAAATAAAGATGAAGTCTTTTTCTAGAGCTGGGTTGAAAGCAGCATATCTTTCTTTGTGATTATGGTTAACAGCGAGGGTCCTTGTTGCTGGATAGCAGTTCTAGGAGAGGAAAAACTGACTGGAAGAAGAGGAGGAAGAGGTAGAGGTGTTTCTTTGCCAGTCTGAATATATTCAGAGCTCTGGTGAATAGTAGCATAGTTATCAGAGTGGAGTCTAAGCACAACTATGTGACTATCTTGAGCTGTTTTCCACCTTAGAGTGGAAAATACATTTTATGACACTTGGAGCATGGTAAGACCTGTTTGCCTTGGCCACAGTACTCTGAAGGCTTTGGAGCAGCAGCATCTTGACTTATAGCCAGTCTGGTAGGAGTCTGTAGTGAGTGCCTTGTGCTGCTGGTTGCCTGCAATGACACCTTTGGCAGCTATGTTCCAGAAAGCCAAGCACAACAGGAACCTTACCTGTGACTGGGCCTCGTAGGTATTGTAGTGCTACAAATTAAAAGCATAAGTTTAAGATTCCAAAAAAGCTTGCTGTTAAAAATAGAGGTAGGTTCAGTTTTGTGAGCTCAACATACAGCTTCATTTAATCTCCTACATATCTAAACAGGATAATGCTGGTGTCTGATCCTGTGAATGAATCTTCAGCAGCAGGAGTAGGAGACCTTCTAGGCATAGGTCAGTGTTGTGACAGCTGCAGCCCTACAAAGCACTAGAAGGATTGTGGCAGGCTGCTTTTATATCCAATACTAAGATTTGTCCTCTAGTCCTAATGTCCGCGTTCAGTCTAAGCTAGAGCTCTGGGAGTGAATGCTTGCTTTCTCAGTAACCAAAGCTTCAGTGAATTAATCACTGTTAACAATCACATGTTCTAGAAATTGAGCTGAAGTGAATTGTCTGAACTTGCCACATGATTGTTATTTCTTATGATCACTGGAGAGTGTGGGAATGTCAGATATGGAAATGAGAAAATGGGGATTTTGATTTTTGCTGGTGGAGGTAATACAGCAATCTGTAAAGGCAAACGTTGTCTTGGTTCTCCAGTCTTGCATTCAGGACAAGCAACTTGTTAATATGTCTATTCAAAGTAGTCTTTGGAGTAAGGGGAATTAGAATGACTTTGGGATAATACTCTGCATCTTGGTGTTTCAAGTCTAAGGTTTCATGTACTGAAGTGGGCCTGACCTCTGACAAGCTCTCAAGAGGGAGTCCTTAAAAATACTATGCATGGGGGGATCCTGACTGTGAAGCCCTTACCCTGTATATAATGGGGCATAAACTTTCAAGAGCAAAGGCTGTGTTATTGCTTATTTATGTAGCAATACTGATTAGATGATGACTAACTTCAACTACACACTTTTAAACTGATACCGTGGAATAGTACTCTTTGTTCAAAAACTACTTGTATATTTAGTCTCAAATTGGTCCAAATGTGTGTTAAAGCAGCAATGGATTTGTCTTGGTAGAGGAACTAGAAAACTCACAATCACTATAGCAAATAAACTAGTGCATGAACTTGAGTCACATGTAACCTCTGGGCAAAACACTTTTTCCAAGGGGGTGTTATAAAATATTTTAATCCTGACTTTGCAGTGAAATGTTCTTGAAGTTACCTATTGCCAAGGCATTCTAAAAGCAGACACTTGTATTGGAATGATTGTATGGTATAGAGGGAAATCATGTGTATCCATTTTCTATACTTTATACAAGTCCATAGGGTTCCAGTGTATCCATAAATAACATTTTGTTTCACAATAGGAGATAAATTTGCTGCAAACTTTCTCATTAAAAATGGTGCGCGTGTGAATGCTGCCACACTGGGAGACCAGGAGACTCCTCTGCACCTTGTGGCATCATACAGCCCCAAGAAGCATTTGCCAGATGTCATGGCTGAGATGGCACAGATAGCAGAGTCCCTCTTACAGGCAGGAGCCAATCCAAATATGCAAGACAGCAAAGGAAGGTAAATACTGGGTAAAGTCGGTTATCAGTTTAACAGGTAATGCTGTAGTGATTAGATGCAGCCCACTAAGAACCTGCTCAGGTCTGTCAGCAGAGCACAAGTGATACTGGAAGCAGGAAAGATGAATTCATTAATGCAGTTTGAGACCCATGGGCAGCACTCGGAGGAAAGCTGTGCAGGCTGAATGGTACCCTGTCATTACTAAGCCCAGCTATAGGAAGCTGAGGTGAGTTGGTTGTGTTGGAACACAATTAATTTGCCTCTATTGAACCACTGAACAGCAAGGCAAGCAAACTAAGATGACAAATAGTATTCCTGAAAGGTACCTCTCTTTGAAGCTGTCAGTGAAACTGAAATTATCTCTAAGAGCCAGTATCTGCAGCATGTTCATCTGAAGTGTACGGCCTGTAAACTGCTTTACAGATCAGGCTGGGCTGGCAAACAAGTACATAAAATGATACAGAAGACTTGGAGTATATCAGCTGCTCACTTCTGATAAGTCAAGCTCTTCTGCTTTTTCATTGAAGGTTAGCTCTTACGTTAGTGTAAAGAGTTGCCTACTACTAAATTAATTGGAATCATGTCCACTAAGCAGGTAGATGGCTCTTTCAAGATGTGCTTGTGCCCCTCTCCTGAAAGGAGAGACAAAAGTTAACCCCACTGTAGGGGCATGTTGGTGGCCACAGTCTTAAGCATCTCACTTATTAGTAACGTAACTGTACTTTGCTCCAATTGCAGGACCCCATTACATGTGTCAATTGTGGTCAGGAATGAACCTGTATTCAGTCAACTTCTTCAGTGCAAACAGTAAGTCTCGCTTAAATGTAAAATACACTGAGCTTACCTTGTACAGTGAAGGTATGAAAACTGGTCTAAAACACTTCTATGCCTTTTTGCCTTATTATAAGGCTGGCAGTAGGCTTGGGTTGCAAAAATGTAAAAGCTTTGCATAACTTGAGATGCCAGATCAATGCCAAAAGCCAAGAAGGTTTTGCCCTACTGTAAAGAGGAAGCAAAACTGCACCTCAGTGTTTGTTTTTTTTCAAAGAGGGCTAGGTGAAATAAAGTAGCAGTAACTTCATCTGTAGTGGAGCTAAAAGGAATAAGACGACTTTTAATGTCTGAATACGTTCTTGAGTGTGACTTAGGTGCTGCTTAAAGCCAATACAGGTGACTGCTTAGGGTAATGAAGCAGAATACTTCATTTGACTCTGTTTCTTTGTAGTTGAACTTGCAGTTCTTGTATACAACTTACTCAAATACAAGAGGATTTATTTGCCTCTCTTACATTTAGTGTACCGGGGCCATGCTTCTCCTAGGAGCAATGAGCTTAAATCTGGTAGCCATTAAAAGGTGTCTAGCTTGTTTCAGAGTATTCACAAATCCTCTGAAGTAACTGGAGCTACGGTAGGCTTCTTGGCAAGCAGAAGTTGTCAGTGAGGTATTAGATAAACTAGTACAGCTGTTCAGACACTTGAAACTTAAGCTGCATTGGGGACCACTTTTAAGGTATAAATTGGGGAACATTAACTCTTATTTTTAGACTAGACTTGGAGCTGAAGGATCATGAAGGAAGCACAGCTCTGTGGCTTGCGGTTCAGTATATCACTGTATCGTCTGATCAGTCTGTAAACCCTTTTGAGGATGCCCCTGTTGTAAATGGAACTTCATTTGATGAGAACAGTTTTGCAGCAAGGCTGATCCAACGAGGCAGCAATACAGATGCTCCAGACACAGTAACAGGTAAAACAGACTTGTATTTCTGTGTAGGTGGAAGGCTTGCAAGATAATTGCCTAATCCTCATTCAGCTCCTCAGAGCAGTTAGGTTTCAACAGCATTTGCTGCATAATAAATGGCAGGTGGTAGTAGTTCTACCCAGAGCTGGAACACTGACAGGTCCCAAGCTGAGCTTGACTTGCAGGAAGTGACAGAAAATCTGGACTACTTGCCAGGTCCTAACGTCCTCTTTACAGTTTCAAAATGTGTAATTGCTAAATGGTAGTGCCCAAGACACCCCAGCATTGCAAGGGGACTATTAGTAGATAGGATTTTCCTTGTTGGCTTCAAATTTTAATGTTGTAAGGGTGTGGGAAGGTGCTAGCACACTGTTAGTATTAAAGTGTTGTTAGAATAGGACCCTAACAGTGTTAATCATTTTTCTTTAGGAAACTGCTTGCTTCAGAGGGCAGCTGGTGCAGGAAATGAGGCAGCTTCTCTCTTCCTAGCAACCCATGGAGCAAAAGTCAACCACCAAAACAAATGGGTAAAAGCAGAAACCTATAGACTATAGTCTGAAAGTTTCCTTATTTCTCCTCAGAAATAAGAGAGCTCTCATTGCTAACTATAGCTTAAAGCAAGCTGGAACACCTGCTGAGCCTTTTGCATGTTTTCACATATTTGCTAGTGATCAGACAACTGTGGCATTCTTGTGGCACTCTTTTTTTTTTTTTTTTTTTTTGCAGCATTACCATTTGTCAGCATGCTTTTAACACTTCCCTCAGTGCCTCTTGTAATAAAGACCATAACAGAGGCTAACTCCTGTAGTTTGAAAGTTCTAAGGAGCTTCAACTACTAGGCTTAAGCTCTTCACACCAATTCTTTTGGGCATAGTAGTTTAAAAGCTACTTCTCTTCTGACTTTCATGTCTCAAGCTGTTAAACTGTACCCTGTTTATTAAAGGGAGAAACACCACTGCATACAGCCTGTAGGCATGGCCTAGCAAACCTGACAGCAGAACTTCTGCAACAAGGAGCCAATCCAAACATCCAGACGGCAGAAGCTGTGCTTGGTCAGAGGGATGCATCTTCTCCAACAGCAGAGAGTGTTTATCTGCAAACTCCCCTTCACATGGCTATTGCTCACAATCACCCAGATGTGGTGTCAGTCATTCTGGAGCAAAAAGGTAGGTTTTTCTCGTTCCGGCTGTGGTAATGCTGTAGAGGATCAGTGTGTCAGGATGGTATCTAAACTGTGCTTTGACAAACTACTAATAAAGCATGTTTTCCTGTAAACATTGTTTAAGTAGAGCAATTAGTAAGACTGGCTAAATATAGTCTTAAACTAAAATCATCTGCTTGTTAAGACTAGAAAATTAAGTTGCCCGTAAGTCTTTCTAAATTCTCCACTGTAGAGGATGGACTTGAACACTTCACCCCAGGTTGTATTCTAGCTGTACAAGTAAGATCCTCTTTCTTCCCCCATCAAAGCATCTGGTTCAGGTAAATGTTGGAATCAAAGGCATCTTTCTATGATGAGACTTCTGCCTCCCTAAACTCTTTAAGAGGATTTTGTAGAGAGTAATGCCAGTATTGTAGCAAAGTTGAGACTTAAGTACTGAAATACCAGCAGATGACAGTTTATTAAATGCTACTAGTTCAGCTTCTCCTTTCTAGCAGCAGGAAGGGAGTTTGGCAGCTGAAGCAAGGCCTATTTTGTCTCCTGCCACAAGTGGGATTTAGAGGGAGCAGGTGAATTGGGGAGAATATCCCAGGGAGCTGAGAAGGAGGGATGCTGCTACTGTCTTGCAGCACAGCTTCCATTCTTTGTTCTCAGAACTTGGCATATGCAATCTGTTTGGACATGAAGGTAGAAAGGGGGCTGGTTAAGCCTCTTAGCTGGAAAGCTGAACTTTTTTTAGTGTAAGTATGAAGATCAGATAGTTGTGGCAATACTACCTGAATCCCAAGCAGTATTCAATCAGGGAAACTGAAGATATTGTTCTCAGGTCTTTCAAAGTGACTGCTAAAGGAGCAGCCTACTTCAAAATGTGACACTGCTACTCCCACAGCTTTCAGTGCACATCTGCTGGTCAAGTACAAGAATGCTGTAATTCCTTATGCTTTTTTTCCAGCTAATGCTCTTCATGCTACCAACAACTTGCAAATTATTCCTGACTTTAGTCTAAAGGACTCACGAGACCAGACTGTGCTGGGATTGGCTCTTTGGACAGGTATGTGCCTTCAAAGCAAGAGGAGAATTTACAGAGATACGGAAGCTATGATGTGGATAAGATTTTTAAGACAAAACAGTGGGTGTGTGTTCATGTCCTGGCTTGTGCTGCTGGTGAGAAGTTGTCAAGGAGAGCTTTAGATGATCCTTCAGCTTCTAATACTCAGTGTTTGCATCTGACTTACTGATAGATTTCTAGCCCTACAGCTTCCCTTGTTCACTAGCAGGTAGCCTGGAGCCTCTTACCCACAACTGTACTTGCAGTTCTGCAGAACTGTTCCACTGTGAACTCCCCGGTAGCTTTCATATCAGATCAACATATTTTCTCTTTGTAGTTGACTCTGTTCTAGGTGCTGGTTAATACAGTAATGCTGATCTTTTATAAAGGGAAGGTGAGCTACTTGAAGTAGCTGTTAAGGGAATGAATCTTGAAATTCTGAATCAGAAGATGCTTTCTTGTCTTGAAATGTGGAGGGGAATGGTTTGGGGAAAACTAGATACCGATGTGTGCAGCCAAGTGACTCTTCAACAATATCAGGGCATCATCAAAAGAATGAGGTGATATGTTCACTCCTGAACTTAAGTACAGTCCTACTGAGCTGGAAACAGTAGCTGTATGGGGGATGACAACTCATACTCTGGATTTAAGGAGGCTGATTGCTAGTGATGTTGCTCTGCAGGAGTGCTAGGTGTCATCCGTATGTAACAACCAGCTTTACTGTCCAGGCTTGTCACTTTCCTTTCCAATGAAAGGAAACCAAAATGTAGCTTTCTCCTTACCATTGCCCTTATCTGCTTCTGAGTTAAAGGAGGAGGAACTAAGATAAAGATCTAATACAGTAATATTCAAGGGAATAGCTTATGAATGTAATACCAAAGTTAATATGTTGGACAAAGGTCTGAAGTGATATGAAGGATTAAGCTAGGTACAGTTAAGGAGGAGTCTGCTACATTTAGATTGGCAGAACTAATGGGAAAGCTTTGCCCTGTAGCAGACCATATCTTGTGTCTTCAAGCAAAACCAAAAGGGCTCAGTAATCAATATTCAGTAAGGCTGTCAATGAATATTCAATCTGGGTAGAGCCAGAGTTGGCTTAGCTCATATATGTAAATTTTAATAGGTTCTAGTATTGATTCAGTGTCTCTTACTGTAATTACTGAAAACTGAAAGCTTGAACTTTTATCTTCAGTGTTTCTTTTATAGAACCAAAGGTAGAATACTAATGAGCTTTAACTCTAGGCATGCACACGATAGCAGCTCAGCTGCTTGGATCTGGGGCGTCCATCAATGACACAATGTCAGACGGGCAGACTCTACTACATACTGCAATACAGAGACAAGACAGTAAGAGTGCACTCTTCTTGCTGGAACATCAGGCAGATATAAACGTCAGGTAAGATCTTAACTGACACAACACTGAACTGGATATGTATTTAGGAGCGGGTGGGGATGACTGTCTTTATGTAATGGCTCGAAGTTGGTTTCAAATAATGACTTGTGCATTTAATGCCATAAAAAGCAAACACTTGTTATGGCTGAGGGTTTACATATGTGAACTTGGACCTACATATAGCTCCATTGGTCAGTACTTCCTCTAGCGGCTGCAGAGGGAGATGCCACTTAATTCTAGGTAGAACAGAATCCTCTGTAACAGGCTCTCAAGTCCTAGGGGCATGGTACTGAGCTTATATCGTCTCATCTATTTGCCAGTTTGTTGGAGCTGCATGTTTTCTTAATCAGATGTAGCTCCAGCAACAAGATTCTGATAGAACTTGCCTCCTGAGCATCATCTAGTCTAACATATCAGTTTGTCTGAACAAAGCATTTCTCTGTTTGTGACTGACAGGTTGTCTTTGAAATTTGGTGGGCTCTACTGTAATGAGTGTCATGGGTACAAACTGCCTCATACCACTGTTCTAACTTCAGTTTCTTAACAGTTGGTATTTCTGACTGTTGCTTGAAGTGTTACCACAGTGCAGACAAAGCTGTTCACTTCTGTGGCAGTAAGCTTGCTCTGAAGGAACTCTGTTCGAGTAATGGCCGCACTTAAGGAAGTGGCGTTATCTCTGAGCTAAGAACACTAACGTGCTTTTCAAACTTCAGAAGTCAATCACTTTCTACTAAAGTGGGGGGAGAAAGAAAGGTAAACTATGTAGCTGTGATGAAAAACTAATATGTTGTGTCTGCTTGCCTGCAATGATAAGGTCTTACCACAGCAAAAATACATGCATGAGGAGATAATTCTTGGCTTTGCCAATAAACTACTGTAACATGAGACCTCACTATATTGCAATAGTAACACGCATCAAACTGTACCTATTGCAGAACACAGGATGGAGAGACTGCCTTGCAGCTAGCTATAAAAAATCAGCTCCCTCTTGTGGTTGATGCTATTTGTACCAGGGGAGCAGATATGTCTGTGCCAGATGAGAAAGGAAATCCTCCTTTATGGCTTGCCTTAGAAAATAACTTGGAAGATATTGCATCAACTCTGGTAAGACTGTCAGCTGACTTAATTTAGTCTCACTTTGGCCCTTTGTTGCTAGCAAAATGCACAAATCAGCAAAAAGAAACTCAGTGCATGAGAAGAGTAGTTCTATACCACTGTTCAACTTCCACAGCTTTTTCTTCACCAGAAGTTTATTTTTCTTGGGAAATCTTTTATAAACACTGTAGTCTGTATAGCCAAATAGCTTTTAGCCACTGTAATAAGAGTATAGAATATCCTATCCAGATTCCTAATTTTGGAAAGAATAAGGATTTACTAAAAACATCAATCTGTAGCGTACCAGGCTTGTATAACGATATGTGTCCTGAATAATACTGAACACCCATATCTATGCTTTAGACTATGTGCTGGTTTTTATTGCATCTTGAAGTTCCATCAGGAAAGCCTTTAAAGGCTTATTTACTTTTAAGACTACTTACTTTCAGGTGTAAGTGATGCAGCAGGAGATTTCTTAGGAGGCATAAGTAGACCTTATGTCTCCTTTATAAGGAAGTTACTTGAAAGCTTTGTCTCTGATATCCGGTTATTGTCTCTAGCAGACAACTACTTAAAAGCTGTGCTGATGAGCTGAGAAATACATCTTGTAACTGTACTTGACCATTTGTGCTGGTGTTGGATAAGAATCTGTGTGAGCACTGAAACTACTCATGTATAAACCTTGCAAATAGTCTGTCAAGACTTAAGTGCCACATTGCTTGAGTAAGTAGTTCTGTGGTAGAAGAACATAAATATTAGTTTTTTCCAGGAGCAGTATTTCTATCTCTGATTCACTGAATGTATAGGAAAACAAGTAAATGGGCCAGACTTTCAAGTAACATCAGCAGACATTGCATTTGGCTCACTTTAGGCACTTTTCACTGCTGAAAGCGAGGTAACCATTACCCAAACTTGCTTAAGAGGTCTCTATTCGGACCATATGAATCAATATCTGAACTTGTAGTAAACACTACCTAATTAAGTATTATATAGTAAAGCAATAGAATAATGGTCCAGAGGACATTAGTTTCCTGAAATTCAATGACTGTCACAAGGACAGATAAGGCATCTCAAATTTTATCTCGAAGGGATAATGTTTCAGAAGCATTAGTCAAAGACTATATGAAGTATAGGAGCCTGCTGGAGAGGTAAAATGTCACTGCCTCATTTTGCTGCTTCTTCCAGGTTAGACATGGCTGTGATTCAACCTGTTGGGGCTCGGGACCAAGTGGCTGCTTACAAACTCTTCTTCACAGAGCTATCGATGAAAACAGTGAACAAATAGCATGCTTTCTTATTCGCAGGTCAGACCCCCTTCTAAAATACAAACTCTCTAACGTGCATTCACATATTTTCCTGGCATAAATTAATTGAATGCTATTTTGGCTAGTAACTGGTATGTGCTTCACTAGACTTTTGGTGGGTGGGTGGCACTTCTGGAAGTCTGACTAATCTTACAGGCACATTCAGTTATCTATATTAGCATCATATTCTTGATGACAAGAGGCAAACTAAACCCAGGAGCTTGTGCTTATGTAGAATGTGATAGTAGTTGCAGGATCAGCTCTTGCAAACTTTTTCTGACCAATGTTTGGAACAGTTTAAATCTGGATTAAATGTAATAAATTCATTGTGTTGTATTTGTGTTAGTGGTTGTGACGTGAATAGTCCCAGAAAGCCAGGCCCGAATGGAGAGGGAGAAGAGGAAGCTCATGATGGACAGACACCCCTACACTTGGCAGCCTGCTGGGGGCTAGAAGAGGTGATCCAGTGCCTTTTGGAGTTTGGTGCCAATGTCAATGCTCAGGTATGTAGAGAAATTGTGCACAGTTTCTTTGAGGTTGATTCTTTGCCTCTAATGTAGTGAAAACAAACTGCCCTCTTAGCTGTGTATTTTGCTTGATAGGAAAAAGGACATCCTTCTACTATGGCTGAGCCAATGTGATGACTGGCTGCAGTTCTGCTTTCTTTCCTGTCCCTTGTTACCAGATCAAGTACTTACCTGCCCCTATGATGGGTTAATTCAGGAAGCTGTACTGAAGGAAAATAGTGATGCAGAAAACTTCTTGCGGTGTTAGTTTTCTGATGTAATGATTGGAATTCAACTCCTTTCTCCCTAGTGTGAATTGAAGGCAGGAGTAGGGCTGTATTCTGCTGCAATTAATCATTAGATCAACTGTATTGTAAAACTACAAAATACTCTACTTCTAGTATGTTTAGGAAGTGTCTTCAGTTACTGAGTAAACTGAGGTGAGGTAACAGAGTTACACTTCATTTTTGATTATACAGTAATCCTTAAACAGAAGCTTGACAAATAACAAAAGGAATGAATGCGTAACACGTCTAGGTCCTGGTGCTATTGAAAATGACATCAAAATGACTGGCAGAACACATAGCCACAAAGCAGCCATGACTGTGAACTGCTGCTTGATACAGACAAGTGATTAAACACTTATTTGAATCTGCTAGACTTTGATATACTGTTTGCATAACAAGCACCTGATGCTGCTCTGTTTTTCAATGAGGGAACTTCAAGTGTTTAGCTTCCAGAAAACTTAGTGCTAGTGCCTGAGAGTCAAGCTAGGGAGATATCTGTAGTGCTGAATCTATGGAAATGATACCTCAGGTTTGTATACTGTGGTCTGTACATTGTTCTTTCAGATAAAAACTGAATTCTACAAATTGTTAATGCTATAAAGTATTAATATCAAATACCTCAAACTAATATTATAGTTGGAAGGCATTCTCTTGGAATACCTGTGTATGGTCCCGAATGCTCATCTCTGTCCCAAAAACGTCTGACTATGAGTAATGTTACTCTGAGCTACTTCAGTGGCTATATAGCAAAGGATTGAGGTCAGCCTATTTAGAGAAACAAATACCAATTTTCTTCACTTACACTGTGGATTTGTGCTCCCACTGCAGCTGTTTGGTGTCACAGCTGGGCATATCGCAGAACTAAACCAATAAGCTTTCTCTACTTTTCAGACTTAAGGAAGGGTTTGTGTATTCCTGAACCTTCATATAACAAACTTTCTGGTTTCCTTCTAGGATGCAGAAGGAAGAACTCCAATCCATGTTGCTATTAGCAACCAACATAATGTTATCATTCAGCTTATGATTTCACATCCAGATATTAAGCTAAATGTACGTGACAGGCAAGGAATGACTCCCTTTGCATGTGCTATGACATACAAAAATAACAAAGCAGCTGAAGCTATTTTGAAGAGGGAACCAGGAGCTGCTGAACAGGTAAGCTGGGAGTATTCAAAGCATGCTTGTTGTGTTACTGCACTAGTTGTGATAACAGGTATTCCCCAGGCAAATCCTGCTTTATCCTTTTATGGCTTTATGTGCAGTGACGTTTGACAGATGCCAGTTTTCTGAAGCAGGATTTATTAGGAAACTGTAGGTGTATACATGCTATGTGTGAGTAAGGACATGAAGGATTAGTTTCTTATCAAACCTTATCTCATGATGTCAGTAGTAAATTCAGGAACAGGCATATGTTATGTGTAAGGAGAAAGTTCTAACTCTACCCTCGTCTTCTGCTGGACTAGTATGAAAATCTATTATGCAGCTTTCCTAAAGCTATCCAGAATAGAAACCCTGACCTAAAATAACTGAATAATAGATGTTGTGCTGCACTGCTGAACTATAAAACCTCCAACTGTATCTTCAGGCTTCTGGAGTTGACACTTCAGGCAGCTGTTCAGGAGTTTCTTCCTACCCTATGTAAGTTTAACCAGTAATGAAAATATTTGAGTGCTTAGTGAGCTGTTGTAATATATCTAAAACATGGTTACAAATACAGCCAGTTCTAAATATGCTTTAACATCAGCTTCAAGGCAAAGATGAACAACAATGTGCACTTTGTATTAAGCCAAAAAATGAATATACTTTGCATCAGTGTGGCAGGATTGCATGTTGCTTGTTTCAGGTGTTAACTGCCAGATTGACTCAAGTTTGTTTCATTTAACTGAGTTTATCATTAACTGCTGCTCAGTACTTACTACACAGCTGTTAACCTTTTGTCTGTCATACTCTCTAGTGTGTGGTCAAGAAATGACAAGTTTATAAAATAGAAATAAAGTAGTCTGAAGCAGACTAGAGTGAGCAGTCGCAGCTGATAATTTCAGTTCAGCTTATTTGATAGTCACATCTATCAAATAAGTCCCTAATGTCAAGCAGAGAAAAGAACAAGGCTCTACAGTTTACCTTAAGTAGAGGGGGCAAGTATCTGTTGATGAAAATGTCCTACTACCTAACAATTTGCTGTTCTACAGAAATAATGGATTTCATTTTGCGTGCCCTTTCTGCCACAGGTTGATAATAAAGGTCGGAATTTCCTACATGTAGCTGTTCAGAACTCAGACATTGAGAGTGTGCTGTTCCTGATAAGTGTACAGGCTAATGTAAACTCTCGGGTCCAGGATGCCTCCAAACTAACACCTCTCCACCTGGCTGTACAAGCTGGCTCAGAGATCATTGTGCGTAATCTGGTATGTACTGAAGAGTCACTTTTTTCCTCTACTTAAAAATGCCCATTCTGCCTTACTGCATGTTGTGTGGAGGCTGGAGGAGTGAGTCAGCTGAAGGTGACACCACTTTTCCTGAGACGGAACTCAGACCTGCATGAAGTTCCCTTAGCTTGTGCTGTTAGCTGAGCTGCATCAGTAGCCTTTGTACGAGAATGTTTGATTTGCAGCAATCACTACCTAGTGTGGCTCACGTTGAAGGAAGAACTTTACCTTGCATTTTCTGCAGATTTGAATGTGAACACAAGTTGCAGCAGCTCAGCATTGATAGCATTTTATATATGCTGGAGGCCTAGAAGTATCCCTGTACAGCGGAGTCTTGTATGCTTCATTTGCAGAAATAAGCTGTTGGCTAATAGCCCTGAAAACATCTTTGAACATATCCCTTCTTGCATCTTGACAGCTGCTTGCAGGTGCCCAGGTGAATGAACTGACGAAGCATCGTCAGACTGCTCTTCACTTAGCAGCCCAGCAAGATTTGCCCACAATTTGTTCAGTCCTTCTGGAGAATGGAGTAGACTTTGCAGCTGTAGATGAAAATGGAAATAATGGTAAACATCTGAAGTTCTACAATAGATGCAAATACTGCAGTAGGTCTGTTAATGGTATCTACTAGTGGTAGAGCCCACTGAATGGGTTCACTCTTCAAAGGTGAAAAAGAATGAAAGTCCAAGAATTTAAAGCTGGTGGAAGGAGTTTTGCACAGGGAAGGCGGGACAAATGGAAGGGAGTGCCTAATTTTATCAGGCTGTACTTATTGCTGACACTAACTACTTCAGATTCTTGAAGCTTCTCTTTTACTTTTCAGCTCTTCATCTGGCAGTGATGCATGGCCGTCTAAATAATATCCGGGTCCTCCTCACAGAGTGCAATGTAGATGCAGAAGCCTTTAATATTAGGTAATTGGTCTTAACAGACTGAAAAAAAAAAAAAAAACCAGTCTATTTTTGAAATATGTGCCGGTATGACTAGATAAAAAACCCCAAAGGTTTGGACTATAGTATTTCTACACTAATATTACGGTGAAGTGTGCAAAGCATGCGGTGTCTAAATGGTGTGGAAATTATGCATACTAAGAAAAGGAAGTTAAAGTAGGCAGCTGTGGGTGATGTACTGAGTTACTTAGGTGTAGCATTGTTTTGGTCTGAACCAAACTTGAAAACAAGGAGAGCTGGATGAGTAACTGCAGTAGCAAGCAGACTTTGATCAGGATAACGAACTCTTTTCCCCAGAGGCCAGACACCGATGCATATTTTGGGACAATATGGGAAAGATAATGCAGCAGCCATCTGTGACCTCTTCTTGGAGTGTATGCCAGAATACCCTCTAGACAAACCTGATGCTGAAGGAAACACAGGTAGGTGAGATTCAATAGCTATGGCACTTGAAAGTCGCTCAAGTTGTATTAATGGTCTGTCACTCTTAAAGCTGGAATAATTGGCAGTAGTATGTTAAATACAGTAAGATGCAGACATTACACGGAAACTTAAAAGACCTAAATATCCTACTCTGGACTGAGTGGAATGCAAGACCTACCGCTCTGTTAGCAGGGAAATGTCTGGCTTTTATATTTCAGTGCTCCTGTTGGCTTACATGAAGGGAAATGCAAACTTGTGTCGTGCCATAGTGAGAGCTGGGGCTCGTCTTGGAGTTAACAATAATCAGGGAGTCAATATCTTCAACTACCAAGTTGCTACAAAACAGCTTCTTTTCAGACTGCTGGGTAAGTACTACTTGCTACAGTTGGAAAGTGTTTCAAGCTCATGCTTCTGAAATACTTTTGTGGGGGAAAGAACTCTGGACATCTGACTTAGATGACAGTAATTTCAGAGGGGCTGAACTTCTGAATATTACACTGATTTAACTGGGGGTAGAAATACTAATTTTTCTCATGATCAGCTGAAAAGTTACACGATTCAGACCTGCCAAACTTAATATTTAACTTTTCTAGAAGGATAGACTTGGAGGCTCATGGTTGGTGTCATAGTCTAATGTAGCTTAAAACCTAGATACTGCTTTTTAACTTGTACTGTATAGTCACTGTGGAGAAAGGGGTGTTGATGAAAGCAACTCGACATTGATTTAACTACTCTCGCAGTAGCTGCAGTCTTGTTTGTGGACAGCTATACTGGATGCAACCTAAAACTGGAAAAAGCCGCCTTAATGTTACAGGGTACTCGAGGTGTCTGAGCCCATTTTGTCTTTACATTTTTGCCTCTAACAGATATGCTGACAAAAGAACCCCCTTGGTGTGATGGCTCCAACTGCTATGAATGCACTGCCAAATTTGGAGTTACGACAAGAAAACATCACTGGTAATATGACACATCTTGCTGTGGTTACAAGGAAATGGATTTGTCTTCCAAATGTAGCTAGGGTTGTTCCTTCTGGTGGTTTAAGAAACCGTCCATGTTAATGTAGGTGTCTGACCAGTAATCCTGCTGAAATGTTCTGCCCTGTCCTAGATCAGTAACCTGTGGTCCGACTAAAATCATACCTTAAGCAGTTTGTGCACTTTATATTCTGGAAATGAGAAATCATGTTACAGTTTCAGTGGTGAAACAAAGAATTTAGATCCTGACTTCTCTGAAACAGGTGACAGACTTGGGCAGCTGCTGCCATCTTAGGTTAGGGGTGCTGTTTGTGATGTGGAAATGACTGAAGATGCTGGCATGAGTTGCTCTTGTGTAGACATGAGTTGCCTTTTCCTAGCTAGTCTGAATTTCCACAAATTATGCTGGGTTAGATGGATGTTAAGCTGAGATTTTTCTTAGCCCAGTGTTCCAGAGAAACGAAACGTGCATCAGTTGAAGTAGTACTTGGTGACTGACTATTATAGAAGCAGCATGTGCCTGTGGCATTAGTACTCAATTGTTATATGAGAGAGATCAGAAGATACAAGAAAACGCAGCATTTAAATTGCTACTGTACCTTTTTAGTGATATTATCATTGATAAAGAATATCAGAGTAAACGCCTGGTGTTCATTATGAGTAAATTCACTTTTCTCCCACCCCTCTTCTATCAACAGCCGACACTGTGGACGCCTGCTCTGCCATAAGTGCTCAACAAAGGAGATTCCTATCATAAAATTTGATCTGAACAAGCCAGTTCGAGTTTGCAACATCTGCTTTGATGTCCTGACTCTGGGAGGAGTCTCCTAGTATGCTCTGGAAGTAAAGGGATTCCCAGTCAGTGCTCCTGACAGCAGCTCCGCTTACAAGCCCTCTGGATAGGGAAGAGGAGGCCTATAATTGTCTCTGCAATAGACTGAGCTAATTAAGGACCCTGTTATGATATATTCTGGTATAAATGACTTAGTATGACTGTAAATGTATTGGGCTGTGATAGACTTCACTAGGAATTCGAGTGGATTGTTGAAACAAGTGAAAAGAATTTAGACCCTCTTCTAATTGCAGTGGGATATGGAAGCTAGAATTGTTAGGCTGATGTTTGAATCGACATAAAACAGGTCTGTCCTTGACATGGTGCTTTGCACTGAGCAACTCTATTAAGTCCTGTGGCTTTCAGGCTGCTTAGTAGAGATGGCATTAAGTTTCAGGGTAACCAGGTACCTTTTCTTTGCTTTGTCTTAAATAGAAATGTCTCCCTTTCCCTTCTTGTGAAGCTAGACTGAGCTGTTGCAACCACTATTCGCTTCCAGAAACTCTTCAAAAATGGGATTAGTTCTAAGCATAGCTCAAGAATTGTGGCCTTATGATAGAAAGCTTTACAACATCTGATGCAAAGCAGTCAGAATTGCAGATCCACATCTTGATACCTCCTCAGTAAATGTCTCATTAGCTTTAGCATGTTGAAGAGAAGTGCAGGATTGTTTTAGCCAGTGAATACTCGTTTGTATCTGCTAGAGCTGTCAAAGTCTACTTTGCACTTTGATATTTACATTGCTAGTCCTTCCAACTCATGAAACTTGTGTAAATGACCGTAAGTGTGCTGAAAGGCCTAAGCATATGCTAAGTGGAGAAACACTAAAACTGATTAAGTAGTCTAACTTGCAATACAGCAATAAATGCTGAAGTGCATTATGAATCCCATGAGGGAGAGTAGCACTTTTCTTTGGTTTCAAGACCCTGGTTAACTGCTGCAGGAGAGTCAGTAACCCTACCAGTGTAGAATGTGCTGCACCTCTAGATGTTAAATTTGGGTCCATTTTCAGCAGGATTGCTGGTGAGTGGGAGTGTATTTGGAGGCTTCCTATTAAGATTAAGCCTCTGGCCTTGAAGGAAGGCTTCTGAACTGGCAGTGTGGTGTCAGACACTTGGATTAAGCTGCATTATTTTAATCTAGGCTGGTTGTGCTCTCTTAAACATGCTGAATCTATAAAAATCTACCACCACATTGTCTATGTAAACAGGAAGGTACTTGGCTGATAGACAGGGTTGTGATTTGGTGGGCAAAGGCTTCAGTCAGGAAAAAAACCGTGTACTTAAGCAAAACTACATGCCATGTTAAGGCTGTTTTCATCCCAAGAGATGAGCCTAACTTAGACTCAACTCAGCATTCCTCATCTCTACTCCATGAACTGGTATGCATTTATTTAATGACTGTTATCTCCCGTGTACATTAAGAACAAATTGGTGACACATTGCCCTGTTTGGAACAGTGACTTGTCAGTCTTATAGTGAGATGAGACGATAAACCAGACTGCTGCTTTTATGGGAGGCTCACTTGAAAAAAACCTCAAACTTGTACAAGAAAAGAATGGGAGAGGGTGTAACTGCTGACATTTGCACGATGAATTTCACGTCAAGTCTCACTTATCTGCACTTTGATCTTCCAATATGCGTATACGATAACTGGAATCTCACCCTTGTAACACTAGAGGAGAATAATGGATGATAATACAAATTTGCCTCACTGTTTTAGTGTCTGCTGCTGTCATGTTCCAACAGAATGCCCTGGGTAACACAACTGGTCCCTGTAACACAGTTACTAGTACAAATGGTGCATCTCTGGCATTACACTCTAGGTGAAAGCGGTGGAAAATAATGGTGTCTGAAGCATTTAGCTGCAAGCTAGTTCAGTGTTTTCTGAGTGAAATAGATGATGGAAAACATTGTACTTCTAGTCCATTGCTTTCTGATGTTTCAGAATATCACTGGCTGCAAGTCTCTAGCAATGAAAGATAATGATGGAAAGTACATTTGGTGAAAGAAGTCTTGACTATAGTGTATCCCATGATAACATGTTGGCTTCCTTCTTGGTTTGGAGCTGCAGTGCTGTGGCGCGGTAAGCGTGTGCTCAGAGTACTGAAATGCAGTGGTAGAAGAGTGTTCTTCCAAGGCCACAGCCTCTAGACTTCAACCTAATTGGAAAACTGCACAACGTGTAATAGCTAAAGCATTTAAACATCACGTTTTCAGTGACTTCCCTGATAGAAGGGGCAAGGGAACAACGAGCTCAGTTCTAAGAGAATAAGCAACCTTTTAAATGATATAAAATGTAGATCTGTCATAATTTAGCTTAACTGAATGGCAAGTTTAAGGCTGGCGAGTTGCTCTTTTAAAAAGTAGACTATTAATTATAACTACCTGAAACTCTGTGAAACCATATATGATGCTCCTAGTTTGCTTTTGACAGCCAATACTATACCAGCTTTCTTTCTGACGGAAGTCTGAAAGGAAAGTTAAGGTTATCAATAATGTACAGCCTGAAGTGTTCATTAAATCTAAAGCAACTAAATTCAGCAAAATTGATCATTTCAAAGTGCCTTTGAGATAGTTTCCTTCCAGCCAACTCTAAATAGCTTTCTGCCAGAGTTAAAGAGGAAAAGCTCACAACTTGACCCGAAACCCAAGTTAATTCTGTTCTAGCTCTTCTACTAAGGAGGTTGACCCCACCAGACAACTGGGGGGGCTCAGTCTATGCTCTGCCTAGTGTTGGTCTGAACTCTTAGACCTCAGATTTTTTGGGGGAGTTTTGCTGGCAATGCTCTGCTGCAGGGTACAAATGTGAATGGAGGCACTTGGTGACGTAGTAGTGGTCAACACATTTCTATCTCCATAAACAACTGCTTCTCCTTTTTTTTGTAGCATACTACAGTTGTGACCAAAAACCCCACCCCTCTTACCCCTGCTGTCTCTAAGTGGTATCTACTAACTTGAGCCTCAAGTCTGCCAAGCATTGAACAGAAGGGTAAATGGAAAAAAAAACATCTCCTGTCCCTGGGAAGTGATGCTGTCAAACCGGGCTTCAGGCACTTCAGGGCTGGATGGGAAGTCTGTGGTGGTTCATACTGTAGCTTTTTGTTCTTAGACTGGATTCCTTTTGACTGCAGTCATCCAGCACTCTTACACAAGCACAAAATGCAGTCTGGCTAAAGTTTTAATGTGTGTATCTGAAAAAGGCGTAGTCACTGTTTCACGCCACTAAGTGGAGTGAGAACATTAGTGTTGAAGGTACTAACAGAGCGTAGCAAGCTGCTGGCTAAAAGCTGACAGATGCCTTAATGACTTCCTGCGCTGGAGATCAATGGCTTATACAACTTCTCACGTAGTGCTTACAAATTAACAGGTAACAATGAGAGGCCAAGAATGGATTTTTTATGGTAGATCAAATGTTAATAGGCAAGTCCTCTTTTTCCTGTAACCAGCAGAGTTGGGTAAAATCAAAGCATGTATGAGTGACAAAAGTAACTCTGAACCTTCTACTACCCTCTGTGAAATAGAAAAGGAAGTCTTAGAACAATGGCATTTTATTTGCAATGTTTGTCTGGAGTCATTGTAAAAATGTATTTTTCCAATATGCATTACTTTGTTGTGTAATGATTCTACTTGTAATAAAATGTATAACTAGATAATGCATCGTGAGGTGGAAGCCTTGTTAAGAAGGTAGCTTCTCCTGTAGCGCCAGCTGCCCCTCTGCAAGCTATCCCTTAGAAGCCACAAGGAGAACCAGGGCTCTAATACTCAATTAGGCATGACCACTTCAGTCTTGGTTCCAGAATTATTCCAGGTATTCATTTCAATGTTGTGGAACTGCTACAACTGTTCTTTCGGCTGACAGGGTCTGGTCTTCTAGTTCATACCATATAGTCATCTTCAATGCCTTATCCTAGATGTGTTGATAATGGTTCTTAGGAAACAGTCCTAACTTCCTGCAGGCCAGAGCTGGCTCACAGAGAGAACCATTGACCTGGCCCTGCTGAGCTGCGTTGTATACTGGTGGGCAGCTTAGCCTCCTCGAAGGGCGTGTAGCTGCTGCAGCTTTACTTCAGGAAAAGAAAAGCTCCAGTGCAATAGCAAAACCAACCAAAACATCCTTGTGAGATTGTGATGCATCAGTCTTTTATTAATAAAATTTACTGAAGTACAGATGAACAGTGAGCTTTATTAGAGCACTCTCTAAGTTGACTTGACCCCTGTGTAACTATCGCTCTTTTCTTCCCACCTTTTTTTTTTTTACCTTGGGAGAATCTGGCTGAGCTCTTGAATTAGAGTAGAAACAAGATAATCTTGGAGCACCTGAGGTCAGGGAGGGGGTCTCCTTGTTTGCTTTAACAGATGACTTATTCCTAGTGCAAGACAAACTTCCCACCCTAGTGTTTCTAGACACGAAACTAAGGAATAAGCTGTGACTTGGTTTTCAAGCAACCTTATCTTAAAGCAACACCATCCCATTTTGCCTTCCTGCAGCTGCTTACTTGATTTTTGTGTAGCTCAAGATCAAAACCATCCCCTCAGCCGTTCAGCACTATCTCCATAGTGCTCAAGTGCTACAACAAGATGAAACTTGCTGAGAAGTGACGTGGCTGATACCCCTTCCCTAGGACTACAGCTGGTGACACTGCCTGGCCCTTATAAACTACTTTTTAAAGTATTAATAATCTGGAATTTGCAGCAACATTTAAAGCCATTTTAAAGACACTGATCAGTTTGACCCCTAAGGGCAAGCCCTTGTTCAAGATGATGTGTCCAAAAGCAAATGATGTGCTGACACTTGCAATGCCTGCTCAGTTGTGGAGACGACGAAGCACTGCTCTGCAGCTCCCAGAGGTGGCACAGGCCTGTAGCTGAGTTCAGGTCTAAAAGGGTGACTGGGGGCTTGAACACGGCGTGATGGAAATGGCTCTGCTGCTGCTCCTCCACACACACAACTTCCACTGATGGCTGGTGAGAGTCGGCATATCTGCCTGAAAGTGCCTTGGAGGACTTCTCTTCAAGGTATGGTGGAACAGAAACACAACAGAACCAGGTTAAACCCACAACCCCAAACATTTATTACAGTACACATGCACACATATAAATTCCTGCATGGTTCCCATCCACGGCAGCTGTAGCCTCACCTAAACCTCATAGGCGAAAAGTGCTCTCATGGGTCCTGCTGCCACTGCAATGAAGTGATTACTCTTGCTTTGAAGCAGTGCTGCCACACCTCCTGTAATCTCACTAGTTATTAATTAGTTACTTAGATTTGTGGGACTTTCTTTAGAGGTGCTGGTAGCTCAAATTAATGAGTTTATAAATGCTTCCTGGCTGTTTATAAATAGGTGGCAGCTGCCTTAAGGAAAAATGAGTGCAGCTCAGCACAGATCTGTGCCACTGCTGGACTCTGTGCAATCTGGGTGTCTCGATGCTGCAGCTACACCAGAAACTAATTCCAACAGCAGACTCTACCAAAACCAGCAACTGCTTCCCTGCAGGCTGGGGTTCACAGCACCCAGGCCCTACGCAGGTACTCCCTTGGCCTTTTCAGCCCCACAGAGAAAGGGTAATAACTTGCCCTGCTCTTCTGGGAGTCACTCACATTACTGAATTTTGCCAGCTATCATAAAATACGTACAGACTTCCAGGGAGCTGGGCATTGTGAGGATACATCCAGCCTCAGGTTATAGTCTGATGGACGTATACCAGATGGGAGGAGGTCATACACCAGAATGGAAACAGGAGGCAGATTACAGCAGGGTGGTCGTGTTACCACATAGCTTTTGTTATTGCCTATCTAAAACTACCAATTCCTGACCTGAGGAGTTTAAAAGCAGTGACTCAGAGGACCAGGATAGTGGGGTTAATATAAAACAATGATCTTCGTAGGTGGCTTCCATTATCTTCTTTGCACAGTATCTAATGCAAACACTAGATGAGGAAATACAGCTGTGACCTTTGCTTTCTGTACTCCAAGAATCTGATAAAGCTTATGTATAATTAAACTGCACAAGTTCCTAGATACTACGTCCCTCAGTTGTAGGAGAAATTGAGGCTTCTCCCTGCTACCTTTAAACTCTGTGGAGTAAATCAGTGACTGGGGAGGAGCGTTAGCACTACAGTGCAGTAGGCAGAGTTCAAGCAACTGTGCATAAACCAAGGCCACTGATGCTGCAGTTCTTGCGCTCGCCACCTCGCTGCCTTAGAGCACGCTGCGCCCGCTGCCGTGCCCACAAACACCTCTTTCCCGACTGCGTAAGAAATCAGTTTTTAGATATAATTCAGGGCATGCATCTTACAGTATGTTGCCAATGTAAAAATACGACAGGAATAAAGCACTAAGAAAGCAAGTACCCTGTTACTGATATTTTTAGCCACTAACTTGGCTCGAGTGTTTTCTCCTCCTCTCAACTCCATCTCCACACGTTAAAAAAGAGTCACAAATAACATGAAATTGTTACTGCTCCCTTCGCAGAGACAGATGGAAGGGAATGGCGCTGGAGCTGCAACTGCCCACCCAAAGCGCAACGTTTTGCCGCAGGACTCTGCACCCACCTCGAACCCAGCACTCGGCGTCACGCCTTCAGGACACACTGCTCGGCCAGCGGATGGCAGCCGTTGTACTCCTCCAGGTGGGGGTTATCCAAATCGCCTCTGTTGCTGTGCTGGGTGGAGCCCGGCTGGCCCCACGGGGGACCAGTACTCCTCACGCACACGCAGTGACTCCCCTTCGAACCAGGTCGGTACAGCTTCCGGGGGACCCCAGTCCAGTCCCTGTTCACTCCCCCACTGAGAATGGAAAATCAAAATAAATTACAGTTCAAACCCGTGAAAATGCTTCCAGTGAATAGAGAATCGTTAGAAAAAAAACAAGACAACGTGGTGGGAGTTGGAACTAATAATACACTCACAGAGGTAGACTTTAATCCCAATAGCCAACATCCCACAGCTTTCTGATACCTTTTTATTGGCTGTGCTTCAGAAACCTGTGGCCCGAACCTGGTTTCATCAGTGCTGCTACATGCTCTCACCCTTCTGGGAGTAACCAGCTTTTGCTTCCCACGTTTCTATTGCTGGAAAAGGACTCATAGCTTATGTAGCACAGCGTCTCATGGAAAAATGCCTTTTCTGGGGGTAGCTAATTGCTCACAGATAACCACACGCTGCCTTCTGTGCCGTGACTGAACACAGTGATTTTGAGAACTAGGGCAAAAGGAAAAAAAAAAGTCTCAAGTACTTCCGCAACTACTTCATAGTGTTGCTTCATGGGCCAAATCCTGCCTGTTCCCCAGCTACTGCATCTTTTAAACTCTTACGTAAGCGACTGCCACACAAAACCCAGTCCCGAGGCTGCACCCAAGCTCATTCATGCATAGAAGCGGATCCCCCAGGGTAGGCAGTGCTACCGCTGTGCCGAAACGAAGGCCGAGCATTTTGCAATGTGGCCTGTGAAATGATTTCACCTTCAGACAAAATAGTCCCTAAACTGAGAGGGAAATACAACTAAATAGGCCAAGAAGGAAATGACTATTCAAAGCTCAACTTCATTTTTATGTGGTTTTAAGTGAAAACTGTTGTGGCAGTAGCCTGTGACAGGCTGTGAAGCTGTCTGAAAAACACGAGCTAATCCTTCCATTCCTGATTGGCATGAAAACCTGTTCGAATGCGGCAGATGGTCCTAGTGGGATTTCTGTCCTGTTTTCCTGAAGACAGGAGGATCATGTGCACATGTGGCAAATTCTGAAACCTGATTTTGATTCCAGTGTGACAAAATGCCAATAGGACGCTGGGTTGCATCAAAAAGGGCATCGCCAGCAGAGATAAAGAAGTCATCACCCCGCTCTACTCAGCGCTTGCCAGGCCACACCTGGAGCGCTGTGTGCAGTTCTGGCCCCCGCTGTACAAAAAGGATGTGGGCAGGCTGGAAGGGGTCCAGAGAAGGGCCACCAAGATGATCAGAGGACTGGGAAGCTGCCATACGAGGATAGGCTGGGGGAGCTGGGTTTGTTCAGCCTCGAGAAAAGGAGGCTCAGAGGGGATCTCATTCCCACGTACCAGGACTTAAGGGGCAGCTACAAAGAAGACAGAGACTCCCTTTTTACACAGAGTCCCATGGAGAGGACAAGGGGAAATAGATACAAATCTCCCCAGGGAAGGGGTTGACTTGGCCTCGCTGGACAGGGTGCTGGGCCATCTTGTCTAGACTGTGCTCTTCCCAGAAAGGTTGGACTAGATGATCCCTGAGGTCTCTTCCAACCAGGGATTCTGTGAAAAGAGTTTTTGCCTTAGAAATAACATTTCTAAAAGTGTTAATCATAGAATTAAGGTTGGAAAAGACCTCTAAGATCATCAAGTCCACGTGTCAACCCAACACCCCCAGGCCTCCTAAACCATGCCCTGAAGTGCCACGTCTACACGTTTTTTGAACATCCCCAGGGGATGGTGACTCCCCCACTTCTCTGGGCAGCCTGTTCCAACGCCTGACCACTCTTGCAGTAAAGACATTTTGCCTAATATCCAATCTAAACCTCCCCTGATGCAACTCAAGGCCATTTCTTCTTGTCCTATCACTAGTTACTTGGAAGAAGAGACCAATCCCCACTACAACCTCCTTTTAGGCGTTTTTTAGGAGGTTTTAGGAGTTGTGGAGAATGATAATAACTAGGATGAAACTTTATTTTCCTTTTACCTGCTCACAGGAAGTAAGCAGAGTTCCCCTGCATTACCTCATGCTTGAGAACATTTTCACTAGCCCATCCTACACCTCTGTGCAACTCCAGACTGGGTGGAGGCTATCAGCGGTTGCTCGACTGGCAGAGGAAATCCAGGGGCTCTGATTCACACAGCAGCAGCGGTTCAGCCAGGCATGGCGGAGAACAGCACTGCTGCTCCTTGCCGGTTGGCTCTGCCTCTGTCAGAAAGCACAGCCTCAGGAGTGCAGACAGGGGAAAGGACCAGGCCTGGTAGATTCTAGCCATGCCAGCATTTGGCACATCAGGACCGAGCTGTGCGTTTCTGTAGAGAAGTCAGCAGACCTCACCTACGGACTATGGAGCACAGTGGCTGCAGGTGCCACAACATCTTCCTACACCACTTCTGCTAGGAGAGGCAATGACAAAGCTCAGGGCATCCAAAAAAAAAAGGGCAGAAACGCTCTGCTCCAAAGACCCAAGAGCGATGGTAGGAAAGCAGAGTTTACCTCTGTCTGGAGCACCAGAATCGGCTGCCCCCTGCAGAGCTCCATTCTGAGTTGCAGGGTGGAAACTGCTGCTTCCTCTGCTCGTCTTCTGCTTGGAACTTCAGAGCTTCCTCAATCGCAGCCTCAGCCTGCCTTAAGGCTTCTGTCGGTGCCCCATTTTCATCATAGAATCTGCCCACCAGCTTCCCTGGGAGAGAAGATCAATTAAGACCACAGTGTTTCCAGGCAAGGAAAGTGAATAGTGGTTTTTTTTTTATAAATTGTTATTTAAAGAAAAAAAAACAAGGAGGATCTCACCATGGCCCAATTTTACATCCCTTCCATTCTTGGATCACACAGCAGTTTACCCACATGGATAAATGCACGCAGGACGAGCTCAGGCATGGCCTCATTAAAGATCACAAAGTCAATGCCACTTTCAGCTGCAGAACCCAGAAGTCTTTCCCACCCATGCGCCTCATTCCCCAAAATAGTTTCCCTGCACTGCTGCTCCTACAGTCTCCCGAGTCCTGCTAATTTCAGTACTCGCAGCTCTGGCTCCGTGCCTTTTGCTCAGCAGAGATGAATAAAAGCAGGGCAGAGAGCTGCGGCTGACAGCCCAGGGCAGGAAAACTGTTAAGCTTCGCCTTGGAGGAAAGCGGACCTCAAGCTAGGTCTGATTTAGCAGCAGCCCCAGCCGATCGCTCACAGGTTTCAGTGCGCTGATCTCCAGCGGCCACCAGCAGCACAGGCGAAACACCCTCACCGAGGCGGGCGCGTCGTAGGCGAAACATGGTGCTGCGTCCTCTGGCCTTCCCTCGCCCACACCCGCACGCATTCCCCTCGTGCCCGGTCACCCCGGCCAGACCCGCTCACCCACGGGATCGTAGCTGTCGCTGTAGAAGGAGAGCCAGCTCCGGATGGCGAGCATCTCGCCCGGCGACAGCCCCGAGACGTCGTCCACCAGCCCGGCCGTGGTGAAGTCGCCGGTGGCAAACGCTCTGGTGGCATCTCTCCCTGTGGGGCAGGCAGGCGGTGAAGTCGCTGGCCAGCTCCCTGACAGGGCCCAGCCAGGCCCAGGCCCAAGCCAAGCCCAAGCCCACCAGTACCTGCGAGGCCACTGTAGGCGCCGCCGGGGCCGTAGTGCCTGCGGCCCCGCTCCACGTCGAAGACGCGGCCCAGCACGGCGAGGTAGAGGCCGGGATCGCCCTCCGCCCCACGGTGGCGGCCCAGCTCGGCAGCGCTGAGCAAGCGGTGGCGGGGCGTCGGCAGCAGCCAGGCGCGGGGCTCGAACCCGCGGCCCAGCAGCCAGGCTGCCCCCAGGGACAGCACCGCCGCCGCCGCCGCCGCGCCCCGCCGCATGGGGCCGCCGCGGGGCCGCCCGACCCTTTCACGACACTTTCCTCGCCTCACAGCGGAGCGGCGGCGGCGGCTGACGGCAGTGTGGCCATCCTTCCCGCGGCGCCGCTTTACGGCGAGTGTCGCGCGGCACGGCCACTGCGCGCCGTCGGCGGGGCGGGGCTTTGCGGCATTGCCCGGTGTCGCTTGGCGGCAGTGTGGCGCGGCCGCCGCCGGCCGGGGGCTGACAGGTGTGGCGGGCCGGGAAGTTGCTGACTAAGCCGGGCTGGGCCGGGTGGAGTCGGGGCGGCGGCGGCAGCGGCGGCCGGAGGGGGAAGGAGGAGAAGCGGCTCCGCCGAGCGTCGAGTGGCAGCGCCAGCGCCTCTGAGGGACTCATGGGGACGGCAGCGAGCCACAGCAGCGAGGAGGAGGAGGAGGAGGGCGCCGAGGAAGGCATGGAGGGGACGACCGCCGCGCCTCAGCCCGGCGCTCCCTTCCCGCCCGCCGCCGCCGCCAGCCCGGCGCCGCCGCTGCCGCCGGCCGAGGTGCTGCTGGACCAGGCCCGGCTGCGGGAGGCCACGGCGCGGCTGCGAGAGGCGGCGCTGCCCGAGTCGCTGGTGTCGCGGCACCACAGCACGCTGGTGCGATGGCTGGAGGAGCGCCTCAGCCGCGGCGACGAGGCCGTCAGCCTGGAGCAGTTCTGCGAGGTGCTGGAGAGCGTCTCCCGCCTGGCAGCCGGCTCCCGCGGCGAGAGCGAGGAGGTGAGGGGCGGCCGGTACCGGCGGGGAGGGCCGCGTCCGGAGGGACCCGCCGGCCCGGGGCGGGGGGCAGGCGGGAAGGGGGGCTTCCCGAGCCCCGGGGCGCCGCCGGGGGTGGGTCTCCCCGGGCTCCCCACGCCAGCACCAGGGCCGTGGCAGGGGGTGCCGCTAGCGCGGCCCTTGGCACCACCGTGGAGATCCCGGACGCCCCTCCCTGGTAGCCCGGGCAAGGCCGGACCAGAGGGTTCTGTAGTGAGGTTAAAGAAGTGGCTGCCACTACTGATAGGCAGGCCGTGAACTTGCAGACATCTTTTAATTTATGCCTGTTCTCCGTGGTCGTGCTCACTTGTGAGTAAAATGGTCCTTTACAACAGTATTTCTGCTGTTGCTGCCGCTAGCACAGCTGGTGGTAGCAGAGATAGGAAATTGTGTGAGTAATTCCTCTGAGATACTTCCTAATGGTGTCAGCAGGTTTAAGTTTACTGGACTTAATTTTATTGTTGCTTTTCAAAAACAGCAGTGAAATTGTCAGGTATCTTGTTGGTATCCTACTACATGTTGTAAAGTAAGAGTTTTCGAAAACTTGTAAGAAAGCAGTGTAACAGAGTTCCCCTTCCACAGACAGAAGGTCTTAAGGTTTTAATAGTAAAAGAGAGGACAGTCTCCTTTCTGCCTGACATCTAGAACATCTGATCTCCAGCTTTACTCTTCAGCCAGCGTTTAAAGTGCAGTAGAATACCCTGTCGGGAATTTCACACTCAGTTGAGAAAGTGGTTATGGCTGAATTTCTTACTGCGTGCAGTTCCTGAGTCTCACCAGGGACTTCCTTCTGTTTTGCATTGCTCCCGAGAAGCAGAATAACTTGGTAAGCTGTTAAATTGCACATACGCTCCTTGAAATCAGTGCTGACATATTCACAAAACTACTGGAAACTGGGAAGAGATTGATTTTGTTGTGCAGATAGGTGTTTATACCAGACTGTTTTAAGTAGCTTACTAAAACGCTGTCTCCATTTCCAGTTCCCTTTACGAGAGCCAATAAAGAACACTTCTTAATTGGTAATGACAGCAAGAGTGAAATTAGTACGTCGGGGTTCTTTCTGTTAGCACAAACAACTGAGCTTTGTGGGCTGCGGAAATATTTTGAGGATTGTCTGTATTGCACATCTTCCTCTGCATGAAGAAGATATGTTTTGGTTGGGTTTTTTCCCTGCTCTTGGGAGTGGGGAAAAAACTTGTCAAAGGATTTATCACGGTTACGGATATGTGGTCACATCTAGTCTATCCTGCGAAATGCTGGGAGTTGTGTGGAAAACCTTGATGTCATTGTTTCTAAAACTGGCACTAGCCCATGAGCTCTAGTATTTTATATTTCCGGGATGTATTTTACACTGATGAGAGGTTAGTTTGTGGGTGGCAGGTCAATAAGCTTCACTTTTTAATGTTTATAGAATCGTGGCTGGCATAGACTAAGCTTTGATCTGCCCATTAAGTTTTTCTGTTCTCAGTGTGGGGCTTGTGAACCACGTACTTTGAATGCTCTGTGGACAAAATGAACCTCTTTTAAATGCAAAATCTATTTTTTAGATAAGCTGAACCTCTGAATCCTTTTTTTATTCATTAATGCTTCAGCAGCTATCATGTAAATTATCCAACTTTTGCTTGAAACATTAATGCTTCAGTTCTAGTGAGAGCAAAGAATGAAATAGAGTTTTCCCAAGTCACATGTTAGATATTCTGAGGTGCTGTCCAACCCCTGAGCTCCCTGGGAGATGAGGAGGTGATTTTTCCACGTGCCGTGGTTCCTAGCGATCACCTTAGCCATCATTTCCCAGGAAAGATGCTTCTTTTATGTTTCTTCATGTTCAGTGTTGAACTAGGTAGAAAGTGCATGGACTTGATGCTTTTATTAAGGAGCAGGATGCAGCTGGGTTGTGGCAAAGCTACTGCTGCATTTGTGTCGTGTCCGAGTTGTGAACACAACTCAAAAGCTCTGGGTGCAGATTTGCATACTGATTTTTTTCTTTCTTTCTTTCTTTCTTTGCTTGTACCAGTATTGCACAGGCAGCTTGTCTGAGCAATGGAAATTGTGTATGTTTTCGGTTAAATATAGATGGAAAGTTATACTGAACAGTCAAAAAATAATTTTAGAGTTCTGGGGTTGGTGCAGTCTCCTGAGATCTTGGGAAGAGTTTAAAAATAAAATATCAAAATACTGCATTAATATGCAAAGAAAAGAATATATGTGGTAATCTTTCCTTACGTGAAAGTATAAGAAATTGGTTTAAAGTAGCTATCAGCAGATCCAGCCATGTCACCTTGCGCGTGGTTTGTTTCCACTAGTAACATCACAATACTTGCTCACTTGTTCACTTCATAGTTTAGTAATTGCACAGTTTGACTTCAAATGTGAGAAGAAGTCATAATGGCAGGAATGGCACGGTACGAAACTGTACATTAAAGTTTTTTGGCAACTGAGTTATGTTTGTTAAAATTAATTCCCTCTGTGTTATTGCCCTCAAGCAAAGGTCTTAGTTTCTGGCTTTGGTATCTACCTGATGCCCAGCACCAGTCATCTGTACGGCTGTGGTAGCTACTGGATGCCCAGCACTGGTCCTCGTTGCTACTAAGTTTTTTAAAGATGATAGTTGTTAGCATGGGTTCAGCTGTATGTTTAACAAGAGTTTGTAGAACTGCTAGGCTAAAATTCAGATCCGTGCCACAGAAGTGCTGTTGGAGCCTTAGTCAGTGAAAATATGGCATTTTGATTCTGTTGTCTTCTGAGGACTTTGCTCTCATTTAAGTGGTGTATTTATGCATTTATGTCATGGTTAATTGGCAGGTTATTTTGATCTAGTCATTTTGGATTACTCCTCTCTAGGATATTGCTTTTAATGGTACATTGAGATTGATAATCGGGTAGCAAACCAAGAGATCCTTCTGAACAGCAGTGGTTTCTTGAGTCTGTCAGACACTTGTGAGATGGTCTGTTCTTAGAGGCCAAATTTACTTGGCTATGTAGCCAAACTTGAAATACCAAGTTCAGGGCTGGGAGGCTGAAGTCTTGCTTGTACAGAAGTGTCTTTTGTAAGTGCATTCCCAATTTATATGAAAAAATGGATGTTCCTGAAATGTTGCATTTCTTTTTCAGGTATGTTCAATTTTTACTAGCAACTAAACAGAAGTTTGTTTCAAAATTTAAATACGATTATAAAAATAGAGCTGTTTTGTTTTTTTTTTTATAATAGCAGTGTGTCATTGGATCATGAGTTCTCTGAAGTAGCTAGTTAAAAAATTTACATTTATGAACTTGGTTCAGTTTTATAGGCTTAGCTGAATAAAAATTTCCTGTACTTCTGTAGTTGAAAGATGTGAAGCGCATAGCTGTGTTGAGTGACTTTTATACATGCTCAACACAACATTTTGTGTTAAAAATTTGTATTAAGGTTAAAGTTAAAGCTGGCAATGGTTCCCTTCAATAAGAAAAAAAATTTCTCTCTCCATTGTTTTCACAAATACTTTGACAAACTCTGTTAAACTGGTATTTTGTGTGGGAGGACAGTATATGGAAGGAAATCCATATCTAAAAAGTGTTCTGGTTCAAAGGACACTTTCTTAATTAAAGAAAATATTTAAAACCTGAGAGAGTTTGAGTGGATGCAGTGTGAGATGGATGCAGCAGTCATGAGTAATGGCTGGTATGGCTTTTAGAACTAACTCACCCTTTAATGGAAGAGCTTTTTAGTGTTCTTTTGTGAGCACCTTCTTCGCCACTTAAACATAACTACAGTTGACTTTTACAGGAAGGCAGTGCAAATGCCTAAAAACTTGCTGAAGACTACAGATCTCCAGCCAGGCTGTTTCCTGTTGCCATGAATTCAGTACTACCAAAACCAGATTACTTTGATATTTATTTAGCAGAGTTACGATGTTTACTGCTATGTTTTCTATGAAATACCTTTAATTTCCGCTTGAAGTAAATAAACTGAAATAAATTTTCTTTTTTTTGTTCCTCTTCAGGCCTTTGCACAATTTGATGCTGAAGGAGATGGCACTGTAGATGTGGAGAATATGCTGGAGGCTCTCAAGAATTCTAGTGGAGCTAATCTTCAAGGGGAGCTTAGCCATGTAATCAGGCAACTGCAAGCTTGCTCACTAGTTCCAGGTATGAGAACAAAGTGACAAAGCAAATGGTTTCTCAAGTCCTGCCCTATATAGGGAGTGCTGCTTCAATGAATTGCTCTCATAGTGTTGTTTGTCCTAATCTTCTCAAAACCATAGTCCAAGTCATTCTCGCTTCTTTAGTATCAAACAAATGAAGTTGCTGTAAATTAAGTTTCCCTTAATTACATCCTGCTAACTTACTGTCATAAATAACCAATATTTTCTTCTCCGCGTGACTGGGGGGCTTCTTATCCCTGTCTAGTTTATCTCACAGACAGAAAACAGTTCCTTGCAAAATTTTGGTGAGTGCCTCACTAATGCAGTCTTGTACTTGCTAACTGGAGGAATAAATCCTCCATTGAGTCTGTTGCAGGTGATGAGTCATATACTTTATTATTGTTATATTGTTATTTAGCATTTGAAATCCAGCTAAAACATAATTCATGTTTTAGAGCGTATAGTTTGGAAAGTGTCAGCTTCCAGAATTTGATTTCTCAGATAAGTATCAGTTACTGGCTTTCCTTCCAAGCTTTTGATGTTAAGTGGCTAAAGGGGATTTGCCTTAGAGGATCAGACGAGAGGTGTTAGAATTGGCTAATAGATAAGTCAGAGGAGAGTGCTTATGGGGTGGTATTCTACACATCTAAACGCACTGTGATTCAGAGTGCCACTGTTCAGGAGCTGAAATTTCTGATGAAGTTGGTGGAAAGCATTAGGCACCTTTTTGGGAATAATCCATAATGCCAAAGTGAGATGCTTAGCGTAGCTCAAGGTGAGTGACATGAGTACCATGGCTCGTCAGCTAAGCAGCATCTGTTTCACCTAAGGGTTTGGAGCTTTTGAGGCAGCAAAATAAGCATAAGAATGAAGATTTCTGGTAATTTTTTTGAAGCCCTTCAGGCATTTCAAGTAACTGGCAAAAATATTTGTGTACTCCTTTCACAGTCCTGTAGAAGTTGCAGACTTGATCTACTTTATGTGGTGGAATGTAGTCCCCGTATTGGCTCCCATGCTTAATTTGGATTTACCTAATAATAAGATATAGAGGGGGAAAATGATGACTTGGTCACGTCAGATGTTGCCACAGAGGTAGAAATAATGTCTCTTTCTAGGTTTTATTGATATATTTTCTGAATCAAAAGAGCGTCTTGGTCTTCATGCTTCAATGATACTGAGATTCTTGCACCGCAATCGGATTTCTAGTACTGCCATCCCTTATCCAGTGTTGGAGTACTTCAACAATATCTGTACGATGCGGTCTTCTGTATTGAAGGATTCTTTAGATCGACTTCTCCTAAAAGAGAGAGGTATGTAATGTCTTTTTTTTTTTTTTTTTTTTTCCCAGGATGGTGGTGTAACTGTAGCTTGAAGAAGAGATTGCAGATAAAATAAAAAGCTTTCTTTCCTGTTTGATTTTTAACAGGCATACTTTTTATGAAGTTGATCTACATGCTTCTGTGGATTTTTTTATTGGGTTTTTTGAGGTAAACATATTAATGTCTGAACTGCCTAGCAATCCTAGCGATCTGAGTAACACACTGGAGTGTCTTTCATCTCTCCCCTGACCTGTTTCAGAATAACGATTACTGATTTGCAATATTTTCTGTTCAGTCAAATATCGGTGCTAGTTGCTGGAAGCAGTTTCCATGTGAGGGTGAATGTTTTCTGAAGTGGATTGTTCATTATTAAAAAGTAATTTATTGTTTTGGGGTGGAGGTAGTGAATCTTTTATTGTATTCCAGATGGGACTGTCCTGGTTGTCTCCCTAGAGGGAGGGCTCCTTTTCTTCACAGCTTGACTTGATATTTTCAGATCTCTGCACTTCTACTGAAACAGATCAAATTACTTGGGGAAACAGTCTGCTTTGTCCCTTCCCTAGAACAGATGAATTGAGGGTTTTGCCATCGTATTTTACTTCTTCCTCTCGTCTGTTTGTATTTTGACATAATAATACTAATAAAGCACTGGTGAGGCCAGTAATGAAAGGAGACAAAGGATACTGAACTCCAGGCAAAGTAGGTGTTTTCGTAGTGCAAGTGGTAGATTGAGATTATTGTGATTTCATTTGAAATGAAACTTTGCTGTCTTCTAGGTTCTGTCAGAAACACTTCTTCAGGAGCTGTGTTCTGTGCCAACAAGTTAATTTATATGAGATAATTATTAGAAAGGTATAATGGTTCTCAAAAATGACCAAAAGAAGAATGTTAATGAGTGATTTCTTTTCTTTGCAGAATACCCCAGTGACTTGAATGGTAATCAGGAGTCGGACAAACTGAAGTCTGTCACAAAGTGCTATACTCACATAGAAACCTCATCCAATTCTGCTGATATTGACAAGATGACAAATGGAGAAACTACATCCTTCTGGCAGTCGGATGGGAGTGCTCGCTCACATTGGATACGGTGAGCGGCACGGCGATACACAGCTGAGTTTTGGGGTTGTTAGTCCATAGGTTTGACAGCCAGTGGGGTATAAGGCCTAATCACCAAGTAAAAGTGTTCACCTGTAAAATACATGCATGCTGACACACTCCCTTGTTATGTAGCTAAGCTTTCCAAATGGTATTACAGGTGCAGCAGTTAGTTCTTGAACAGAAGTGCTTTGCCGCTGTCTAGAAAGTTACTGCTCCATGAAACAGAAATGTTCAGTGGGATTTCGGTATTATGTATAGAATATATGCTTAAAAAAAAAAGTCTCATTTTGGTCACTAACGACAGTACGTTTCTATTCCTGCGGAGTGAATTCTCAGTTGAAAAGCTGAACAATAGAAAATTCTACATTCTCACTATCAGAGGTGATTGTCTTTCAAGTCAGCTACAAGTTTTCTAACTCATCTACCATTATACGGGGTTGGTAATGCCTGTGAAGCATTGGGTAATTTCCAGTGGATTTATTTGTGTTTGTAGAAGTGGAAACTGAGTGAAGCTTAGCTAAAAGTGAAGTGCTCGACTTACCCTCTCTTTGCAAGAACTGTTTTATCTTCTTTGCTTTGCAGTTTAAAGATGAAACCAGATGTTGTTTTGAGACATCTGTCCATTGCGGTGGCAGCTAATGACCAGAGTTACATGCCACAGCAAGTTACAGTGGCAGTGGGAAGGAATGCCAGCAGTCTTCAGGAGGTCCGAGATGTTCACATTCCAAGCAATATCACTGGCTACGTAACACTGTTGGAAAACGCTAACATTAGTCAGATGTGTGAGTCAATAAAGATACCATTGGTGTATTGTTTTGCTGCTTTTTTGAAGGCGAAAGGTTGGGTAGATCACAGAATGATGTGTTGAAATGTCAGTCATTAGAGCAGAAACTTTTGACCTCGTCCTTGGGTTAGAGAAATTGTTTTAATTGCAGTTTAATTTCTAGCCTATAAGAGAGTCTTCTGGGTCTTTCTCGTGGTGTCTGTCTAACTGGGGCTAAGGGTTGAAGAGCTAGATTGACAGCAGATGCAGTTTTAGCCTCTCAGTTTGAAGGCACTGGGCAATTTTAAAATATCTTTGCTTGCAGAGCGAAAGCATATGTTGGATAATAGTATCTAGCAAAAAATCTGCTTCGGAGCAACTTTTTTTTTTTTTTTTTTAGCAAAACTCTGAAGCTGGTCAGATGATTTTTGTAAAGCAGGTTTTATGCTAAGGAGTTTTAAGTAGTGTTATTTTTAAGTCTGGTGGATCTGTAGGTGCTGTGTTGGAATCAATCAGAGGGAAGCTGCTCCTTCCTAAGATGGCTTCTGCAGCTTCAGAAATGCTGTCCCTTCAGTTCAAATCGGTGCTTTTCGCTAAGCTGAACTTTCACTGCCACAGAAGCGGGTGGCAGGGATGTTGTTCCTCAAAAGTGACTAGACAGCGTTAGCTATGCATAATGGTCAAGAACTTATGTGAAAATTTTCATATAACTTAAAAATTTCCTTTTAGGCTTTAATCTTTTTCCGTGTCTTCTCCCCTACCACTCCCAATATACTTCCTATGTATGTAGGCAAAAACGTGCTGGTGAAATAATCTATTTTCTACTTTGAGGGTCTCTTACTACCTTCTTTCCCCTAGTTTCTAGCTGTCCAATATAATGGATCACTTAGGCCATTCAAAGGCTAAATTTTTCCAAATCTTATGTAGGGTGCACGGTGAAGAAATGTGTGTAGTTGTCTATATGTGGGTGTACTGTTATATATCTGCTGCTATTTTTCCAAGAGGTTTTGCAGTATTTACTGTTTTGAATATCTGGATTGTTCTAGATCTAATCCAGCTGAAGAAATGGGGAAAAAAATTCTATTTTGTGTTTTGACAGATGTACAGATCAACATCAAGCGTTGCCTTAGTGATGGATGTGACACTAGAATCCATGGACTCAGGGCCGTTGGTTATCAAAGAGTTAAGAAGGTGGGCGTCTCTGTGTGTGATGCTTCAGCTATCTGGTACTGGTCTCTGCTGACCTCTCTGGTAACAGCTTCCATGGAAACAAATCCAGCATTCGTTCACACTATTTTACAAAATACTCAGTAAGTACCAAAATTCCGTGGCGTGTGATTTTTTTTGTTTGTTTGGGTTTGTTTGGTTTTTGGGTTTTTTTTGGTGGGTGTTTTTGTGTGGGTGTTTTTTTTTTTTTTTTTTTTTTTAAATACAGCTCACTCCCTCCATCAAGGTGTTTCAATATTTTTTTAGCTATCACACTGTTTAAATTTTGGTATTTCTCTTTTGTCCATTTGCACATACTAGAACAAGTGTAATTCTCCTAGCTCTTGTATCTAATCTAGTAGTTAAGCTGTGACTGAACGGGCGCTGAAAAATACATTTTTTTACCTATCCTTTGATTTGTAGTAATTTTGAGAAGCCTAAAATTAATTGATTTTCATTGTTAATTTTATCGATTACAAGTATTGGACACTTTCCACTTATGTCTGGTGCTTAATTTAGCTTCATTTGCAGCAAATCTTCGCTTGTATAGCGCCTTGTCATGCATTACACGGCGATATAGTCGGGCACATGCAATATCTCTGTGGAGATGTTTGCTGGTGGTGATTGGCCGTTTTCTGACTAACATTTCCTTGTTTGGCTGCCAAACACTTTTGCTCGATGACTTGAAGGATTGGAATCCTAATAAAATTGCTACACACCCACATCAACTTCTATAGAGCTTAGTTAGCATGATGGCACCACACTTAAGAGCACTGCTGTCATTAGGTTAATGAATACTGTAAGCTAAAGTCCATTAAGCCTACCTTTTAATTTGTGTAATCTATGAAACCTCTTTAAAGTTTAGATAACTTTATATGTGCTTATGTCTAAGGAAGGTTCATAGTTGTGAACTTCACTGAAACTGAGGATCTTCAGTTTTGCTACAGTTTAGATACTTTTTTAGAAATTTAACATGAATACTGAGCTAATAAAGCCTAAAAAAAGTTATAATGGAGAAATCTGGACTAAAAATACGCTTTCAGGAATTAAATATTCAGTGTTTGGAATTATAAAGCAAAGTCCCAAACTTTAGATTGGATAAAATGACTTCGTTGAAACCACTTAAGAATTCATCTTTTTGGGGGTTATTACATTATCTTTGGAAATCAAACAAAAATTCTGATCTGAGCTAACAAGTTTCTCTCTTAGTTTCTGTAATTGTTCTGAAAAAAATTAAAAGTGGTTTTCCCTTTATTAACGGACTCCTGCTCAATTCTAGAACGATTTAAAATGAAGCAGTACTTGGACACTAAGCTATTTCTAATATTGTCACAGACTTAATTCAAAAGCCCTTGATTTATTTCTCTCATTAAATCTGAGATTAGGAGGCTAGATTCAAGATTACCTAGCAGTCATTGAACTTTCCCTGCCTAGAATGACATACTGTGTTTACCTTTTGACGAGATTCTCTGTGTAAATAGATTTTCTGCTCTCGGAAGCTATTTGTTGAGACCTACTCGCAAAAAACAGGAAGATTCAAATGTCTAATTCATTTTGGAAGGCTGTTTTCTCCATTTCTGTGTGGTTTGCTGATGTTGTGTTCTGTCCTTTTTACTAGGAAAGCACTGCAGCACATGCCACCTCTATCCCTAACACCAGGCTCTACAGATTTTTCAAGCTTCTTATCTCCAAATGTTTTGGAAGAGGTAGATAGCTTCCTTATAAGAATAACAAGGTGAGTTCGTGTTGATGTATTTTGATGCAGTGGAAAATGGTTTAGAAGGATTTGTATGGCAAATTTCTCATTTTTACTCACCTGCTCTTTTTTTGGTATCTTGAAAAATTAAAAGACATTAAGAAACAGACACCTTAGATTTTATCATGCGAGCATTATTTGTCTTTATTTGAAAGCAAAGTGTCTTGAGTTTTCTTTTCATACTGTTGGTTTTTTCCCTCCCCAGTTGTTGTACCACTCCAGAGGTTGAACTTACACTCTTGGCCTTTGCCTTAGCCAGGGGGAGTGTCGCTAAAGTGATAAGTTCCCTTTGTACGATCAGTGATCACCTGGACACTCCATACAAGGCTTCATCCCTTATTGCTTCCATGGCAACAGTCAGACAGAACCTGCTGTATAAATACGGTAAATGAATAATTGTTGGATCCTTTACTGTATGTACTTAAGAAAATATGCAGCTTTGAGTTGTTTTACTTCTTGTTCTGCTGGGGTTTAAAATTATACAGGACTTCTAAATTAAGAACTGTTACCAAGAAGACAGCCTGTGAAGCTGAACTGCCCTAAAAGCTGGTGATTAGATCAGCTTTCTGTGGTCTAAGAATTGAACCAGGTGACATCACCTTGAGGGAGAAAACATGAACTTTGTAGGTAGCGGCCCCTGTGTCAAGATGGTGATAGTGTTTGTATTGTATAAAAGGCAAATGACATTAACTGTTCTTATTCTTCCAATAATACAGTTTTTTGTATGTTTAGCCTCAGTACGTGGTCTCTCTTGCAGACTCGTGTACAAATTTAAGACGTGTTTTAAATGTAATGTCATTAGCATCTATTTACGGTTCTTTTAGTTTCACTTCTATATTAATTAATTAATTCTGTATTAATTAATATAATTAATCTGAGTATGTCGTAAGTGTAGAGCTGTGCATGGTCTGGCATAAGGTAGTAAGATTTTGCTGTATTGACTGTACTTGTTTGATAAATCTGTATTTTCTCAGGTGTCGACTTCTGAAATTATCATTAGTCTCTTATGAAGAACTTTTCCCTTTGTTTGCCTTATAGTATGTTTTGTCAGGACTTCTCGGCTTATGCCAAAGAATACATTAATTATAATTATAATATTAGTATTTACTTTCAAAAGTTTTGAAAATTGCTTTGTTTTTCCTGGAGCAACTGCTGCTTCTTGTAAGACAAGAGTGGCGTTTCATGTATTGTGAATTCCAAACTGCCCAGGCAGTTGAAGGAAGGTTAATTGTCATGATTTTCACTGTCCTTCTGCCTGTATCTAATTTTCGGCTATTTTAGGTTAACGTATCTCTTGTACTCCGGTTTCTTTCTCCTTTTTTGTCTGACAATGGTAAAAGTCCCATAGTATCGTAATTTCTTCCATTTCTTTTCTGAGTGAAGAACTTCAGAAAGCATAGTTCCAGGCTGGTTTTTTTATGAATTTGATAAACCTGTTGATTTTCTTACACAGGAAAACCTTTGCGACTAACTCTGCAAGCGTGTGATGTAAAGGGAAAAGAAGATAAATCAGGGCCTGAAAACCTCCTTGTAGAGCCTTGGACTGGGGATGGTAAGAGCCTGGACTTAACAGCCTTTGTGTCTGGTTGAATATTCTGGATTTTAACAAGGCTGTGGTGCCATTCCATATATATTTATATATATTTGGTGCTACTCAATAGTTTTACAATATGGAAGATCTGTAACTGAAAAAAAAACCACCACAAACCACCAACAAAACAAAACAAAAAACCGAAACCAAAACAATATGTAAATTCTATTTTACAACAAGGTGGATTCCTCAGGAGTCAGTTTATTGTTAAAACAAGACAAACAAAAGAGAGATTGGATTTTGGGGACAATTATTGATATTCTCTGTGGAAGTCAGCAATGAACTGTCACAAAGAATATTATACTAAAGCACATTTTGTGGATTGAAGTCGTGACTCATCCACTGCTAGTTTCCCAAATATTGATGGAGAGAGATGGTAGAAATCACTGAAATTTGCACTGGCTGCATGTAACTATTAATTCTCCTTGAAAGCTGGACTTTGTTAATGCAATGTTTTTATGTAGTAGATACAACCTAAACAGAGAGGTTTGTGTTTCTTGACCTCCATTTTAAGTCAGACGCCACCTAACCGTTTTTTTTTTCTACAAAAATTGTGTATTGTCTCTCGCAGTGCTACAAGTGAATGAATGTTATTGCGATAGAAAATCAGGCACATTCTAAATGTTTATCCCTCTGTTTGCTCGTGTGTATTGTTTGAGTTTATTTTCTAGTTATCTTGCGGATTGTCTTCTGTTGTTTTGTGGACCACTGTTTGGGAAACAGTGAGTTGTATCAGTGAACAGAGCCACAAGCTGCAGTAACATTTGGGAGTTACTAATAACCTTTAATGGGGAGATACTCTTGAAACTGCTGCAGATATTGCAGTCCCAAGAGAGATGCTGGCTGCAGAGATCTCTGTGTGCTCTTGTGGGAGCATATACTAACAAAATACGACCTTTTTACTTCACTCTTTTATTTGGAAGCATTTACTGATGAGCATTTCACTAGAAAAGCATTGTGTTTTTGTTTTCCCCCCCTTTAGTCCACGCTATTAGTATTCTCTTTCAAACAGTGTGCACTAGCAGTCCTTCCAACCTCATTCTGTTCCCACTGCTGCTTTAGGTTTTCTTACTGAAACTGGGAAAACCAGAGCAAGTATCATTCTTTCTACTGGAACTGAATCGTCATTTCAAGTGACACAAATTAGAATAAAGGTATGTAGTTCCCATATGCTTTCAAAGTAGGAGGCTTACTTTTGTCCCTAGTGGTAGAGTCAAATTAGAATACTTTTTGTGTGAACTGAAATTTTAAATTCATCATGAAATAGTATTATTTTAGGGTTTTACTTTGGTGTAAGCCACAGGAATTTAAGGAAAGGGAGGTCTTAAATCATTCCAGGGTGCCCCCAGCATGTAGTAAAGGCTTTTATCTTATATTGCTTTTGCATGTATCTTGCAATATACTCAAGCCAGTGACTCTTAGGTGAATGGTTTCTCTCTAAAGTATATGGATTTATATGTAAGATCTTATATCTTACATTTAAAATAACTTTTTGACTCTTGTGAATAGCAGGTTTCAAGATATGTAGCATGTGAGTTCAGACTAAATGTAGGTCTTTCAAATTCTTTTTAGAGACATTGGTGTAATTTGAACATTTGGTGTCATTTGTATCTGGTTTAAAAGCAAGATCTTATGATTAAATCCCATGGGCAGGACAAAACGTCACTGAGATTTCTGCAGCTGAATTTATTTATTTATTTAAGGCAAAGCAGTAGTTTAATTCCTGGAACAAGGATGCATATTTCAATGTCAAAGAGAATTAAACATGGACAGACTTCTGGCAAGTTAAATTCTAACTGGAGCCGGAGAAGCAGCTAAGCTGTTTGGCAGTGTAGTGATACTGGGATGCATAATTCTGTTTTTTTTTTATTTTTTAAATAAAAAAGTATACAAAAATTGAATGAGAATTAATATGTGGAACTCCAGTTCATGTTAGGGTGGTAGCAGGGTGATAAATGTAGCAAATACTAACCACGTACATGATCCTGGTTCAGTGGGTTACTTCTCTAGACAAGTTTCATTTTTCTGTGCAATTCCAGAGATCAGTATCGTCAGCATTTAGTTGCTTTCCGTAACTTATTTTTCTGTGAAAGTAACGCCTTCTTTTATTGTCAACTTTTTAATACTTTGCTCTGGATTTGTTCTTTTAGGTCCGAAGAGGAGCTATTGGGGCCCAGTGTGGGCTGGTGTTTGCTTACAATAGTGCTTCAGAAAAGTTCCATGCAGAGGAACACTTCAAAAGATTTGAAAGCTATGACAAATGGAAGCTGCGGGAATTCAAACAATTTCTAAAAAACAGGTATAGGTGGACTTTTTCTAACGAATACATGGAAAATAAATGTTTTATTAGATCTTTCTGCAGTGTCGCTTGAACTACTGAGGATTGTTCCAAATGACTTAAAAATGATGCATCGTTTAATTGTTACTTATTTGATTTTAGTGAGCCTCAATTTGATGTGTTTGAGGAATTACGTGTATAGCTGTTGTTTTCAACCTCTTGATTTAAAGACCTGTTTAAAAAGGGATATTACAAAACAAACTTTCTACTTGAGGTGCAGATCACTGATAACAAACAATTTATAGGAAGATCATATGTTAATTAGCTTTTATTAGATTACTTTCTCAGAACTGTTGCTTCAGAGTTAAGGGAGGTTAGGGATCATGGCTAAAAAGATTTCCTGAATTTTCTTACCTTGCATGTGATAGAGTTTGGGTATGTGCAAGTTTCTGTTGTTTCTCATCTTTATAGCCGTAACATGCTAAAATATTTTGGTAGAATATCAACAGGTTTGCAGTTGCTTTAAACTACTTTACAAAGTTTGTTACATTCTTTTATACATAGAAGCAGTTGTTCATGTGATGATTTGGGAGATGATGATCCCATCGGCTGGTTTGAAGTGGAAGAGGAATGGGATGAAGTTGATGTCAGAATGCAGCAATGCAGAATTTCCCAGGTGAGAATTCATGACAACCCATTGGCCCAGCCGCAGTGGGCTCATTTCTGTGCTTTGTTGTAATGCCAGTTGAAATAAACATAACTCTTTTTTGTGCAAGGAGAACTCTTCTGGATAGAGGTAAAAATCCATGGGCTTCTAGTTAAATGAATGACACAACTTTTGTCCTCTGAGTTTTATTCTTTTTTTCTGTATGTACACATATGTAGCTGTAGTTAAATGGTGTTTTCAGGATCAAATTTAATGCAAAACTATGTTATGATGTGCAGGCTACTGCTTTTATCATGGGGAAGTATTTCTAAAAAGGATTACATGACTTGCTTTATTTTAATATCTAGATGAATTAACTACTGCATAGTTATAGCATTTATCTTTCAGAGCCATGTTCTTCAACCCTTGTTTTAAGGGACAAACGATTACTAAGCAGTTCCGCCAGGTTAATTTCCTTGAGGAATGTGGGACTTTCCCATTTCAAGAGCGGCAGAGTATGGGTTTTGATTTGTAGTGCTTAAGAAGGAAACATTGCTTTTCAGATCTTGCATTTTATCTTGTTTCTGGAGTCACTTGTTCCGTAGTTCCCGCATCCTTTTTGTGCTGTGGAAATCAGCAGAAGCAGTGACACAGTTATAAGTCAGCTGGGAATTTTTCTAAAGCCGCCACTGCTTGCTAAGACATTCTGCTGTTGTCTGTGTAACCCTTAGTCCCTGAGACTTCTTAGTGTGCAGTTACTAAGCGCATTTGGATGGCAGAACTTCCTATTCCCTTCGGCTTTGTGTTCTGTACCTCACTGTGGACAGATTGCATAAAAGTATGTTTTAAATATTACATATGGATCCTCTGCTTGCTTTTAAACCCGGCTAATAATTTTTTAACCTGCAAAAATGCTGTAACTATCGAGCCAAGCAACAGAGTATGCAGAATGAATGGAACTGATGTTGAATTAGCTAACTTTGTGACCTCTACAGGCATCTGCAGAATCACTGTGACTTTTTTGGATGTGGGGAGAGCTCAAGCTTAGCCTGAATCTCACTGACAGGGAATAAGGCTTGCCCTCCTCTACCCCACCTGCAGTCTCTTCACATATGTGCACTCATGTCTTTTAAAAGCCAAATTTGGACTAACTTTTAAAGCCAAATCTTGTTCTGCATTTATATCCTTCTAGTATTTGATGATAAAGTTCTTGTGCACAAGACAAGACACAGCAGAACGACTTGGAGTTCAAGGCCTGAATGTTCTTGGCTATCTTCGGCCTATGCGAGACGAGCCAAACAGGAGCATGAACTGCTTGCAGTGCAGGAAAACTGATGATGATACAATTTGTGGCACAACTCTTCTCCTGAAGACACTGAATTTCATCCAGCAGTTGGCACAGGACCTGGTATTTCTACTTTTTACTTCCCTTTAAGCATGTGTTTACTGTGCTAAAAGTAATAAGGCTATGCTAACAGTAATTGTGAATGGATAAAGAACAGTTACTAGTACCTAGTAGCAAGACTTTTAAAACTATGCTGTGGAGAAGAAAAAATGGTGTCTGAAAAATAGCATTCTGTATACTTTTACTGAAGTTGAATAGGGATATGCTCGCTTTGGGTCTAGGAGAGAGTTAAGCGCCATTTTTCAGCATCAGGTTACAATGCTGGGTGAAGTACATGCAACAGGAGGATGCTCTACTGTCTGTCAGTAGCTATTTCTGAAGCAAGCATGGGGAAAAGTGCTTGGAGAGGTAGCTAGGAGGAAAGTTGCATAGATTAAAACGTCCTCTTTTTATTGGAAATAATTCTGTAAATATCTAGGGTGAGATGTACACAGTTAAGAGATGTGGCTGGTGTGTGCTGATGTAGGTCGGTATGGTGCACCGTACTTCTGAGGATACATGCCAAAACCATGTTTTGTTCATACGGTACATGCATCTGTGCCTTTTCAACTTCAATTTTGAATCATGGGCAGTCTCCTTTTGGCTATTACTTACTTTCAGTCAAATTAGATGAAGAGGTAGAAGTTGTAAAGTCTTTCAGTGGTGGAGGACAGGGATGGGGGACTAGACATCTGGAAAGTGGAGAGAGTGTCCTTAGTAGTAGCTCTGTGAAGGAGAAGGTTTCCGCATGAACTGTCACATTTAGGCACTGGAATATCCATGAAAGAACTTATACTGGAATTGATGTTGGGTGCAAATTTACAGGAAACTAGGCTGCTTTAAGCCCAGTGCTCAGGCATTTACTTCTTATAAATGTGTTCTGTATGGAGTTAATTTTCCAATCCTGCATTTTCTTTGACTTTTTAAGGTTCAACAGAAGGAGAGTGGATTAAAATACAAGTCACTTTTAGATTTTGCAGGCCTTGATTTGCAGCTGTTCTGGAATTTTTACAATAAACTTCACCAAAAGTAAGTGACTTGTGTGTGTACATATAAATAAAGTACTCTTAGTTTAGTTGCAGCAGTTTCTTCTTCATAAACTACATTATTCACATAAATAACACTTTTCTATTGCTGCCATATGTGTTTTTAACTATAACATAATGTAGAAGCTTGAGATGTAGATTAATTGAGCTGGCAGCTATATATTTTTGGCTATGCGCTCTCTACTCAGTGTTTTTTATCTGTCCGAGATAGTGACTTTCATAGCATTATCTATTTGGTGCAAGAGAGCTGCTTTTTCTAGTTTTTGCTTCTGCTTGTTTTACACTTTCTTACAGCCCAAGGGAAGAATGCGTCTTTGCTCAAACACTGCTGTTGCAGCTTCTCCAGAGCTGCTTCTCTGTGCTTACTGGAGACAATAAAACTGCTAAACCTCAAGAAACTTCTCAGAGCAAAACAGTTGGTCACACAGAAGCTGCAGAAGAGCTTTATAGACATCTGTGTGAAGGTAATTGACACTGAATTATATTAACTGTTTTGTCTGTTCTGGCTTACAAGCATGTCATAGTTGTTGTAATTTGGGAAAGATATTTATTCCTAAGGGCCAAGTCAGTACTGTTCCTTTGCTGCTTCAGGTTGGTGTGTGCTAATTAGTCTATCGCAGTGAAACTTTCCTTGACCCAATGAAATGGTTTTATAGACTTTGTGACAATAAGTGGTCTGGAAACAGCTGCAATAGAAAGCTTCTTTTTGAACCAGCAGCGAGTGTGATCTTTTAACTATACTGTTACTGGGGTTCATTTATTTCTGATCTTTCGTATAAATATAAATGAACTTACAAGGAGCCTGTAAAGTTTACAGAAACGCAGGGAAGCTTTTGGAGCCAGTGAAGAGAATGGGAATTAGATTTCATTGAAAGTAGGATGGTGTCCTCTTTATTCCAGTGTACATTTTTTAAAATTACCTCACAGTCTCCTGAAAAGCAAGCTGGAGATAAACCAGTTTATATAGAATCTTTCACATCTGGAAAACATTAAGACTTGACAACTACCAAAGCTAATAATGTTCCTAGAATTAACTTACTCAATGAACAAATATATCCTTAGAAAAATCGTTCTTGCTAGAAGTTCAAAAAGTTACCCCTCACTTTGTATGTTTATAATAGGGTTGCAAGGAGCTGAAGTTGTGTAAAATAACAGATTTAATTGAAATATGCCTCTGACTATTAGATGGAGTATTAATTAGAACTTGTAATTTTGTTTCCTTTTTGTATGAGCAGTAGTGGATATGGGGGACAGTAACTTCATGCCAATGAAAATGCTAAAAGAGGAAGTTAAGAACACCTTACTCAGTGGAGCAGCAATCTTTTTCCCAGACAGACAGACCAGGAGACACCAGCTCTTCACCATGATGGTAAACGATTAAATGATAAATTGGTTGATTAGAACCTGCTTTCTTTGTGCAGAAAAGAGGACAAATGTGAGCTCTTGTTGTCAAATATTGCATACTTTGTCCCATTACAGTAAAAATGTGGGTTTTTTCTTTGCCTCTTTTTACCCCCCTTCTCTCTCTCCCTGCAGCTTATTCAGAGAAAGAGGAGCTAACCCTGCCTTTCTTACCAAAAATTAATAGTACTCTGCAGAAATTATAATCCTTTCTCACAGAGGAGGGAAACATAACATAAAATAAAAATAGATCTTTTTCCTTTTCTAGAAAAACATCACAGAACAAGAACATAAGCAATCTGTGCATCTTGCCTTCAGATCCTTGTGTACTCACTTCAGGTAAGGGGTCTGGAAATTGAAAATAATTGTCTGATACCCCATGTCTGTTAATAAATTCATATTTAATCCCTTTTAGAAATGTTGTTCATCTGGAAAAGAATTCTTCAAAACAATCAACAGGCTTTGCCTTGGGAAGGACAATATTACTACTTAATATGTTTATTAACCAAATAGTTATGTAAAACACTGCCCAAGGAAAATATTTGGAGATGAAATCGCAGTATACTGCTCACAGGCTTCTCCTGGGCTGTCCTTCAGCTTTTTTTAAATGATTGTTTGTCCATGGTGATGGTTGGTAGTCATCAGAACCCAAACGCTGCTGATTTTCATAGCAATGACGCAGTAGGATCTCTGCAGATTTCTCACAAAGATAACTAAATTTGTATTTTGAAACTGTTACTTGTTGGTCAGTAAGATCTTTGTTTTGTAGTGATCAAGATCCAGGTGGACTCTTATTATTACCGGAGAAAGGAGTTTCTGCAAATTTTGACATAAGTGAAGTGCTATCAGTCATGGATACCCTTCTGCTAGTGGCAGCAAGAGAGGTAACTGCCTTTGCACTGTTTCTCTTTCTACTTCTTTGCCGTGATTTTATATGTGTTCAAACACAAGCTGCATGCCTGAGGTGTGTGCTAAAGAACTACCTTTCCTGGTTTTCTGGATAAAACTATTCATGGCTATACAGATCTGTAGGATTAGGTTTTCTAACCAATTGAAATATTTTCCTTTAAGCATTAATGTTTCATAATAGTAACGTATAAGACAAGGAATTTTCCTGTAGCGTTGAGAAGACTTTATGGCACCCAATCAACACTAAGAAACAGAATTAATCTTCCCATATTGAGAGGTTAGAATTGGTCATGCCACTACAGAAGGTGTAAATGGAGGAGGGTCATTTACATATGCAGAAAAAAAAATGTGCTGAGAACATCGAGTGACTCATATGGAGCTATTCCTACTTAAAATTGTGATTTATCAGAGCAAAATACTTTAGTTGCTTCGTGGTGTTATATGCTGCTTGTCAGTTGCGTTTAATCTTTTTTGTGGGGTGAGTGGGACGATAATGTCCATCACAGTTTACTCAGAACACATTGTGTGTCATTCTGCAGCAGAAGAGGTTATCCTTGTGTTATGTTCTTTATTTTTCAGTGTGAAATGATGATGCTGGATGTTGCACAGCAGGAGAGTGGCACAGTCTTGTCTTCCTTATTCTGGTCTGTTCAAGGTAGCCTCCTTTCCTGGTGCTACCTGCAACTTAAGGGTAGCGACAATTCAGCTAAGGATCTTGCTGTAGAAATACTTAAAAACTGTAAGTGCTGGGATTAAATACAGAATTAGATGTGGTGGACTTCAAAATGTGGTTTTGCAAATTGCAGTATAATACGGGTTCATCAGTGGTTGCCCGAGGCGTACTTGTAACTGTCATAGCATTTCTAATGTCTTTAGGAAGGACTTTCTAGGCGTATTGACCAACTTAGAATTTTAACTGTACTGATAATTTTATGTTGGGAGAATCTTCAGAAAACATTTCAGTAAGTTTTGGGTGTCAAATTTGGGGGGGGGGGGAATGGAGTTACAGACTTTCATTTGAACATTTTGATTTCTTTAAATTTCCCTGATTTTTATAAGCTCCTCTGAGGTCGTATGTATTTTCCTAGATGCTTGTAATAGCAAGAAGAAAGGAGCTTAAGAAACTGGGCACTTCTAAGGGGTGTTTTGCTACAGCATTTTAATGCAGCAGCTTAGTATTGAGTAGTTAATTGGGCCAAATACTTAGTGGAGATGTAATTTTATGTAAAATTACTTCATATTTGTTGTTTGTGTATAAATATGTTTGTTGTGTTCCTGTCATATATTTTAAAATGGAGCAGGACTATAGCTAAGAATTACTAGCCCCATTTGTTACTTAAGCTGCACATAAGTTTACATGGAGAGGAGGCTATTTGATATACTAAGATTGTTGAAATAATCTTGGAGTGTTTAAATGACTCATGATTTTTTAAAAAATATCATTGATAAGTGTAACTTGTTTCCACAATAGAAATATCACAGAAAACTTCTCTGAACTGTTTTTGCTCTTGAGTGTCACTGCCTTGGGGCAGCAGATGCGTTTCCTGCTGTCTTTCTTCTTGTGCACATCACCATGCACTTAAGTGTTTGATAAAGCAGGTTGTGGTAGCAAATCCATAAAGTGGCTATTAAGGGTTTTTTTTCTCTTTAGATGTGGGCCAGTTCCTGTCAAATATCAGAACGATTTTGCAGTCACTTTTATCTCAATATAGTGGCAAAACAGTAGTAGAAAAAATAAGTAACTCTGTCTTTGCTATGGCAACTCGTCAGCTGGTAAGTGCTCATTGGGATTTTGTACTATTCCCGGGTAGCATGTCTGCGGTTACATGTGTTTTCATGAGACCTGTGTCTTCTCCTAGGTCATCTTCTTGTTGGATTTTTGCACTTTAGACATTCCGTACTGTGCACTGCTACAGGGATTCAGCACTTTGATAGAACCACTGAAAAGCCTTTGTAATGAGCCTCATAAGGTAACTAAAGATACAGGCACTATCAAGTACAGTGAAACAACACCAAAATTGCAAGGAAGACATAGAAAACTCAGGTGATTCCATTAGTGAGTGTTTGAAAGGAGCTGCAAAGCTTCTAAAAGCATGTGATGTGTAATGAAATATTGAGTGAAGAACTAGAAATATATCTATACTGATATGGAAGATGAGCAAAGCAACCAGAAGGTGCAACTGGAATGGGAAGCCTAGAATGTAGATAGGAAGGAAGGATTCTGAGGATGAAAGAAGAAAATAAATTAAAAATAGTACATGCTTAATATTTTTAGCTTCCTTGCGGTGATGCAAATAAAGTCTGGATGTCTGTAGTGTAGATGTTTAAATCTGCATTAGTCATCCAGACTCTTTTGTTGTTATTGGAGACTTGTAGGCTCTTCTGGGGTGAGTCTGTCCCCTCCCTGGTAGAGTAGATGAATTTTGCTTTAGAAATGCCTCTTTACCATGATTATCAAGGGTGTCTATAACTAGTTGAGGTGTAAATCAGTGCTGTAGCCTCGTAAATGCCACCTTGTATGTACATCTGGCAACTTGAAAGTATAGACACAAAAATCTAGTGTGGTAATTTTATTTTTTAAAATACGTCACATTTGTATCTTAGGAATACATTTTTGTTCTACAGGTCGAAATGGAAAGCTGGCAGCAAGAACAGCCTGTAGTGTTGCGGACGTGGACGATGGAATCGCCTCATAACTATGAAAATAATTGCCATGAGGTCTCAGTCTTCCTGTGTCATGGGGCAACTTACTTTGAGGTGGAGTTTGATGAAAAATGTGAAACTGAAAGGAGGTAATTTAATCTTGTGCTGTGTTAGATTCAAATAACTATTTGCAGAGGGGAAATTCATGTTTCAATGTGCAAGGAATACTTCTTGCACTCCAAGCATGCCACTACTATTTTTTTCCTTGTCCTGTGTAATATGCAGCATGTTATTTTGAATGACTTCTCACGCTGAAAGCCACTTCTGGCAAATGTACAGACGTGTTCTTCATAAGAATTTTGCTTCCTTTGGCCTTGATCTGTTTTGTAATATTGCTGTGACCACCACAGTTTGTGCTTGTGGTATTTATTTTGCCCTCTTCAGGCAAAACTATTGGCTTCGTTTCTCTTGGTAACATACCAAGCTATTGCTTAGTTAAGGCATATGCCAGATGTTAAAATTGGCAGCCATTACCAATTCTGAAGGGTTGGGAAAGTTCTGCAGGAATGCAGGTCTGTGTTTGCTGAGACCGTTGCATTGAAACATGAAACAAATTCCTTAGCAGTCATGTGAAGCAATGCAGATGTGGTTCAGACAGATGTGACAGGGTACTCTGAGATGCAGCACTTGTGAAAATCCACAAGCAAACATATTCTCCCAAAATTTAAAGAGTAAATTTGGAAGTAATGAACTGCAATTTTCACAGGTACGATTACCTGGAGTTTACTGATGCCAGAGGTGCAAAAACTCGTTACGATACAAAGGTTGGCACTGAGAAGTGGCCTAAGGTGAGCACCTTTAAAACTCTGAACCAAGGGATACATCCAATCTTCAGAAATTCTTAAGATTCTTGTGGAAAAACTATTGTCTAAAAGCACGTATGCATCCATGCTTCTCAAGTGTTGGGGGCAGGAGGTGGGGAAGAAAGTCGGCAATGATGCAAGCAAAAGGAGCGGATGAGTAAAGAATCCCTCTTTGTTGCTGTTGTCAAAGGAGCAGCCAGTCAAACTGAAAAGTAATAATCATGTTTAACTGCCAGTAACTACATTGGTAAAACTTATTTGTTGACACTTTGCCCTCACAATTTTTTACACCATGAGATGAGCGTAATTCTTCCTGTGGCTACTCTTTCTTCAATGACACCTACTCGAATGGGATGCTTCTCTACTGTTTTATGGCTCCAACTTCTAAAGCTCAATCATCTATGATATTTCTCATTAAGCTATTGAATAGAAATTTTATCTGCTTGGTATTGTGGGTTTCTCATTCAGATGGTGGGGGAAATTAGATCTGTTATGGTCAGAACATAATACTGAAAAACCACAATTGCTGAAGGAAATTCATTACCCTGAAACGTCTTCCTGTCATGTACATTTGGCAAAATGACTGTTTTGTTGCTCTGTAGAAAGTGACCTTTAAGGCTGGCCCACGGCTGCAGTTTCTCTTTCACTCTGACAGCAGTAATAATGAGTGGGGCTACAAGTTTTCCGTCACTGCTTATGGCCTACCAGATGTTGCCGTTTCTTGGGGCTTGGATTTACAGCTTCTTGTATCCCGGTTGATGGGGCGCTTGGCTTCCCGAAGTATGGCACTGAAATCTCTACGAGGTGAGTGCACTGAATAGCCCCGGAAGTTGTGGTGCCCTATAAATAGAAGATACAAGGACCTTATGTTTCGAATCCCCTGTGAAAATGAAGTTCCTTCTGTACTCCTGCCTTGACTGAAGATGGAAGCCTTGCTGTATTGCTCTTTAACGACGTGTGGTCATTGAGCCTTATGCATTTCTTGTGGCCTCCGTGCAGCAAGCCTGGCCTCTGTTCTGTGGGACTACTCTGAAAATGGCCCAGAGATCACTGATTTCTCTAGTAGTCAGAAGCCAATATTAGGAAAAGGTGGACACCTGAAAGTAGTCGTACTAAGCTGAATTACATTTATGAAGTAATATCACAGTTTGCCCAATCACGTTAAGTTTGGCTAATTCCAGAAGTTAAGCACTCTTAGGATCGGGGCCACTGAAGATAAATAAAATACAAAATGTGAGATGGGTGCCATAATTAAAAAAAGAGACAGTTGTTTATTCTTTAATTTCAAAACCAGAACACTTCTAGCTAGCTTCCTAAATGGCAATTCACTCACCACTTTGGAGAAATTAAACAAAGTTAGAGTTCTTGCTGCAGTCACGTGGTCACTACTTACCTTGGAAAATTAGGCAGATACTTACCTGTGGATTTAGGGAACTAACCGAAGTGTTCTTATCATAAAATATTTTTCCTCTTTGTTAATTATGACCTTCCTTACGTATAGCAAATTATTATGTCTTTCGTAGGAGGAAAAAGCTTTTAAACTCTTGCAAATTATTCAGAAATTTCTAGAGGTATACGTACAGCAAAAATTTTAAATTGAAGTCCTTCCATGATGTAACATATTGTCACTATATGATAGGATATTGATGCTATCATTAAAGAAAGGGTACATGGGTTTTCTGCACCACATTAGAGAAACAGAAGTTAAAGAATATAGTTATATTACTACTTCAGTCTTTTTGCATTACCTCCTGTTGCTGTACGCTTCTATGGGAGAACTTATCCCGCATGTCTCCAGGACACAGGGCTCTACCCACCCTGGGGACAGTGATGCACAGACATCAATATGATGGATACAAAATGTCCGTTTATTTGGCTGCGTCACACGCTTATATAGCTCTTGCGCTTCCTGTTCCTGCCACTCCTATGGGGAGGAGTCTATCTTTTCGTCACAGCCCGTGATCTTCCGGTCGCCGATCCCTGTCTATTCCCCTACAACCTCCCCCTCCCGCCACTGGACGTTTAACTTTTATTAATTTCATTGATCTGTAAAAATGAACAAAAATATTTAGCAACTGAAGTGTCTGTTCTGAATTTCTTGCAGAACTAGGTAGTGAAGCAGACCTGCCTGCTTTGAAAGTAACATCAGTTCTTAATTCTCCTCTGTGGAAACCTGTCTTCAGGCATCAGATGTGTCCTGAGGCACTCCTAGGAGCTAGTAAAAGCAGCAGACTGCACCAAGATAAAAAAGAGGTACTTACACCACTGCTTTTGTTTCATTGGCATGAAATCCCTGTGTATCATACAGTTTCATTCAGACTTAATTAGCTGGTATGTCCTTAAGCATATGCTGTTGTGCTAAAGTTGTCATCAGTTGCACTGTTTAATTCAAATATCAAGGAGGAAAGAAACTGTTGTTCTGTGCCCTTTATTAGTTTTCATAGAACCACAGAATGGCTGAGAGGGACCTTCAAAGTTCATCTAATTCACACACACCCCCGCCTTGGGCAGGGGCATGTTCCGTTAGATCTGGTTGCTCAGCTGCAGTGCATATACTGCAAGTTAACTTAATTATAGAAACGTGCTGCAACAACTTTTCAGGTAATATTAAAGGTAAATGTTTTCTAACATTTTTTCCAGGCTAGGAGCTCTCACCAAGACGACTGCCGTAACTTTCTTATCGACTTTGCAAAATCAGATCCTGCCCAGGACTTCAGTGGGCAAAAATCTGAACTTTTCAAAGGACTTATACAGGCATGTAAAAAACAGACCCCAAAGACAGATATAGTTGCTGGTTCTACTGTTGATCAAGCTGTGAACTCAACATTTGCTGCTTTGGTGTATCTCACTCCAGATTTGTATGAGAAGCTTCAAAAATATGGTAACTCTAATATTAGACTATCTTAATAATGAAGACATAAAGTTTGTAAAAGGCTATCTTATAGTTCAGTTCATAAACTTTGAAAAATCAGTTTAGTGTGACACTTTGAAAAAGATGTTCTGTATAAAGAAGTCATTGTTTAGGTAGATGTGGTAAGCCTTATCTCTAGAGTGTTGATTTTTTTTTTTATTAGTATATGCTTTTATCTTCAGAGCTCTGTCCAAATACTAATAAACCATCATCAACCACTGCCTAAGCCTTACAATGATATACCTAAAGAGAGTAGTGATGTCCTCTGGGGTTTTAATTCAGAACAGTGTGGCTCCCAGTGATGAGAGGTTCTTATATCATTTTCCACTCTCAGTGTATCTTTTCTAAAAAGTCAGCACCAACTTAAATATGTTTTTAAATGTTGGGGGTGGAGGAGGTGTGAATTACCTCCCAGAATGTTATACCGTGGAAATTAACCTTGGCATCCTCAAAATATATTTTTTAAAAATAAAAGGTAATATTTTGCTTTTAACTTGTATAATGTCCATTGTATTGCAGCTTATGCATTTTCAGAAGGTAAAATGAACAACTATCTAATTTACACCATCCTTCCATAAAGCTTATTAATATGTTTGAAGTATTGGATAAGGTGTTACTTGATTTTGAAGGGTTTAATTTTAGGCTTTCACTTTCACAATTTTGAAGCTAAACATCTTACATTTTGAGCTATAAAGTTATGGGTAAAAATGACACAAAGACTGACTTGATGACTAAATTGGTTATTGCCTTTAGTCATTTTGTCTATGTCTGACAGTTGATCTGATTTTTCTGAGTAAGATTGAAAACTCTGGTAGCTGAGGAACGCATTACTGGGTGGATAAGATATCCATCCTGCTATTATGTTAATAGCTTCATCTGTCGGTCTTGGTGGGGCAGACTAATTTCAAGATCCATGTTCACCTATGCTGTGTGAAGTACGTACAAGTGGTGCTGAAAAGGAGGAAAAAATGGGGGAATGGGAAAGGGAAGACCCCACATAGGAACATCTTTCTCCATAGTCGTCGTCAGGCCAGTTTTGTTGGAAACTGTTTTGTCAGGTCTTTAGTTTTTGTAAATTGATCTTGAAAGTCTGTTCAAGGAATTCATAGCATAAGACAAAAGGGGGGAAAAAAATTGATAAATAACTCTATAGAGCTTTAAGTTAATACTAAGCATTTCTTGATTATTCTATCAGTTTGCATTAGTAACGTTTGCGCGTATAGAGAGAGCTTTTTATTTTCTATGGCTGCAGGTGTCAATTTTGGGAAGAGATGAGAAAGGTATTAATAATTTAACTTTGCAAATAACTCTAAGGTGCAATTTATGTATTTAAGGCATATGAAAGTGGGCAGTTTTTATTCCTTATTTTTCTTACAGGCATAATTCCAAGTATTGACTAAGAGGTGAAAGGAAGACTCTAACATAATTTTAGTTAGGTAGTCAAGTTGTATAAAAAATGGAGCTGTAAATAAACAGGACTCTTCTTTCTCTCGTTTCCAGTCAACAGTGGAGGCAAGGTGCCTTTGGGTGATGAGTTTGCACAAGTATATTCCCTGGCTGATTCAATTAGAATATGGATGGTAAGATCACTCAGGAGGACGTCTGTTAATGTCATTCAGCTTAATATTTTACAATGCAATGTTAAGGAGTAGGGTGGAACCATGTTTTTGCTTCAGTGATTCTAGGTCAACTGTTTTCGATTAGGAAGAACATACATTCACTTCTAAACTATGAACTTAAACATTTAAATGCATTCTAATGCTCCCCTCCTTCCCTCAGCCCCAGGTGTGTCATCACGAGTATTGAGGACTGAATTTTACTCAAAATCTGTTACGTTTGTGTTACTTTTCAACAAGAAAGCATGTTGTTTATTAGGGAGATTCTTACGAGCAGTTGGAATTCTTTTGAGGCATAACATAGAAAGAAATCTGTCTTAAACATCACTCTCACAGTAATGCAGTGCTAACAGAAAAGGAAATAATTGCTGCTTTGACAAGCAAGTAACTGGCTGCAGTTCAGAGTATTTTTTTTGCACATAATTTTCCTTGAAACATAAGCCTTATGTCAAGAGCTGGTGTCATCAGCAAAAAACCTGGTGAGAGGTGTCTCTGTCATCACCTGCAGTTACGGAGAGTCAAAATTCAGTTAGATTTTGCTAGTCTGCAGGAGATTCTAAACGTTAACAACTGTGTGGCCTTCAAGAACAGCTAATTCAGACTGCTATGGCCTGCTTCTCTGCTACTCCTGTGAGCCCTTCAGATGTGGGCCAGTTAACTTCTAGCATCTTGTGACCTCCTTCCTCCTCTTCCCCTACCTGCAAGAATTCCTGGCAGCTTGATACGCCAGAGGCACAATGAGTGCGGATGCATGTTAAGATGAGTAGTTGCATTGTACCTGTTGCATGACGGGTGCTGTTGCATCTGACAGCACTCACGAGTTAGATTACATGATGCTTCTGGAGAATCTCATCTCATGACTAAACATATCTTTTCCTGAGTGCTGGGGATAAAGGGGGAGCCCTCTTTCTCTTGGAGGGCTGATGCACATCCAGTCACAAGACAGGGAAGATTCTCAGCCTACAAACCTTGAGCATCTCTGTATGAGGCTGTGTAATCTGCTTGGATAGGTTAGGCATTGCTCTTTCAGACAGCTGGGTGTTTTATTCTGCAATAGGGGATGGTAAATACTGTCATCTGTTCCCGAGATTAAATTCCTTTAATGCAATGTAGTCTTCATACTGCCTTGCTGTATAGATACACAGGGGGAGTCATATTTTAACTATTTTAACGTCCTGTCTACAGTTGGAAATGAAGCAGAAATCCCTGATGGGTAGGGGAAATGATACTGAGGAGAAGCAGAACACAGAAGCAAGTGAGGTGAACCCAGAAACTCTTGGTAAGTGTTGCCTTTCCAAATGTATAAGCATTCCAGGTAGCTTAGTAAAGCATTGCCTTGTGAATCTTAGACATGTATTTTTGCTGTAAAAGATAAGTTAGCAACTGGCGTTTTTTAATACTTTAAGAGATAAACTAGTGCACATTACATGAACTAACTGGGATTGTGTTCTGCTATTCTTTGCAGAAAATAGTTCAGGGGAAAATCCTGCAGGGAGTGACCTCTCACTGGGGTCACCTGGTTCTGAACTTACGTTCATCTATTTTTGTAAATACTTGTTACCACAATTAACTGATGTTAGAAGAGCCTCTGACTGTTACTAGAATAAAATGTGTTCTCATTTATTGGTGTGTATGTTCTAATTTATTGGTGTGTGCTTCGTATGGTTCAGCGTGATCATTCAAATTTAGCATTTGGAAGTCTAGAATTAAGTAACTGACAGTGTTGTGATCAATATAATAAGAAAAACAGTATTTTCTAGCTGTCTTGGCTCAGAAGAAACAAGATAAATAACTTTTTTTTTTCCTAAGCAGAAGATGGCAAGTTTGGCATTTTATTGTCATGATTTTAATTCTTCCAATTTGTATGCTGCAGCAAAACTTTGTATGCAGAAGAGCCTTTTGTTGCTGAATTTTTTGCCTGTAAGAGCAAAGACGAAAGATTCTGCTTCAGACAGCTTGGAAGCCCAAGATATTGATGATATCCAACAGTATGTCAGTGATAAATGCCAAAGAAAAGGTTCTGTTGTGGACACAGACTTCCAGGCAGCACACTCATTGTCTTCCAATGGAGTAACTCATGCTGTTTCAAAAGACGGGGGCCAAATGACAGAATCTGATACAAAGAGCAAACAAGTTCCAGACCCCCTCCAGACAGAAGAAGCATCTGCACTTCATAGTAAGCCTGTGGAGAATACAGTTTCACAGCAAGATGTATCATCACCTCCTTCCACTCCTACACGAAAATCTCAGTTCAGCCGTGGAAGACTAAGGCTGCTGTCTTTCAGATCAATGGAAGAGCCGAGAGCTGTGCCTACTGTGAAGGAGAAATATCCTATATTGAAAAACACATTAGACTTTATTAAGGATCAATCACTTTCACATGAAAGGTAAGCGAATTGAAAATGTTGCCAATTATAAAATACAGAAGCTTGTCTGCAGACCTCTTCAGATGGAATAAAACATCTTTTATGTGCAAGATAGCATTGAAAATCATGTTGTACGTAAATAGTTGTCAGATTTATGTATCAAACTTCAGTTATTCACAACCACGTATGGGCTCATAGAGAGTATTATTTCCTTTGATTCAGTTCTGTCATGTAGAACTTCAGAATGTGAAAAACAAGGACGTGGCTGTTTGTTGTCTGGCTTCCTGAGATCTGTTTGCAGTGGCATTTTGCTTCTTATCTACAAACAGCAAAGACATGATATAGCAGTACTAGAAATCCTCGATACCAAATATACAATAGTTGCACCTCATTAAATTGCCTGATATTCTGAAAATGTATATCAAAAGAGAGATTTCCAATTCTCAGTTTGTCTATTTTAGGCTCTAAAAGTTGGACTGGTGCAGGATTCTGGCTGAAGCTTTTTAGACTCATAGAATGGCTTGGGTTGGAAGGGGCCTTTCGAGGCCGTCCAGTCCAACCCCCCTGCAGTGAGCACGGACATCTTCAGCTAGATCAGGCTGCTCAGAGCCCCGGCCAGCCTGGCCTTGAATGTTTCTAGGGATGGGGCACCCATAGATTATCGCTCACTCCAACTGCAATATACCACTGCCAAATTACAACCAGAAATTTAGATACCAAACTTCCTGGTCAAGTGCTTCCTGAATTGTGATTTATTTGGGTTATTTTAAGCACGATGTTTTGAAGTTCTCATAGATGATTTTTGCTCTTCTTAGTGTTTTAAAGGTGCTTGCTTTGAGAAAATCCCAAGGGCAGAGTATTTTGGAAGTGCTCAAGACAATCCGCCAGTGCCTAGACTCACTTGGGCAGCCACACTGTTTTCAGCCACCGTGTGTACTTTTTCTCTTAGAACTTCTGGCCTGTCAGAAAGATTTTACAAAGTAAGTAATTTTTTAGGCAAGTCTCAGCCACATGATCTAATGTCTTAGTCCCTGTGTTCTCCCAGTTATGGATATTGAAAACAGTACAAAGTTATTGGTTTTAATCCATGTGGGTAATAAAAATATGGACTGAGGATTACTTTTTAGGCTACTATGCATACCTTGTGTGCTTCATTTAAAAAAAAAATCAAGAACTATTTTCAAGTGAGACTTAGTTGTACAGCTATACCTACCTATAGCTACCCATACCCAGTGGGTAGAATCAGCATGAATACCTAGCAACATGTTTACATTTCCAACCAGATCAAAATACACACTCACACATGGGAAAAAAATCATATCAATTCTATGCTTGTTGTTCACATTGCAATATATGGATATATGCCACTCTGTTGGCTGGTTTCTCACTTGTCAAGAGCTTTTATATGGTGCAGGGCGCAGATCTCTAAGACCCTGATTAAAAGGGTGCTTTACAAAAACCTAATTTGAAGGAATGTTTTTTTTCACTGATGCCATGAGAATGTTCTCTTCGCCTATTTTATTTCTTAACTTCTGAAACCTAGGACAGATTCTTTTATTTTCCTTTGAAAGTGGCAGATTGCATTTTAAACTAAACTAACATCCTTCCCACTTCTGGGGAGTGTTTAAAAGATTGTCAGTTTGCACAAATCATGCTACCTAAAATGTAGTAGTGAATTCCAGACTACTAAACTGAGTCTTTAATTTCTAGCTACTTCGGAAACTTGGAAGGCTGTGGTGCCGAGCTACACAAAGAGATTCGAGAGTCCTACTATCAGCTTGTTTTGTTCCTGGTAAATTCTGTGAAGGGATTTAGTGCTATTAATGACAGGTACAGTACCTTGCTGGCATTACTCACGTGAGATTATTTTTTTCTGTTCTTCCATACCTCTTCCCTTGTTACTTTATTGTTTTAATGCCTTAATTTAGTTTGACTATACCATGCATAATTTACAGAACTAAATAAGGAACCTTGATCTTGTGATCAAAAATACCAAGTTACTCCTTTATTAATACTATGCAGGAAAGCACAACAAATTTATCAATCTTAAAACTCAGACTTATTATGGCATTTGTAGTTATAGTTCTGCAATGTGTTTCTGAAGCTTAATAGTAAAATACTAGAGATAGCAAATTTATTGTGGAATACTTCGGCGAGTGTAATGCCATAATAAACGTCACAATTCTGCAACCATGGTTTAATGTTAAAGCTTGTTTTGGTAGCATCCTGGTTAGAATTGCTGGGATTTATAGCCAGGTGCCCTAAATAAATGAGAATTTCATGACTATATTGTCCGTTTCCCTGCCAATAACTTCAAAGCCCTTTGTCTAGTTTCAACTGAACATGGCAAAGGTTTCCAAGAGAACCAGTTCCTGCAAATGTCAGGAAAATGTACTGCAGAGAAGAAACAGACCCTCTTGCTCATGCTCAGGCAATAGTACAAGCTCTATCTCAACTGAATCCATAAAAGATACCATCTTTATTTCAAATTGTGTTGGCTGTGCTTCTTAATAAGTTGTGTAAGTTTATGCATTAGGAAACCTGAGTTTCTGCCACATAGTTAACTTAATGCAGAGTAAAGCCTGGAAATCAGTGTACAGTGAGTGTCTCCCTCTTGATCCCCAAATACGCAATTTCAGCTTTAGGTTAGAGCAGTCATGTTCTGTTGTCTTGTTTTTTGTTTAGATCATTGCTTCCAGCCTTATCATGTGTGCAGACAACTCTCCTTCACCTTTTGGATATGAGCTGGGAACCGAGCGATCTTTCCTTCTTTGTTGAGATCCAATTACCGCAGCTTCTCATGACTACATCACAAGAAAACATAAGCATTCATGACAGTGTCATTTGGTGAGTCAGGAAGAACGCAACTTGCACGTGGTACTAACTATTGATACCGTTATTACCAAGAAAGGCTCCTGAACTTTGTGCTGGAACAAGCAGTAAAAAATGCTACTAAGAAGTATGGCAAAATTTTGGCCGGTATCCAAGGGTTTAACTGAAGTATTTGAAAATTTTTGCAGCATTACTAGCACAAAAACTATTAAAAGTTTATCTTTAACCTGATTACTGCTGGAACGTTTCACTCGGTTAGGCAGTGCAGCAGGAGGTAGATAATGCTGTTTCTTGTCTTGATAAATGCCAAATGTTTTAACACCTGCATATTTCATTTTTATAGTAGTTGTAGTTCTTACACGTAAGCAAATGTAAAGGCCAAAAAGCTTTTAAAATCTGCCATCTGATCTGCCGGCATTACCATGAACAGTTTTGTAAGTGGATTTTTCTGACTTTGCATTATGCTTCCCACGTGTATCTAAGAACTGGTCATGGAGGCAAGAAGCAGATGTCTGTATGGTCATTTATTAACCAAGTGAACTGGAGTTCTCACAATTCTGTTTTTCTTAGCATGTTACAGCACTTTGTTCTTTAAAAAAAAAAAAAAGTATCTCAAGTTACATTAGAGGGAAGCCTGATTGCGTTCCAACTGAATTCTGAGCTTGCTTTTCTTTCAGTCAGTGGAGTGAAGAAGATGAAATTGCAGACTACAAGCAAAACTGTGAGTGGATGGATGAATGTCAGGATGTAATGTTTGAGACCTGGTATGAAAAGATAGCTCAAGCTGACCCAGAGAAGCAGAGAAAGGTGACCTCATGATTTGCTTATTTGTCTGAAGAAGGGGTAATTAGGAGACTTCTAAAAGTATAAAGGAGAGAAAGGAATCTAACTTAAACTGATTTTTCATGAGCTGGATCCCTGGTTCCCTGTAGGCCTTCAAAAGTCAAAAATGATTAAAATATCCCCATACTCTTTTGGCAGGGGAAGTGTTCTGCTTTCTGTCTAAAGAGAGCTTTCTCAAAGTCAGAAAATAATACTCAAGTAAACTGTGTCCATTTATTGCTCTAGATGCACATGTTTGTCGCTCGTTACTGTGACCTGCTAAATGTGGACATATCTTGCGATGGCTGCGATGAAATTGCGCCATGGCATCGCTACCGCTGCCTGCAATGCAATGACATGGATCTGTGTAAAACTTGTTTTCTTGGTAAGAATCATTTAAAAAAAAAACCACCCTCAAACCCCTATACTCAAAGGTAAAATAGCATCTTACAAATTATTCATAAAATGAAGTGAAATACTTTTCTTCTGGATATTTTAGAAATGTTAAGCTTCTCTTTTCCTAATCTGAACATGAAATTAAGAAAGATCCATTATCAAAAAGGATTTACAGGGAAATCTTAAAATATTTCTTTACAGGTGGAGTTAAACCTGAAGGACATGAGGATGACCATGAAATGGTTAACATGGAGTACGCCTGTGATCACTGTCAAGGAGTTATCATAGGTCGGAGAATGAACTGCAATGTGTGTGATGACTTTGACCTTTGCTATGGGTGCTATTCTGCAAAGAAATACTCTGACAGGTATTAAATACGTGATTTCTGTACTCACTTCACTTGGCAGTGAACAAGTGACTAAGTACAGTCATTCTCATGTGGCTTCCTACAAGGCAGCATCTGACATCAGAACATCTAGTTGGTGTCCTTCAGGGAAACATAACAAATATAGGGCCAGTTCAGCAAAAACTTCTGCAGTTTGGAAACCTGCCCCAACCTCTGAAGTAACTTAGTAGCAATTGTTTTCTAGCCTGGCTGTGAAAGTTGCAGAGGGAGTTATCAGCGGTGAATGCTGGGATAGAAGAAACGCACAGTGCTGTGGTTAGACAGCATAGGTTTCAGTGCTTGACACCAAAGATCTTAAAACATTTCATTTCTAGAGCAGGAGCTCTTGTGACAGTTCAGGTTCTGTTAAATGAGCACTGCTGAAGTCAGTGAGGCTCTGACAGTTAACAGCACTTGAAGGTCTATAGTTTGAAACTCTGGAATGTGTTGGGTTTTTCATAGTTTCCTGCAGAGGTGTCGCGTGTTACTAACTACACTGGTTAGCAAGAAATGGCTGCATTTCAAAATCATGTACCTTCTTCTTTCAGTCACTTGCCCACTCACAGCATCACAGTGTATCCAATGGTGACTATTCGAATCAGTGACCGACAGAGGCTCATCCAGCCATATGTCCACAATTATTCCTGGCTGTTGTTTGCAGCTTTGACTCTCTACAGTGCAGATCTGGCAAATGGCGAGGAAGTAGAAGGAGAGAAACTAGATTCACAGGTCCTCAGTCATGCCAGAGTTCTGCAGCATCAGTGCATACAGCTCATCGGAGACTGCTTGATGAAAGCACAGCATGGAAAAGGTGAGTCAGCTCCTCCTTCACTGAAACAATGGTTTCTAGCAAGTGTCAGAAAAGTCTGTGATTACTCACTTTGAGGTTTCCAAAGGAAAGGGGAAGCTACTGTGTACTTCACTGAGCATAACTGTTTATGTAGAAAGCAAATGTAGAACAAGTGTCGTTCAGGGTCACTGGAACATGGAAAACAGAGTGCTTGAGAAAATTAATTTTATGCTTACATAAATATTGAGACAACTTGGCAACTCTTTGGGGTTTTTTTTTCATCTTAGACGTTTTAAAGGGATCAATCAAAATAGCTTCATGTTCTGTTACTAACATGTTACTGACAACTGAAAGACTTGAAGGGAAGCAAATGACTTGGTGGAAAATGTTTTTTGTTCTGCATCTCTTCGCAAGAATTTTTTAACCTTATTTGTGGTCTGAGATAAGTTTCTGGGGATGCTGTCCCTTTTCTGGAAATGGGGATTTCTGAACTAAGACCTACTACAGAAAACAGGGTGATACAATAGAGACCTATGTTGAATGTATCAAAAATTGCAGGCTTAAGGTGAAATAAATTCACTGGTAGTTGTTTTGAGCAGCTCTAATACAGCTGAAGTGCTGCCGCCGCCACCACAAACAAATACTTATGCACAGTCATTATTTAATCTGTTTTTAATGTACAGTTTTATTGTATAGGTATTTAAATGGTCAGAAGATTAAAAGCTATGAAAAACTTCATTTACCTTTCATAACTTATGCTGTTGGAAGGTCTCTCTAACACTTTCTTAAATTAATTAAGACTCCTACCCTGATGGTATCTTTGCAAGGTGGAAAATGTCACCACCTGTTCATCACTATTATTTAATGGAACTACATAATTAAGTGAGCATGATGGGGAACATCTTTTTAATGGATCTGATATTCAGAAGTGTGTGAGGGGAAGTTTGCAGTTCTCTTTAAAAACATTTTGAGTCTGCTTTTTGCCTATCTTGCCACTCAGCAGCTAAATAGCTTTTATAACTTTCTTGCTTTCAGGTCTGAAAAATTTAGCTCTCCTCTGCATGTTGCCAGAAGGTGAATCCTTCTCAGAGAATGATGCTGTTTCAGTCAGTCCTCCCACAGATGGTGCTCCAAAAAGTCATACTGGTGATAAAGCAGTGGAGGGAAAAGATGAGAAACCAAGCACACGCTCTTTTATGCGTTGTAATGTAAGTACCTGTTATGTACAGAACCTCTGATACCAGTTAGATGTGTGTTCTTCAGAAGCTTAAACATCCTATTCCGTAGAGGTAACTGAAATAATGGATAGTAATGATTTCATTTGTTGGTAAAAGTTGCAGGGCAAGGGAACAGTTGTTGGTTGGTTCGTTTTGGGGTTTGTATTTTTTATTAGATCCAGCTGATCAAAGACAAAGGCATCTTCTTATGTTCTCACAGGCAACTGATTCACAAAAGCATTGGAGGGAAGGGGCAAAGGAGGTTCTTTCTGAACGGACTGTCGTTTCCCCTAGTTGTTAGCACTGTTTAGGTAGGAAAACGAGTTTCCTACCATTTTATACAGTGTATAAAACTATTACACTGTAATAATTTTATGCATAGAGATATGAGTGAAATAGAAAAATGTATTTTCACCGTATGGAAGCTTAAGACGTGTATATATCAAGAAGTTCTTAACCAGTAAAATGTTTTGATAGTCAAGGAGAATGTTTGTTGACTGCAGATGACTGGCTGCTTCTTTCCATGGCTGTCTCTGCAGGTGTTAATTCTTTTTTTAATCTTTTAGTGTCTTTGTTTTATTTTTAGGCAAAAGGAGATGCTCACAATGAAATCCGGTCTCCTGCAGAAGATAAAGTAGGAAAACAAGGAAGTGAAAGCAAAGCTGTCATTGCAAAGAAAGCTGTTTTGAGACAGGAGTCAGACTTGTCTGTGGATGATAATGTTTCTCCAACAGGTAAAGGACTATTTCTCATTTCCCCGTCACAGGAATATCCATTCATATGCAAAGCAGACAGCTGTATTTTTTGTTCCTAACCCATTTTTGTGTATTTGCAAATGTCTTTAATGCAAGCGAGCTGTCTGCTTTGTAAAAACCTGCCAAGCATACTGCTTTGAACAAATGCTACCTTGCGATCCGTTTAAAGGATCATAGAAATCGGAGTAGAATTCCACCGATATATATCCATGTATAGAGATTATAGCTCCTGTTGGTCTGACACAATACTGGTGTATTCTTACGTACTTGGAACCAGAAGTTAAGTGTCTTATTCTATTAAAGACTAGTATTTTAGAATTTTGATGGTAAAATGGATCTGTCCATAGTACTGTCCTTGATGGTTTTGAATAGATGGTGTAGATCTCTTTACCTGCTATCTTTATACACATTTATAAAAACTTGCTTTTCAAATTTTAATTAAATTTTTAAAAGGGGTTTTATCCTTAGATTGTAATTATAAAATCAAGATATCACTTATTTATCTTATTTTTAATGTAATTTTGGGCATTTTCTTCTTTTGTTTTAATTTAAAAAGCAGATGACTACCTTTTGGAGGATTCCACCCAGAAGCAAGCAGAGAAGGTTTTAATACCTAGCCAGGAACAGGTTTTTGCTGAATGCTCTCAGAAGAGGATTCTAGGATTGCTGGCAGCTATGTTACCACCTTTCAAATCAGTTAGTTCTTTTTATTCTCAATCTGTAGTTTTCTAGGTGTCACAAGTAACATGAATGGAATTCATAGCAAATTAAATGTGGGAGGTGGGCTCTTGTTGCTTACATGTTATAAAACGTGAATCAGAATGTCTTGAGACATTTCACGTTACTAAGTAATGTAAGGGCTTTCTCCTGGTCAGGGGAGAGGGAAGGGAATTTTAATTTATCTGTAGAGCAGTCTATCTTAACTGTTCAACAGCTGCAAATTCTAAACCATCAACTTAAGTTTATGTGTCAGGTCAGCTCAGCTAGTCAACAACAGAAGAAACAACCTAGTTTCTAATTTCCTTTTGTCCCACTCGAAAGAGCATTAGAACAGAATCTTTCATGTGTGCTATGGCTTTGACTAAAAGTCTTTTATTTCCTTGTCTTACTGAGATTTTTCTCTTTTCATAGGGTTCCACAATGTCTTTGATTAACCTGGAACAAATACTTCCACTGATGTTTCAGGTTGTAATCTCAAATGCTGGCCACCTAAATGAAACTTACCATCTAACACTGGGACTTCTGGGCCAGTTAATCCTGCGACTTATGCCTGCAGAAGTGGATGCTGCAGTGGCTAAAGTCCTTTCAGCTAAACATAATTTGTTTGCTGCGGGAGATGGATCTTCAGTGCCAGAAGGCTGGAAGACAACTCATCTTCTGTTCAGTCTGGGAGCTGTGTGTTTAGACAGGTGCTTTTTAATTTGAACCTATTAGCTACTCTCTGATGACTTAATGCTAATTGTCTTTTATGTGTGCCTCACGCATAGAGCCTTTTTAACAAAGCTGGTTAAACCCGTGCCCTAATTCTGGGAAGGGCTTAGCACCTGCAGCCCTTGTTGCAGTGAGAACCTCTTGATTTCCTTCAAAAGAAGGTTGTTGAAGAGTGGCTTAATTTTCCTGGACTTACCTATGTAGCATGTTATGGCGGAAGAAGTAAGGTTTGGAAGCTTCGAGGAAAACCAAAATACAGTCCTATATTTTTTTGTAGGTCATTAATAATCTCCCATTGAGTTACATACCTCTTGTGTAAATTGGGAAAGGTGGAGAGTGTGTCATCACCAGGGCTGTGGTCTGGATCTGGCCCTTTTATGTAAAAGTTGTTAGAGATTTTTGTATAGTAAAATTGCACTGGAAACAGCAAGGAGGGGCAAGGCAGATGTTCCATTTTGAAGACCCTGAGAAAGCTCTCAAGCATTCTAAGGTTAACATCACACTTGTTAAATCAAACAAATTGGAAAGCATGTGAAATTTAAAGGCAGAATATCCAGAGAATCAGCTGAGGGAAAGGAGTTTCTCAAAGACTAACTTTAGAGCAAGGAGGCCAGTCTCTAGATTTGTGTAGTCCACAGAGAGAAAGCAGGTAGTTACATAGGTGGGAATTAAACCATTTGCTGTTGTGCAAAGAAAAACTTCTGGCCTGTAAACTAAAATTAGGAGTTAAAGGTGACAATGTTCAGGAACGCTTTGATTTGGGACTGTAAACCCTTTAAGAAAACGGAGTAGTATTTATGCTCTAGTGATGAAAAACAAAATGGAATTCATGTGTCAGCTAACCTGAAAGCTTCAAATATTTGGAAGAAGTTATATATGATATGAAAGCTCTAGCTATGACAGATTTGGCAGTGATATGCTGTCTTGAGGGGAAAAATAGTTTCAGGTAAGTATGTAGTCAGCCCTCCTAATACAGACTGCTCTTGCTTTCCAGTCGTGTAGGTCTGGACTGGGCAAGTTCCATGGCAGATATTCTTCGATCTTTGAACTCTTCTGCGCAGTGGCATAATGTGATAGCTGCTTTCACTGACCATTGCATTAAGCAACTGCCCTTCCAGCTAAAGCACACCAATATCTTCACTTTATTGGTTCTGGTTGGGTTCCCTGAGGTAAGTGGCCTATTGATGCTAAAGGAAGCAAAAATTGGTTAGAGCTTTTAGGTTTCTACTTCTAAACACTAGGCATTTAATCAACTGGGGACATCCATTATAAACTGTGAAAACACGGTGTATGTCAGAGTTCACATCTTTCCACTTGCACACAGTTAATGGTTATTTAATGAATAACAACGTAGCTGGTTTTGCCTTGTGTTTCTTTGAGTGCTACTTGTAACTATCATGAGAAAACCAGCTTAGTATGTTTGAGTATCAAAACCAGCTTTTTATACAAGCGAAACAAACCAGTCTCACTCTTGATAGTTATAACTCTGATATATTGCCTGTGTAGCATTAAGTTGTTTGTTGTAGGCATTACTTTTATGGAAAGGAACTGCCATTTTCTAAGGATCAGCAAATACCTGGCAAAGAGCAGATTTTTTCAGCTAAAAACCGCAATACCAAGTATAAGCAAGGGTAACCAATAGAAAAGGTGACTGTGTATTTACAAATAAGTGTTCCAAACAATAACTGCAACTTTTGCTGCAATTTCAGGTGCTGTGTATGGGGACTCGTTCTGTGTACATGGACAATGCTAATGAGCCTCATAACGTGATCATCCTGAAGCATTTCACAGAGAAAAACAGGGCAGTTGTAGTAGACATCAAAACCCGAAAGAGAAAAACAGGTTCTGTGACATTTTTATTTTATCAAAGAATCACAGAGTATTTCCTTACAGTTTTTTGTGGACACCCAAAAGCATATTTTAACTAAACTGCTTGATGCAGGTCTGCAGAGTTTGAGTTCCATTATTAAGTCACCTGATTTTCTGCTTGTAGGTTAAGCCAAATTGTGAAGTTCTGCAGTAAAGATGATGGAGACTCATTTATTTTTATTCAGAAAAGGAATGTTGACCATTTTATTAACTGAGAAATCTCAGAAATAGGCCTTTGATTAAGCAATCGTTTCTGTTTCAAGATTTGCTCACGGCTTCTCTCTTACCCTTTACGGACGTGTGCTTAGTGTTTTAAAACAGCAACTGCAAATTTATAAAATGCACACGCCGCATCTTTGTAGTTAGGTGCTGCCATATAAAGGAAAGGTACTCAGAGCCTGAACGTTTTTGGGGTAGTCCATTTTGTTGCTCCAAAAATATTCTGCATTTTTATGAAGTGCCTGTTTCCACTGTGGGCAAGGTGTGCTACCTACTAGCAAAAGAAGACTAAGAACAAACACAAACCTACCCATCATCGATCAATTGCTTCTGAAGTGATGCTGTATTGGCTGTTTTCAACTGATCGTGTAAAAAAGCGTGCTGTGAGGATGGGCCTAACTTCTTTAGTCATGTACTCTATAAAATGTCAGGAGTCTGTTTTCTCTGCTTTCCTCCTGTCTGGAAGAACTTCTCAAAACAGTTTGGATACCCCTAAAATTTGAGACAAAAATGTAAAAAGAGCTATATGGCATGAAATAGTGTATGCTCCAGGATGTGTGTCTGGACATTTAGGAATAATCCATTCTAGGGCACGTTGGTAGAGTGTGTTGGCTATTATGGTGTCTAAAGGTTATTAAAAATGCCCAGCAATAAAACTCACCAGAAGACAACAACAAAGACCCAGAGCTAGACGCTGCCTCCTGAGTCGCATTCGTTGTACAAGAGAGAATTTTCTTCCTCTATTTCACCTTCTTTTAAAAGCTAGTCAAGCCAAACACCTAACATATAACAAATCAGTTGGATTTGTGGGAGGGAGGGCTTTCAGCTTTGGCATACACAACTTAATAATTGTGAAGTTAATAAAGCAAAGGTTATCCTAAGATTTGACTAATGAAGTTCTTTAAAAGACACTTGGAAAAATAAACAGACTAAACTGCTTTTTTGGTACTGAAGAAAGCTGTGGATATAATTTTATAATTATTGTGTTATGTATTATATCTAATTTTTTTATGGTTGACATTTTCAACAGTAAGATCAGCGAGATTTATTTAATCATATCAATTGCAAGTTAGAATATTCCCCGTTTTAATTTTAAATACAACATGTGCTGCTTTGTATGTGGTACTGTTTCTGTGCAAATATGTGCAGACAGTCAGCTGTTGCCAGAAGTTACCTGGGGGTTTTTTAACTTGCACTGAAAAATGAAATATTTTCTTGACTATTCAATGAATCTGAGATAATTTCAGTACAAGAGTATAATTTTGTCACAGCAAGGCAGATATGTGGTGGTTCTACAGTCTCTTTAATGTGACTGTGGTTATTAGAATGTACTTCACGTATGGATTGTGTTCTTGTTTCAGCCTACTCATATCTACTGGTAAGACATGATTTCACAACGTTTTAAGAGGAACATAGTGAACTGTGTTTTTTCTCTCTTGTAGTGAAAGATTATCAGTTGATTCAGAAGTGTGGACAAGAAGGCAGTGATTCCCAGACCCAGCTGAGACAGTACCTCCAGCACTTTGTTCTTATATCCACTCACCTTCTGCAAACCAGCATGGACAGTAGCTATGCTGAGGCAGTGGAGGCAACTTGGGTCTTGTCGCTCGCTCTGAAGGGGCTTTACAGAACACTTAAGGTATCTTTTGCCTGACGTGTAGAACATAATAGATAAATAAAAGTCCGTGTTCTACCTTGTGCTACAGGAACTTGGGTACTGACTAAGCACATTGGGGAACTAACACAAGTTCATTCTCTCACAGCTGGCTCCTTTTATCCCCTGATGGCAGGGGGTTGAAATGGTTGCGAGGCTTTAAAAAGCATTTGTGAGTCAGATTTGAAAGTTGAGTGGCTTTTCCTCTGTGGGGGCTGACCATTCATGAAAGCTGAAGAAGAAATTTGTAGGGATAGCGCTTTATGGAGTGAAGCTCACTTGCCCCTTTTCTTACTCCTGAAGTATTTGAAGGGGGGGTCTGGATTTTTTTGGACCGTCAGAGCGAGACAGATATCCAGTTACTACTCTGTGTGTGTCATAAGTGATACTCTTAAGGTATTTGAAGTGGGGATTTGTATTTTGGGGTCTTTTGGGGAAATGAAAGAAAAAGATTCCCAGTGTAATTCATCTAGGCAGGAAGTTTAATTGAGGCTGTGTGATAAGGCCTTGCAAGGATTGTGATGCATCGTTCCCTTTTTACTTACTTGTGTGTGTCTGTGTGTAGATTCATGGCTTTAAGGAGATCCAGGCTGCCTTTCTTCAGTCTGGTTTACTGAAGCTTCTAGTGAAAAAATGTAGCAAAGGAACTGGTTTCAGTAAGACCTGGCTTCTGAGGGACTTGGAGGTAAGAAAAGTTACGTTTTGTAAGAAGTCAGGCTTCACACAGTGGTGTGAAAGGTTACGGCACTGCACTTCCCTTCCGTGAAGAAAGTATCAATAGTATTTCTAGTTAGTCTTTACAAAAATGTCGCTTACCTGTATCCCTGAATTTGTCTTCCTCTGTCAATCATAACTGTGTAGATAATAGTCTAACTTCTCTAAAGCAGGAGCTGGTTTTAATTAATCTGATTGGTATTTGAAAGAAATTTTCAAGACGAGGCATTAACCACTAGCTCAGTTTCTTTTATGAATTTTATGTAGCCTGTTCTTGAAAATTCCATTCTTCAATTTAAAAAAAATAAATAATCTCAAAGAAAAACATTACTTGCATTACTCACTGACATGTACAAGGTATTACTGCAGTGCCATATAGGGAGATCAATATGCATTTCTTAATGTTTGTTAATTGCTGGAAGATAGTGGCAAGAGTTGTGTTAACTTGCACTTAGGGCAGTAGCGACGAGAGAGAGAGAGAGAGATATGCCCTGGAATTCCTCTGAAAAGTTGCCCCAGGTGGTTGGTTAGAAATACTGCAGAATCAGATCTGGACTGTGGGGTTTTGCTGCCTCCTGACCTACAGCCAGAGAACCAGCCCTGACTCAGAGAGGTGTCCCACCTTCCTCCCCTTTGGGCAGCATCGTACCAAATGAGTGTTCTGCTCTGAGCACGAAAATGTCTCTCCATAGCTCTGCCTGCATTAATCCTTAGAACTGAGGCTGGCACAAATTGGAGGACCAAGGAAGTGTGTAACGTTATTTTCTTCCTGTTACAAGCACTAGTGGTGTTGGCTGTGCTGAAGCCAACGGTACGTTTTCAAAGGAGGAGAGTGTGTAAGGGCATCGCTGGCTTTTTGGTGATAGTCACCTCTGCTCCGTTCTTGTGTAAGAATACTCAAACCTTTAATGTAATGAAATGGTTAAATAATTATTGTCTCAATTTTTTATATTTATGGCTAATTGCTTAAGTTGCCTTTATAGCTGCCTGGAAGGTGTAACTCATTTGTGAAGTGGGGAGCAGGTTGGTTTTGTGTTTTGGGCTTCCCTCCCCCCCTTTTTTTTTTTTTTTAGGTGCTGCTTCTTTTTAGAGTAGGATGTGTTAACCACTGTCCAAGTCTTATAATGTTCTTATAAAATGCTGATTGCAGATACACTAATAATATCTACAGCTGTCACACCATATGCTACCTTTTTTCTATGTAGATTTTGTCAATAATGCTGTATTCCTCAAAGAAAGAGATCAGTTCCCTGGCTGAACGTGAGGATACTGAACTGGAAGAAAGGGAACAAGACCAAGATGTGGAGCAACCCGTCGTTGGTCCTGTTGATTTAGAGCAGAACAAACTTGATCCTCTGGAGGGTTTGGATGAAGCCACCAAAATATGCTTCTTGGTAGTTAAACTTAATTTTACCTCCTTTGAAGTTACTGTGAATTTGTTAGTGGCATAAAATACTTCATAGTTTATGTGGCTGTTTTTCTTATAAATTTACCAAATACGGGTCAATGATTTCAATGTATTGTTATCTAAAGGAAATAAACTAGAACTACCTTAATAAACGCTACAAAATCATTATAAAGCTTTTTGCCAAATTGCTTTTAATTTTTACTAAACCAGATATTCGGTTCATTAATTTGGTACCTATATGATAAGTGGGTAAACAATACCTAGGTCATCCTTAAAAAAACTCTTCTTTCTTTTTCCCCTGTAATGTAATTTTTTTTAATTTATTTTTTATTTCTCCTTGCTCAGATGACACATGATGCACTCAATGCACCTCTCCATATTCTTCGAGCCATGTATGAGTTGCAAATGAAAAGAACAGATTCTTTCTTCCTGGAAGTTCAAAAGAGGTATGTGAAAGACTGGGTCCAGCAGAAAAACAAAGTTGTTAGATGTGGGTGGTACCCTAAGATCTAATAGGTGCCGAGTAGAAGTTGTTCAAGGATATGTTTGGTTTTCATGTGTGAAAAAGTAAGGAAATAAACTCCCGCTAAGTTGTATTTATGGAAGCAAGCCACTATCTTCTGAAATACATCATATTTTCTTTTCAGTATGGTAACTCCCATATGAAGATCTACTATGTCTCTAAATTATCCAAACTGAGAAAGTATGGAGACCGTACGACCTTATTGTGGCTTTTAGTAATCAAAGCGTGTTGTGGAGCCACCATCTTCCCACAGAGATGAGCAATTTTATAACATGTAAAACCTTTGACTTGTTAGAACAGGGAAGCTAGTTAACATAATATGATAAAAATAGGTAGAGATTAATGAATCTTCCTAAAACAGAAGGTGGGAAGATGAATTTGCATTTAATTGCACTTATTTAGTTTGCAGTACTTCCAAAACACATTTGTATGCTTCTTTTCCTTTTGCGTCTTTTAAGGTTTGATGGAGATGTAATTACAACAGATGAGAGGATCCGAACACTGGCTCAGAAATGGCAACCCAGCAAGCGTTTACGATTGGAGGAGCAGAGCTCAAAAGCAGTAGATACAGATATGATCATCCTACCCTGTTTGGTATGTACATCTCCACAAAAAGAAGTACTTGTGAAATAATTAATTTAGGCATTGAATAACTTCAGTTTTGCTTAGTAACTTCAAACCTGAGAGCTAGTTTTTTTTCATTTTAACATCTGAAATAATCTGTTGTTAATGTTTTACATCAAAATGAATGAGCAGGTACAACACGAAGCAAGTATTTCCTCCTTGTAATTTCTTCCTTAAGAGGAAGTAAGAGGACAAATTGTGACTGCACACTGTAATTTCCTCTCCTTATACGAGAGAGATTGTATCCAATTACTGTAAGCTTATGCCTAAGTGTTACTCTTTTAGCATGTTATTGTTATCTTACAGTAATTTCAGCAGTACAAGGAAGCAAAGAGTTCGTCTTGTAAAGTAGACACTGCACTTGGAAGCTTGATGTTTTGCATTCAATAGCATGGTCCCACAGATCTTTGGCTTATCTTTGATGCTGGTTCCTGGCTGCGTGGTATCACCAGCACAGTTCTATAGCAAACTGGATCAACGGCTTCCTGAAGTAGTTTCACATAATTATAAGGAAAAAATAAAATAGGCCTTACAACAGCTTATACGGAGGCTGTGAAATATCCACCCCTGGAAAGTCTACAAATCTAACTGGACAAAGCCTTGATTTTTGAAGTTGGCTCAGCTTTAAGTCAGATTTGGACCAAATGATCTCCAGAGGTCCCTCCCAACTTGCCTCATTAGGTCTCACAAATAGCATGGCACTTTGTTGCTTTACCTCTGTAGGTCAGCTTAAATTAACGCTTCTGGTTAGAACTGTAACTGCTATTTCTGCTCGTGTGTACAGTCATGAATGCATCAGTGTATAGTGAAGTCTGACATATACAGCGTCTTTGAGGAATTCTGTCCCTGTAGGTGTGTGAGAGATCGCACTTTTGTGTTCTTTGATGCATCTGTTTTTCAGTATGTAAAAGACAAATGAATTTGTAAATTCAGCTTGCAGTCTGAGGGACTGGTCAGATATCCAAACGTAAGGAAGCGAAATGTTGAGAGCCTATTTTCAAACTTGTGTTTCTTTTTTGCAGTCAAAGCCTGCGCTCTGTGATAAAGCAACAGAAGAAACCAATCCGGTCGCCCAGAAACTGATAACCAACACAGAGAGTGATCTACAGCTTAGTTATGCCAAGCAACGTCGCACTAAAAGTTCGATACTCCTGCACAAGGAGCTGGACTCTAGAAGTAAAAAAGCTGTGAGGGACTACCTGTATCGTGTGAACGAGGCAACTGCTGTTCTTTATGCCAGGCATGTGCTGGCATCGTTGTTAGCAGAGTGGCCAGATGATGTGGCAATAAATGAGGAAATCCTAGATCTTAGTGGCCCAGCCCATATGACATACATACTGGACATGCTTATGCAGCTAGAGGAGAAGCAGTTATGGGAAAAAGTAAGTGGATTTCACTCATGCGTGTGAACAAGCCCTGTGCCTACGTGCCACGAGACCGATTAACAAAAATACTTGCAGTACCTTTTCTTAAACTAAATTGAAACTCCAACGTTTAAATTAGTTCTGGAAAAGCAGTAGGAATCTGTCAGTGTCTTAATGGACTGATTTTGGTAACAGAAAATGGAAAAACTAGCTCCGTGGAGACAAATATTTCAGTTATGAAAGAGCTATATGGGAAAGCCAGTCTTACAGAGAAATTGGTAGAATAGGCAGTCTGTTTTGAAAGCTGCTTTTTATTAGGTCTTGCTGTGTATATTGTAATACCTGCTGCTCCATTGATGAGCTGACTGTTACCGTGGTGGAAGTGATCGTGGAATTACAATAGACTGTTGTAATGAAAACGTCAGCTCGACGCTTCACAGCAGTCGAAGCAAATCAAGTGCTGGGAATCTTCAAAGAAGGAATTGAAAATAAAACAGAGGCATCAGTATGCCACTGACCTGCTAGTATGCTCTCACCTGGACTACAGCGTGTGACCTGACTCCCTCGTCTCTTCTAAAAAAAAGAAGATGCAGTACAACTGGAAGAGATCTGGAGAAGGGTGGCAGGGATTATTATAGCCATGGAATAACTTCAGTATGAGGAACCAGCTGGTTTTCTTCATCCTGGATCTTTGCCCTGTAGGGGCATTGAGGGAGGAGGAATAATGAAAAAGTCTGTTCCTCTTTCTCTGTAGTTCTAAAACAGTAAGCAGCAAACAAAAGTCACCAGCAAGTATTATTCACTGACCCTCCCAGTAAGAAAACAAAGGAGTGTCAGATTAAGGTAATAAGCAGCAGGTCCAAAACAAACCAAAAGAACTGGTTCTTGACGCAGTATGTCATTGAAATTGTTGCCACAGGGTGTTTATATAGGTTCAGAAAATGACAGGATGAACTGATAGAATAAAAATGTGTTAGGGCATATTAAATACAAAAGCATAGCCTTTGTCTTAGGCTGTTCTGCAAGTGTGTGGAGGCAAAGAACGCATTAAGGGAACTATGGTACACACTGTCTTTGTTTTTTAAACTCGTTTCCCCCAAGAAATCCATTCCTGGCTGATGTGGAGATGAACCTTTTGGTCTGAGCTTGCACTATGTTTTATAGGAGGAGTTAGAAAATTGCAGATGAAGAGATGTAACAGGTTGCTATAATGAGCTGGGAAGATCTTAAGTCGCAGGACTCCTGATTCAGAGCTTTTGTGCAATTTTGAAAAATTTGGAAAAAGTGGAGACTCAAGTTTTTCTGAATTATCATTTAGTATGTCCTGATAGACTGAATGGCATTTTTTTTGTATTTTTCAAGACGCAGCTCTTGCACCTAGTGCTTTCTAACTCTGCAGCCTCTTAACTGATACTTAATCATTCCTCCTTATACACGGAGCTGTACATTTTGAAGGCTAAAACATGTGACACATTCTATTCAAATCAAAACCTGTAGGCATGGAAGGTAGAGGTGTCTTTTTACTATGTTAACAAAGTTGTTGTTTTAAAACATCTTCCTTGTTTACAGCTTTAGTTTACTGTTAAATGCTTTATGGATTAGCCTTGATTCTAGCATTTGTGGAAGGAGATGTAGCTAATAGCTCTCGCATTTTTATCAGATAAAGACTGAAAGGTCTGGGACAGAGTGAAGTATTCTGCACTTACAGAGATGACACTTGGAGACGTAATTTGTGAATTTGTCTTGTTTCTTGCTAGTAGCTCAATCCTCTCTTGGGAAACATGGTGAGGATAGAAATGACTTTCGTGTCAGTCACCAGCATGTAAGTTTGTAAATGTTTTGATAGCAAATTCTATTTACATGACGTGTTGCTTCTCCCCAGATTCTACAGAAAGTACTGCATGGGTGCAATGAGAGCATGCTAGGAACAATGGCATTGACAGCTTGCCAGTTCATGGAGGAACCCGGAATGGCAGTCCAGATGCGCGAATCTAAACATCCGTATAACAACAATACCAATTTTGAGGTAAGGTACACATGTATCGCAGTGCAGTGGGTTTGCATGACTTGAAGACTGGTTGAAAAATATTAATGCTCTGTGTGTATACCCGTGGGACTTCTGTGCTTGAAGCTCCTGTGAAATGTCCTTTTCAGTCTTGCTTTTGAAGAGGCTGATGCCAAATGACTGAGGCCTTGTCCTGTAAGGAATGTGTTGTGTAAGGCACACTACTGCAGTCCTAATTTAATCATGTGGAAAGTGCATAACTTAAAGGGTTTTACTACGCATGAGTTTGAAGCAGATCATATACTTAAATGGTTTCAGAGCCTTAATGAGCAAATATTTCTACCCTTTCATGCAAAGATCTGTTTCACTTGGCCTGTTACTTCCTTGTGCTCCTAGATGAAAGCTAGTAGAGGAGTCTTTTTTTTTTTTTCTTGTATTTCTCGTTTTAGACTATCTTGCCCTGACACAAACAGTTTCTGATTTTCTTTTCTTCGTATTGTTTGAAACCATTTTTCTGCTAGAGTTTGCTATAAGTATTTATTGCCTCTGGGCAGTCTTGGGATTTTTAACTGCACTGCAGCTTTTTATTTTTAAAATGGATATAAACCTTTAGGTTCTGGCAATGAGATCAGTGTCAGCAACAATTACAGCTTTTTAAAACAAACAAAAACAACAAAAAAACCACTAAGGCATTGCTAGCAATTAATTTTTACACTTGTAACAGCTAATGCAAACAATAGACCATGCTTTACATTTGTTAAATTAGCTCCCAATAAAAATAATGAAGACTCTTTTTTTGCCCCATGGAGATGCTGTAATATTTGTCATATCTCCCTTGTTTGGATGGTGAAAGTTAAGTGGCTTCTTGGCAGGTGATATAGTATTACAGTATACAAAGGTGATGTGTTTATTTCTCAGGATAAAGTTCACATTCCCGGTGCTATCTACCTCTCAATCAAATTTGACTCTCAGTGTAACACAGAAGAAGGCTGTGATGAGTTGCTCATGTCCAGCAGCAGTGACTTCCAGCAGGATCGGCACAGCTTCAGTGGGTCTCCGCAGAAATGGAATGATTTTGAGCTTCCAGGTGAATATGCAGTGTTTTACAGTGCAAATGTGTAGGATATTAGTAGTATCCAGGACTCCTGAGGGAAACTGCTGAAAGATGACAGTTAAATGCAGGTGTTCCTGAGGCGAGGAGGGGGAACCGCTTTCTTGTCCCAGTCTGTTTGCTCTGACGTGCTGCTCTTGCATTTGTTTCTTATAAGTAGGCTTATCGGCTGTTCTGCTACTTGACCTTTTTCTTTCCACGCCTCACTCAAAGCATGCACTTAGCTACTGGAAACAAATTTTGATCTTGATTCTGTTCCAGCACAGCCCTTGTTCTGCACGATATTCACTTACATTGTTTCTGCCTTGTCTTACTTTCCACAGGAAGCAGAAAATAAAAAAAAAAAGCTTATCTTTTGTCTCTGTACTAGTGCTCAGAGCAAATAAAGAGTGCATGCCAATGCCTTATCTCCAGTGCTTGCTGCAGAGCATAGCTGTAAAAAAGTCAGTCGTTTGACCGACAGCTTCAGTCTCTATTCTCTAAGCACGTTTTTGATAACACAGTAGCAAATGCCAGTGAGCTGGAAGACCACATGGTCCCATGCTGTTTAGGTTAAGTTGCTGTGACCACTGAGCACTGTGGCATTGCAGGAAGCTTTTGACTTCGAGTACTGTCAGTAGCTGTAAATAGATTTAAGAACTTCCTTAGCAAAGGAGTTTGGGTTACAAGGTGCTAGTTAGAAACAAATGTGTGCTCTGTAGAAATATTTCTTATTTTTATGCTCTTTTCTGTCCTCCTTTTCCTCCCAAACAGTTGCAGAGGCTTGCCAAGAAACTGAACTTTGAGGCCCGTTGTTTTTGGAGCAGCCTTGGCTGTGAAACTTGAGTTTCACCTGTGAAACTTCACTTCCAGCCAAGGGTGTCTGGATTAAGGCTCTTGATTTCACTCAGCAGGCTTTAGCTGAAACCAGGCATTTGGGGGCTTCTGGGCTTTTCATTTGATGGCAGGGCTTTCTCAAGGCTCCTCGGAGTAGGAGAGAGCAATGGCTCCATTTCATGATGTAAAGAGGAACAGGTTTTCAGATTTCTTCTTTTTTTTTTTTAATCCTAAAATATGTTTTCAAAATTTTTCTTCTTCATGAAACTTTGAAAATGCTGCTTCCCAGTTAAACTAGCATGCTTGTCCCAGGGTGATAGGATTTTTCATGGAACAGAGGAAATTCTAAGTTTTAACCAGATCTAATATTACAGGGCACGATAGCTAAGGATTTGTTTTGTTTAGCATTACAGCTAACTACCTGTTTAACTCTGTGAAGCTGTAGATGTTACAGTGACAATAACTTTGTGAATGTTCCACTGCCTGACTGTAAATGGTGAAACATTTTGATGGTTCTTCCACTTTCAAGTGGTTAAGTTTAACCATTTTGCTCCCTAGAGTAGAAGTGTGCGATTTAACTTTCTGACAAGTAAAAGCAGTGCAGCTTTACTTTCACATTTTTTTAACCTTCTGTTTAATGGGCTGTGAACTTGGCTTCTTTTTTCATAAATCATAACTGATCCATAACACAACTGGAAAAGTGAAGTTTAGCTGTGTGTACATTATAGAGTTTCTTTAGCTCCCTCTTCTATGTAGCTGACAAAAATGTAAGCGACATTATCCTTCTAAGGCTCTGTATCCAGTGGAAACCATTCTGCATTTTGCTCCAGCCTTCTTTTTATCACCCTGTTCGGTGCATTCCATCATTAACCAAAAAGTAAAAGATCACCTCTCTTGAATGGCGATGTCTAGAATTAATTTATGACTGACTTTTCATCTGAATTGTAGTTGTGGTAGCAAAACTAACTCAGAAGGTAGTAATGTTGATTTTCCTCCTGCCCCTGTACACAGGAGACACACTCTATTACCGATTTACTTCTGACATGAGTAACACTGAGTGGGGTTATAAGTTTACAGTGACAGCAGGTCACCTTGGAAGGTTTCAGACAGGTAAGCACTGCTCAGAATGTATTGGAAAGGACTTTTTGGAGTTATTTTGCTGAGCTTTGACAGACTTGTGTTTATCCCTTTTTTTATTATTTAAAATTTGCTTTCTCCAGTGTTTTGGAAATAACATAGTTAGTCTTGTTCAAGCTGAAGCTTGACTAGTGTCTCTTACCTGCTATGACTTTATGCTAGAAATACCAAATCTTCACAGAGTCTTGGAGATAACAATTATAATAATGTTATTTGCGTTCAAAGTCTTGTGATATGACAGTAATTGCACGCAGGATTTAGTAAACACTCCAAGGTGCCGTAATTGGAAAAAGAAATTATTGTAATTGTGTTTTTAAAAAGTAGTCATCCATTAAAGTAGGCTGGTTCTGGATCTAATGTCTAGATACAGCATAAAAGGTTTTGTTATTTTACTTTAGAGCTTAAATATTGCTAACAAAATTGAAGCCGGTGGATGACTTGCAGTCAGCAAAACTCTGCTGCATACCACATAATAGTGAGGGCCGGCGTTCTGTTTGCCTTATTTGGGCAAAACTTTAACTTCAGATTAGGATTCCCTCTAATTATTATCTAAGTTTTGCCCCAGAAAAGACTTGCGATGTCAGGATGTAACCTAGAATTATCTCAGATTTTTGTTTGGTATTTTTCTTTGATATTTCTTGCTCGGCAGAGCAATTCTTAGTATACGGAGAAGAGAAAACTGAATATATGAACAGAATTGGTCCCTACAAAAGTAACAGCTGTTTGAATCTTTTCTTTTCCCCCCCCAGGGTTTGAAATTCTAAAGCAGATGCTGTCTGAGGAAAGGGTAGTTCCTCACCTCCCACTGGCCAAAATCTGGGAGTGGCAGGTCGGGGTAGCGTGCCGTCAGACCGGTCACCAGCGTTTGAAGGCTATTCACTTGCTCTTGAAGGTAGTGCAGTGCAGCGCCCAGAGGTAAGTGCACTGTTCTGCCGTGCACACTAGAAGGCAAAGGGCAGGCGAAGAAAAAGTGACCAAGCTGGTATTGTTTTGAAGCCAGAAACCCATGATTTGAAGTAGGTATTCTTAATTTGCCTTTCAGATAAAATTCACAGTGCCTTGATAGCAGAAACTATCTGCTTATAATAGTTATAAAACTATTATAAGCAGTTTTTAAAAACATTTTCTCTTCTTCTTTGGCTTTTAAAAAAGTCCCATGAATCCAAATGTGGTTGTAGTAAAGGAAAAAAAATCACACCAATACAGGTCAAAAAATCGATCTCAAGTAATTTTCTAGAAATATATTCTCTTTGTATTAGTTGTACTTCAGAATTAAGGTGAGGATGGAATAATAAACTGGTGAAATGATGATCTGATTCTCTATAAAGTGAATAACTTTTAAATTATTTTTAGTTGTACCACTAAGCCTGTAATTGAATTTTAGGAGGGATAGGTGTGCTAATGTGTGGCATGGGTATTTCTTATGGAAGTACGCGTTCAAAAAATGTTGAGCTTTTATAGTGTTTTGCAAATGTGTATAGTCGCATTAACTCAACAGAAATGCTGGAAACAAAGGCAGCAATGCTGGACACTTACCTCGGTTATGTCTTCTCAGTTAAGAGCAAGCAAAATCATGTCAATAACAGCATCCTACTTGCTTGCTTCGATAAAGGAGAAGTCAAGAAGTATATTCACATATAGTAATAAAAATGAACAATTACGTAAAACTATTGCTTGACTCTGTAAATTTTAGATACACTGATCTGCACGCAAGTCTGAAATACTGATTTTGGTATTACTTGTAATCACGGATTTATTACTTTTTCAAGTTCCCTTGTTTTTTTTTTATTCAGAAAATGTCTGCCTTGTCATGTGGACAACAAATTTAGTTGCTAAAATATCAAGTTTCCATTGTACTTGTAATATTTAATATTTTTCTTGTGTTTGTCAGATGGTAGGTTCTGAAATGGACTACCCCTTTCTCCCCCCCTACTAAGTGATATTTGTCATCCCATCTGTATGACAAGTGACATTTGGGTTAGCGAGCTTTAACTCAGGAGTAGGAAGGAGGCAGGGTTGGAGTTGTTTGTAGAGCTATATATCAGTTTTTGTCTGTCTGCCTTCTACAAGGGCATCATCTGCTGGGTGCTGTAGTTCGGTACAGTATACTTCGAAGCAGTGGAGCTAGAGCATTTAGCAAAGTGATGTATACAGTTATTTTAAAGTCCTCATTTCAGGAGGCCACTCAGTTTTAGAAAAGTCATTTAGACATATTCATGGATATCAGGTTTTCTCTACTTCACTGATTCAGGATGAAATTCATTGTGCTGAAACACCTGACTGAATTTAGATTCTAAAATACTTCTTGTGTTTCTCCCTTCATTTATACATCTAACTGTCAAAACCGTATGTTTTTGGTCTCTGAAATTCGTTTGGGGTTTCCTGCCCCTTCACCCCCATTCCCCCAAAACAGGCATAATCATCATGGTTACTCACTATTTCATCTAAATTACCTTTTCTTTTTTTTTTCTTTTCCCTCCAGGGACTGTGACCTCACCTTGTTGAAGCCACTTTGGCAGCTTTTCACCCATATGGAAAACAACTTGTGTCATGACATGACCAAGCCTGGTATTCTCCTTCCTCTTCATCGTGCACTTGCAGAACTCTTCTTTGTTACAGAAAACAGAGTTAGTGTAAGTAGTTCATGTATTTGTATCCCTCCTCTCCCCGGTGCTGGGAATGATACGTGGTTCAGTGTTAAACTAAAGGCAGTTTTCTTTTTTTTTCTTGGCAAAGTTCATCAGAGCTTTAGAAACTTTAAATGCTTCAGAAACATTAACAACTTTCTCTTGTAGAGTCTGGTAGTGAATTCTAATAGAGGGGCATACTGCTCCCTTATCCGTCGTGGGCCCTTAAGTAATAGTCGTGACTCCTTGTGTGATTAAGGCAGTAGGCCTTACATATGAACAGCCTGTAATGAACTGATTTCTGTGGTCGCAAACTGTGCTCTAGTTCAAGAGAGTCTTGGGTGTAGTTCTGATGCCTTTGGTTCCCGGGGACTGCTATGATGATTGGCATTTTAATGTTAATTAGTAGGATATCACCTTTGGCAGAAACGTTGGTGTTCATTGAATGTTTTCTGGCTGCAGGAGCTTGGATCTCTACAGGAGTATTTGCTTGCCTTAAATACTGAAGATCATCTTCATCGCTGCACAGCACAGGTAATAGGATTGCACAATCCCAGTGATGTGTGTATTTGTCAGTTTTCTGGCAGATAGAGATAACAAGTGGTTTCTGATTGCCTAGTGGAGTTTTGAAAATAGATATGAATGTACTTGGGCTTTACAGTACTGTGACAATAGGCCTCTGAAACTTGTGAATGAACTGCACACAAATGCTGTTCTCCTTTAACAGTCAGATGACGTGCCACAGACTGGCCGTTGGGTGTAATCAGCTGTATCTGTTTTACCGAATTGGCTTCTCAATGGCCAAAACATGGGAATGGGGAAGGACTTTCAGCAACTGGAAATGCAGTTGCCTTGCCAAAACTGCCTGGATGCATGACCAGGCATGACTGCACTGCCAGGAAATGACCGGGTAGAAACAGGATGGCTATTTATCTATTTAATTTCATACAAGGATTTCTTTACAGGTTGGGACTGAGGAGATTCATTGCCATGACTTTGTTTTTCCTTCTCTCTTATAGGCCCTGAAAAACATTGCTGCTATCAGCCTCGCCATTAACTACCCAAACAAATCAACAAGTTTCTGGAATGTTTAATACTGGCTCAGGCCGGAGTGCATGGGATAGAGTAGTTTGTCCATAGGACACTGGAACAAACATCTTAACTTCGTTCAGGAAAAGTTCCTTCAGCTTCAGTGTATGAGCACTCTGCAGCCTTCCTTCCTTCCACCTTGATGTAGAATTTGTAAAAGTAAAAGCGCACTTCAATGAAAAAGCACATCTTGAAGTAACTCACGCGTCGCCTACAGTTATGTATGCACATATTGTAGCATGTTAGAGTAAACAGAACAATATTTTTTTTATTCAGAGGAAGTAAACAAAAGAAGGTAGCTGAAGTATGAGAATGGAAGGCTCCTGCATTGGTATCGTCTGCCTCCAAGGGAACTTGATTGATGGAACGTGACGGCTTTGAAAATACTGCTGAACTTGGAGTGATGCCGTCAGCAGCATCTATTATATATCATTGAAGTGAAATAGGCAAGCTGTGTGGGCTGATGCAGAAAGGGTCCACACTTGAATCCTGTCATGTTTGCTTTTGCTTTGAAGGCTACTACCCAAGGAAAAGAACCTTAATTCTTACTAAACTACAGGTTGTAAAACCTGTAAAATTCTGGGTGACTTGCATAGCAGTTAAAGGATTTCAGTTTCAGAGCATCCCTGTGCAAGAGATTAACATTTCTCCTGTTCTTTGATTTGATCAGCCGGATCATCTACTCTTAATTTATCTCTGATGTGTTATTCTAAATAGTACGTGATTCTAGTGCAGAGAGCAGAGGCTGGCCTCCATTGACAAAGCAGAGGTAATATGAAGAACTGAGAAACTTGCATGTTTCTTGAAGATCATGTCTTTACAAGAAATTACTCATGAGGCTTTTTTCTTTAATTATTTCCATACTAGTGACTTAGGAGGTCTTTCTTGGCAATCTTGGGAACCCGGACTCCCAGCACTTAGGATGGGGGTTAATGATCAATCCAGTCTTATCTTAGAGAGCAATAACTGCGTTACTTTTAGTGAACATGGAATGAATTGCAGTCCTTATGCTGAAATAAATTGGCTTTCTTCCTGCTCAGCTATGCTGATTATTCCCTTTCCAAAGAGTTAAAAAGAACATAGAAGGAATTGGGGGTGTATTTTGTATACAGTTATACAGTATGTAGAGCTGGTCTTTGTCAAGTGTTAATTCAGAGAACTTCTTATGCTAATTATTTTCTTCTTCCTTTCCGCACCTCAACAGTAGGATATGAAAAAAAGGCAACCAAGAGCTTCAGTGGTAACTGAATGCAAGTTGTGTAAAGGCAGTGGCTCTGTCAGAAGGGAATACGCTTTTTGACTTTGCTTGTCCAAAAGGTGTGCCTAAATAGCAATGTGCAACGTGCACAGGAGCACCACTTCAGGGGATGACCTCTGAACTGATGGTCTCGTCAGCTGGGGCTGGAATTTTAAGGGTGGTCCAATCTCCCTCTGAGAGGGAAGCATGCAGTAATACATCCCCTTTTTTTTGGATGGCCTTTACTGCTGTAGTTAAAGATGTTTTGACTTCTGTTCAGCCAGGTGAATGCAAAGGGAGTGCTTCTTCAGGGGATAAGGTTGAATCAGAATGTGGTTATGCTGCCTGAAAGACTTAAAACTGAAGACCAAGAAGCACTATGCTGAAGCCATTGCCTTCAGGAATGGAGTGGCCCTCTTAGCAAACGAGAATGCCAGAATTCAGGAAAAATGTACTGTTTATCAAAGACTGAAAGGAGACGGAGAGATACTGCTCTGAAACCCCTCCTCGAGCATACTGTAGTTGAAGGTTAAAGCCCTCCTTCCTTCCTCAGTGAGATCACAATGGGAAGGGAATTATCAAAGCTGCGGCATATCTTTAACTCATGGATCCTTTTGTTCCCACACTCGAGCGACGTATTTGAGTTTGGAATCTCACTGCAGGGGTCTCAGAGATCCCTGAGGAACCAACTGCTTCACACTTTAATAGCACGAACAGATCCTGGGAACAGGGAGTTGCTCCACCAAAATCAGACGTTCTTGAGTCTACTTTAGGGAGCCGTATCGATGGGACAGGTGAGCATTTTGAAATTGCTCTTCTTGAGCAGTAGGACTTTCTACTCACTGCCTCAGTGTGAATCCATGGCTAAGCAGTCAGGGAACGCGACGGGCTGATTTGCGAAGGCATGTAGCATGCTGCTGAGATCTGCCTGGTTTAGTTAAAGAAGGCTTTTTTCTTTTCTCACATCAGGGATGAAGACTGTAAATAAACCATTCATAGAACCTGTCGTGGCTCTATCATGTTCACGTTTTTTTTCCGTTGGACTGACTTTTTGCTTGCTATGTGAAGACATGAGGCTGCAAGGATGACACAGGAGTGGCCGGTGTTCCTTTCTAGGTGTACCACTTAACTTACTCTACCAGCAGTAACTGGCCTTGTCAGTCAGTCGTCTTGCCCTGAAGGGACTGTCTAGGAACAGTGTCCACTAAATATAATTTCTACCCACTAGATGGAACTGAAGGACTGTGACCTCAGTTGACACTGAATCTGTTGCTGCCTTACAACTCAATCATTCATTACGGATTTTTTAAGAGACAAGAAACACTGATATTTTGTTTTATTCTGATAGTTTTAAAGAAAGGAGGAGAACACCAATAATCAATATTCCTAATCAATTACATTTTGCAAATCCTGCAGCAGTTCCAAGTGGATATGGATGATACTATTGAATAGTATAAAACTGTCTGGAAAACAGGCATGCTGAAAAAAATGTGCCTAATATAAAAAAAATTTTAAAACCAAACAAAAAAAACCCACAAACAAAAAAGTCCTGCCTGAATCACTTATGATGTGTTTAAAACAAACCATATTGTTCCTAATGATACATTTGACTCGCTTTCATTAAACACTTAAAAAAGAGAGTTTTATAATTTCTTTTCTTACGGGTTTACTACTTTGCAATTTTTATCAGTTGTTTAAAATATATCAAACCTTTAGATTTATTCCAGTTCAGTTCAACATGTATAAAGAAAGCTACAGATGTGGGTAAAATATGCAAATGAAGAGAAATATATTGTAAAAAATCTATAAAAACAAAAAAGTACAACACCGTGTCTGGTTTTTGTTTGCTTTTCTCCTCTCCTCAGTGAATGTGAAACACACGAATTTGCAGCGAGAGCCAGGGTTTTCCCTAACGAACCTTCATTTTCAGCGCCTGTCAGCGAACGCGCTTTTCCTCCTGTGATCAGCCTGTGCCTGATGTTGGGTCGAGCTATGCAGGATACATGCTTCTGGAGATACGTGCTTCTGGAGCTCTCTTAAAATCCAGCCCTGCTGTTTACATTCCAGTGGCCTTGTCCTAAAACTGAAGTTTTCCCATGGATATCCATTGGTTTCAGTGCCTATGTGTGTTTACTTTCTGACCTGAAACAGCTGGGACCCCAGATGTTTTATGTAAAGCTGAGATTTGTGGTAGTATCTCTTGATTCTAATTAGTGGTGTTTATCAGCGATGGTCCTTGTTCCTACCTAGTCCTGTGGGCTTCGTTTAGAAGCTTATTTACCTTGGGTTTGGCTGGAGGAAAGGGTTGTTCAGGGAAGCGTGAGGAAGTTGACATCTTGCTGTATTTACCTAAAGCTGTAAGTCATTTCCACCGGTTTCACATGCTCAGAGAATGTTCTCATTAGGTAATTTTATTAAATACAAATAAATGGTGTGATTGTGGAGTTGTGGGAGAGTGGGGACCATTCCCGGAGACAGCCAGGTTCGAGGTTTCACCCGGTGTAAGCAAGGTAATAAATTTAACAAATTCAGTTTAATCTGCTATTCAATCTCGTCTGCTCCCAGGCGCTGGAATGTAACAGAGCTCCCAACCACAATGTTTGAGAACGACTGGTTTTCAGATCAAGGTAATTGAGGCTGTTTTTCTTCCAAGGGATCAAAATTAGGCTGCAAGCTAACTTAAAAGCGGGTGAGTTTTTTTAACCTACTTTTAGGAGAAGGCTGTCCTATGCTTAAAAGAGAACCGGCCCAAATGCCCTGAGATGCAGCGCTTCCAGTGGATCTTGTATCTTGGCAAACATTAGGGCAAGACCTGCCCATTAATGCCATTTTAAATCTGGAATGACTGTCCACAAATCCACGAAGGTACCCGGCTGTAAAATGAGGGTGCACTGGAGCAGAGCAAGGCCCAATAATCCGATTCGTTACTTTCCTTTCCCCTGCTAATGATGAAAGTGGTTTCGTGCAACCAGAGGTGAGCGGGGCTGGGTATCTCCTGGGGAAGCCACCAGCACGGCGTCACGCCTTGTTTTCAGGGGACAAGCAACCGCAACCGTGGGAGCCTATAAGAACCATGACCTGGTCTTTAGGTAAAGCTACTTGAATGGTGGAGAACAGATTAATGTATTAAAGAGGATGCTTTTCAACGGTCGGTCACTTAGTCTGTGGGAGGCCAGGCTGGATAATAACTGGAACAAAGACTGTGTATTGGTCAAAAAGCCTGGAAAAACAGGAACTGCACTGGGCTTTGTAGGGGGGAAACAGAACCCACTTCTGAATTTAAAGCAAAGAAGCCGATTCCAACTCAAGTGAATAAGAGAGAAATCCACTGTGAATAGGGAAGGAATTAAGTAAGAGGTGAAGGAAGTAAGATTAAAGCTCATTCTTTCCATGATGGTCGGGTCTAATTTAATGAGGTCTATTCTGCAGTAATCTTTCCTGATTTTTACCTAAGAAAGCACAAATAATAAAAAGCTCAAACCCAGGCTGCAGCATTGCGCTGGGGCCCGTAAATGGGTATGCAGTCTAAGGAGGGATGAACACTGAAAAAGAACCCCAAACCTTATTTCCTCCAACTGAAAATCCCAACAAGCATTCCTGATAACTACATTAAAATCTCAGACGGTTTTGTAACGGTCCCCAGCAGTTAGAGGTTTGTTCTTTGTATATTCAAGGGCTCAGAACATTTGGATTTAGGGACCGTGGTAAAGGAAGTGGAGAAGGGGTAACTGGGCTGTCTTGGAGGCAGGGTCTTTCCACCTAGGTGTCAGGCGGTTTGCTGGGGAGTTTCTCCAACTAATGCTTTTCTGCTTTCCTTTAATGGTTGGTTGTTGGTTTGGTTTTTTTTAAGCTGGTTTCCTGACGCTATTCCCCACTTTACTGTCTGGCTTCCCATAAATCTTACTGCATTTTTTTTTTTTTTTAACAGTTGCAGTGCGAACAACAAATATTTAAGCTTGCATTGCATGGAAAAAGTCAATTTGATGTAAACGAAACAAATGTAAAATTAAAGCACCTGCAAATATTTGTCAACGGTACCTTCCCTCGCAGGCTGGTTTCCAAAACGCTTTGTTAGCATCTCCCAGCACCTGTATCATCGAACGTGCTTACTCCGAGCCGTTTTGATGCCTGCATGTGCACGTGAGTGAGTGCTAGACGAGGTGCTCCATTTCATACGCACGGTGTGGACTGTGTCCGGCAGCGAATGCCCCCTCCTCCCCTCGCAAGCCCTCTGGTGAGGGAGTTCCCCGCCCCGACCTGCAGAAGAGTGGGGTCTGGCTAACAGGGGTGAGCTTGATGGTGGTTTCTCCTCTGGCGGCGCTGGGCAGTGACTACAGCGATGCGTTTTCGGTTGCCTCCTGTGACCCACTTTAGCCCGTCTCCGCGCCTTCCTGCAAGCTCCCCACAAAGCCCCGCTTTGCGGCTCCTTGGCTTGGCCGAGACGAGACGTGCGGCGTCGCTTTGGGGGTGCGGAGCGAGCTGCCGCTCGGGTTCCTGCTGCTTTCTGGAGACGGCCCTTTGCTGCGCTCAGACGGTGTGCGCTCCTCCAGGAGGCGTTGGTAAGGTCGGTGCTAAACATCACACCTTCTCACTACTTCGTGCCTAATATCTGACACACAAAATTGTTTTTAGCTCTTGGTAGTGAGTCATTCCCCTTGTCTTTAACACACCTTCGTGGAGGTGGGCTGGGAGCTCAGCTTTGGGTGCCTGAAGGCACCCAAAGGTTCTAACCTCCTCAACCACATAACATTTCTAGGAACCAGCAAAACCCCTTATTGGACTCCAAAGGAGCTCTGCTTCTCTGGTGGCATTGCTGCCGCGTCAGGAATGCAGACAAATGCGAAATGAAAAGAGGCGAAGGGGTGTGCAGCGTGTTTTGGCAATTATTTGATTTAAATATATTCCCCGTGTGTTTTCAGCGAGATCAAACTCTCTGACGGTTGTCTCTGCGGTTGGGTAGCTGCTGAGCGTTGCTCGGGGGGGCTTTGCAGGCGTGGGTCGTTGGGCAGGGATGGGTTGTAGGGCGGTTACTGCCACCAACCGCTGGTTATTGAAGCTCAGTCTGAATTTCTAGGTGAAAGATTCCATGTTAATGGCTTGAGGAATCAGAGGAAATGCTTCCTTTTACGACTTTATACTTTCTAATCCGTAAAAGCATCCTATACACGTTTTTGTCTCTCCAACACGTTGTCTTCTGTGGTACAATTCCTATGACAGGAGGGCTTCAATACACGTATAAAGGTAGACATTTATTTCGGCTTCAGTTCATCATCATGCTTATCTTAGATTAAATTAAATATGGAATTAAGCTGGAATCATAAACTCATCTAGTTAAGCATTTAAAGGTAGGCTTTAAATTGGTTTTGGATCCTAAAAAGACCACACTGTTGTTATGAAGTTCACAAATTGTACGGCTTTCTCTTGCATCCAGCAAAACCTACAAAGGCAAAAGAAAAAAAAGATGAATTCTTGAGTCAGGAGAACTGTTGAGTCAGGAGACCTTTAGTCTCGTCGGCTTGCTGGAGAATAAGTCATGTCTGCGTTTCTTACCCTTCTCCTTTACATAAACCACCCACAGAAAACTCATTAATCAAAAATGTCAGTGGCTTCACAGAAATGCTCCCCCTGCTCACACCTTGGGTTTTATTTTCCTCGGAGGGGCAGGTGGAGCTTTTTTCTCCCCGCAAATTGTATTTTTCTATTTTTTAAACGTTTTTGTTCCTTCATACTGTCAGTGTTAATATTTAAAGAGAAAAGTGTGTTTCGTTCTCCATGGGGTCAATTTTGAATATGCTGCTGGATTTTAAATGACATCGCTTTGCCTTCAATAATTGTCCTTCTTACATTGCTCTGAAAAATTGCATTTTCCTCCACTCATTTGCCAGTCTCAAAATACACTGTGATGCCTTTGATCTTTGGCACCTTATTTTTCTGCAGAAGACGTCTCAGCTTCTTCAAAGCTGACGGCATCTCGGAGGGTGTGCTCTTTGCTCGCTGCCGCCTTCCCCAGCGCGCTGGCTCGCTGCAGCGGCTTCTGCCTTTTCATTCGGTCGCGGGAGGACGGGGGGAGCTGAAAATAGTTGCTTTATTTACCGGAGACTCAAAGGCTCTCTGAGAGTAAAGCAAACCCCTCCCGAATTTTGCACTAATAATGCTTAAAACCAGCAAAGACTGCTGATGAGACGTTATAGCTTTTCTTTCATTAAGTCTTCACAAAGGTGATGGGAGGATCCTTGTATGAGGAGCACGGACCAGTGTCCAGGAGGTCTCACTGCCCGTCCCCTGTGCTGGCTAGGCACTATAGGAATTAGAGATGCTGCTCTGCTCCATGAGGGCTGTTCACAGCCAAAATAATGTTGGAAGGGCATAAGAAAGATCCCTGCAGTTCCTTGGGGGTATTTGCCTGCTTTCTTCCCAATGGTCAACGCACCTTCGTGCCCCATGGGCCAGCAAGGGTTGCAGGGCAGCTGCACACAGCAGAAGAGCCATCGGTGCTATTGCTTGCCACAGGGTGAGCAGCCGCTGCTGTTAGAGGGTTTCTTCTCCAAAAAAATCACGCGTTTACTTCCCAGCTCGTTGCCTGAAGCACATCCAGAGCCCTCGCCAGGCAGCCAAGCACCAAGGCTCGCCAGCTGGGAACAGCGTGTCTCACATGGGGATGGGGAAGCGCCTGTTCTTGGTAGGGCGACAGCCGGGGCATACGGCCGCGGCAGGGCTGCCCGCCCCCGGAGCGGCTGCCGGCGGCCCCGCGGGGCTGGGTGCACGCTGCCAGCTCTGCCCAGCCCCGGCAGCCGCTGCCCACGGACCACCGCGGGGGAAGCCGGGTGCCTGCCTGGGCGCCGGGGGGTCTGAGCGAGGGTCGGCTGGAGATGCACTGGCTTCCATGGCTAAAAGCAGCTCTGCAGTGTCTACGAGTTGCAAACCCCGTGTGTGTCACTGCCGGGACAGCTCTGCCCTTCACAGCATGTGTTTTTCCTGGGCTCCTGAGCAGGAGGAGCTTTCTTTCCCTGGGGGAAAGTCCTGCGCTCGATTTCCCCCAGACGGCAGCCGCTACTCCTCGCCCTGGGGTGCCGCACGCTGCACAGCAGCACCGGCCTTACCTGGCCTTGCGTGGGATGTGGCTCCCCACACACGAGAGGCCCACCAGCAGTTTTATTGCCCTGACAGGTGCTGTCACGATGCTGCTGCGGGCTGCCAATCAATGCCTGCAACCCATCGGCTGCCTAAGGTAGCTTTTGGCTTTTTTTCCTTTTAAGGCTTTTCCTGCTTTGAGGATTTCGGAGAACCGCGGACCCTCACGTGGTTCAGCAAAACTTCGGCCCAGCTTGAGCTGAGGCCAGAGAGCAGCGATTGCTCCCCTTGCACAGGCATAAGCTGCGGGTGACCACCTTAACTCAATTTAAGGCTTCTGATTTTTACACCACCCTTCACAGGAGGCCACTGGGAGGCTCCCAGGGGAAGAAGGCAGATCCTTGCTGCACCCACGAAGCTGCCTGTGGTCTCCTATTTCAGGGCCTGTTCCCACGATGCTCCTGTGGCTGCCCATGTCGCACCCCTGGTGCCGAGAGCCGCTGTGCTCTGGGCAGCCCTCTGGCTGCCAGATCCTGAAGGCAGAGGCATCGCCACTTAGTTGTTCCCTCACATATCCCTCAGGCTCCCACACTAGTCCTGAAATAGAAGATTTGCTTGCTGGTGAGCTCTGGGCTCCCCTTGATGTCCTGAAGAAAATGGAATTTGGGGAATTTTTTGCTAAACCATAACAATGAACTACGCAAGCCCGGCAAAACAGAGTTTGATGGCCAGAGACGGGAACTGAGAGATAGAGAAGCACTTGTTTTATGACCTTATATTTGAGGAGAGCTGAGAGACTGATCAAAGCCAACATCCCGCCTCAGAAGGCTATGAGAACGGGGTGATAAAATGTATAGACAAGGAGAATAACGAATTGGGATGTTGATAACAACTAAAACAAAGTGCCCATTAGGGGAACTATCCTCATTAAAATATTAAAAATCAGGCCCATAGGCCAGAAACTGACCCCCCTCTAACAAGTCCCTTACTCTCTGAGCATGCGTGGTGAATTAAAGTGAGCTGTACCTTTACATCGAAGCAAGAAAGGAATGAACTGATTATTAGCTGAAGCGTGTGAATATTAGCTGTGACCAAAACATTTAACTGTATAAATGCCTCGTAGTTTCTCGGTGCGGGGTGCTAGCTTTGAGGGTTACAACCCAGCACCAATCTTTGCGCAAAAATGAATTAAATAAAATACCTCCGCTCTGTGTGGAGTTTGGCATTTTGCACTCCATGCAAATGAGCCCGCTTTCTGGGATAACGCTCTCACCCCGGGCGGCCACGAGCTGCAGGCATCTTCCTGTGGTGTTGAGCGGCTGTATGTGGATTCACGCAGCTGTCAGCGCTGATCTGTGGCTTTAATTACAAACTAGTCTTTTGGTAAGTCCCAGATAAGTCAACACAGACAACGGTGGCTCAGCCCCAGACCGCGAGGGGTTCCGTTCAGTATTCGGGAGCCCTCATCTGCGGCAAAGCTCAACCTGACTGTGAACCTCTCTGTGCAAAGGCTGGGTTTTGTGTCCCACCACCCGGCCCCTGGCAGCAAGCCCCCAGCTCCCCAAGGCTTGCTCTGAACTCGCAACGGTGCAGCTTGGCCTTCTGATCCTCTCTTCTGGTGGCACAGCCAAGCTCCTGGCTCAGCCGGGCCTCCTTTGGCTGCCTCAGATACCCCAGGAGGACAGAGCACCCCCTTTCTTCAGGGGGTGGAGGAGGAGGAGGGCAAGACAGGGCTGTCTGGGGATGGTGCACCCCCAGACGCAGTGTGATGGCTCAGGTATGAAGCCGACCTGCTGTTGTTCACGGTTCCGCTTCGGGCACTGCCATCGGGGCTTTCTGAGCGGCGGCACGACCCTGCAGCAGCATTTTGCCTCTCCCATCGCGGGGGCCTGGGATGGCAGCAAGGGAGACTCGAGGGTAGCACCCCGCTGGGGCACGAGGCAGAGCGCCTACACGCCCCACCCAAACTTTGGAGCCCTCTGCAAGCCTGCGAGGGTTAGCCCCAGGCTGTGCCAGCAAATGGTGACACTGGAAGAGCGGCGTCCTGGTAAGCAGAGCTGGGGGCATCCCCAAAATAAACTGTTCCCTTTGGAGTAGCTGCAGCGGAGCCAGGACCCTGCTGTGGTGCTGGGAGTGACGCAGCAGCCCCATGCACGACCACCCCATTTCCATGGACCACCGAGGAATCCCACCCCAGCTCAGGCCCCGGGGGGATGCTGAAGGTGGCAGGTTTGTGCCTGGTGCATGTTCTTCCCGTCCTGCTTTTTCAGCCGCTGCCTCCCACAGCCCTGGTAGCAGCCCCAGTGCCTTCCCAGGGAGCCCTGCCAGATCGTAAACAGCTTTTAATGTCTAAAGAAGGTCCTTTGTGCAGCCTTTTGTCAACAGGGCCTGTCCCATTGCTATAGCTACAGCCCCTCTGCTGCCGGACACACCTGTTTGTTTTTCCAGCTCCTTTCTGTTGCCATCAGATTTCTCTGCCACCTAAATAAAAATACTGAGAAAAGCCCTGCCCTGGCTGTGCCCCCTCGTCGCCCTTCCCGAATAAGGAAACTCCTTGCTCCCCTGTGACTGGTTTTCCGCAGGCAACAGCCTCAAACCAACCTGCTCAGCTAGGGCCCCGCAGCACAGCTTTGGTTTTCTGTCTTTTACCCTTAAAATTATGGTGCTCATTGTGGAGCGGGGCTGGGGACAGTGTGGTTTGCAGTGAGGCCCCCGGGGCGAAGCAGATGCCTTGGGAAGGCCAAGGGATGGTGATATCCCCATAGCCCATCAGCAGGAATTTTGCAGCTACACCATGGGGTTTCCTCACTGAACGGTTCCCCCGCCCCCCACCATGCATAAAACCCCTCAAATTAGTGCTTTTGGGATATTGGCCTTGTGCACCTCTTTGGGCGACAAGAACCGTCCCGGCTCCCGGGCTGCAGCACGGCACGGAGCAGGATGTTTTCCCCCCAGAGCACCCCAGCCCTGTGCTGTCCCCAGCACCAGGAGCCTTCCCAAGGGCTTGTGTCACCCTTTAGGGGCATTAAAAAGCACCATACATACCAGCCTCATGAGTTGTGGCTGCCGTGTGCCCAGAGACAGACGCCCAGAGGTGGAAATGATCTTGGGGGAATTTCCCTTCATTTACCAACTTTTCCCCTGCGCAAGGTGTTTCTCCTGCACCAGGTTCAGGATGGCAATTTATGATGGCTACCAAGAGCGTTTCCATGAGCAAAGAGCTTATCTTGATCTTTATTGGAGCAACCTGACCATAAATAGCTTGCTTTGCTTTTCCCGCGTTTCGGTTCTTCCCTCACCAGACGCAGCTGAGGTTTGTCCCTGGCACTGGGGCCACGGGACCTGCCGTTTCGGCGTGGCCGCGCTGCCAGAACTTGCTTTCCCGGCCCCGTACACCGAACCTCGGTGCGGCTGAGTCACGCTCTCTGCTGCCGGCTGACTCACCGCCGCGCCGAGATCGCCGAGGATCCTCCGGAACCGGGCAGGGAAATCCACCCCCAGGCTGCGAGGTTCAACCCCGCAGCGCTGGAGCTCCAGCCCTTTCTGCTGGGACCCAGAGCGATGCTGAAACGGAGAGGGGAGAAGCCTCGGGGTCACGCAGCCCTGGATGGGCTCAAAGGCGCGATGGCCCCGGGGACAAGGATGGGCTGGAGGCAGGGAGCAGATTTCCTGAATTTGACCTTCCTTTTGCCACAAGCCGGCAATGAAATTATTACATGAAACCTCCTCATTTCACCCGAATGTTATTGCTATTTATTTTCCTGCTGCTTTGGCGTCACTTCTAAATATTTAATGTGTTGGAAATTGTATTTTTGATTAACGTGATGTATTTGGTATGTGTGTTACCATTTGAAAAAAAAAAAAAAAAAAAAGGAAAAAAAGACCTTAATGACGTTCATAAAATAAGGCTGGGTTTAGCAACGCCGCTAGGTTCTTGCACCTTGTCCGGCCCCGTGCTGGCCACCCCCCCGTGCACGTGCTGACCCCGAGCGCCGTCTTGCATCTGTCAAAGCTTGCCTGAAATTCCCACGATTTAGGATCTGCTATAAAACAAGCCGTGCCCCCGATGCCAGCTCTGTGGGGGCATGTGTGAGGGCTGCCACGGGTTCGCAGCAGCTCTGCGCAGCTGGAGCACAGGCACACCTGGGCGGCCGCTCCAGGAGGGACGGAGCCGTTTTGGGGTGTGTTAAGCAGGAAGGGTAGAGGGAACATCTGGAGTGTTTCAGCGATGGTCCGGCTCTCCGCTGCTCATCGCCCCGCAGTCAGACAAAAAACCGAGCTGCCATTGGGTGGAAAACAAGCTTTTCAGGAGACATTGGTCACGCTTGGTTGGATGTTTCTGTAAATGAAGAGGGCTGCAGGGAGCGCGGCGTGCAGCGTGGCAGCGGCTGCTGACCCGCCTCACGGTCGGATTTGTCTTTTAGAAAAACATCCAGTTTTGATATTTAAGATTTCCAGCAATGGAAAATTCACAGCAGCTGCGGGGCTGGGGAGCCAGGCGCTAATTGGCGGAACTTGTAGAAAAAGCGTTCCTCCAGCTCTTTTCCATCGGAAAATCCAAAAGCTTTCTCCAACTGTTGATTTCTCACAAAAACTAAAGCAAAACACGCTGGGCGGGGAGCAGGGGTGAGGGAAGATCTTGACAATGTTGGAGCAGCCCTTTTCACTCCATCAGGACAAATATTTACATTTCTTCATTTTCAAGTTACTCTTGTTTGGAAATAATTTGGTTTATGTTGCACTCTGTTACCACACTTCGAAAAATCACAATGAAAACAAAGTGATTTTGCAGAAATACAATGTTTTGGCCAAAACAGAATGACTTTATTTTCCAAATTGTCCCTGGGAATGTTGATATTTTGGGGCCTTTTCCAACTCAGAAATTTCAGAGCTATCTCTCCTTCCCATTTGTCCAGCTACAGCATCGAATAATAATTCTCAAAGGCTTAATAAGAAATCTTTTAATAAATTTTTAATCAATCCTTGGCGTCCGTCAGGCACTTGCGCTGCCTGGATCTTGGGGCTGGAGCCATCTGCGACGCTTCCTACCACCATGCTCAAACCCACCCTGAGCATCTGCTGCTGCTGTCGGTGGCATTGCTGTAATTTGGTAAATTAGTTAAAAATCATCAACAAACGAGCGCTGCAGGTAGCATCTATAGATCTTGCAAGTAGCGTTTGAAAAGAAAATCTTTTCCTATTGCAAAACCATCTCTCGCTGGGTGAGCGCGGGTGCGGTTTCCCCCTAGGTGGATGCTGTAACGTCCTTCCAAGTGTATGAATTGCTGCAGTTGTTTTCCTTGCATCGGAGAGGGTGGGGTAATTAGCGCTGGGAATATGATTACTAACAGGGCCAGGCAAGGGCTGAGTGGCTGCATCCCTGCCCGTGGTGGGAATACGCTCCGTATTTCTCATGGAGCAATAGATGAGAGGTGAGGGATGGGAGAGGTCCCAGGAAGGGTGCAGGCTCAGAAATGGCTCTTAACTACCCACATGATAGCACATCATGGCAAAATCCAGCGTGAGGTTTTCCTTTGGGAGGTGGCTTTGAGACCCATCGAAGTGACTGTCCCTGTAACCCTGGTGCGGGTTGCAGCAACGTGGACACAGGTGTTTGCACCCCAAAACTCATGATGCCACTCCTGTCCCCAGGGCAGCGACTCCAGTGTTGCAATCCCTATTAAGCATTTCCTTCCCAAAATCTCCCTCAGGTCCCGCACACGAATCTCCTCCAACCCTAACATCTTCCCTGCTGTGACCGAAGCTGAGGCTCCAGCCCCTTCTCGGCAGCCTGAGCCTGCCTGTCCCCGGGAACGCGCTCGAGAAAGGTCACTGTTGAGGTGCTGGGCCTGTCCCACAGCCAACGATGCGCACGGCTGGGCGTCATGGCCCAGGGGCTCAGCACCCCCGGGGGCTCAGCACCCCCTGGGGCTGCAGAAGCTCCTTGGCCATCCGCTCCGGCCAGCAGGGCTGTCCCCTGCTTCGACCATGGGAAAACCTGCCCAAGACGTGTATCAGCAGCTCCCAGCTCACGTCTTGCCCAGGGCTGTGGGTTTCGCTTGGGGTCCAGGGTGTGGGTTTGGGGACAGGCAGCTCATTGTCTGTGAGCTTTCTGCTGGAAAACTTCCTTTTTGGTGAAAAGGTGCCCTTTGTGCATCAGGTGGAGGGGGGGCTAATCCAAGCTTGCAGGTGTAGGCAGCTGTTTCGGGTGTCTGGAATAGGGCTAAACCCTGCCTAATCAGCAAGGATGGAAAAGGGCCATTGTCTCTTTTAAAGGGCCTCTGCAGGGAGCCCATGTCCCTGGTGATGTCCTGCCTGGGGTGGGATGTGCAGCGCTGCACATGTGAGCTTTCCCTCTGCTTCCAGTGGGTCCAGCATTGCCTCCCACCCTGCATCTCCCATTCCCGCTTCCAGCTCTCGTGGTGAGCAGGTTTTCTAGACCTCTAGTCCTCTGTGCAGCTTTTTGGGATGCTGCTGCAATCTGGGGCCTCCAAACAGAGTCCCCAGCGTTGTGGGTGCAGCTGCAGCCAGCACTGATCCCTCTGGGAGCCCTGCAATGCTGAGCTCCTGGGGGGACAGTGAACAGGGGGTCCCACCATGCCCCCCACGTTGCTGTGGGGCACCCCCATGTCCTGGCCCTGTGGCATGAGCTGGCACCAGCACTTGGGGCAGGGCCTCCAGCACCACTTTTTGGGATGCTGCAGGGAAGAGGCTCAGCAAAGCCCATGGGAGGCCGGCGGGAGGCCGCTGGGGTGCCCTGGCAGTGCCATGGGGTTTCAGCTCGTGCGGGGCCATCTGCGGCTGCCTGTTCCCCATCCCCTCTGGCACCTCCCCTCGCTCAAGCACTTCCTTCCTCCTGGCCCATTTTTCCAGCGATGCTTCTCCTGTGCTGCTGTCTCCTGTCCCAGCAGCTGTTTCGTAGCACCAGCTATTTTGACTACTCGGTTAACTATTTATCCAGACGGAGTGGGTCTGTTGTCGTGTGCCTGGCATGTTTTTTCCATATACAAATTCTGCGCCAAAGCGGACAGGACAGAACCCAAGAAGCTCTGTGAGTCGTCCCAGGCGCTGGGCGTGCTTGCTTTGGCTGCTGTTCAGCCTCCCCAGGTCACAGCCCCTGCCCTCAGCCCCCTTTCACAGTGAATTTGGGGGTTTTGTCCTCCTCATCCCCTCTTTCCCTCGCACTGGTCACACCCGTCGGACCTCACCCTCCTCGCCCTGGCCCGGCTGCAATAAGGAACTGGTGTGCCTTCATTTTCCTAGCACTTAATTTTAATCAAATGCAAATCCCAAACACTCTGCAAACCCAGTGATCCATGCAGATGTTAATTGCCAGGGCCGGGAATGCTGTTTGCCACCCTGGGAAGGGACAGGACGGGACCCCTGTCCCTGCTGGGGGGTGATAGGGTGGTGTGGCCCTGTGGCCACTCCTGGCTCTGCCCAAAACAGAGGCCATGCCAGGTCCCCAGCCTCCAGCAAGGGAGCTCAGGGAGGATTTTGGGACCCGTGCATCCTCCCAGGGGCCCAAATGGTTCACTGGGGTTTTGGAGCTGGGTCTCTGCAGCCCCTATTAGGGCACAAACCCACTGCAGAGCTCAGCTCCCAAATATGCTTCTTTTTCACCCATTTATGCTGCCAGATAAAGACTCTTGGCTTAAAGCTGCCTTCTCCCCAGCAGGGTGGTGCGATCACCTCTCCAACCCTCGGAGCTCCCCATCTCCATTAGGGACAAGAAATGGCTTCACCCGAGCACCTCCGTGAGCAAATTCCCTGGAGGATTTTCGCCCCCATCCCATGCTCCAGCAGGACCGAGGATTTTCCCATGAGCAAAACACGTGGCTGGCGGCCAGCAGAGCCAAGGGTGCCCTCACACCCACAGTCCCCTGGACCACGGCAGGGCCCAGGTTTGGCTGCTGAGCAGCATTTGCATTGAAAACCCCAACTTTGAAATGCAAAAAGTGCCCAGCTGTGATGGGAGACATTGCAGCAGGGAGTTTATAGAAAAGCCTAAATATTTACCCAGAAACATTGTGTTTTCTCTCTGCTCTTGAATTTCATGATGTTTATTTCCTTTGCTCACTCCTGGGCTGGGGACAAGCAAGGACAGTCCCCAGCTCAGCCATGCTGGAGGGGACATTTCTCATCATCTCAGAGCAAAACTAGCTGAAATTCAGAAAACCCTGCCAAAACTCGCTCCTTCAGCAACGCTTATTTTCTTTTCAGCTCTTTTCTTTGCAGAGAGCCTGAAGTTTGAGCGCACTTGTTGCTCGGTGCATGAAAGGAAAGTTGGCAGCTCTCCGGGCTATTGTCAACCCCCTTACGAAACTCAAGGATTTCGGCTGTGTTTCCTACCCACTGACCTTATCGAGGTTTTGCACACTCTTGGCATTTCTTCATGCCCCTGGGGCGGTTGCATAGTGCAAAAAGCTGGCGTCACAGGGGCGAGGGGCTGTGGCGCTGAAAGCCGCGCCATCCCGATGCCACCGGGCCCTTGCAGGGGTGCATCCCCTGTGAATGGGTATTTGAATGGAGATAAGCAACCCCCAGCACCATTTATTTAGCACATACCCTGCTATTTCTGTTTGCGAGTTGTCAGCTGACGTTTGCTGAGCGGCTTGTGCTCGTTTGTTGCCTGTAGTTTTTGCTGAAGGCTTTGCAGTAGTAGCTTGGGGTGTATCCCTTGTTCTGTATCACTCACATGGCCTCGGGACCCCTGGGGACCTCACATGTTAGACCTCACCCACAGAGCACAGGGGTTGCCTTCAGCACATCTCCTCCTGATATTCTCATCCTGCATCTCTCCGTGTCTGCAGAAATATGTGCAGAGGTTGATGCAAAGATGCCTCGTGGTGGGCGTGCAGGCAGGGATGGCTGCTTTGGTGCCCTGTACCCAAGGATGTCCTCAAGAAACACCTCGGCACTGTGTGTCAGGGTGCGCTGGCCTCCATGCTGGGGTCACCCAATGCAACAAGGCAGGCCCAAACCCCCGGGGATTCACCCCAGCCATTGGAGACATGGTCTTTCTTCCTTTTGGAGTGGATTTAATATCATGGCTAGGCGCTGCTGCGTGCTCGAGCAATACTGAACTGGTTCCCAGGAAGGTTTTTGGACCCAGGCTGGACATTTACGGCAGCTGAGTGGCTTCTGTGCCAGGAGAGCAAGCCTCGCTCTTCAGGAGCAAGGACTTGCTAAGTAGTTGAATCCCATCCGTGGGCTACAGCAAGTGCTGTGGGCATGCATCCCGTGAGCTGCCTGAGGTTTGGGTCATTCTGCTGGACCTTCGAGAAGTGGGTTGTGGAGCTCCTTAGTGGGGGATGAGGGACACAACGTGGGCTGGGTCGTCTTCTCCCCCTCCAGAGTTCTCAGGCAGGAGCAAAGCCCTGTGCTAGTGGGAGGCGCACTGGGTGCATCGGTGCGTGGTTTAACACTCGGCGGGTGTTTGGGGCTGTGCACGTGCCCCAGGCGAGGGTATCTCCAGGGACCCTGCTGCCCCTCTGGGACACAATGGTGGCAGTTTGTGCTTGATCTGTACCCCGGGGCCATTGCTGGCATCCTCTGGAGTGCTCGTGAGGAGGCGACCAGGGAGGGACTGGGCACAGGGAAGCGACAGACGTGGGGTTGCGACGCTGCCTCTGCCGAACCGTGAGACCCGCAACGCCCCCAAAGGCTTTCCCCAGGGGAGCATCAGGATATGTGGGGCCGGGATTGCTGGTTGCATGGCGAGGATGTAATCCATGAGGATTTGCGTGATGTAAGAGTGAGAGCAGGTCAAAAATATTTATCTTCAGTCTGCGGTGCTCGCGGGGGCACGCTGCCGCCCGGGGATGCCGCTGACCGAACCCTGTGTGCCATACCCACAGCGACTGGGAGCGACTGGCCCCGCTGTGTTTGTGCGAAACACAAGTGCACCCTTGGCTGGCAGCCACCAAGCAACGGCGCAAGGGTGTTCGGCTTCCTCAAGGCCGCCTGGCCGTGAAGATAAGCGCCGGAGCAGGAAGCGTCTCACACTGTGCTGGGCTAGAGCAAGTTTTGGCTCCCTGGCATGGTGGGGGCTGGGGCTGCAAGCCGAAGGGCAGCACCCGAGCTCCTTGCCCACGGGATGGCAGTGGTGGGGACGTCCCTGGGACAAACCCCAGGGACGTCTTTTCTGCGCGGTCCCCTCCTGGGGACAGTCCCAGCATGGGTATGGTGGGGCTGGAGGATGCAGTAGGCAGCAGGAGGGCAGCACCTGCCAACATCCCCATCCTACGGCCGCGTAACCATCCTGGCTGTGACCCTGGAGGTAAAACACAAGCGTCATGGCCTGAGCACCCCATGGTCTGTCCTGTGCTCACCCTCACAGCACTCCAGTGAGACAAGTCCCCTCGTTTCACCGGCGAATGCAGGTATCGCTCTGACCAGCTACAGAAAGGACATCTCCTTGTGCTCAGTGTCCACAGCATAGCTGTTAATAGCCGACCTGCCCGGGGAAAGGGAGTCTTTTGCTCACTCGGTGCAGGTATTGAGTGATTTCCTAATGCCCGGCGCTTGCTGGGGCACAGACGACCCCTCTGCCCCAGCTGGCTCCGGTGCTGATGTTGGAGCGCAGGAAGATGCTGCACCCTCTCTTGCAGCCGGTGCTGGGAGCTGCGTGCATCCAGTGCAGCCACCATTGAGGTTTGTGGTGGGCTGTGTTTTGCCAACAACATTTAGTAAACAGCCCCACGTGTGGTGCACAAGAAAGATCCTAATCTGGCTCAAAAAAAAAGAAAAAAAAAAACCAGCCCAAAGTTATCTTTGCAAGCCAAGTCTGCAAATGCAGGAAAAATTCCTTCACCCTCTGTCAAACAGCATCTGCCCTCCTCCTTGCCGGAGATAATTGCTCCGTCTACCAGCAAGCTGCTCCTGGCAGCATTTGGCCAGGACATCGTGTCCCAGGGACCGGCTGCTTCCCCGTAGCGCCATCACAGCCGACGAGAGGTTTGCTCGCTGCCTTCTCAGAGGTGGGGTTTGCTTTTAGGGGGGAGCAGGCAGGGAGGGGGATGAAAGGGTCACTGTGGCTGGAGGCTGCAGGAGGCTTTGCAAAACAACAGCTCTTATATTATAGGCCTTAATATTTGATCTGGGGTCTGATTTTCCTAAAGGGCTGTTGCACACAAGCTTTCCTGGAGGGGGAAAAAAAATTAATTGGAGTAATAAGACAGGGCGCGCATACAGGACTGAGCATCAGCTAACCCCAGCACATGGCATGCCCGGGACAACAGCTACCTATCTTATGGTTTTTTTTAATGTAGTGAAGGTAGGAGAGAGCAATGGTTTGGCTCAGCGGGGCCAGAATTAGCCCTGCTGTGCCTGGGGTCAGGTCTGCAGTGAGCTTGAGGGGAGGGATCTGACTCATGCAGTCACTAGCGGATTGTTTCGGGGTTTTTATTTCTTTATTGGTGATTAATGGCAGTGTTTCATTTCTAATGGAAGGAAATAGGGAGGAAATGGTTTCTTGCGTTCATTTATCAGGGATTTGTTTAAATGGGTGCTCGCATTCCCTGGAAATAGGTCACAGTTGTGTATTTTCATGGACAAGAAGCTGGTTGGGCTGGGGCTGGATGTCAGATGTTTGGACAGCAGAACGCTTGCAGGCTTTCCTGTGCAAGGCTGTTCCCCTCGCCTCTCCCAACCCCATCCTCTCGGCCCCATGCCAGGGACACCCTGCGTCCTGCTGCCAGTGGACGGAGATGCTTTGTAGTTCCCAGCCAAAGCATCCTCTGACTGCTGCTATTCCCAGGCTGTACAGGGGATCGTGGGTTAATTAGGTGGAAATCAATATTCCTGGCATCTCCCTGCAGCAGGGCTCTGCCGCAGGCAGTGGGGCCAGGTGTGTGGGGTGTGCACGGAGGGTGCATCACCTCCAGGAGATGCGCCCCCCTCCAAGTGGTTTTGGAGCCGGTAGTTCTGGGGCACAGAGCTTTTAAAAGAGAAATCCCATTTTTGAGTGGAGTGATGGTGTTGCCCACAACTCCCCCTCCAAAACGGGGACTTGAAGGAGTCTGGTTCAGGCTCAAAAAGTCCCAGACCACCTGTGGATCCTGTGCAGGTGCTTTAGATACTTCAGGATGGAGCATCGTGAGCATGGTGAGCCTCATGGCAGTGTAAATAGCCCTGAAACTCTGGTGGTCCTTGTGCCTGGAGCCCAGGGCTGTGCAATGGCCCCGCTGGCACAGCTTTGCAGGGTGGGGGGGTATTCACGGCTGGTTTGAGGGGTACGGGAACTACAAGGCTGCATGTTGTATTACTGCAACCCCTGGGCAGGCAGGACAGCAAGGAGAAAAGTAGAGCTTTCCAGCCAGATGAATTTGGATGAAGTGGGGGAATTTGATGGCTTTTGGGGAGCAGACTAGTCAAAATCCTTTGTTGCAGGTGCATTTGCCTGTGGACAGCCTGCGGAGGTGGGAAGCCGCCGCAGATGCCCTGGGGCAGCTCGGGGCAGGGGCCGGCTCTTGCGGTGCAAAGGATGCCATGCCGGGAGGCAGGGCTGGGGCAGCCGTGTGGGCAGGGGATGGCACAGCCACGGTCCCGTGTCCTTGCCACTGCTCGGGCAGCAGCAGCGGACCTGGGACGGGGTCACCGCCGCTGGAGCATTTGCCTTGTGCCATGTCGCCTGTGTGGGCCATGTGGTGGAACGCAGCAGGGAGATATGGGGAGGGGGTTAACAGGGCTTTTTGCCCCTCATTGCTGCCCTGATGTTGTGGTCAGTCTGGCACGGTGGGAGAGTTTCAGGGGCAAATAGGGATGTCTGGTGGATTACAAATATGAATTTCTGGTCATCTTGCACATTGACATTGAGATGCTTCTGTGAATTCAGTGCTCAGGGCTGGCGCTGAGCAAACCCAGGACCTTGGGTCACTTGGGGTGGCTCTTACCGCCATCCCAAAACCCACAGCAGACCCACACTTTGATGTCCTTCAGGCCCATGGGAGCTGAACGCATCATTGATAACTGAGAGCTGAGCCATTTAAAAAAATGCATTTGTGCACTGAAAGGACTCAGCCTTTGGAAAAGTTACTCATCTTCCTCTTCATCTGAAATAGCACCGTTCCTTGTGGCCGTCCTTCCCCAGCATCACTGTACGCTCTCAGCCTGGCCAGGCAGCCGGAGCCCGAAAATCCTAGCAACAATGACATTGTTTTCTATATTTGCATCACTTAAGGCTGAGCAGAACCGATGACACACCGTGGAGCTGGCAGTGAAGCTGGTATTGATGCCATCTGCAGAGAGCCGCCTCCTCACCGTGTTAAAATTAAATTTACTTAACTGTTTGGTTTGTGCTTCCCCTGGGCTGGCGTGCGGGGTGCTGGTGGTGGGCACCGTGGTGCCCGGCCGGGAGCCCAGGGTGGCCCCAAACTGAGGGATGTCTTTTGCGTCTTGCACCAAGCGCAGATGCAGAGATATCACATCTCGTCCCGTTCCTTGGCGCACGCTATGTGCACAGGCTCCTTCCAGACATCGCGCCCTTCCCATGAGCAGTTTCCAGCAGCAAATGTTCTTGTGATTTTTTTTTTTTTCTTTCCTTTTTATCACAGGCTGCTTCTGATGTGGGAGACAAGGGCTCAGCTCCACTCCGTCTTCAGAGAGATGCAGGCTGGGTGGCTTGCAAACCCTCTTAGGCTTTATGCGCCTTTGGATACTCATGTTTTAAAAGTAAATTTGGCTCTTTGTATTTTACTTAAAGTGCACTTGGGGACTCATGATCTTGTGTGATGAGGTTGACTGGGGGGAGAGGACTTCTGGCCTCATAGGGAAGCTTGAAAATAGGCAAGTGTCATTTTACAGCTGGGAAAGCAGAAAGGAAACACCACGGCCTTTGCTTTTGAGTTTTGAGGGGTGTTTTGTTGTGCAGAGCCATGGGCCTTCGGATGCCTGCGGAAAGCAGTGCGGTCTGGCCAGCGCCAAGCAAACGTCTCCCTGCTGCATTAAACCTCCCCCGGGAAAATCCACCCGCGGTGGAAAAATCTCTGTCATGCCCACAGGGTCTCTCCCAGCCCAGCTTTTGCTGCCGCTGTGTAAGGCCGAGAGCGGTCAAGGTTGGGTTCCCGGCGATCCCTCGGAGACGCGGGAACTTCCAGCACAGCCGAGCTCCCGCCAGGCGCTGCTGTTCAGGGGGGATGAAGAAAGCCAAGTCCTACAGCCACATCCCACCGGTAACAGGAGATGCCCTGTGTGGTGCTCCCTCCAGAGCAGTGAGTTTGGGCCTTAGAGCAATGAATTTGTTAGTGGTTTGTTTGGTTTTTTTAAATGCTGGATTCTAAATGTATGAATTCTGGGTTTTGCATTTGGAGAGCACTCGCTGCATGTCTACAGCTAGAAACTTGGAGTGTAAAAATAATGTAAAAGCCAAGACGGGCGTGAGAGGCTTCCAGGAGAAGAGGCAGGCAGGCATGCAGCACACCATGACCCGCACAAAACCCTGTAGGTTGGCACAGGGGGTCCAGTGCAGCCCCAAAATGCTGTCAGGGCTGCAGCGTGCCGGGGCGCAGTGCTGACCCATGCCAGGCGAGCTGCGGGGGGACCGGGGGGATCCCACACTGCTGCCCGCAGCACGGTGGGAGACGCACAAAGCAGAGGAGGTGGGGAAATGTGGTGGCAGCTGAGAGCAAAGTGCATCCTCTTGCCCAGCCCCAGGATGAGCAGAAATAGAATAGCAAAATTAGAGCTGGGATGTGTAAACAAAACAGCAGAGGGATGAGGATGGGTTGGCTCTGTTTAGGAGAGCTGGGCCAGGCAAGGGTTTATTTCCCTACCTGTAGTGGGCTACTTTTGCCTAGTAAATGATGAAGACCTACAGATACTAAAAATAATCAAAGCAAGCCTAAAACATCCCAGCCCTGATGGCCCAGATGAGCAGGCAGCCCTGCATCAAGCCAGCCTCCAAGAAGTCCATTTTCCTTTAAAGTATTTTTCTAGTTCCTTGGTGCAGGACCGATGCTTTTCACATTGTTTGCTTGTTTTTGCAGCTTTGCACAAGAATAAAAGAAGTGGCTCTGGGAGATGAGTTATCCCATAGGTCACATTTTTTCCCTTGAGCTTTGGGGTTTCTTTTCCTCCATGCACCTGGTCCTGCTGAGCACTGAGCCCAGCACAGACCTGGGCTGATGGGAAGCGCCTCCCATGGCAATCGCTGGAAGCAGAGGCCAACCCGTGGCAGCAGCACTCTGGCCAGGTGGCATTATAGATATCATCAGGTTTGGCTTTCCCACCCCACCAGGTCACACAGGCAGCTGCCTTTGCCTCATGTGCCCGTGCCCAGCAGCGGAGCTGTTCCGTGTCCTCAGGCCTCTCGGACCTGGTGCTTTGGGGCTCAGCAGGATCAGTGGCATCCTGGCGTGATGGAGAGCGTTTTCTCAGCAGCGGGTGCTTTTGCCGCCCAGGCTGAGTGTGGGAGAGTGCTGCCAGCTCTGTTTTAATTGGCAGGAGTCGATCGGCCCTGGGAGCGCTGGGCTTGATTATCGCTGCCGGCGTTTACGAGAGGGTACGTTTTCCACTCTCGCGGTGAGGGTAGGAGCCAGGAGAAGCCTCCACGGCTGTGCCAGGGCTGAGTCACACGGGTTAGGAGGAAAGAAGTGTGTGTGTATGTGTGGAATTAAACAGTCAATCATGCTTTCAGCAAGCCTGAAATCATGTGTGATATTTTTATTTTCAGATTCCCGGCTTCCATTTTTTGTGGCAAGGTTGCTCCCAACGTCCCGACCGCAGTGATGCCACGCTGAGGGCAGCCTCTGCCGCGCCGGTGCTGGGGGTGGCAAGCGAAGCCTGGCTGCATCCCACCACCATCCCAGAGCCCCCACTCTCCCCTGCCCAACGAGCCAGGGCCTGGGGGGACATCTCGGCAGCTAATTTGCTTTGCAGACCCTTGATCGCCCAGGGGAACGTGGGTGCCTTTTCCTCTTGGCTGCTGGCTCCCCACTTTCATCCGTGCACGGCCCCAACGGCTGTGGCACTGCGGAGATCCCCGGGAGCCACCTGCCAAGGCAGGGAATTGTGTGCGAATGAAAGGTATTTTTTGGGAAAGCCCAGGAATGGGGGGAGCCCACTGGGACAGAGCCGCTGCGTTCAGGTGAGCAAGAGCAGGAGTCCAAAGCAAGTCATGCCTTCTTAAAAAATATATATATAAACCCCCCAAAGCAGGCAGAATTGGCCCATGGTGTGAGGAGGACGAGATGTGACATTTCTCTTTGGAGAAGCCACAACGGCTTTGCACAAGGTTTGGGGTCCACGGGGAGGCTGCAGGATGGTGAGCGCCAGCCTGAGCCACTGCCAGCAGGAGCGGTGCCCGCCGTGGTGGCCCTGGCTGGGGTCCCAGGCTGGAGCCACACAAACACGGCCAAGATGTGGCTTGCATTGCGGGAAGCTGGCAAGTCCCCCCGAGCTCTCCCAGGGTCATCCCAGCGGGGTCCGGGTGCTGAGGCAATAGCAGGGCCATTGCTCATGATGTTACCGTATGTTTCAGGAACGAGTTTGCTCCCAAAGACACGGTCCCTAGAGCCATGCAAAGAGGAGAATTTAAAAAGGTTGGATTTTTGGGTTGTTTTCTTTATTTTTACCTCCTTACCCCCTGGTTGCAGGGCGCAAGCACAGCCTGAATCCACTTGGTCCAAGCCGAGCGAGAAGGTAAGAACAACTAGAGCAACTTGATTTGGAGGGATGCTCAGGCATGACATCTGAGCCAGGAAACCATCACCAATTCCTCAAGCTGGAAAAAAACAGGAAAAAATGGTGGGAAAAAAGCATTACATCTCCCGCAAAGGCCACCACCTTCAGCGTGAGCAGCCTCAGCGTTACTGGGCTCGGCATCCAAACCAAAATGAACTGAGCAGTCGCACATGTTCTTCCTTTGCGGAGCCAGAAGCTGTTGCTGTCATGTTATGTATTTGCTCTCTGATTAATGTAGGATATGTTTTTTTTTCAGGGAAGAGAATCAGAGAAACCGACAGCAGCACGTTAAGTGTTTGGCAAACAATTTCTTTTACGTTGCGCGTAGGTAGCGCTCGGTATATTTGCGAGCTATATATACCTAAATACACATATATCTCACGCCACATAATGTTTCCACTTTTTTGCAGACTACCTGCAAAACATAGACACTATCAGAAGCTGTAAATACAGTCATTACACCAGCCACTGACGATACACTAGCCAAGTCTCTAAAGATTTCTGATGCAAAAGGTTTTTGTGTTTTCCAGGGAAAGACAAGGGGGTTTTGTCGCCTCCTGCCCATCCTGCAGGTGGGGCTGTGGCTCATACGTTTCAGGGTACCAATGCACCCAGAAGAATAAGGTGTCCTGGAGCTGTAGAAGTGTGTTGGTAATTCAAAGTGAATTTTCAGGAGGTGTTTGAGAAATTTTCTTCATCAAATTGGGGGTGGTGGTGGCTTGGCTTCTCCTTTCAAGACAAAAAAATAAAGTAAAAACTTTGGGAAAGGAAGCTCCAACAAATGAAACCTTTCTTTTTTTGGGTGATTTTTTTTTTTTTTATTCCTACCCTTCTTAAACAGAGCTGAATCTGTGTTGCTTTAAAGGGAAAAATTCATCTTTTTTTTGTTTAGGAAGTGTTGGAACAATATCCTGGGACTCCTGGAAAAAAACAATACTGCTGCTTCTTATTTTTCCCCCGTTCCTTCCAGCTTGACTCCCCAGTCAAACCAGTCCCTTTTATCCCAGTTGCATTTTTATTTTGCTAAAAAAGCATCAGTAGAGTCACCGCTGTTTTCTCCTGATTCACAGGGAAGTTTGCAGCCGGACCTGTCCATTCCAACGCTGCGCAGAAATGTGCTGGGTTACCTTTTCCTTTTTTTTGTTTTTTTTCTCATGGGCTTCCCTGCCTCAGAGTGGAGGGTTTGTGGAGGCTGATCTGGTTTTCCTTTGTTCAGTGCTCACAAAAGAGAAAGAGGAAGGAAACCCGCCATCGCTCGGCCTGATACTCAGTTAAAAATAGCAGGGCTGGCTGGGCCGGGGTTCCCGTCCTCGCTAAAGGTCACTTCCCCGAGCCCCGCTGCTGAAAATATGTCACTGTATGTCCCATTTTGGCATATTTCTGATGGTTTGAGGGCAGCGAAGAGCCTAGAGGAAGGAGGGATGCTCACCGCCCTGCAAACCTTGGCTCCGGGCTGTGCATGGGTTTTATTTTCCATCCTAGTGAACCACGTCCAGGGTTCCCTCCGTGGAGTCGGGATGTGCCGGCCACAGCGGGATCTCCGCAGCTGAAGAGCTGAAGCTAGCACATCCTGCTTCCCCTCCTCTGCTGCGAGGAGGGTGTCCCGCTGGCCAGCGCATGGGGCCAGGCCGCCCCAGTGGTTTGGGTATTTTTTTAATTTAAAAAAAATTTTTAGATTGCTTTTTTTTTTTCTTCCCTGTGCAGCTCAGCTGCTGTCTGAGATCAGGGCAGTCCCAGGGCTCAGCAGTGTGGCCTTGGTGGCTTGCAGGGGGACAGGAGGCAGGGGGAGACGGTGCAGGGCTGGGGGCCAGCTCCAGTCCCGCCTTCAGCATCACTCGCACAGGCAGCCAATCTCCAATCTCCTAGGAAACTGCGGGAGGACTTGGTGCTGTCACGAAACCCCTGGATTCCCCAATTCCCACCCTCTAGACCTGGGAATCAGCCTTAAAAAGAAAGTGCACAATAAAAAAACAGCACCAGCAAACCATCCCATGCAGCGTTTGGGTGCCGATATCCCCTTTGCTCCCAAAAAGCCTGCTCGATGCTGGGATGGGCAGCCCCTCCCCGGCCCCTCAGCACCCACCCCTCCGCGGGACCGGGGTGCAGGAGGGATGAGGGCATCCCTTCGGGCAGCGCTGGGGCCGGTTTGCGCCGCAGGTTGCATCCCTCCGGCCAGAGGGGCCACCTCCCGTGGGCATTTTGGGCTTCGAAGCCGCCGTGATGTGTTTGTCCGCTGTCGAGGGAGGTCTGTGGTTGGAGGGGGCCGGCTCCTGGTGCTGGGATATTGTGCGATTCCCGGCCGGTAGGAGAGAGGAAAGGTGCCACAGATGTGAAAGAAAGAGAGGCAAAACCCCTCTGATGCTGGTTCAGCGCCGAGCGTGCGTCCAGCTCTTACCCTCCCCTTGGTGAACGCTGCATCTCCATGGAGAGCAAGGATCGTTCGTTCCGCCTAGTTAAAACCAGACATTTTTCCATTTTTGGCTTCTGCTTTTGCTGGAGGGAAATGTGGAGTGAAATTTTGCTTGTAGTGAGAGGGCTGAACTAACCCCCTCAAACATCAGCCCAGCCCCAGGTATGTGCAGGGCTCTCGGCTTGCTTGGCGCGGCCTTGGAGCCTCCTGTTGTGATATTTGCTTTCGCTGTTTCCTAAACTCCAGCAAAAACCCTGGGAATGACACACCACAAAGGCAATTTTTTTTTTTTCCAGGAGCTATTTTGCATCAGGGAAAAACCCATCTGAGCGTCAGAGCGAGTGTCATGGTGTTCCCCCTTTGAAGGATATTAATGTATTTTCCTACCTTTGAAAGGGATTGGAATACAGTTAAAAAAAAAAAAATGCCCAATTTAGGTCTGCATTCATAAACAGACACTTCTAAGTGCCTGCTGCTGGCTGTGGGGGAAATTCTAGGGAGTTCAGAAACACCGCAGGACCCTTACTCAAATCCTGCCTGGCAGAGCTTGGGTGAGCGGTCCAGAAATGCCCTGATCGGGCACTGTACTTAGGAAAGCCCTGTTTCCAGCTTAATTACAGACACAGCCATGAACGGAAAGGCAACCTCAATGTGTATGCTTTATAGCTGCCACTGTAAATATTGACTGACACTGGGAATCCTATTCCTTGTAGCCATTTGCAGTGGGAGCAGAGTTGGAAAATAGGGCGACTGCCCCGTAGGTCCATCGCCTCCCAACAGAAGTCTTGTCTGGGTGGACCATTCCTCCTCATTTTCCCTAGATGTAACCCTGCCTGCCTCGAAATCCTGTGCTGGCCAGGTGTTTCCAGGATCTCTGTCTCTCTGCATCCATGGCCCCAGGTGGGCTCTGCAGAGCTGGGGCTGCTGCAGCCCTGTGCTGCAAATCCACGTCATCCCCTGTGCCCTGGCTGGACGCATGGCAGGGCTGGTGTTCCCCTGCCACCTTCAGCGGCTGTGTTTATGCTCTGAGAAGCCAATGGTCACCATGCTCCTACATCACCTTAAGGTGCACAGGACACACAGCCAAGGGCATATATTTCCAGCAAGGGTAGAAATACCAGAGCTCCAACCCTGAGCATCGCGGCAGTGAGGGTTGATGCTGCCTTTAAGTGTGTTTCAGTGCTCTTTGGATCCAGCCCTCGGGGAGAATTGGTCCACAGCTGCTGGGAGTCCTGGCTGGGGGATTAAAAATAAACCCCTAAGCCTGGCTCCAAAAGGTCGGTCGACGTGTAACATTTAGAAGAGCCTCAAACTGTTATTCCAAGGACTTGTTTGGTTTTTTTTTTTTTTTCCTCCATTGGAAAAGTAAATATCAAAGCTGCTGCAGAAAAAAAAAGCTGTTCCTGACTCTTCCCTGTGGATGGGGATTTGCTGCACATGAACTGGGGGGATGCTGTGGGAGAAAGCCTGGGAGCAGGACGGCAAATGGCAGTGGCACCGTCACCTTTAATTAATTAATGCCACTTTGTGTTAACAGCTCCAGAGCCCAGAGAGGGTGCTGGAGCAGTAGAGGGCAGCTGCACATAACCCGGGGTTGCTTTATGAAGGTGAGAGTTGTTGACAGAAGAGATTTGCACCTCCTTGTGTGGCATTAGCCTCTCTGTTTGGGGCAGTTCACCCTGAATTTGTTTTTGTTATGCTCACTGCTCCTCTCCTGGGAGCAATCCACGGGGGCATGTGGGTGCACAGCTGCAGGTGAGCTCAGGGGGTGCCAATGAGGTTCCTGAAGTGGTGTTAAATGCACACGCCAAGGGCTGGCTCCTGCATCTGTCACCCACTTGTAACTCCCTTCTGAATTAAGATGAACTTGACCTGAGCGGGGAGTGCAGATGTGGACCCTAAACCATGTTGCCACAGAAACAAAGAGGATGAAGTACAGTCAGCCAAAAGTCCTGTACATTTTCTCCCATCTTTCAAGCCATAATTGCTGCTGACAGTCCTTAAACCCGTGGCTAGCCTGCACTCAGGCTCCGTTAGTGTGCATTATCCACCGCTACTTCACACGCCGGAGCTGGAGCCCAGGCGCTGGTTACCAGCACACAGGCTGCTCTCTCAGCCTTTCCAGCAAATATAATTTTTTCCTCATCTCCAAGGAACAAAGTGGAGACAAAAGATTAATCTTCCATGGATTGTAAAATCCTTGGGGCGAGGAGCGTGGCGTCGGTTCAGCGTTGCTGGCAGCCTTTCTGCTGGCTCTGATGGGCTCTGGAGCAGCTCTGGCTGTCCCACTCCTCTTGCCCCCAGCCCAGGAGCACAGCAGTGCAAAGCCATGGCTTTCGGGAGAATTAGTCCCAATTCCCTTTTGTAGAAACAAGATCAAAATCAAAACCGGCTGTCAACTTCCATGCCTTGAACAGCACTTGGTCAGCACTAGCTGGGCCCTGCTCCCCCTCCCGCACCATAGCCGGGCCTAAAAACACCTCCTCAGAAGCTTGGGAGGTGTTAAACCCAGTCCTCGCTTCTTTTTATGACCCTCTTAAGCTTGTCTACCTCCAAAAATTATTACTGTGGGGAAGCCAAGATAAATAAGGTTTGCCTTTCGGTTCAGGGCTGATGTCCTGCAGAAGGGAATCCCCCAGACCAGGGGGCTGCAAGGGATGGAGCCCCACTGCCCCCAGCCCAACTTGCCCCAATGGCCACGAGGTCTTTGCTTACAATATTGACGGTGCTTTCACTCCAGACCCTTTTCCCTCACTGGTGATTGTTGGACTGACTGATTTATGGCTCCAAGTCGCTAATAATTTTCATGGACTGCTTAATTATAGGTGGGGTGGATGGTGCTGCCTATTACTAGGGCTGCCAGATGTTCCCTTTGTAACTCTGTTCTCAATTGCTCCCAGCTTTGCCAAACTTTAACTTTTGGGGCTGGGACATTGTCTTCATACCCTCTTCCAGTACAAGGACTGGCAGCATCTGATGAAACTGGGAGGAGCAGGAACAAGAGGAGTGGGTCTTCATGCGGTGCTGAGCAGAGCTGTGGGGTGCCCTATCTAGGGGCATGGTGTGGGCAGGGAGGTGGCATGTCCCCAGGGGCACCTGAGAGGAGGACTTGGAGGAGGCATCGTTGTAGGTTACTGAATAAAATGCTCAAACACTGGAAGGGTGCTAGTGGAAAACACCGTAGGTGCCTGCCTGCACCTTGCCCAGTGGTAAGGGCTGGCACATGGGGTGGGACACTGCTGGGGAGACACTGCTGGGCTGGAGGGACCCATGGTCTGAACTGCTGCAGTTGCAGAACATGACAGAGGGGTCAGGAGGTGCTGGGGAAAGAAACGAGGGTCTCCTGGTTGTACATACATGGTCATGCAGCATGACCTCAGTGTGCCTTGCCTCAGTTCTTCAGCTGAACAATGAGCATTAAATCAGACCCTCACCTTCCTGGGCACAGATGGAGGCACTTTGTGGTGTAGGGCCTTGCCTAAATCATGTCTAGGAGGACACAAAGAACCCTCTTTCCAAAAACCTTGCTCTGGGAGCAGCACATTCACCCTGGGGCAGGGTAACAAGGATTGGGCAGCTGCCTGTAAGAGGGCTCCTGACCGAGCTGCAGGCTGGGTGACGCAGGAGCGCGGTCTGACCCCCTGCCAAAGCAGCTGCTTTGAGGGCAGTTCCCAAGTTTCGGGGATGATCTGTTGCATCAAGTCCTCTGTGCACCTTGTCAAGTGCACATCATATTTTAATAATATCAGATTACGTTTGTTCTCCCCAGGCACCTGGTGGAACCACTCAGCCCCATGAACCAGAGAGCCACTGGGCAGACCCCAGCCGAGGGCAGCACTGCTCAGCAGCAGAAACACCACTTTTTGCCCCAAAACGGTCACAAAAGGCAGATGAATACAACAGAGCTTGAAGTGAGGTCAGACCGCAGGGCTGGGAGCTTTGCTTCCTGCAAGAGGGCCTGCGGCACCGCTCGGGGGGGCCCGCCGGGCTGCAGCTCGGCGAGAGCACCCCTCTGCCTCCCACGCCATCGGCTGCAGTGAACCAAACAAAAAAGAGTTTAACAAACTGAAAAAAATGAACCTACGTTTCCTTCAGGACCTCTGCTCCAGTGGGAGCTGCAAAACGTTTTCTATAAATGAATCTACATAGAAATAAATAAGCTAGAGCTTCTCCCCGAGATGTCTGCTGCCACTTCCTTGCGCTTGCCGCTGTCTCCGGGCTCTGCTTTGGGTACGGTTCCGCAGAAGTTGGGTTCGTCTGCCCCAAGCTGCGTCACCTCTCGGCCTGTTCCTGCTCCCACAGCTGGAGAGCGGCACCGGTTGCCGTCAGCTTCTTCCAGCAGCGGGTGCAGGGGGAAAAACTGGAAGTACCTGAAAAGTCAGAAGTTGGTGTTCACGTGGGGACAGTCACTGGGAACGGGTTTTAGCTGGATCACAGAAAAACTGCTCGAGTGAAGAGCCCAGTTAGGTGCTTTCCGTGGCAAAGTTCTGCAGACGGGAGGGGTAGTCGCTATCTTTAGCCGGGTTGCACCCATGGACTTTGGGGGCAACCTTCTTTTTCCAGATCAGGGTAACTCCTCACGTTGCTGCTGCTGGTCTCTGCTGCATAGTGGATCTGCTAGAAACAGTCATTTTGCTACTAGAAACAGTCATTTGAGCAGCTTGTTGCAAGCAAGTGTTGCAAGACAGCGATGTAAAGCACTTGTGTTGTGTAACTGGGGTGCTGGGCCCTCCTGAGCCGAGTAGGAAGGGGATGGAGGGACCTGGTTAAATAGGGTGGTGAGAAGGGTCCAGGCCAGCCTTGCTGTGCTGAATCATTGCAAAAACACGAGTACTTCCAGAAGGAGCCCGTTTGCTCGAATACGGACACTCTGCCTTCTGCCGCGGGGACGAGGAGCGCTAAGCAGTGTGAAGCGTGATGCCCTGGGATGTCCCGGACACACACTGTGAGACTGATGCTCAGGTTTTACCAGGTGTGAGGTGCCTCGGTTCCTCCCTGTGTCTCCCTGCGGTGACATTTTACATTTCACGTTTCAAAAGGCGAAGGCGGCGCAGCTCAGCTGCCTCTCTCGGATACGGTGCATCGATGGGGCCAGTGCTGGTAGCGGGTTTAACAAGTGTCAGGCAGCGAGTCGTACTCCCAGGGGTCCCGCTGCCATCAGGCGCTGCCCCTGGCCCCGCTGAGGAACACGGACCCGGATTTGGTCTGCTTCCAGCGGGGCGGGAGGGTTGGGGCATGCCCAGCTTCCAGCTGGAAGAGGGGTGATGGCGGGGACCCTCTCTCCCCGCACAGCCCACGCTCTGCCCGGGCAGGCCCTGAGCAACCCCCCTCCCCATATGTCCCAGCAGCTGAAGGAGCAACCAGCAAGCTGGGGCTGCTTCCCCTCCGGCCGGAGGATTTCCCTGGCCGCCAGCACCACTTCCGAGAAGTTTGGAAATCATTTTAAAGCTATTTTAAAGGCGGGAGGGGAAGAGGCGCGCGCGGAGGGGGCCAGCCTGGGCTGCCAGGGGGCGGGTGGGGAGCGCGGGGACCCCCCTCTCCGCCGCTGCGCTCCCCGGGGCTGCCCCGCGGGGGGCGGCGCCGGGCGCGGCGGCCCCGGGGGAGGCGGGGGAAGCGGCGAGCAGGGCGGTACCGGCGGGAGGAGGCGGGCCCGGCGGCGGGGAGCCCCTTCCCGCGGCGGGCGGAGAGGTGCCGAGGCAGCGCCGTGCGAGCGGCGCCCCGTGTGCCCTCCGTGCACCCCCCCCGGCCCCCCGCCCCGAGCATCCCCCCGGGCCGGGCCGCCGCCGGGGCATGGAGGCGGCGCACAGCCTCCCGGTGCTCGACGTCCTTCGCCGCTTCGGTGTAACCGAGAGCTGCGGGCTCAGCCCGGAGCAGGTCCGCCGCAGCCGGGAGAAGTACGGCCCCAATGGTTAGTGCGGCGGGGCGCTGCCGGTGGGGACGGGAGGGGCTGGGGGACCTGGCGGGGGGGAGGGCGGGATGGGGCAGTGCTGGCGGGACACCCGCATCCCACCGGGACCGGGACCGGGACCGGGACCGGGACCGGGACCGGGACCGGGTGCTGCCCTGGGACCCCCCGGAGCATCCCCCCAGAGCCGTGGGGATTTCCCGCGGGACACCTGTTGATGAGGAGGATTAAGAGCTGAGTACTGGGGTACGGGCGGCAATTAGCGGGGTGTTAATTCCTCTGGCGGAGCGCCTGAAGGCTGGGAGGGACACGGATATGTCGCCAGGAAAGAGAGGGGGAAGTTCCCCCGTTGCCTGTGGGTGAAAGAGGGAAGCCCCAAAATCGAGGTGAGGGTTGTTGCGGTGGGGGGGGGCCCGCTCCCGGCTCACCGCAGCCCTGCCTGGGCGCGGGGTGCTGCTGCGGAAGAGGAGGGGGTGGCAGGGGGAGATGGGGTGACGGGACGTGCGCCGGCTTCGCTGCGCTGAGCCCGGGGAGCCCTCTTTGAGCAGCTGGGCATCTGCTTGGGTTGGCTGAGGGGAATTTTTAAACTCGTCTTTTAAATGCACTCGGTGTGTACGGGAGGGACTCGCTGGGTGCCTGAACTACCCGGGGAAACAGTGATTTTGATTGTTCAAGCTGTAGCTGTAGGTAGGTCGTTAACCCTGCATGCGGAAACAGGAGGGTTTTAGGGTGAGTTTACTCCGGTGCTTTGTAGTAGCAAGTCCTTTCTCGAAGCTGTGCAGGGAGATAAGCGTGTAAACTCCTTTTCTAGGTAGGAGCTTGTTGCATCTGCTTTTCACTTGATCCTCATGTATGAGGCTAAGGAAAGCTCGAGTGGATGCTGGCAGGGTTGCTCTCTGCATCTTTGCTCACGGGGAGGGCTGTGTTAGGTGGATCAGAGGGCTGTGCCTCCCCCAGACAAGCCGTGCGAGCAGCAGTCCCGTGTGCTGAGCTGTGCTCCGGGTCCCCCTTCCCGCCAGCGCTCCCTGTACTGGGCAGCTTCTGCTCCGTTCCCCGAGTCAGCGTGGCCAGGGATGGACTCGTGAGCTCTTACCACGGAGCGTCCGCACCAGGCGTAAGCAACGGAGCGTCACACGTGCCCTTGTCTGACCCGATTTTGGAGGAGGGCAGCTGGGGACCCATCTGGTGAGCCTCTGCTCTGGGGGCCTAAACACAGAACGCGTCCTTAACAAAGAGGTGTGCTGGTCTGGTTTCAAGGTATAATTGCTCCTAACGTTTCTGTGCCATCCCTCAACCCCAGGGGTACGTAGGGGTCATGGCCTCTACGGGTGGCCTCTACGTACAGTAGTGTGTCACCTACAGGCATCACTGGTGGCTTTAACCTCCTGTTTGCCCAGTGAATCATCACTGCTGAGTCAGGCACGTTGGCTGCTCGGTGCGCTGGGCTCTCTGCCTTGAAAAGGTAGCTCAGACCTACAATGTAGGTGCAAAGCAAAGAGTTAGTGGTGGCAATTACTTTGTCTTTTAACTTTTTTTTCCCCCTCTTGCAAGCACTGGCTCTGACTTGCCTCTCTCTATGGTTTTGCTTCCCATACAGTCCAGTGTTGGGTTTCTTGCAGGCTGTTGATTCGCAAGAGCTTCTGACTTTGGGATGTCCCGTGGCTTTTGCCTTCACAGCAGAGCTCTGCACCTCCTGTACAATACAGCTCACAGTGCTGTGCACAGACAGTGAGAGCAGTAACATGAGCAGTTCAACTATCCATGAAAATGTGGTTGAAGATTTTAAGAACTACGAAATTTTGCCATTTTTGTGCATTATTTATGTTTTTATTGTGGTGTGAATGAGATGTGGACAGGTTAGTACATCTTTAAAATCATGCAGAATGGGAGCCTGTGTGGTTTGTTTGGATTTTTTGTTTTGGTTGAAAACCTTGATATCAAGCAAATAGCCTTTTTTCCAGCATGGCAAGAACTTGCAGGTTGTGTTGCGGCAGCAGGAGCCGACCTCCCCGACCGTGCTGGGGTACCCGTGGGTGCCCTGTTTGGGAGAGCTGCTGCGGGGAGCGGCGCGGGATGGCGAGCGGGGCTTGCACCAGAGCGCAGGTCTTGAAGATGGCCCGTATTAAATTGCATTTTGATTTAGGCTTAAATTAAGCTCCAGCAGCGGAAGTGTGGGGCAGTTTTGTGACTTGCTTGAACTCACTCAAAAGGGGGAAGAAAATTCAAATCTTGCATGGCTTGAAGCGCAGAGCAGATCTGCAGCTCCAGCTAGTTTCACTTTTTGCACCCTCCTGTCTCACGTTCATTCACTTCCTTCTAAACCTGAAATCAAACTGCCAGTGTGGTCATGAATCACAATCTAAAATACATCATCTTTCTTAAAAACTGCCTCCCGACGTACTTTAGAGTGCTGCTGTCTGCTTTTTATTGTGTTGATGCATTTCAAAAATAGGAGCTGCAATGAGCTCCAGAGAAGCAGTGGCCATTGGCATGTTTTATATTAAAAATATATATATTTTTTTGGCAGGGGTATTATTTTGGAGCCTAAAATTGCTTTTTCAGTTCCAGTGCTTCATTTACATTTGCAGGAGGAAACAGAGAGCAATACTGATTATTTAATATCTCCAGTTCGTGGCTTGGCAGCCAAGCAGTGAGATATAGATTACTGGACTGGAAGAAGATATTTCTCCATTAGGAAGAGCTCTTGTTCTAGCTTCAGATCTGTCATCAGCACTGTCGGCATGGCCATTTCATTTGCCAAGGAAACTGGAGAAGCCGCAGAACATTTAGGTCTCACCATGGCGATTTTCAAAAGGCTCCCGGATCTCCCAAGTCAATTCTAACTAATAAACACTTTGTGGTGCTCTGTGTGTGCCGGGCGGACGCTCCCCTACGCCCTCTCCCATCTGCCAGCACTGAGCTCCACAGTTGCTTTCAGACCACAACACTTAAAAAATAAATATTAAAGCAAAAAATGCGCATCTCTTAATTTATAATAGACTGAGCAGGAGGATGCAGGGGTGCAAACATTTTCTTTCTAAATGTAAAACCAGGGGCACGATTTACCCTGAAATTATTTCAGTTTTGCCAAGGAATGACAGACATAAATGGGAGTTGCCCCGCGGACAGTCAAGTGATTTTCTGTTTTAAATATAGCTCTGATTTTGCTCTTCTAAATGGATTTCCATGTGTAAATGAGGATACATTTCAGGCAGGATATTGCCAGCGTTAATGCATATGCATAATTTTATTTGCTTCATCAGTAACCTAAATGGACTGTGAATGTCAGCGGAGTCAAGTGCTCGGCTGTTTGCAGTATAGGGGCGTTTATCTCTTCTTGCATTTCATCTCTTCTGACTCCAAAGCAAAAGCCCCGCTGCTGTCTGCGGTTGGAAACAGCACTGGGCAGGATGAGACCCTGCCCGCCAGCCCTCCTCGGGGTTTCGCCCATCCCCTCCTTTACCCTCGCCACCGCTGGGGCTGACCCCCAGCACGCTACCCGATGCTCTTCAAAACCTCTCCCGCCTCACTGCAAGGCGCAACGATAGCAGTGTTTACGTGATGGCTGGTTTAAGTGTTACTCAAGGCAGCTTCAGCACTGGGCGAGCAGTGCTACAGCCTCTGCATCTCCGTAAGCTTTATTTCAGGATCTCGGAGCCCTTGTGTGTATTTTTGCGTGTGTGTGCCTGAGCCTGCTTGGGCAGGAGGAGGTGACATCCCCAGGCCCAAATCCAGCCTGTGATGCGTTGCCTTTATCCCCAAACCCACCAGCGCTCACTCACGAGGAGCTTTCTGCTCTTCAGCACGAGCACGTGGTAGTCCAAGCCCCGGCTTTGCTAGAAGCAGAGGCAAAAACCACTGTTACATTATTTATTTCCATCCTTTTCCTAGCCTATACGCAGGGCTGCGTGTGCGTGTGTGTGTGTGTCCATCGGCACACGCGTGTGCAAGCACGCACCCCTGCGCGTACTCTAATTGCGGTGCGTTACTTGACGTGGGACTCGCTGCCGGCAGCTGCTAACCAGCCAAGGTTGTGCTCCAACTGTCTCTTGAGGATTTAAAAAAAAAAAAAGAACTAGAAATTTTATTTCATGCTGAAATATTTGAGATGCTGGTAAGGAGAGGAAAAGCAGCATTTTCTGACTCATCTAACTCTGCTCTCTGTTCCTCTGCGCATCGCCCACCTTTTCCACCCCGAAACACACGCTTAACAGTCTGATTCATAAACATGCTACGTTTTTTTTCCCTCCCTCTCCAAATCCTTTCCCTTAGGAGAAATGCTGAGGCATTGAAACCTTGTGAGCACCTTCAAATCTGGGGAGAGACTACACAAAATTTTTCGAATTGGACAAGAGGAAACTTGGGATTTTCACCCCTGTGCCGTTCTCTGAGGTCACCCGCTTTCATGCCTACCTTTAAAAAAAATTATGACTGAAGAGCAACGTTCAGAAAAATTGATGTCTCCTCTTAATGTGCTGCAGGATCCAGGGAAGGAAAATTTCCAGGGCAAGGAGAGGCAGGGACTGTGCTGGGTGGGAAGAGATTTTGCGTGCAGGTCTCATGCGTACCCCTGGGGCTGGCCTCCCCTATTGCACAAGTGTTATTTCATTAATATTTTTATTTCATTGCTGGCTTTAAAGCTGGGGGTGGTGGAGCTGGTGCTATGAAACACTGATTTAGGAGGAGTTGGATGCACTGTGGATGCCTGGATGCCGGCTTGGGGTGCGCCGTTTCCAGGAAGGGGCTGGAAGGGGTCCTCCAAATACAGCAGGCTGATCCTCTTCCCCAGTATTTCAGGTGCCTGTTTTGACCTTCCTCCCAGAGCGGAGAGTTTTTGGCCCACCTGGTGCAGTCCTCGCCGTCTCCATGTAGCTGTGTGGCTGCTCGCTCTTTGATTTTTCAGTGGTATTGGTCTTTCTGTGTGTTTTAAGCCTTCTGCAATTGCTAGATCTGACTTTAAGCTATTGAGTAGAATATCTATCGTCATCTTCCTCCAAGCTAAATCTCTGAAAAATACTATTGATATTTATGTTGCAAGTATGTTTGTTTTTGGTTTTGTTTTTTTTTTCTTTTTAAAGCTTCTCCTCAAAACCATTTTTCTTGAGTGAAAAGCACCACCTGATGCCTAGTGCTGCTTTTGCTTTCTTCCTATCAAGGAGAATTTTAATTTGAAAAGCATCCAAGTTGCTGCCTTTTCACTCTGTATTTTATCTCTTGCAAATGGGATGGTGTGAAAGCAGGAGGCTCCTGGCTGCTGCTAAATCACCCCTGTCCTGTGGGTCGGGTCGTCCTGGCACATCTTCAGCCCAGGCAGTGCTTCTGCCACGTGCCCCGGCAGGACGTCCTGCCCAGTGCCCAAAACTGCAGGTGCTGGTGTGAAGCAGGGCTGAGCACGGGTGACTTCAGGCAACTTAAAGCAGATGGCTGTTGTTTTCTGGTGGTGGTAGCCACCCTGTGCAGCACTGGAGAGCTACAGCAAGGAGGGACACACAAACCCCACCCCGAGAGCAGTGTTCCCATTGCCCTTGGGCAATCTGCAGCGGGGATCTGAACCGGTTATCAAAAGGCATCAGAAACCTGGTGGGGCTGCACACCACCCTGAGATACTTTCATTCTCCTGGTCCTGAAAAATGAGATGATGTGATGCGTTTTCATATCTCCAAACTTCTGGAGGAGCCAGCTTTGATTTTTCTCCTAGGTGCAGCATTTGCAGAGTCGGTTGGGATGCTGATGCCCCTCCAGAATGTTAAGGTTATTCTTTGTAAACCATGAGCCAGATGTCGAGTGTTTGCATCCTGTGCCTCTCTCCCAGCTAGCCCAGTCCCGCTCCTGGAGAAGGGGCTCCTCCCTGCGAGCATCACTGTGTCCAGACTAGCCACAAAGTCCTTCTCATGGCTCCTTGAGCTCACCTGGCGGGTCAGTGGATGCCCCATCCACATTAATGTTTCCAGGGCTATTAAAAGGAGTATTAAGAAGTTATGAGCACCACCTGAGCTGTACTCCATGGGGAATTAGGGCAGTAAAAGCAGAATGGCAAACCTCTTTCGGCGGGTCAGGCCGGGTGTCTGGGTGCTGGCATTACGCAGGGATGTTCTAAAGCTCCGATTTATTTTTCTCCCCTGGGGAAAGCCTGTTAGGGCGCTTGGGCGGCCCCGGCACGCGGGGCAGTGCTCCCCGCCCGGCGCATTGGCTCGATCCGCTAATCACAACCAGCGGTGGTGCGAAGAGGAGGACGTTGTCTCCAGGGCTGGCTGGTTTGATGTGGGTTAGCTCAGTAACCGGCTGGCAGAGTGGTCTGGAGGGGGAGGCGCTTGGGAGCGGGATGGGGACCAGAAGCCAAGCCACTGAGCTGATGTTTTCCGGGAGCATTGCTGGTGCTCGTCGTCTCAATTACACGGTGGAAACATTAAGGCAGGCTGTGATTGTCAGGAGAGGGATGGGGTTTTCTGCTTGCCTTTTTTATCTTGCCTTTCTTTTTTATTTTTTTCCCCTCTTTTTCCCTCCCATTCCCCTGGTTCTCACGTAGCATTCATGGATGACCTCCCATTGCATCTTAGATGGGCTGAAGGCAACAAGGGCAGTCTCTCCTGGTTAGCTGGTACACCTTGGGCAGGAGAAACAGCTGATGCTGGGGATGGTGGGAGGACTGGGGAAGGTGGGAGGGATAGAGGAGAGGGGGCCACAACCACTGTGGGTGGGCTGGGTGGGCAGGCAGCAGCAGGGCAGAGCTGTCTGGGGCTCAGTCCAACCTGGTGCAGTATTAATACCCAGCAAAACTGAGAAAGCACCAACCCCCCATCCCACCTCCACTTATTACTGTGCATCTGATTTTTTTTTTTTTTCCCTGGTATTGTGACTCATGATCATTTTTTATATCTCAGTGTTGGTAGTATTGGATGTAGAAAGTATAACAGTAACCTATATTAAAAAAAAATTACCGACTGCCTGGTTGAGCTGCTGTCTGTACCAATTACCTTGCTGGAAAACAGGTAGCAGAGATCTGGGCTAGAAGTGTAGAAATGTTGAAGAACCAGAGCCAAAAAGCAATAGAGAAAATTGTGGTTACTTGAGTATTTCCATGACGTGAGCGTGCGCCAGAGGCTCCTCCGTGGGCGGTTAACCCCTCACAGGCAGGGCTGCAGGCAGCTGCCTGCTCCGCCAGCGTCTGAGCAATGACCGTGCGGGTGGTGATGAGCAATGCTGGGACAGGAGACTTGTTATTCCTGCTAGGATTAACACAATTAACGCTAATGGGTCTTTTCCGAGGTGGGTGATTTACCGGAGTTGAGCCAGTCATCTTGTGAAAGGAAGGTCAGATTTGAGTCCAAAGTGGTGCTCTTTTGAAAAGAAGTTGAATTAATCCTTGCTAGCAACTAACCTCATGTTTATAACTAGTATTTGCTAGTTTTTTTGTGGGAACCTCCCAGGTTTTGAGGTTTGGCTGCTCATTATCACTGTAACAGCCTTTTCTCTTTCTCACCCGCAGAGGTGGTAAGTCTGGGGTCAGGCTGTGTTTTGGTAGCAGTCCCGTCTACCTCCAGGGACGGGGTCCGTGCCCATGTGCCGCCTGGTCCAACACGTCCTCAGGCATCAGGCTTCTTCAGGGCACGCAATAGCATCTCTCTGTGGCCCGTGGTGGCTGAAATCTGAAATTTTGTACCTCATTTTGAAGTCTAGACCTATAGTACGCCTAAATGTAGTGTCTCCGCTCTGATCATCAAAATTCTCCTAAACTTTAAATGTTCAGCAACCTTCTGGATATACTGATGGAGGTCCTGGCTTTGTCACCTGTGCTCCCACATGAAGCCACTTGAGATTATTTATATATGTGTATATATAATCACCCATTTGAGATTACATATATATCTATATTCACCATTTGAGATTTTTATATATATATGTAATACCCCCCTCCCCCCCCAACATTTGCAAGTCACTGTGGGACATCATTGGATAAAAGGTCCCTTTATGGAGAGGAAGCAAAAAACAGACAATAATAAGCTATTTCTTCCCTGTCAAGAGCTAACAGGTCTGAGCCCGTCTCGGGCTCTGCAGGGCTGAAGGGTGAAGGCACCTGAGGATGAGGGACACCGCGCTGATGGCCCAGCCTGGCCCCGTGGCAGGGTCACCGTCAGCATCAGAGGTGTGATGTTCTGGGGAGGAAATCCGCTTCTTGCTCTTGCGTGTCCCCTGTGCCCCTGGGTTCCGGTCCACAGTATTTTTGTTTTGGGTGTTTCCTGCTATTTAGCCACTACGTGTATTTTAAACGAGCGGTCGGGGGGAGGCGGGGAAGGGATGCGAGTTAATTCAGACCAACGGGCAGGGTTGTGTCGGGCGGCTGCAGGAGCGGTTGGGGGCGCGGTGCCGGGGACAGCCCTGGCACGGATGGGTTTTGCTCCATCCTGGTGAAACCACCTCCAGCGCGTCCATGAGGCTCCCAAAGCCACCGGCCGTGGCCATACTGCTCCCATAAGCGGGGTGGGAAAGTTGTTCCTTATGCTGGGAGCCAGTCCATGCCCTCCTGAGGGGATGGAAGGCCAAAATCCTTGGGCGTGTTTGGTTTGGTTTGTTTTTTTCTTCTCCACTCATTGGGGAAAATCCTTGGGGTCCTTGCAGAGCCGCCCTCTGAGCAAATGCAAGGGCTGTGTTCTGTATGTTATATATTTGCTTTATTATGTATGGTTTTGTTTTTTTTCTTCTGGTTTGGAAACAGTTTTTCTTGCATTTGTTACTGGTAAAAATCAGTTATTTTTTGGGAAGGATGAGTGGGTGGGGGAGATTCTCTCTTCTGCTTCCTTCACCATGGGGAGCAAAAGCACGGAGATCCTTGAGGAGGAACTCAATTAGCTGAGCAGTGACTCTGGCCCCTCCAGCAGCAGGTGATGGCCAAATCTCCAGGGATTTGCCCTGTAAGACATCGGCTTAGCTGGATTTTGCCGAGCAGGCAGCACCCGTCCCTGGGAGATGGGCAGCTGAGGTCAGGATAACCCGTCATTTACCTGCCTGTTTCTACTTTCTTTTTTCATTTTGCAACCTCCAAGTCAACAGAAAGTCTAAAATAAGGAAAATGTGGAGAATGAGTGGAAAAATAAAAATAAAAAGGGCCAGCTCAGCAGTGCGGGGTGGGAGGGGGGAAGCGATGGAGCTGTGTCCCTGGCCCTCCCGCTCCGGCCACTGCAGAGGGTTCCCCTGGGGACACCGTGTCCCTTGGGTTTTTGATGGCTTTCTGTGCTTTTGCATGATTTGGAGATGAGGGACCTTCTGTCACCTTCAGATAAATGGAAAGCCCATCAGAGGGGCAGTAGCGTTTTGGTCTGCTCCCCTCCGGAGGGGAGTCCTGCAGTGACCCAGGAGGAGGTGGGGCTGCTCTGCAGTGCTGGCTCAGGCCTGTTTGGGGCTCCTCTTTTTATTGATAAAAGCCCAATTCAAATTATTCTTCCCTTTTCACCCTTTTTGACATAAACATATATAGGTATCTATGTATATATACATATATAAATATAAAATATTCTATCCATATAGAAAAATGTATATAGGTATCATGTATATGTACAAATATGTATTTCATCCTTATACACGAACATATGTAGGTATGTATGTATATATACATATATATATTAAAAATATTTCATTCTTATAGACACGCAGACAGATATTATACATAGTTGGAAGGAGATTACGGAAAAAGCCTAGATGGGACTCATGTTTCCAGGGATCTCTGAGTAACTCACTCCAGGAAAGGAACTGCTTCAGCTACAGAGAGATGTGTGATCCCCAGAGAGTTCATCCATGAAAAGTATTAATTGTCCAACTAGCCCCTTTTCCCCATCCAGAAGAACAGATCTTTTCTATCCTACAGAAATTTTTTTCTTCTGATATAATCTAAACTAAGGGCAGTGTACACTTCATTTTCCATGAAAACCCATCCAAGAGGATTGCTGAAAATAGATTGTGCTCTGAGAACAGATACCAGAAAAAGCAAGTGTGTGTGTGTGGGGAGCCAGGTCAGCCAGGGCAAGAAGTTCCATAAAAAAAAATTCATAATAATAATCTCAGTTTGAGTTAACTGAGTTGAAAATCAGCTCACCAGCACCCATGTGGGTCAGGGGCGGAGGATGTACCGCCCCGCAGATACACTAGCCGCTTTTTATCGGGCTGATTTTATTTACTGACAGATGGGAGATGGGTTGAGATGTGCTAGTCAAACCTTGAATTTCAAAGGTTTGCCGTGGCAGAGGCATTTCCTCCAGAAAACAAGCAGATAATAATAAAAAAAAAATCCAAGCCCCAACCTGCTCCAGAACTCTGCGCTTTTGGGATGGCGTCGGCTCACTTTGGCCCCGAGCTTGGGGCAGCTTCTCCTTCCAACCCGGCGTGCAAAGCTCAGGTTTTCCTGACCCATAAATACCCAGCCCAGCTCAGGCACTGAGGCTCAGCTACAGGTGGCAGCAGGATCGACTGAATTATCGACTGAAACCCCAGCTTTTGGAGTAGAGAGAGCGAGCAGCTTCTCCGTCTTGGCAAGGAAGGGGAGAAAATGCCGCTTGGATTTAAAAGCGATATCTCGTGGTTTTTTTCTTTTTTTTTTCCTTTCTTAATTGAGGTTACTGATTTGGGCCTATGCTTTTTGGGGGGTTCATCTTGCAAACTCCTGTGGGACAGCTCTTACAAGCGTCCCAGGAGTTGGGTCCACACGGTGGCAATTCAAGCCCAAACCTGCCAAGTACAAGATGTCGAGCAAAAAAAAGTGGCGAAGCAAATTAATTGCTGTGCTGTGCCATAAGTGCTGCAGAGTGAGCCCCTTTTTAGGGGAAAGGGAGGATGGTTTATGTTGTTTTGTGCCGGCAGGTTAACGCGGGAGGTGGGGTGGGATGTCAAAGTGCTTCCCCTCCCGCTGAGGGTAGGGTCTGGGATGGGAGGGTTTGGTGTCGCACACTGAGGTGGGCACCCTGCAGTGGGGAAAAAGCTGGGGTTATGCCGGGGAGGAAGGTAACCCCCCCCGCCTGCCTTTCCCTGCAGATACCGAGTGCTTTAATGCCGAGAGCCCCCAGACCGGCTGGTCCCTGAGCCCCACAGAGCAGTGGGAGAAACGTCCCCTGAGCAGGGATGCTGCCGGGGGATGCACCTGAGCTGCTCGGCGGTGCTGGATGCAGCAACCAGGAGCCACCCACATTTTCTACAGCACTTGGCTAGTGGAATACTTCAGTTACATTTATTAGTATTTATTATTTACTATTATTACTTATTAATTCTTATTACTATCTTATTAATGACTTATAATTATTAATTACTATTTATTTTATTGCTTTATTTTGCATACTAAGCAAGTGTGATGTCCTCAGTGGTTGCTTACAGCCTTACAAAAACCAAAGATGCTCCGCCCAGTGTAAACACTCACCAGATCCTTGGGGTGGCAATTTTGGGGGATGCTATTCCCCCCACCGAGCCACAGCAGCCTTTTGCTTTGTGCTGAGCAGCATCTGTCCTCTAGGAGCAAACACATTCTATTTTGAAAATGCATCCTAGTCTCATTTTCTTACCTGCCTTTCAGCCCCAATATCCATTTTTTTCTTTTTTTTTTTTTTCTTTTTTTAGGGAAGGGGAAAAAAAAACCCAAACACAGTTCCACTTTGCTCTTCCCCAGGTCTTGTAGAATTCAGCTGAAAGGTGCAACCCAGTTTTCGGTGCTGAAATTCCTCCCAGGGGACATTTGAAGCCTGCTGGGGCCATGCATGTTTTTCCAGGGCCAGGCAGGGATGGGTGGCTGGGGTGACCCGGCAGCGTGGGGCATCGCCAGGGCTCCTGGCACCACCAATCCGCCGGTTTGGTTTCCTAAACCATTCTCCGGCACTGCCAGGAAAATGTTACCACATTTTCTGTCGCCGGGTGTCGAAGTTGCTGCAAGTGGCCTATTTGTGGTGGTCTGTCATGGGTTACAAATTCACCATAGCATTTTTCTCTGGCCTGGATGGTGCTTTTGTGCCACCATGTTGGGTCAGAGGGGTTTTGGCATCTGGGCATCGTGGTCGTGATGCAGGGGGGAGCCGAAAGCCGAGCGGCCGAGGGCAGGAAGCTCCAGCGGAGCCCTAAAGGGTGAAAAACCATTGCTGGGCAAACCCCCCCTATTTATTTCACAGTAACCACTGTGGTGTCAATAGGAAATTAGCTGAAAAAGTAGTTTTAGAGCAAAAAAGGAGGAAATAAGATGATATCTGTAAGGTGCGAGAAGAGGATATACTGATATTGCGGCGTGCCCTTTGGGTTGGGGTTGTGGCAATTCTGGCAGAAGTTTCCCAAAAGCAGCAGAGTCTCTCCCTCGCTTTTCCCTGAGATTATGGAAAGGGTCTGCTCAAAGCAGGGATAAGGAGAAGCTAAAAAATCCTCAACACAACCCCAAAACTAAAATAAGCCACCCCAGCTTAAGCTTTATTTTATTTAAGCTCCTGTGGTGGTGGTTTTTTTTTTTCTTTTTCCAAAACCTGTTACTATTTAAACACAGATTTTTAGCTTTTCCACCCGGGAGCCAGAGCTGGAAATTCTTTCCACTGCGTTGGTGCAGGAGGGAACAAACCACTGCTTTTAGTTTGCTCAAATAATCCATCCCAGGCTGGAGCCGTGGGTTTCCTCTGCCCCGCTCCCTCCCACTCCCAAAGCGAGCCCAGGGATCTGCTGTGGGTTCCAGTGGGGACAGGGGTGGGGGGACAAGGCCACCACTTGCATCTCTGTTTTCCCAGGGTTTTTCCCTGTGTTTCTCCAAGACTTTATTCTTGCAAACGCCATGTGGGTACCAGAGCTGCAAGCCTGGCTGGTAGCTCATTTTTGGGGGCAAAACGGGTGAAATCTTCTCCCCTTATTTTCATAGCATGAAGAAAAGCTGGGTTATCAACAGGGAAGCAATTTGCTTCTTGCCGTGGCACAGGAGGAGGATGCTTGGCGCTGGGACCCCCCCGCACCGTGGCAGAGGGAAGCTTGAGCTATCCAACATTTTGGGGATGAGCTGTTTCCAAGAATAAAGGAAGTTTGGAGCGGGATGGGCAGGTTTTTCCATATTTGTTTTACTCAGCTCCTTGGACCACTGGCCCAGTGCCACGCTCCCAACTCCATCCCTGGTTCTCTCCACCGGGGCAGCGGGACGCGGTGGTGGCGGCTTATCCTTCAGCACCGGGACGTGCTGATTTTCCGGGGGAAAAGGAGGTACGGCAGGCCTGGATTGCACAGTGCTTTGCTGCCATTGAGGAGCACGTCCGGGATAACGGTGTTTCCTATTCCCTGACCTGCAGAGATAAGCTTATCTGGCCAGAAAGGGGACAGATGAACCTTTCAGCTTCTCCCCTCCAACCACAACTGGGGGCTGTGGGTGCCCGAATGCACCCGTTCTCCCCTGGGACCCTGTCGCCATCCTGGAGGGCTGGTGGTGTTGGGCTGGGCCCAATACCGATGGGTTTGGAAGAGCAGCGTGAGGGTAGGACGAGCAGTTGGTCCAGAGCCCTGACTGCCACGGGAAGCCCTGCAACCCAAACCAGAAATTTTTGGGGCTGATTTTATTGCCAGCCACTTACGGTGTCCAGGTGCCAGCCAGAATACCTGCTGGATCATTTCACCCTAAAGCACCACCTGGAAAACAGCGAGGACATTTCTGCTCCTTAAACCTCTGCTAACCATCCGCATGTGCTGCCCTGCCAGCCCTTGCCCACCGCGGGCTGCTGCCATCCCCAGTGCTTCCTCTGGCCCCAAATTTGCTGATTTTTGGGGCTGTGGGTCCCCCAGCCAGGAGGGGCAAAGGGCTTTTGCAAAGCATGGGGCAGAGCTCGAGCAGGGACGAGCCCTGGGGGGTTACAGGAACAACAAACTGCCGGTGTTTGCCATGGGATTGGGGGCTGTATCTCGTTCCTTTTATCTTCCTGCCACGTTTTGAAGCAGCCCTGAGCGAGCGGCTGTCGCCGGCAGCCAGCGTAACCAAAACCTGCCTGGCGCGCAGGAAGAAGCAGCTGCGAGGCGGTAAGCAAATAAGGTGATGGGGGCCGGAGGTGCTTCCCCCACCCATGGCACACCAGGGCCGCCGCCGCCTTCACTCAGGACGGAAGGACATGGGAGGACAAGCAGCTGTGGCTTTGGGCCTGGCTCCTTGGGGATGATGGAGGGCACGGGGAGGAGCCCACCCCTGGGAGTGGGTCGCGGTGCAAAGCAGAGCTCAGTCCTGGCACGAGGACGGGGATGTTCCCAGCGCCGCGCCTGCACCCGCAAGGTGCTTTTCAAGGCACGGTTAATTGCTGTTTCCCTTGGGTGGCGGGCGCTCGGTGCAGCCGGAGGCGCCGGTTGCCGCAGCCCGGCGGGCTCGCACGCCTGCCGCAGCTGCACCCGCCCGCGGGCGCGATTTCCGTGCGTGGGCGGTTGGGGCGTGCAAGCTGCCGCTCTGCCAGCCTGCCCCCGCCTTCGCCCCGGCCCCTCTTGCTGCGGCCGGGGCCGGTGAGCCCCCCCTGCGCTGGGGCTGCCCCGCCGCGATTCGAGCGCGTGGCTGCGGGCGGATTTACACTATGGGGCTTTGTAGTAAAGGGCTAATTCAGTTCGGTGGCAGCCTTATCTCCCCGTCTTGCTGCAATAGCACATGGTGCCCGTGGGTCCAGCCTCCCCTCCAGCCAGGCTGGGCTCCAGCAGGCAAAGCGGAGCCAGGGCAGGTAGAGGTGGCACCTTGGCTGAAGCCCGGCTTCTTCTCAAGAAGCTGAAGCAACCTCAGAAAGTCCCTTTAACTGCACCCTGAAGGTCCTGCTCTTCAGGGGCCGTGTCCTGCCCCAGTGTGTGGTTGGAGCCTGGGTGAGAGGTGAGGTGCAGGACAGCCTCCAGGGGTGCAGCGGCGGTCAGGAAGCTCAGGCGTGAAGCTGCATGTAAAAGCAAAGATGTGTGGGTTAATTTAAGTAATACAAAGTCGAGGCATGTAGATAACTACGCTTTGTCCTCTGTGAACATCGGCTAGCATTAGCACCTTTAGGCTTTGAGTGTTTGTCATCCCAGATAATGCTAAAACACTGGGGGTTAGTTTGCAAACACTGGTTTTTTTACACTCCTGCAGCTCAAGTGCAACTGTGGCAAGGCTTCATGCCTTCATTCCCAGGCAGGATTTACACCAAGCAGGTGATGGGCTGAGCTTGCTTTCAAACCACCCGGCAAAGCCTTTCCTGGTTGTGCAATCCGGCAGTTTTGCGGAGTGCCGGGGATGCGCAGCGGTGCCGGCTGTCACCGGGGGTGAAGCAGAGCAGACTTCCCTCCGGGATGGGATCCTTCCAGCGCAGCCAGCCCTGGGAAAGGCAGCCAGTTAAAATAACAATTTATGCTGCCCGGTGTCTTGCGGGATGGTGGAAGGATCCCAGAGCAGCCCTGCCTGGGTTTCTGCTTTGTGTCACAGGAGGGGGGGGGCTGCTCTCCCCGCTGGGGGTATTTTAGGGTTTTTCTTACTCTTTTCACTGCTTTTTTGGGCCCTTTTTCCTGCCTGTTGGCAAAGTCTGGGAATCGGATGCGTCCCTTGTTTTGCCCATCCATTTCCCTTTCCTTGCATATGGAAAAAGAAATTAAAGGCAGGAAAAAAAAAAAAAAGAGTTTACAGTATAGAACTATGGCTTAAAGCCCAGGCATGCTGCTCACCATGATCCCCCACAGTGGGCACCGTGCTGTTACCCTCCCTGCATCACTTGGTGTCGGAAGTGTTTCCCATAAGGGAAATCTGATTTTATTCTAGGGAAACTCCTGAAACGGTGGGGAAAATGGTATTTCAGTGATCACCTTGCAAGATGTTTGCTGTTGTGGGTCGCACGCTGGGCCTGAGCGTGCACCAGGGTTTGCTTTGCCATGCGCTGGCCTGGGAGAGTGTCGCCTCATGCCTCAGTTTCCCCCAAAGCATAGTGGGGAGCGATACCTCAGTGCACGGTAAAAAACGCCAGCTGCTGTGGGGCTGTGCCACTCTGGGGGTTTTTGATCCTGTTACAGCAGGAGAAAGTCAAACGTTGCCTTAAAGCGACCCCAGTGCCACCCTGTCACGTTTTATTTGTTTGCTTTGGCCTGGAAAGCAGGGCAGGGTCTCCTTGGGGACATGAAGGCTGTCGCAGAGTCCCGGGGTGGCAGCCTGTACCCATGCCGCCTTGCTCGTGGGTGGCACCCATGTTTATTTGCCTTTTCATCACCCGATTACCGTGCCCTGCCATGTTGCAGGCGCCAGCCCGTGGGCTGCCGGTCCTGTTTGAGTTGGCAGGAGCTGGAGACCAACCTCCAGCTAAAACAGCCCAACGCCAGCCCCACATCTGCCCAGGGTGGCCAGGCTGGTTGCATGCCCTTAGAGCATCTCGTATCAATATTTTGTGGTGGAGCCAGGACTGCCTGCCCTGCTCAACAACGCAGAGGAAGGCATGCTCCTCCGCCGGTGGGAATGGTCCTGTTACCTCCAGGGGCTGGCACCAGGCACCCATCACCCTCTACTTTCTTCACTGTGCCCTCCAAAGCTGCGGTGCAGAGGAGCAGGAGCAGAGAAATTGCAGATACGCTTCCGCAAGCTGCAGGTCCCACACGGGGACTGCTCACCTTGGGAAACTGAAAATTTATGGTGCAAGTGGGTGGCCCCGTTTTGGGACACTTTGAGCAACCACTGTCATTTTCTGTCCTTGGTAATGTTATTGCATTTGTCTTCTGGGCATATTGGGGAGCTTGGGCACAGAGCAGGACCTCTGTGCTGAGCTCTGAGCCACCAACGGAAGAAAGGGGCTATTCAGGTGCCAGCCGGGAGTTTCCATTTCAGCCTGTCTGCGCTCACTGTGTTGTCCCGAGGGAACTGCAGATTCGGACTCTTGCTGGTTCCCTGTCGCCACGGTGGGTTTCCCGGCTGGCTGGGTCATGGCAGTGCCACAGCTCGGCAGAGCGGTGCCAGCTCTGCTGCCCTGCCTGGTGCCACAGGGCCGACTCACATAAAACTTAGTTTTCGGTGAGTGGCAAACCCTCTTATTCCTAGTGAGACTTTGGAAGTGAGAGGGGAAGGCTCCAACCCCAAAATATTCCAGTTTCTGGTGGCTTTGATTGATCCAGACCCAATAATGTGAGTTTATTGTGACTTTCTGCCCTTTTTCTTTGGGTATTTGGTGCAACATGTGTGCTGAGCTGCCACGTGAACGGCTGTGGAAGGAGTCACTGATGGCAGGGGAGGTGCTTGGTTCTCACAATACTAAAAATTGGGCTTTTTGGGGAGGTGCCTGCAGCAGCGTTGCTAACGTTTGGGGTTTGGTGACAGCAACGGCATAGTGTCACTCTGCTACCAGTGGTATTTCGGCTGGCCGCCCCGCTGCACGAGTTTCCTTCTGAGTTCACGGAAACCCATTTTCATGCTTTAATGAAGAGCTCATGCAAAGTCCCCGCTCTGCAAACGGAATCGCTGCAGCTCTTCATGCAAACGCCACGCAGGAGAAGCTCTAAGAGGACCGTGGTGTTTCGGGTGGCTGCTCGGGGTGGAAAGTCACCCCTGGGCACCCCAGCAGGGCCAAGACCTGTGGAAGCCCCAGCTGCCTCCCTCGGGGCACCCCGCCTGCCCCCAGCCCTCTCACCTTGCACGTTCACACCCTTAAAATGGAGCCTGGATGGAAATAGCAGCAGCAGATCTCTTCTACTTTTAATTTGGTGGCTCTCTGGGCCGGGGAGAGGAAGCCGGGGGTGGAGAGGAGCTGGCTGCAAAAGGGAGAAGAGCCACTTTCCTTCTGACACTCTCTGCAGAGTGATTCGAAACATTGAAGGCACTCCAAGATTATTTTTATTTTTTTTGCTATAAGAGTAATTATAGGCGTTACGTGCTGGTCTGTCTGCTCCTTGTGATGGCAGAGGATTGGAGTAGCCTTATCTAGGAGGGACATGGGTTTAAAACAACCCATAGTAAGTGTCTCTGTAAACACTGAGGAGCTGATGCAGGTTGAAGCATAAACACGTTCAGGCTTCTTGTTTTCACCGGTTTGTTCAGTGAAGGTGGGTTTGGTTTTGGTTTGGTTTTCTTTTTATTTTTTCTCTGAATGAAAATAGATGATGGAAAACAGCCGAGCCAGTTTCGCTTCCTGCTCTTTCTCAGGGCTCCATGCTGGGGGTGCTTCAGAGACAACCCCGTGTTTGGTCCAGCAATGGGCCATCAAGCGTGTCTACCTTGGGTCACTTCCTCTTGAACTTCAGCCAGTCCTTTATTCCCTCCCAGAAATGCAAGAAGTTGGAGGAACATCTTGTTTTATTATCACCGCATGGAGCGCAGAAGTAGGTGGCAGACAGCAGAGGCTTTGGGACAGCTCTTTGGGAGGTTTCTGCCTGAATTTTTCCCTGTTTGGAGGTTTGGGACTGGGGGATTCCTATCCGGTCCCCTCCTGCCCCGGAGCGCCAAAGGATGGAGGCAGTGGATTTCCTGCCCTGGTGCTGTGTCACCTCAGTGCTGGTACCCCGCGGTCCCTTGCAGCGCTGTGCAATTCCTTTGAGCCACCGGCACACCCCTCCCGAGGGTTTGCTGCTGCATGGCGCCGGCATTGGTTTCTCCATCTCCAGCAAGTTCTGCTGTGTTCTGTGAATCCTGGATTTCCTTCTCTGTTGGACAGCTGCGATGTCCGTTTTTCCCCACCTTGGGGCAGCTGGTGGAGGGTTTGGTCTGGCTGCCAGCTCCCCTGGGAGCTGCTCTGCAGGCAGCCAAAAGATTCACCCCAAATGCAGGGACAGTGGGTGCAGACAGAGACACCCACGCATGCCAGCACCCAAAACCGAAGGGGGGAGCTCACTCCTGAGCCATCCCTGGGTGCCAAACCTTGCCCGCAGCAGGGCCAGTGCATCCATTGCTGCCCGGGTGAGGAAGCAGGAGTGATGCCCTTGGTGGGTACTGGGGTTTGTGTATTGCCCAGTGGCCGTGGGACCCTTTGATGCACGTGGTGTGCACTAGAGCATTGCAGGCTGTAAAGTACAACTCGTTAAAAGGAAACGTCGTCTGAAAATTCCAGTCCCCAGCACGTCTCTGTTGGGTTTCTGGCAAGGTGTTTTATGGGATGGTTGGACCTTTGTGTCCTGGATTTGGAGAGAGCAGCTCCCGAGGAGTATTTTTTAGGCAGGCTGAGTGCAGGAATAAATGCTGCTGGAGCCACTTGCAGCAGGCAAATGATGTTTCCCTGTTGCAGAGAGCATATAGTGCTTACTTAGTGTCAGAGAGAAGTTTGATGACAAGCTGTCTTGATGTGGGAATATGTGCAGGACAAGTTGCATTTTGGGGTACTGAATGGACTGCTGGGGCATAAGGGAAGGGATTGCTAGTCTAGGCCCAAATCACTAATTAATCTTTTTATTTTTATCATTTTCTTGCTTTGTTACGCTTGCTGGGCTGTTGATAAAAACCCACAGAGCTCCCTGCAGAAGAAGGTAAGTCATGGGCTGGAGGTGAGGGCGGGTGCACGCCTTGAGTCTGCGTAGGGGGGGATAAGTCTGGACATGGAGGGGGGAGTCTTCAGACCTTTTAATCTTGGTTTTAATCCCAGAGAAAGCTGGTCTGACAGTGGAGCTTTCCTGTGATAGCAGGGCTACCAGCTGTGAATGGGGACACAGAGGATTTGGTTTCTGTAGTTAAAAACAGACATAGTAAAACCAGGCCAATACCAAAAATGAACATGTTTAATATTAGAGAGAAAAATACCCTGTTGCAGCGCTGGATGTCCTCACTAGTGCCCATGGCCAACGGGCACTGGAGCAGCTCTGCTGCAAGCAGGGGATGGGATCCTGTTGGCCTTAGTGCCCTCAGTGGTTTAAATTATCTGTCTTCTGAGGTTTTTTTGAGCACTGACTGCACTTGGTTTTACGTTTTCTCACTAGGAAAGTCCCTCTGGGAGTTGGTGCTGGAGCAGTTTGAAGATCTCCTCGTCCGCATCCTTCTGATGGCAGCTTTTCTGTCATTCGTAAGTACCCCAGGCTTGGGGACGGGCGCCTTCCAGGGCACGCACGGACCCGGCTGGCAGCCAAATTGCAAAGGAGCCAGAGGAAGGTGCATGTTGGATGAGGGAGATGTAGCAGCAGTGCAGTGGTTTTCTAGAACATAGTTAACAATATCATTGTATCTACTTAAAAGATGAAACCGTAGGATTTTTCAGTAATGCTGATCCACCCAAAAGCGATACGGACAAACTACCTGGACTTCTTTCTATTTCACCAAGACTGTACCAGACAAAGGCAGAAAAGGGTCATGGAGATCATTGGAAATTAGATGGATTCGACTGGATATTAGGAAAAATGTCTTTACTGAAGGTGTGCCCAGGCATTGGAACGGGCTGCCCAGAGAGGTGGGGGAGTCACCAACCCTGGGGGTGTTCAAAAAGCACGTAGACGTGGCACTTCAGGGCATGGTTTAGGAGGCCTGGGGGTGTTGGGTTGGCGGTTGGACTTGGTGATCCTAGAGGTCTTTTCCAACCCTAACGATTCTATGAAACATTCAGTCCTGGGCACATTTTGGTGGGATGCCGGGTGGGATGGGTGTTGGGCCTGGGCACTCTGTAGGGTTAGAATTAGGGTTTGGAGAGAGCAAGTGCAGAGCCCCAGCGAGAGTGGTGCTGCAAAGGGGCTGCCAAAGGCAGGTGGGGGCTGCCCAAAGCTTTCAGTCCTGGGATGCTTCTTCCTGTGATCCACAGATCTTTGTCATTGTTTGCAGACCCAACCTGAGATAGTGCAGCTCCTTTGGATGTGTCTCTATCTCATTGCAAGATTTTTATCAACAAAGTGTCCTATTTTTTTAGGTTAGAAGGTACCTTTGTTACTATTTGCTTTAGCTTCCCTCAAATCTATTACATGTTTTCCCTTCATCACTTTTCATGCGACGAGCTTTCCTGTCTCCCATACTTGTTGTCATGGCCGGTGTCCGGACTGAGGTCTGTGCTCAGGCTCTTCACTGAGTTAGGACCCAAACAGCCTTTTTGCAATTCCCTTCTCTGATTTTAATTGTTACTGATTGCTTTTCAATGCCATGTTTCATCCAGTAAAACTTGTCTTGCGCCTCAACCTGCATAGATGGTTAAAACAGAAGGAGGAAGTTTTTCCTTTAATCTTTATTTTTCCTTGAATATTTTTGAAAGTATTAAGTGTCAGCATGACCTGTTCCATGTCAGGATCCGTTGAAATGGAGGACAATGTCTCTGGCGCATAGTGTCTCCACAGCCTGTGTGTCCACAGTGCAGATACGTTCCTGGTGTAACAGCCAAGCCGTGTATCCTCGGGGAACTGGGAGGTGCTGGGAGCTGGGGAGTCCTGGCAGAGAGGCTGCTAGGACATCGCACGGCATGCTTTTTCATGGCCAGAGCGCTGGGTGATGGGTGATGAGAGGTGAGAGCAGTGCTTCAGGCGCCTGAAGCTGACTCAGAAACTCCATATATCACCTTCACCTCCGCTGGGGTGCAGGCAGCAGGGCAGACACCTGCCTAAAGCATGTGCATCCGCATATGCAGGTGAAGACAGGTCTGGGAGCATTCCCAAACCCTGTGCGGCCGCCCTCCTTGGAGTGAAATCTCCCTCCCAGAGCCCTTCTGCTGCTGCACGGAAGCATTCACATTTTCAATTAAAAAATGAAAATCCAGTCTTGTTAAATTATTTTTTTTTTCCCCTCCCTCTGGCGGAGCGGGACTGGCAGCGTTGCTGCCCACGTGGGAGGTGCCTCCTGCCTGCCGTCCGCTGCCGTCCTGCCCGCGTGGCTGGGAGGGTTCAGAGATCCCGGGCTGGCGATGCCCGGGCTGGTGATGCTCAGGGCAGGTTTCGGGTACGATTGGGCACAGCGTGGGGCATACAACTTTCCTTTACCCCTGTGTGTGTGGGGCAGGATTAATATTTGCTGCCAAAATACGCCTCCCAGTGCGTCATGCAGCAGGAAAACGTGATGTAACGTTCGGCTAATGTCGGAGAGCTGCTTAGGGTTGGGTTTTCCACTAGAGCTGTCAGTGTGGTGCCTTCAGGGTGTCCCTGGTGCCATCCTGCCTTTACTTCCTCTGATCATGTTTTTGCTCATCTTCAAACATTTCCTTCTTCAGTGGTACATCTCCTGTAGGGCTCTTCTGCCTTCGCCAGCAGAGTGGCTGCATCCCTACGCGCCTTTCCCCAGGAGGAGCCGTGTTTCACCCTCAGCACTTGCTGTGATCACAGAGCAGCTTCTCCGCCCCGGGCATGCAGGCAAAGTCAGCTGGCAGTGGGTGCATCACCAGGCTCCGTGAGCCGGCACCCGCGAGCGCTGCTGGCCTCCTCCACTCTTAATAATGCTGAGAGGTGATGTGGGATCAGCTAAACTCAACGTCCGTGTGATTAGCAAAGCTGCCTTTATGGGTGGCACTGGGTAACTGCAATATGAACCCCTTTGTACTTGCACTCCGTGGTGCCTTGGAAATGCTCATCATCAGCGTCACCTCGCTCCCTGATTGCTGATTTGAGCCTTACTGTGGTGCCCAAGTACTGAGCTGTTAGCTCAGTTTTGCCCACAATTTACCCTGGGAGCAACTCTGCATGAGGAGATGTTTCCTACTTAGCTACTGGAAAAATACTTATTTTTTTAGTAGAATCATAGAGTCATTAAGGCTGGAAAAGACCCTTAAGATCATCGAGTCCAACCGCTAACCTATCACTGCCAAGTCCACCACTAAACCATATCCTCAAGCACCACATCTACCCTTCTTTTAAATACCTCCAGGGATGGTGACTCAACCACTTCCCTGGGCAGCTGTGCCAATGCCTGACAACTCTTTTGGTGAAGAAATTTTTTCTAATGTCCAAACTAAACCTCCCCTGACGCAGCCTGAGGCCGTTTCCTCTCATCCTGTCACTGGTGACTTGGGAGCAGAGACCAGCCCCCCCCTCACTCCAGCCCCTCTCAGGCAGCTGCAGAGAGCGAGAAGGGCTCCCCTCAGCCCCCTCTTCTCCAGGCCAAACCCCCCCAGCCCCCTCAGCCGCCCCCCAGCACACTTGTGCTCCAGACCCTGCCCCAGCCCCGCTGCCCTTCTCTGGACACGCTCCGGCCCCTCCAGGGCCTTCTTGTCCCGAGGGGCCCAAAGTAAACTCAGGGTGTTTTGCAGTGGGATGGCACAGCCGAGTCTCATGTCCCCTCCTTTCAGATACAACTCGTGGGCAGATAAGGAGGGCGGCTGGTCCCCTGTGGGGTTCGATACATCACCAAATAAACATGCAGTGACCTGTTTGCTGGTGAATTTGCAGAGCTGTTGCAACCTGCTTGATGGCCGACTCTGCCGCAGCGGCTCTGCTAATCGGTAAAGCAGGCATGAACCCCTGTGTCAGAGGTCCTTTGTGCCAGTGCCTCTGCCACAGGGCAGCGAGGTGTTGCTATATTGACGCAGCGTAGGTCGACAAGCAGTTAAATGGAGTGAAAATATTTGTGTGTGCGCGCTTCATTTGTATTATGGTATGAGGTCTTTGTGGGATGGAGAGGGGGCTCAGGGTGGTAAGAAGCCACAGGGTCAGTCCCTGCTCTGCTCCAGCCCTGCTTATTTGATGCGTTAGGTTATCCCCAGCAGAAGAGTGGAGACACCTGAGTCAAGCACCAGCAGTGGGATATGGCAAGTCCACCCTTTAACCAAGCCACATGGGGCTGGCCACCACTCTGGGTTGTCTTCTCTCCAGCAAACACCATGTGTTGGTTGGCTGTTGTTTCTCCTTAAAATGTTGGTGCTGCTTGTTTTAACCAAATTGCGGTCCTTCTCTTCCCTACCAGATCCTGGCCTGGTTTGAAGAAGGAGAGGAGACCACAACGGCGTTCGTGGAGCCCATCGTCATTATTATGATCCTGATTGCCAACGCCGTGGTGGGTGTGTGGCAGGTAAGCTGCAGTTCCACCCTGCCTGCCCTGCAGGTCTCTGCTCCACGCGGCTGAGAAGCTCCATTTGAAGGTCTGGTTGCTTCTTGCCATTGGAAACTCCTTTCTTGTGTCGGCTGTGCTGCCCCGTGCCCCAGCGCAGTCATTGGCTGCCCCTTGGCTCATTCCTTCAATCTTTCTTTGGCAGCTTTTGCAGTCTGGAGTTTAGGATCTTGCACTTATTTGCCATTTAGGCAAATGCTGCTTGTTTCCTGGCTGTGCCCAGATGTGTTTTCCAAGGGAAGCTTTTTGTCCTGTCCGCCAGAAAGCCATGGTGGCTGCTGCCTCTCGCTTTGCTGTATCCCTCCTGGGGGATGAGCAAATGCCTCAGACACTGATGCTCCTCTTGGTCTATATATTCACTTTAAGGCCATTTATTTATCTGCAGCTTGATCTGAGGTGGGGTTGCTGGATGGGGAGAAATACGTCTGGGTGGGATACGCTGCTTCCTGAACCAGGAATGAGAAATTCAAGCCCAAAGGCCCATGTAGCATCCAGGACCTGGTGTGATTTAAGCCAGCAGGGACCACTTCAGAGCAGCTGAAGAAGACGTGGCACTTGCCCCATCCACGGTGCAAATGGATGCCAAAACCAAGGCTGGGGCTTGGGTGCTTCTGTCTTTGCCATGGGTGGGGAAGGAGCCTGCTGGCATGAGCAATCCCACCACCAGCAGCTCTGCTCCTCCTCTGCTTGCAGGAGAGAAATGCCGAGAGTGCCATTGAAGCCTTGAAGGAGTACGAGCCTGAGATGGGGAAGGTGATCCGTGCCGACCGCAGTGGGGTGCAGCGGATCCGCGCCCGAGACATCGTCCCCGGGGACATCGTGGAGGTGGCAGGTAGGGCGCTGTCACCCCAGTGCCTGGGGTGGGATGGGGAGGTGGTGCTGGCCAGCGGGGCCTTGGTGACAAGCACCCTGTGGTCCTTGTGGCGGGAGGGCTCTGCTGCGGCGTCCGGGTGCATCTCCTCTGGAGGCACTGCTGCTGAGCCACCTCCTCATTGTACGCTCGAGATCTCAGTTTCTCTTTTCAGAGAAGTGAAATTATTTGGGCCGAAGCTGGGGCTTATCAGCCTGCCGAGGCTTCGCCCTGAGCATAGAGCGTTAGAGAACAGCAGAAAAGAGACACACACAAAAAAAAGCATATATTTCTGGCGCCGGTTTTGTGTCTTGGGAGGGTTTCCCCATTTTCTGGAAGAACTGGAAGAACTTTTAATTTTCCACCAAGATTCCCTCTCTCTGGAAGCAGCTCTCCCACGCGCATCCCCTGGAGAAGGCGCGGTGAAGGGCCAGTGCTGGGTGCCACACCAGCGGTTCCCGGCGAGCGCTGCCGCCAGCGTGGGGGCTTTCAACACTGCAGGCAGCAGCGCTGGTCCTGCCCGCGTGGGCAGGCTTCCTTGGTAACTGGGGTTTGTTTTTTGGGAAGGGTGAGAGGCAGAGGGAATCAGCTGCAGGTTGCTTTTGCCTCCCTGGTCAGGTTGTCCCCCCCCAGCCCTTCTGTCGGGGTTTTGCATTCAGCAAAGGATGCCTGGGGGTCTCCTGCCTGCCCCACCAGGGCTAAAGAGGATGCATTCCAATTGTACCGTTTTGTTTGTTCATTAAATGATGCCGTAAACCCCCAGAGCCGCAAAACTAATCCTCTCCTTTCCTCCACGTGGCCCTGCTAGTGGAAACATGCTGCAATTCCTCCCGCGCGCAGCCAGCTTGCTGTTATTTATGTCTTCCAGTTAGGCTTCAGCTGGAAGATGAACATAAAAATAATGTGGGGAGGATCAAGCAGAGGAGCGCCGGCCAGATCCTCAGCTGGGCGAGCTGGCGGTGCTCCCAAGCCAGCTCCGGCAATTCACTCCAGCTGCAGACCTGGCCTTTAATTAAATTAATTAATTATTAATTAATTTCTGCCATCTTTCCCCAAATCAAGTACTTGCTGCGTGCCCATCAGCAGCTGAATATTACTTTTTAATGGCACACTCAGCATCGCGACTGGGAGGGACAGAGCTGAGCTGGAAGGGTTTGCGAATTAATTAGCAAATTGTGGGTTTAGGGGGTTATAGCAAGCGGTGCAGATGCTGCCAGGCTACATGATAGGAAAGCGCGCCAGGAGAAATAGCTCTGAACGTGCAGTGGACATCCAGGTGACATCCTGGGGACAGCAGGGACAGCGCAGGCAGGAGGGACTGGCTTCTGTTTACGTGTGCAAATGCAATAAATTTAGTGTAGCAGGTTTTCTGCTCCCTGCTGCCAAGGCAAGAGGGGAACGATTGCTGCAAGTTGGTAGCCATCTAAATCCAGCTGAATTTTGCCTTTTTGTACCAATGCAATCAAGATGACTCCTTGTGCAGACGGGCAGCTGGATTACATTTGGCTGCAGCACCAGCTTTCTGCCTTGCCCAGAAAGTGGGGACAGGGCATTGCCAGGGAGCTCCATCAGGTGCTGCCACCACTTGCCTGCTCCTGCTTTGCTCAGGCAGCGTGGCCTCCCATTTTCCCCCTCTCTCTCTCTCTCGGCTTTCAGCATGGGGGAGACTTGCAGGGCTCAGGTGATCAGCGCATGTTCAATAACTGGCTAACAGTGGCTGCCAGGTCCCTACACCTGTCCTGCACCGTGTGAGTCTCTCGGGATGCTATCGCACTATCTACCCTTGAGCGGATGCTACCCCCATGGCACCAGGGCTTGACGCTGTCTCTAGGTGCTGGCAACAGATCTTTCATCTACAGGTTGAGCTAATGTTTGCAAACCCTCCCCGCCTTTCCCAGGGCGGGAAGAGCTGCTCTTTGCTCTCTTTAAGGTGCTCCAGCTCCCTTGAGCAGTTGCAAAGTGTGAATGAAACATTTTGGGGGGATCTGTGAGTCCTTGTGCTTAGTACCCCCCAGCTCAGTGCCCCAAAAACGGATGCGATGGAGAGCAGGGCAGGTCTGGATGGACAGCAGATGTTGCACGCCACATCCAAGAGCCCTCGCATCTGCAGCTGGAATAAATGGCTGAGCAGTGGAGCAGTGCCAGCCCCCCTCCTGCTGCACTCGGGGGGGGGGTGGGGGTGGGGGTTTACGAGCCCTGGGAGGAAGTGCTCGTTAAAGTCTGGGATTTGAGACGATCATTAGCGGCCAAGCCGGCAGTGTTGTGTAACGTGATGTAAGGTGCTGTGAGCCAGGGCGCTCTCTGCCTCAGTCTTTCCAGAATGCAGGAGCACAGTTGCATCCAGCCGATAAGGGAGCAGGAGGAAGAAACCCAGTGGGAAAAGCAGCTTTAAATCCTTTTTTAAAGGAAGCACATGTGCCCCGGTGGGTGGTGATTGGTGGCTGTCAGTTGATGGGGCTGCTTTCACCCGCAACCACTGTGCTGTGCCAAGAGACCCATGGACGGCTGTTTGTCTTGCCCACGAAAGGTCTTCCATTCAGCCCCAGAACCCTGAAACAGGGTTAAGAGTGGCATTGGGAGGCTCAGGCTGCTCCAACATGTGGATGTTTTGGGGTGTTTGCAGGGAAGAGGCAGGATGGGGGTGCTGTGGGGGTTTTGCAGGGAAGAGGAGGGACAGGGACATAGCAGGGCAGGTGATGCGGGGCAGCAGGCAGGGCCACGCCGGGGTCTGGCTGGAGGGCAGAGGGTGTGATGCTTGCTGCCCCAAGGGCTGCGTGCCTGCGCCTCTAACTGCGGCAGCTCCACTCCAAAAAGAAAAGATACCTGCCCTCCTGACTGCTCGCTGGCGGTAGGAGGGATGCAGGTGCTTGCTGCTTGTGATGGTTAAGGGGGTTCCAGCCACAGCGGAGGAGTGCATCTCACTGCAGAGATGTAGCCAGGGCAGGTGGGGTGTGGGGGCTTGCCGGGAGCCCACTCAGGTCCGCTGCTCACCCAGTTGCCCTGTGCAGGGCTCTTGCCTTTACTGCTTGTCCTGTCAAACCTGGCTCGAACCACAGTTAGTTTTGCTTGGGTAGCAGCTGAGGAAGGTGATGGGTGGGGCTGGCAGGCAGGTCACCCCCCCGGCAGCATCCATGTGCAGCAGGGATGGGGCAGTGCTCGCTCCTGCCGAATTTTGCACAAGGAGGCGATGCTTGAAACATGTGGTCAGTCTATGGGAGACAGCATGAGTAACCCCCTTGGCCTTGGTGCTGTTGCCCACCCCCTGGTCTGTCTGCTTTTGTGTAAGGTAATCCCCTAAAATTAGAAATTCCTCAAGGTTCTGTCACTTTTCTGCCCAGCCTCATTGCAACTGATGGTACATCTTTCCAGCTTTCTTTTTCTGACTTGTAAATTATAGACATACAAAATTAAGCTTTAAATGCAGAAAGGAGGCATCCCAGGGCAGGACGCTGCGTTACCACGGGCTGGACCCCTCGTTGCTGCAGGCTGGGTGCTGCTGTGTGCCTGCACTCAATAGGGACGTGCCGATTCTCAGCAAAAGCCAGTGCCTGCCCTGGAGACCAGACAGCTGAAATAGAACAAGGGGAGACAGCAGGAACCGAGGTGCAAACTGGTGGCCCCGTCCTTGGGGCAGAGCCCAGCTGTGCTGGCATGATCAGGGTTTGCCGTCCCCCTTTGCCGGGGTGGCGGGCGCTGCCAGTCCCACCTGACAGAGCTGTTCTGCTCTTGCCCTTGTAGTTGGCGACAAGGTGCCGGCGGACATCCGGATCATCGAAATACGGTCCACCACCCTGCGGGTCGACCAGTCCATCCTCACAGGTGCGTGCAGGTGTGGGGGGGCGGAGGTGGCTGCTTAAGACAGAGCTTTCCTTCTTCCATCTGCCCCAAGCCAAATTTCGGGTCTGATACTGGGCGGCTAAGTGCTTTGCTGGCGTGCGAAACAGGTGGGAGAATGAGACTGAGGACCTGAGGAGGTCCCAGGATCATCAAAAAGTCATGGCATAGTATTTCAGTTCTTGTGCATGATTTTGTAAGGGCATCGAGTTAGGAGATGGCAGCAGGGAAGGAAAAGCAATCAGAAAAAAATGTTAAAACCACAGGGAAGGAGCCCAGTCTCCTTGAAAAGTGGCTTTGCATTAACTTAGTTCTCCAAGGGCAAAGGGAGGTGCAGCAAAGGGGCTATTCTGCAAAGAACAAAATATAAACCTCCAGCAGGACTTTGGGCATGTTTCCTGTTGTGCTACCCTATGAACCCCACCTGACTGTGCAGACCCGTGCCGCAAGCCAGCAGGCTCCCTGGCACGGGGATCCGACCCCATCCCGTTGGGTTGTACGGGAGCTCATGGCCGCTAGCTATCCGCACAGGTTGTGTTTCTGCAGCCCTCATCTTCAGAGTGCCCTGGCTCTGCTCTGGCATCCCCATGATGGATGTTTTGATGGTGGTAAAGTGCTGCTCGAAGAAGCCACGGGGTTTGTGATGCAGGCTCATAACAGCAGCGAGTGGGGGCTGGAGAGGAAACATGGGTGGTTCATCTCCCTGCTCTTGTCTCGGCAGGGGAGTCTGTGTCGGTGATCAAACATGCTGACCCCATCCCCGACCCCCGGGCTGTCAACCAGGACAAGAAGAACATGCTTTTCTCCGTAAGTCCCTTATGCCTGTCCCCACCTCTCCTGTGGTTTTGCAAAGAGCCACCAAGTGAAGAAGACACAGGAGGTCTCTGAGCAGGGAGTAGTGAATGCATGCATGAGAAAGACCCCTAAACCCATAAAAATGGGAATGTGCTTCCATGGGATTTCATTTGGACTGTGGCACATGATGCCTTTAAATGCTTTGGGTAATCTCAGCGGTTTTCCATCAAGTAGGATGCATTATGGACAGGGAGAAGGTTTGTGGTTGAGCCTGGAGCTATTGCAGGTTTGGGTTTCTGCCTTGGTCATGCTCCACTCAGACAGAAGCCAAGTCCTTGAGGGGTGAGAGAGCTCTCAAGAGGGGTCTCCTGCTGCTTTAGCATGTATTTGCATAAAGTCCTAGGATGTCTCATTTTCCCCTTAACCAAGATCTCATGTTCTCCTTTCACAACAAGCAACACATTTCCCCATTCAGGCCAAGAGGTTGCATGCCCATATATCTACTCTGGCCCCTTTCTTCCTTCCCAGGGCACCAACATCGCAGCTGGGAAGGCCGTAGGGGTCGTCATTGCAACAGGGGTGTACACTGAGATCGGGAAGATCCGAAACCAGATGGTGGAGACTGAGCCCGAGAAGACACCCTTGCAGCAGAAGCTGGATGAGTTCAGCCAGCAGCTCTCCAAAGTGATCTTCCTGGTGTGCATTGCCGTCTGGGTCATCAATGTCAGCCACTTCAGCGACCCTGTCCACGGTGGCTCCTGGTTTCGGGGGGCCATCTACTATTTCAAGATTTCGGTGGCGCTGGCGGTGGCCGCCATTCCCGAGGGCCTCCCGGCCGTCATCACCACCTGCCTGGCGCTGGGTACACGCCGCATGGCCAAGAAGAACGCCATCGTCCGGAGCCTGCCCTCGGTGGAGACCCTGGGTTGCACCTCTGTCATCTGCTCCGACAAGACTGGCACCCTCACCACCAACCAGATGTCTGTGTGCCGGGTGAGTGCCAGGGGCCTTTTGGGTTTCAGGGTGCAAGGGGGTCACTCTGTGAGCCCTCGAGCGCTCTGCATCGCTCCATCCCTGTCCTGGGGTGGTGGGTTTTCTGTATTCGCCAGACTTGGTTCGTGTTAGGCATTTGAAGGTGAGCATGGAAGATGGTTTGTAGGAAGGCCTGAGCTTCCTCTCTGCCTGACCAGGGTCAGTGAGGTTTATGGCTTCTCTTGGCATGGTTGTAGTTGGAAAACTCACTTTTATGAGCACGCTGGTTGGGGGGTGCCGTGTTGCAGACTTATTTCAGGGCTCCCTCTCCAGAGAGCATTTCTTCCTGCTGGGATGTGGCGTTGAGATAGAGCCCCTGGAGAAGCCGGTGCAGTCAGCCTCCTCTGCTCTTCTGCCCATTTCCCCCGTTTTTAACCAAACCAGTGAGAAATCCTGGACTATGCAAAATTGGAAAAGCCTGGATCTGTGAGGCCAAAACTTGGAGGGCCAGTGCAATGCATGGGTCCAGCTGGCAATGATGACCTTGTGCAGAAATCCAGGGTTAAGAGAAGCTGCCCATAACCTGGCGAAATAGTGCTTCGGTTACCGGTCCTCGCCTGGTGGAAGGTCAGAGCCACCTGCAGTTGTGTGCAGCTGGGCTTGGACCAAAAAGCACTTCTGACAGAGGGAGCCCTGGGGTGGTTTGGCAAAGAGGTCAAAGGCTCCAGGTCTACGGAAGAGCTTTGCTCCTGCATGCCTAACCATACGGGGAGGTGACTTGTCAGGAATGCCTGGACCGTCCGAGTACTTCTCAGTTTCCCCATTAATCCTCAAGTCTCAGGAAAGCTTTTTTTCATGGCCTTGGCATGTTGGTTTTATAGGAGAACCTTGGAAAATGTGTTGCTGTGGGGAAAAATGGACCTGGCCACCATCCCTCCTCTCTGACACTTGGGTAGCGTGGTGGGAAGCCATGACCATGCTGCAAGCTGGCCATGGGCTTTGGCCACTGGCTTGCTCAGCACAAACTACAGATGACTGGAAATGTCTGAGATTTCTGCCCTGTAAATGATTTAAAATGAGACACCGCTGGAACAAGACAGTGATCAAGCTGCCCACATCTTGCGCGAAGAGAAAGTTCTCACCAGCCCTTCCCAAAAAGCAGCCCAGGGGCTGCAGGTCCTGCCCCAGGGCTGTGGGGACGTGGCCGGCTCGTGTCACATTTGCCATCCCTCTGGTTTCTGGTGCCCATGCTGATGGGGCGGGTGGGTGCCAGAAACTCAGCTCTGCCGGGACAGGTCAATGCTGCCTGCTTATCAGCAGGGCTTTCCCAGGCACGTGCTCACACTGCTTTCGTGTTAATACCAGGGGTTATTTTTATGGGCTGATTTTCATGCCAGGACAATGGCCAGTTTGTTCGTACCTCCTCAATTTTTGGGTTTTCATTTTCGGGCTGTTGGGACAAAGCAGCCAAAGCACAGGCACTCTGGTGGGCTGCCGCAGTGTGGAGCTCAGAGGGGTGCGTGCTGCCCCCAGCCAAACCATGGGATGCTGCCGATTTTCTGCCCCAGGGATGCAGGGAAGTAAAGGGTGACCCCAGCGTTTGGGGGTCTCTTTAGCTCTGCAGACTGCAGAAGGAGAGATAGGACATGATCACGTCTTGCCCAAACCACTTCCTACTGGAGGATCTGGACTAGGGCAGAAGTGCCATGGTCTCCCGCAGCGTGGTGCACGTGGGAGAGGCAGGATCGGTAATGCTGAGACGGGGAGAGGGCAGGTGGGGGACAGGGTTGGGGAGCAGCACTCATGAGGTTTTTAGCTTCCATCAGCCCTAACTTAGCCCAAGCTAAAATTTGCAAAGCAGCACGTTTGGGGAAAAAGAAAATTCAATTCAAAATTCCACGTATCCTCTGCCCCGTCTCCCTGCAACCCCCTTCTGATACCCATGTTATTCACTTGGCTGAATCCTGACTCCCAAGGCGTGATACCGAGAGCTAGGCTGGCCTCAGGACACACAGATACGGCTGTTAATGTTTAACAGACAGGGATTCCCGCGTTGACGCAGGCAGTACAGAGGCTGCCGGCGCCTCTGCCGAGCGGCGGGTGGGTAAATATTTGTGCTGGGCGGCCGTTGGCGTGTCCTGGATGTGTTCCTGCACCGAGCAGCCAGCTCAGCTACAGAGGTGCAAAAGCCACAAAAGCTTATCAATAACCTGGAAAAATGTATTAATTGAGTGCCATTTAATTGACACATACACTGAATCTGGGTGGGTGCAGCTGCTTGGCCACAGGGTATGCTGCTGAGCGGTGCTTGCCCTTTATGTCTTGCTGCCGGTGTCAGGTCTGTAGAGCTCTAAAGTGACTCTTGAAAGGTGTTGAGCCTGTTCTAAAACCCTGAGCTGTTTTCCAAAGGCTGCGCCGCTGGCTCCGGGTCCCGCTCGGTGCCCAGGACTCGTGGCCAGAGTGCCGGCTGGGCCAGCTCAGCTGGGTGCGTATGGATGCCAGGCAGTCAGCACAGGAGAAGGGGTGCCCCCCCCAAATGCTTGTGGGTGTTAAGTGCCCACGGAAGGGCTTTGTGCCGGGGTCCCTGTCCATCTGGGGTGGCCAAGACTTTGGTCCTTTTGCTCTGGCCTCAAGTCCGCCAGAGGTTACAGCTCTGCTGTAACACAGTAAAGCCACAAACCCACTTAGTAAATCAGATTAAACCTGTGGTTCATGTCACTCACCTTATGGTCAACTGGGGGTCTCTGAGGTCACCATCTCCCCCAGTCCATGGTGCAGAGCAACCAGGGACAGCCTTCTCTGAACCATTAAATAACCGTGCAGGTGGGAGTGATGGGAGACTGGCGGGGGGAGAAGGGGGCAGAGAGGCATTGCAGCTCTGCTCTTGCACATTTAAATCAGTCTCCTAAAAGATGAGCACCCTTTTACATGTGATAACTTAATTTTCCAGGAGCATGAGGGTGGTGTCCAAAGGTCAGGACCTGAAGCAGAGATGCGAGTGTGGCTGTGCAGGCTCGGGGCTGCTTCTGCGTGGGGCAGAGCAGGACAGGGCTGGAGTGGGGAGATGCTGGCACCCCACATCCAGGAGAGGAAGGTGGTCGGTGGCTGTCTCTGAGATGGCTGGTGTTTTGGGGAGAAATGGGTTTATTTTCAGTAAACCTTGTAGCAGAGCCTGGATGTGCAAACTGCCATCCCCGGTGCAGCCACCCAGGAGTGCGGGTGCTGTTTGCTTTTTGATCTCCAGGACACTGTGCCTTGGTGCGGCAGTTTTGCCTATCTAAACAGTCACTAATTCATGGGAGACCTTAGCGGGGGTTTCCCAGAGGCTGTGGCCGAGCTGGCGGCTGTGGCAGCTGCCGGTGGGTGCCTGTCATCCGGGGCTGCTTCCGGCGCAGGAGGAGAATGGTGCTGCTCCGTGGGCTGATTGATGGGTAAATGACTGATGATTACAGCCTGTTACTATTCCAGACAGCAATCCTATCTTGTCTGCCTTTTGACGAGTAGTTTTTTAAAGATAATACAGAAAATACAGAAATGTGGAGATGTATCCTTCGCAACCCTCTTCCCTGCAAGCCTGCAGCCAGATGCTCTGTGCTGCTCCAGGGACGGTGCATCCATGAGTGCCCTCTGCTTTCTAAAAATACACGCTGGCAGCATCCAGCTGTGTGATACAGCGCTGGGGCCAGGTGAGATCTGCGGGGCAGGAGGAGCAGGGTGCACTCTTCATAAGCACATAGTAATATTTTCCTTTCTCTCCCTCTGTTACATTAAAACCACAAATTGCCAGCATGGTTTTAAAAGGGTTAAGGGCAAGGGCGTGAGCGGGAGGAAGCCCTTGAGGGGTGCTGGGTGAGTTCCCCTTGCTGGAGCTGGTGTTCACCGTGGCCATGCAGGGGGTCAGGCAGCCCCTCTGCGGGCATCTCTTTGGCAGTCTCCCCAGACTGCCCGGCCAAGCTGCGGCGCGCAGCTTTGCCACCTCCTTCTATTACTTCTGTTATTATTTTTATTATTTTCAGGATGGAAACCTTACTTATCCTCTTTACGGATTAAGCCATAGCTATTTCCTCCAGACTGTTTCCACTGCCTTCAAACCTGCCCCCTTTTCAGCCTGGCAATCTGCCGAAGCATCGCGCCAAAAACCCGCAAACACCTTTGCAATCCCCCGGCCGCCCCCTCGCTCTGCCAGTCACACAAGCTGGGAGCAGGCAGGAAATTTGATATAACCTCTGGTTGCCGTGGGTTACGCAGCACCTTTTTAAATAGGCATGGAAAAATAAAGGGCCTGGAATGATTTTTTTTTTTTTCTTTTCCTTTTCTAATAAGAAAGTTGCTATTGTGAAAGTAGTAATTGTTTTGTAGCTGCGAGCGTTTGAAAACAAACAGGGCCGTATCAGGCAAAACCAGTGGTGGCTAGGGTGAATGCTTTCAGATTTTTTTAATAAATAAGAGTCCGTCCAGCATTTCTGAGGGCAGGAGACCATTTTCTGAAAAGACCAGGAGATTATGGCTCTCTGGAAGGCCGATAGCATTGGACATCTCAAAAAGAGAAGGAGGATGCTCATGCTCCGAAGGTCCCTTTTGGTATTGTAGAAGCCTCCACTTTGGGAGATTTCAGCTACACTTCGCCTCTATTCCTGGAGTCTGTTATCTTGGGGCAGTTCAGTTGCCGAAAGAGATGTGATGTGTTTTGGTTCTCCTTATCAAGGTCCTTCACGTATTAGAATTTTCAGCTCCTGCCAGAGGAGCTCAGTGACTCAGCGGAGGGCCCGGTGTGTCCTGAGTCTCTCCTGCAACCCTTTGGCTTATGATTTTCATTGAAATCCTTCAGGGATGCTGAGGGCCCTCAAGGATGGGCTCTGGGAAGGGAGCTGAGGGCAATAGGCCAGCAAATGGGGTATCTGCAAATAGCTATGAAGCTGTGGGGCTGTGAGGAGGTTGCTTTGGGCTCAGAAGTATTTACATAGGTGACATATGCTTTGAACCTCCTGCTTTGATTTGCCCAAACCTGCAAAATATAGAGGTGAGAAAACCTGCCGAGGTGTCCCGGTGCTAAACCTGCCATAAACATGCTTTCCTGAGCTTGACCTTTTCCCTTGGCTTGGCCCTAAGCTTGCCCCAGGGGATACCAGGCAGCATGGGGAGGTCTCACACCCACCAGCCAGTGTGGCTGCACTGGTGGGGTGCCCTTGTATTATCAACAATGGTTAATAATAATAGTAAATTAGCCTCTGTCTGTTGCTGGAGGAAGTGCAGAGAGGAGTGGATGGTACCCAGCACCATTGCAGCTCTGTGTTCGTGATGTCTCCCGATTGCTTCTGGGGAACGTTTCAAATGAACAGAGGAAAATAAATAGGGAAAATAAATTATTTGAGACAGGGTGGAGGGGGACAGTTGCCCCTGCACCCACTTGCTGGAGCTGTCAAGCAGGTCTGCAGAGCTGAGGGCATCTCACCCTGCAGCCATCCTCCCTCCTGGCTACTCCCCGCACGCGCTTGTGGCTGGAGAAATGCATTTGTCAAAACAATCTTATTTATTTATTTATTATGTTTCTTTTTGGCTACAGCACGGGTCATAAATAATGATTAAGCAGAAACGAGTGTCGCCAAATTGTCGCCCCAGCTGGGGTCGGGCACTGCTCTTTGCTGCCGCTGGAGGTGCCCTGCAGGGTGGGCTGTGCAAGGGGGATTGGGAGAGCTTGGGAGAAGGGGGATTTTTAATCTATTTCCTTTTCTTTGTTTTATTTTGTTGCTCTTACTATATAGGCAAGAGAGAAACTGGAAGGAGTTTGAAAGGCAAAAATCACTAAAAATGGAGCGTGTGGTACTTTTATGGCTCCCCAGGGCTTTATTACTGAGCTGCCGTGCTGCCAGGGCCCGGAGCCGAGCTGTGATCCCGGTAACACGCAGGGCGAGCTGGTGGCTGAGAGCTGGCTGGAAAAGGGCGGCAGGGGCAGTCTCTTCCCGCAGCTCCTGGCTGGTCGGATCCTGCCCTGCAGAGGCTTTCCAGGGCAGCTGGGGCAGGAGCAGAAACCCGGACCTGGCTCCTTCTCTGCTCCAAGAAAAACACAGGCACCTTCTCAGGAGCTGGCTCAGCATCGGTCCTCTCCGATGGAAAAAAAGAGCTGGAGGAGGTGAACATGAAGAAGGCAGGGGAGATCTGGAAGGAGTCGGTGATGGCCAAGAGCGGTGGGCAACCAGGGAGGGGCTGAGCCCAGAGCCGGCGCGGCCATCACTGGGATGGTACCGACTGGAGGGTCTCCAGGCAGGGCAAGTAGGTTGTACCAAAAAATCACTGCCTAATGCTCTGTCTCCATCTTTCCTCCTTGCAGATGTTCATTATGGAGAGTGTGGAGGGTGCCCAGTGCAGCCTGCACGAGTTCAGCATCACTGGCTCCACCTACGCCCCCGAGGGACAAATGTGAGTGCGGGTCCCCTTTACTTCAGGGGTGACATGAGGTGGCCTTGCACTGGCAGCACGGCCGGGGGCAGGTGGGAGGGTTGAGCTCATGACCACAGCTGGGGGACCCTAGGCCCCGCAAGCTGGGGAGAAAGGGGGGTTTTCTGTGGCCACTTGCAGCCATGCCGACCCCTACTTATGGAGATACCTGCTAGGTGCTGGTTTTCGGCCACACTGGGCTTGCAAGCATCAGGTGGCAGCCTTTTGCTTTCGGTGGGAGCCAGGGCAATTGTTTCACCGTCCCTCATCACCAGCTCCTCACCGACGTGATGCTGCAGGGCACGCGCCCCGGCTCTGCCTACCGTCCTCCCACTGCTCAGCAAAGGGGCTCCTGCGCGCTCAGCTCTCCCTTCGTTAGCAATCCTAATAAAATGAGCCTGCTTTGAAGCAGAGAAGACAACAAGTGTGGGAATAGTGATGGATGAGGTTTTTTGCAGAACGTGCTCATTCTCCAAATATCTGAAGCCTGTGCATTTTGGTATCAGCCAGCAACTGCTGCCCCTGCCCAAGCAGGACCCAGGGCCAGCAGCTTCTCTGGGAGCCGTGCTGCTGGCAATGCGCCGAGGGGCTTGCAAATCCCGGCAGGAAAGCGCTACCTGAGCCCTGCATCCTCAGCAGGGACGGCCGAGATGGCTGCTGTGCCTGGGGCATGATCCTACTGATGCAGGACACATTTCAGGGGAGATGTGGGCTTTGCTGAGCTGCAGCCAAGGGTGGGGAGTGGAAGCCCGGAGCTATTCCCTGGTGTGTTATTACACAAATGGGGTTTTCTGCTGTTGCGTTTGTTTGTTCCCCCTCCTTCAAAGGGAGGTGATGTTCCCCAGTGTGGGGAAGGTCTGGGAAGGAGGAAGATGAGAAGCTCAGCCAGTGGTTGGAGCACTCTCTGCTCCCCTTCGCTTTGCTGTGTGATCCCGGGCACGTTCTTCACCACGGTCCCTTCTGCTCATCTGTCGAGTGACTATAATTCATCCCAGCCTCAGACTTAATTTCATGAATATTTATAGAGCTAATTTGATCCTTGGCTAGGAACCTCCATCAAAAAGTGAGCCAGGTCATAAGCTGGTATCAATCAGTGTGTTTCAATTAAATGAGGAGGACTGGAAAGCTGAACTCGTGCCTGCTAACCTCTGAAGCTGCAGTGTCCCCTCTCCTCCAGGGACTGTCTGTGGTGAGGCTCTGCCTTCAGCCGCAGCAATTCGTGTTACTTTTGAGTTGTGTTTCAGCCCTGTGCTTGCCCTGCACATCAAGTGGGACGCAAGAGCTCACTTAGGTATCACCAAGGGAATGGGGGTGTTTCTCTTGGGGCTGGTGGGACTGAAATTCTTGGAGGACTTGGCAGCTTGCTTTAGCCTGGTCTTGGTGTGGGGGATATTATGTGTTTGGCCTCGGCTTTGCTCGCATCACCACACCGCACCCATCCAGCAGCGCCTTTGCTGATGCCGTCCCTAGCGCGCAGATCTCGCCTGGCTCCGTGCAGGGACAGCTGACAATGGGGATGCATCCCCCCATCCCTTCCCAGCAGTGTCCAGGGGATCACATGCTGCAAAAGCCAACCCTGGTATTTCCACCTTCCCAAATATCAAAACCCAGCCCAGAGCATCCGCAGAATCCCTCCTCCACCCACTGCCTTCCCCCTGCCCGTGAGGCAGGGCCGGGCAGCATCCTCTGGGCAAGAGGCAGCAGCTCTCTCCTGCCTGTGCTCAGCCCAGCACGGCTTCTTGTCCCTTAGCAAACAGATTTTTCAGATTTTCTTGGCTGCTCCCTGTTTTCCGCTTCTGAGCTGTAACAAGGGCTCCAAAATGTTCTTTCCATTGGGAAACAGCAGTGGAATAAACTGATCCTAATAAATGCCTGACAAATTATTTTTCCAGCAAACAGATGACCGGCTGGGTTTATACAGCTCTAACCTGCAGTTACCTCTCCTGGAGTTGGGGTAATTTTTTATTTCCCCTGAAGATGACCGCTGCTGTTTCTGCCGCTGGGCAGCGGGTGCAAAGCAGCGTCCTGCCTGACTGGTGTGTTCAGGGCTGCTCCTTTCCAGTGACGTGTGTGCTCCTATACATAGCAAAGAGCTGCTATTTAGGAAGCAAAGGCAGCAGTTTGCCGCTTGCTTGGAAACAGCCACAGCAATGCAGCTGTTAAATTTGTCTGCTGCTTTTAAATGCTCCCTTGGGTGCCCTCGGGCTCGCCAGAGCACGAAACAGCATCACGGGGTGGAGAAGGGACTCGCTGCCGGTCCTGCGGCTCCTCTGGATCCCCAGCAGCTGGAGACCCCTGGGGGAGTGAACATTAACTTGAATTTCTTTGCCCCTTTTCTCATCCGTCATCATCAGCCTTTTGACAGCCCCTGCTTTCAGGCCCAATGCTCTTTCGAGCTCCTCTGCAGCCCCCCCTTTATTCTGGGGCACTTCCAGAGTTTATTTGCCTCCTGTGATATTTTTTTGCAACTAGTCCTGCCGCATTTGGTAAAGCACAAAATGCAAACCCAGGTGTTTATTGCCAAGCCTGGGGCTTTAACTGGGCTCTTTGTCCCTCTTTTCAGAAAATTTTACGAGGGTATATAGGAGAAACTAAGTATTATTTGAACGTGTAACCTGGGAAGTGTAAGGCTTTGGGGTTTGTTTTCTCCCTGCAGCCTGAAGGACGAGCAGCCGGTGCAGTGCGGGCAGTACGACGGGCTGGTGGAGCTGGCCACCATCTGCGCCCTCTGCAACGACTCCTCGCTGGACTACAATGAGGTGCGGGGGGCACTGGGGCTGGGATGGTGGTGGGGCACCAGTGATGCTCTTCCCTTCGCTTCAGGCCCCCTTTGCAGCAGAGGTTTGTCCCTTGGGATCCCCTGCTCTGGCTCGGCCCATCCCAGGTCAGTGCTCTGGGAGCCCTGGGATGGTGCAGTGGGTGACAGCATCCTGGGTCGGAGCAGCAGGGAGGCGATGTGCTTAAAAGCTTAAGCTCCTATTTCTTTATTGCCCTCTAGTCCAAAAAAGTCTACGAGAAGGTGGGGGAAGCCACTGAAACAGCCCTGACATGCCTGGTGGAGAAGATGAACGTCTTCAACACTGACACTAGTAAACTGTCCAAGGTGGAGCGAGCCAACGCCTGCAATTCGGTGAGTGGTGGGGAGGCCCCTGTGAGCTCCGGTGCCAGGGGGTGGGAGGGAGAAGAGGGCTTTGGGGTGACTGTTATTTGAACAATAACCACTTGCGATGATCTAAGATCTGCCACAAGGATGCAGTTTCCTGGCTTGCAGGGGGCTGAGCTGTTTTTGGAGCAGGTAGTGCCGTAGCCCTGGGGGGACTGATGCTGGGGCCATGGGGACTAACCTAGGTCCATATGGAGCTTCGGAGCAGCTGATCCCTGAGGCTCAAACTCAGCCCAGTTCCTGCTCAGCTGGGAGAGACCTCCTTGGTGATGGCCAGAGCTCCAGCTCAGACAAGGAGGTTTGGAGTTTTGTAGCTCCTCAGCAAATCTTTAGGTGCCTGGTTTGCACTCAGCAGCCGTCCTCCACAGCACGAACCAAACCCCGTTCCCCAGAGCCATGCCTGCCTGAAGGAGGCTTGCTCTTTGGAAACATCTATTTTTGATGTGAAAATCTCCTATGCTGGCTATTCCCCTACTCCAGCTCTCCAGTGTCTCCCTCTCCTCCTGGTGAAAATACGCTTTATTTCATGTCTGGATTTACTCGGCTTTGGTATCGTGCTGCTAGATCTTATAATGTCTTTGCTTGCTCAAAGTAAAGGATCTCTGTTCTGCTATTTCTTCCCCAGATAGGTCTGAGCAGGTCATAATAAATCCCCTGATTCCTTTCTGATAGAGATGGAATTTCCCAGCTGTACATCAGTCCCGCAGCTGCTGCTTTATGTGGGCCCATCACTGCCCTTCCATTCAGGTGCCAGGCTGGGTTCGGTCGCTGGTCCTTCTCTCATTACTCTTGTGTTTGGGCAGGGACAGAAAAAAAAACAAACCTTCCTTGGAGTTTCCTGGCAGCGTTTCTTCACTGCTTCTTGATTTTGCTCCCAGTGGTTCTGTGCTTAGAAACCTCTGGTGGGATTTCAGGGTTTCCTCAGCAGCTGGCTGCTCCTAGGTGTCCTTGCTGCTGTGCTGAGCGTGCAATGCCCAGCGGGGACATCACTGCTCGTACCCCGTGCTGGGTTTGGCCTTTGAGAGCCCCTTGGTGTTTCCCTGGTATATCCACAGACAGTGCCCGCATTTTGCATGGGCAAATCCCCTTTGCACATCTCTCCACCTCCCCAGCCCCTGCTCGCAGCTTCATTGCAGTAGGAGCATCCTTTTTAACTCTGAATTTGCAAGTTTTTACCCCAAAAGGAGTTTTCTTTTCCTTTTCCCCCTTCACTGATTTATTTAGATTTAAGTTGCTGTAAGTCCTGTGCAAAAAGCTGCTTGCGTCCTCATCGCAAGCAACACCCTCCTGGCAACAAAGAATAATAATCGTGTAAGCAGTTGAGCCACGCAGAACAAGGGTGGTCTCATTGTCCCTGCTGCCCGCTCTGGAAAATACTTTGGATTGGGCCCAGATGCCCTGCTCACTTAAAGGCTTTTCGAGGACAAGACACGTCTTCCCAGGAGCCGGGCTCAGCTGCCGTGATGCTGATGTGGATGCGCGAGAGAGGGATCGGTCTGAGGAGAACCGGCTGCTGTCTTGCTGGGCATTTAGTTCCTTAAGTAATTAACTAGTATCAATAGTAGAGCCTGGTTTGTGGGGGGCATTGGGGTGCAGGAGCCTGTCTGTGGGCACTGCCGGTGCCCATGGGGTCCAGGCGCTGGGCGGCCCCTGCTCTGTCCTCACCCTGCAAACCCGCGGGTACTGTTTGAACGAATGACTCTTACTGCTCAGCTGGCAGCCCTCAGGGTAATTAGCGTGTCCTGAAATGAGCCTAATTAGTCGTAGCTGTGGAACAAGTTCATTTGATGGGAACCAATCCAGCTTCAGGTGACGATATTGGTGCTCCCACTCCCACTGACCCCTGTGGGTGCAGGGTCAAGGCAAATCCCTCGGCTGTAATGAATGGGATGCAATTCCCCTTCCTGCAGCGCAGCTAGAGCCCAATGCCAAGGAATGTCTCCCCCACCTCCCTGGCAAATGGGGCTTTATCTTAGGCTACAGCAGCTGTTTGACATCCCATGTGGGGTCAATAAAATCAAGGTGTGGCACATGCTGACATGTGCCGTGGGCTGGGCAGCGATGGTGTAGTCAGAGGGGTTAAAATTCTCCTAAAAATTGCATAGGGAAAGCTCCTTCTGCTTTTTGCACAGTCCCATCCCTCCTGGCTCCTGTGGCTGCCTTTCTCCTCCCATGATGGGTGCTGTGCCGGCTCCGCAGGGCTGTTAGCCACGGTGGAGAGCACCAGCTGCTGCGTCCCTGTGCCGTGGTTTAGCACCAGTCGGCAACCAAGCACCACGCAGCCGCTCGCGCACTCCCCCCTGGTGGGACGGGGGAGAGAATCGGAAGAGTAAAAAATCATGTCCCGGCTCAGCCCCACGCTGTCCCTGCAGGTGATCAAGCAGCTGATGAGGAAGGAGTGCACACTGGAGTTCTCCCGCGATCGCAAGTCCATGTCGGTGTACTGCACGCCCACTGGCCCTGGCCACAACGCCTCTGGCAGCAAGATGTTCGTCAAGGTAGGGGCCAAGGCCCTCAGCACTCTGCAGGATCCTTCCCCATGCACACTCCAGCAGGATTTGGCCCTTACCGCAGCGGGCAAGTGATGCTTTGCAGTTTGTCTCCTCCCTTAGCTGTTCTGGGGGTCCAGGAGCAGCAGGTAGACTGGTGTGGTCAGGGAGGAGGTGAGTTTTTGCAGTATTGATAGGAGAAAAAGGAGGTAAAATGATTTAGAAGGAGAAAAAGGCACTAAGCGTGCTGGTGCTGGGGCCAGGGGAGAACTGCCCCTGTGCAAAACTTGGGCACTTGCTTTTATTAAAGGCTTGGACCCTCCGGATGCCAGTAATGCCCAAAATGTGATGTCCAGCTTTCCACTGTATCCAGAAATAAAGTAATGTTTTAAAGGGCGTTTTCTTCCCAAGAGATGAGATGCAGCAGGAATTTCCCCCTGCTGACTCTGAGAAGATTGTATATTGCTGTTCCCACGGGGATATCTTCTGGGTGGGTGAACTCTGTCCTCCAGGTCAGGTTGGAACCCTCTGGAGCCACCGCATCTGTGGTCCTGCTGGCCCTGGGCAAGCTTTTTTGAGACAATCAATAGAAGGATTGCAAATTATATATTAAAAAGCAATGTTGGGGCTCCTTGGTAAGGTCAGAAGGGATGGGGTGAGATGCTGTGATGCTAAAGGACATGTTTTCCTGAATTGCAAAGGCATCGCAAGCATCTGCTGAGCATCCCACAGGCAGCACGTTTTTTTCAGCGGAGATTTAAAGCCCTAGTCCCCTCCAGGTCTGAGAGGGGACCCGCAGGGTGGGAGTGTCCCGGGCAGACGTGTAGGTTTTGCAGGAGTCATGGATCCCCCCCCGAGCAGATCCTGCTGCCTGGTGACCTGACGCGGGTTCGTCCTTCCCGGCTGCGGTGCCCGTGTGCTCGGTCGGAGGCTGCCATCTAGCGCGCTGAGCCGCTGTGTCAGGATGCGCGTGCTGGAGTTTGGGGAGGTTCCCTTCTCCTTTGCCCAAACTTGGTGCCTTCCCTCCTTCCAGCACTTCCTTTGGTGCTGGCAAGAGATGCTCATCCTCCAGGTTCGTTCCAGCTCCTAAGCCCTCCACTCCTTCCCAGGGCGCCCCGGAAAGTGTGATCGAGCGCTGCACCCATGTCCGCGTGGGCACTGCCAGGGTCCCACTGACACCCCCGGTGCGGGAGAAGATCCTTGGCAGGATCCGGGACTGGGGCATGGGCATCGACACGCTGCGCTGCCTGGCCCTGGCCACCCACGACGCGCCCGTCCGCAGGGAGACCATGCAGCTGCATGACTCTGCCGCCTTCATCCACTATGAGGTACAGCACCAGCGGCTTTCTCCCAGAGCTTTTTTCCTTATTCTCAAAGTTTTTCCACCCACTTCCAGCTGCTTCAGCCGGATTTTCTCTCTGGCTTCTCTGTGGCCACTGGGCAGTGCAATGGCTTGGCTCCTCCTCTGCAAACCCTGGTGCAGAGCTGCAAGCAGCGGGGTCCGGTCCTGAGGTCAACAGCCTCGTCCCACCAGGCATTCATCCCTGTGGTATTCATCCCTCTGAAAGGGGTCCAGGGACCACCAAAAGGAACAGGGAGGGGGGAAGCAAAGTGGAAAGGTGTGAGGAGCAGCAGAAGGGATGGGAACATCCCATTGCATTGGGGCTATAGGGTGAATCCATGAGGCTCTTTGTAGGAAACCTCCTGAAAGTTTCCTCCCAGGGGAAATCTGTGTGGCCAGGGTGGTTTCACAGCAGGGAGGGAACCAACCGTCCCTGGGGGTTAATGTGGGCCTGTGGCTGTCTCCCTGCAGAACAACCTGACCTTTGTGGGCTGCGTGGGGATGCTGGACCCTCCCCGCAAGGAGGTCACCACCTCCATCGAGATGTGCCGCAAGGCAGGCATCCGTGTCATCATGATCACTGGCGACAACAAGGGCACAGCAGTGGCCATCTGCCGCAGGATCGGCATCTTCTCAGAGAGCGAGGATGTGGCTGGCAAAGCCTACACGGGCCGGGAGTTCGACGAGCTGCCCCCCGACGCACAGCGGCAGGCATGCCGCGATGCGCGGTGCTTCGCCCGCGTGGAGCCGGCGCATAAGTCCCGCATTGTAGAGTACCTCCAGTCCTTCCACGAGATCACCGCCATGGTGAGTCCTCCGGGGACACGCCACTACCCCTCACTCCCCTCCTCTCTACCCAGTCCAGTCCCTTGCACCCCATTAATCACTGCTTCATGCAGACGGGTGATGGCGTCAATGATGCCCCGGCCCTGAAGAAAGCCGAGATTGGCATCGCCATGGGGTCGGGCACGGCCGTCGCCAAGTCGGCCGCCGAGATGGTACTCTCCGACGACAACTTCTCCACCATCGTGTCAGCCGTCGAGGAGGGCAGAGCCATTTACAACAACATGAAGCAGTTCATCCGCTATCTCATCTCCTCCAACGTTGGGGAGGTGGTATGGTGAGAGCCCTTTGCACCGGGCACCTTGCTGCGGGGAGCAGTAGTGGGGGTGCGTCTCTCAGGGCAGGTGACCTGCCTGTGTTCTCTGCCCCTGGCAGCATGTGGTGCCCAAAATTGTAACCCCGGGTACCAAACCGAGCAGCTCTGCGTTGTCCACCAGGGACAGGGAGATTTTTCTCTTGTGGTTTTATAAACACACCACTCCCCAGGAGCTGTTTTATTAATGCATGGCCTATTTAAGCCCATGCCAGTGTCTAAGATGGGAGCGGATATTTGTGGACAGGCTGCTGTCACCAGGTCGCACCGATGCACTTTGCATCAGGTCCTGGCCAGCTCCCCCTGGCCCCTGCCCATCCCTCCCAGAAAACCAGTGCTGTCCTCAGCAAGTGGGCACAGCCTCGGGATCACTTGGGCATCCTTTGCCCTTGTGGTTCAGCAGGTGTGTTTGTGCTGGGAACAGGAACCCATGTGGCCATGGGGGCGTCAGTGGTCGGGTTTTGACTGCAAAGCAAATTTTAATAGCAACAGGAAGAGATTTTCACTGCAAAATTCACTCCTGGACTTCAGGCTCCTGACTCAGGTGCTGTGGGTTCATCTGCAGGACTTTGGGTGAATATTCAGTTTGGGGTGTTCGGATCCAGGGGTCCTGCTTGCTCTCCCCTTGCACAACACAGACACTTTCTCTGGCTGCCCTCGAGCTCATCTGATTTGGCACCTCTGGTTTTTTTACCCGCAGCATCTTCCTGACGGCCATCCTGGGCTTGCCTGAGGCCCTCATCCCTGTGCAGCTGCTGTGGGTGAACCTGGTGACGGACGGGCTGCCGGCCACCGCACTGGGCTTCAACCCCCCTGACCTGGACATTATGGACAAGCTTCCCCGCAACCCCAAGGAGCCCCTCATCAGCGGCTGGCTCTTCTTCCGCTACCTGGCCATCGGAGGTGAGCCCCTGCGGGTGCTGGTGGGCGGAGGACAAGAACAGGCATGGTGTAGGGGGCTCCTTGCTGGGCGCTGGGGATAAGGGTGTCTCTCTTGGCCACAGTGTACGTGGGCCTGGCCACGGTGGGTGCAGCGACCTGGTGGTTCTTGTACGACGCCGAGGGACCGCAGGTCTCCTTCCATCAGCTGGTGAGTCAGGAGGGGAATGGGCCAATGTGTTGAGCAGGTGGGAGAGGGCATGGGTTCTGGTGTTGGGGTCTTTCCTCTACCTGTCTTCTATGGTTGTTGTAGTGTTCCCAAATTCTTGGTGGAGAAGACAATAATTTAAAATAAAAGCAAATTCTCTCCCTCAGGGTCATGTTTCCAGCCTTGCTTCTGCCAGCCACCAGCATGGTCAGAAAAACTTGATTCAAAGAAGCTGAAAGTAGCTCCTGTACCTGATCCCACATTGAAAGGGATTGATTTTTACATTACTGTAGGTCTGAACAAGGTAGCGAGAAAGCGGTTGCCGCTGCACCCAATGTCACATGCAACGGAAGGTGTATTTTTGATGGAGGTGCACGTGTACTCAAACACCTTATTAACTGCATGTGAAAATCTCCAAGCCGCTATCTAGCCACCACCCCAAAGCCCCAATGACGGCAGAAGCTGCGTCACTTTAGACAGTTTTATCAGTTGCTCTGAACTGTGGGATATTTAACAGCACCCCTAATAATTAAGGTTCACCATGTGCCCCACAACCAGTCGACCTCTTCCTCCTCCTTCCTGCCTTTCCTACACTGCTGCTCTGCCGTGTATTCACCAGCGGTTTCCTGTGCCGACAGAGGAACTTCATGAGGTGCACCGAGGACAACCCCATCTTTGAAGGAATCGACTGTGAGATCTTTGAGTCCCGATACCCGACCACGATGGCTCTGTCTGCGCTGGTGACAATCGAAATGTGCAACGCTCTGAACAGGTAGGGTGGCCACAGGATTGCTCTGTATGCACTATGCTTGACCAATTTTATGTAGGGTCTCTCTGGGCAGCCGTTGGTGGGCTGAGGGCTTTGCTTTGACTCAGCAGAGCCCTTCAGAGCGTTCTCGCAGAGCACTAGTGGGCTCACTGTAAATAAACTCCTCCAAGCCAGCGTGCTGCTGTCGGTAGCAGTGGAGGAAGGACTTGGATCTGCACCCGTTCGCAGTTTGGCCCTGTTAACAACCAGTCCTAACCCATGCATGGCTGGTTGCGTTGAGATGGGTGTCCAGATCCAAATCGTGGCAAAGCCTGAAGCTGAACAGTCTGGAAGACGGGCTATAGTGTACAGCCTTGGAGAGGAGTGGGAACCCCCATCTTGGGCAGGCAGGGGGAGCAGGAGGTTACTGGGGCTAACGCTGTCCCCTCACTTTCACAGTGTCTCTGAGAACCAGTCACTGCTACGGATGCCGCCATGGCTCAACATTTGGCTGCTGGGGGCCATCGTCATGTCTATGGCTCTGCACTTCCTCATCCTCTACGTCAAGCCCATGCCTGTGAGTGCCCCGTGCCACCTCCGCGTGCAGCCCAGGAGGCTCATCCTGTGGGTGATGACATCCCCTGGAGCAATCTTCCTGGGTCTAGAAGGTTCTGGGATGGTTGTCCCCAGCATGTGCCCTCCAGACCAGGTCCGGTGACTCAAACCAACATGGGGACTGGGAGACATCCTGCCCCAATGAGCCTTTACTTAAGTCAGAAGCTCTCCTTAAAGGCAGCGCAAAAGGGGATGGATATCTCAGCTCCTTTTGGAGGCGTCACCTCCTTTTGCAGTCCAAGGCTTGTGATGCCTTAGTTGATGCCCAAGGGTGCATAAGATGAAGTGAGTTGTTGTGCCCAGGAGGTTATGTTGTCCTTTGTCTGCTGCTAAGCACCTGTGAGCACATACAGTCCTAGCTGGTGCTTCACTTTCCTCATCTGCAGGAGAGATGAAGGACATTGTTTTTGACTGATCACGGCAGACCTTGAAGAAATCCTGTTCTTTGGGCTGTCTGGATGCTCTCTCCTTGTACCTGGGATGACCCTTTCTCACCCTGTGCCATACAACAACCTGATCTTTAAAACAAACAAAAAAATCCCACCTCCTTCCCTACTGACATGTCCAATCCTTTCCGCCTTGCAGCTCATCTTCCAGGTAACCCCCCTGAGCTGGCCGCAGTGGGTGGTTGTAATGAAAATCTCCCTGCCTGTTATCCTGCTGGACGAAGGACTCAAGTACCTTTCCCGCAACCACTTGGACGGTGAGCATGGTCTGCACCGCGCTGGGTTATGTTTGCTCCATGGCGCTTTGCTTGGGCTTTGTGGACACCTCGCTTACCTCCTCCACTTGCATGTTCATCCACCTTTGCTGTGAAAAAATGACTTTTTTTCCTACTCCCTTCCATCCCGGGGACCATGCCAGGCAGAGCAGTTCGTTCTTACATGTGCTTGAAATACTTCCTCAGGAGCTGGAGTACTCGATAAATCTGCCACATGTGTTTATCCCGCTCCACTCAAACCTCTGGGTACTGGATCCCTTCCCTTACAAAGCAAAACAAATCAAATACTGGTTTCTAACAGGAATCATTCCTTTCCCCCGCAACCTTCCACCCGTCTATGGCCATCCTTATCTTGCGTTTGCTACCTCTGTGTTAAGATCAGACAAGAGTTGAGCGCCATATAAACTGTTTATGATGGGATTGCCCTTGGCCAGCACTTCTTAGGATCCGTCCCGTGGCACATGCAGCGGAGGAGCAGCTCCTGTGACACCATGGCAGCGGTTCCCATGTGCTCCTGGGCTGCGTGCTGTAAATCACAGCATGTGTTTAGGCAGCCCTCCAAAGAGATGGTATCTTTTCTTTCATTTCTTGCAAAAGATGGTGCTGTGGGTGATATCTCGCTGCTGAGTTGAACCTGCAGGTTTCCCCGCAGCGGCTGTGGGGCCGTGGCTGCTGAGCGGTGCTGTGCCTGCCACAGGGCTGGCCGCTCTCTAGGAAAACAGGTTTTATTCTTTTTTTTTTTTTTAGGGTGTGTTTGCTCTGACAGTGATAGCGGGGAGAAAAAGGGCAGGAGAGACGCCGTCCTTGCCTGAGGAAGATTTGGTAGCCCTGGGGGGCAGATGAGCAACTTGAGCGTGGGGACTGGAAGTCTTTCCACAGCATCACCCTGCTCAAACCTTTTCCACCCCTTAGGCAACCAGCATCCTAGCAAGCTCCTCCTTTTACCTTCACCCTTTAATAAATGACCCAAGAAAACTGCGCAAAGCCACTCTTGCCTCTCAGGGCTGAAGGCAGGTCTGTCCAGCTCTGGCAGGGAGGAATCTGGGGCATCGTAACAGTTTTGTTTGGTTTCTTGTGGAGCAGAACCATGCACAAAGCTGGAAATATGGGATGGGAAATTGTTGCTAGTAGGAAACGATCACAAACTGGTTGCACTCCCCATTACTGGGTCCCGGCGCTCTGGGGGTGCCCGCGTCCGCTTTTCTTTCTGCAGCGAGCTGATGCATAGCCACAGGGCTTCTATTTTTCACAGACCAGATAGAAATTGTTTCTAGCTTATTTTCATTTAATTGTTGCATCTCTCAACAGACCGATAGGTGCTTTGCATCACCCAGGTCTGTTTTATTGTATGATTACAAGCCTGTGGCACTGGGCTGGGGTGTAGGAGAGCTGGTTTAATTCCTGGCTGTTGCATCCCATGCATGCCCTTGGTTGTTGCTTCACCATCTGTGATGTGAGGATGAGTCTGTCTTTCCCCCACACTTTGCATTTCTCTGTAAAAACTCAGCACTGTTGGAGGATGGGCTCTTCTTCAGCTCTGCCAGCACAGCTCTGAGCACAGCAGGGTTTCTGGCATATGACCCTTTTGAGACCCATCATACCAGCTCAGAGTGTTTTCTCCTCCCATGCCATGCTCCCGACATGCTGGATCCTCTGAGCCACCCTCATCCCCATGGTCACGATGTTGCTGATGCTCACGGGTTGCTCTGTGTCTCATCCAGCAAGGGTGTCCCATACAGCTATTCAGTCATGGCTATGGGGCAAAATCATGCTTAAATCATCACATTTGAAAGAAATAATTGAAATCCTGCATCTTCCGAATTCCTCGGGGCTTTGAAAAGCAGACAGAAACCCTCCAAAAGCCACTTTTAAATGTGGTATTGTGATTTTTTGTTTTTTTTACCAGGCATTCTCAGGACAGTAAGACACACGTGGAACGGGGAGCACCAGTTGAAAACCTGCAGGACTCCAGAGCAAGGGTTGGCTTTCTTACGTGTCTCATCCTCAAGTGTCATACTCCCGTGCTTCCTCCAAAGTCTTGCTTATGTGTGGTGGGGAGCTGCTCGCACAATGTCTGGGTGAATGTGGCTTGGAAAACCAGCTGATAATGGAGCCAAGGGACTCTCCATACCTGGACAGGGACTCCTTTCCAACACTGGCCTCTGTGATTTGCTTCAAAATAAGGTCTAAAAAGCCCATGAAGCAGCCATTTGTGTGGTAGTTTTGGTCAGGGGCCAGGCTACTGCTTGGTCTCTGCAAGGCATGGGACCTTCTGAGGCCAAAATCTGAGGGATGGCCAAGGGTGTTCAGTTGAAGGATGCAAATGTATAGCTGTGAGTTCTGCTGATTCAGGTTTTGCATGGAAAAGTTTCTCCTTTGATCAGATTTAGATAAGTTGTGTTTCCATTATGCTGCATTTTCCTTGTCCTTGAAGTGGCAGAAAGCTGAGACTTTTCAGTCTTCACCGTGGTCTCAGTGCTTTACGTTCCTCTCATCATCATCCCGGTCACTCCTAGCCTTCGTCTTGCATGCCTTGCATGTATCACTGCCTGCATCCATCTCTGGCCCCTCTGAGGTTTCTGCTGTCTCAGTTTTGGATACAATGAAAGTGCATGGCTGAGCTAGGTTGGCTCGGTGGGACCTGCAGCTGTTCTGGCCATGGAGGTGTCTCCAAGACCCACTCAGGTGCCCATCACAGATACATGCTGGCAGGCTCACGAGGGCTGACTGTCCTGAAGGCCCTCTAGCCCTAGTATTTTTAATATTTGCCATCCTCTACACATTTAGGTGTATTTCTTTGAGCCCTGTGGCATGCAGGAGGGAAGTTTCCAGGCATCTGTGCCAAGACCTTGCAGAAGTCTCCTTTCTGAGTGGTTCCAAAACATATAAAATCCAGATAGGACAGAGAGAACACCAGTGCTCGTGCCCCTCTGTGCACTGTCAGCCTGCTGCCACAGCCACCCTGCTCCCATCCAGCCTTCCTGGCACCATCCCTGGGATTCCTCATCTTCACCATCTTGAAGCAAACCCATCGCAGGTGTTAGTGTTGCCACCATGGTGTTTTTACTCGTTTTCAGCACGTTAAGCAGCAGGCCCTGCCTGGGTGCTCAGGCTTCACACTTTCTCACCCATGCCATGGTAAAAACAGGGGTGAGTCCAGCAGCGGGTGCTTTCCGCAACACAGCTACGCAACTGCCCCGACAGCAACAGCACCAATGAAGATCAGAAGTTTTGATGCACAAGAACTGTCTTGGTGTGTTTTGTGGCAGATTAGCATTTATGCAGCCGTTTGTCCTTACGCCCATTGAGGAGAGCAGCCCCTGGGCCGTTTTGCAGGAGCTGTGAGGTGGTGGCCACAGCGCTGGGTACCTGTCCCCAGCAGGTACCTCTCTGCTCCCTGGTGAGTGGCACTGTGCTCTGCAGCCTCCTGCCACCGCAGCTGATGTCTAGGTGAGATTGCACCCTTGGCTGAGCATCCCTGCTGCCAGGGGAGATTTGGCCTCTTATCTGCAAAGTCCGTGTCAGCTCTATGCTTTAACATCCTTCCAGAGGAGAGCAGCTGGCAGAGGTGGCTGTGCAGTGGCAAGTGCATCGCATTCCCTGTCAGGACCAGCCAGGGCTCCGCATCCCTCCGAGACAGCCCAAAGTCTGCAGGGACCAAAGTCTCTGTGTCCCATCACAAAAACCCTCCAGCACGTAGTGAAAAGGAGCCGCTCACCCTCATCTCCCCTGTGCACCCGCACCTGGGGACTAGGGCAGCCCCTGAACCCTGCCAGGGGTTCACTCTGCAGCCGCCCGCTTTCCCTGTGGAGGAGGCAGGCATCCCTCTCCCCAGCACAGCGGAGAGCTGGGAGCGAGTGCCCGTGGCCGTGGCTGCCCTTGTAGGGTAATCTCTGCACGGAGCTACCTTGGCTGGGCGCTGGCGCCGCGGGAGGAATGCGTCCCCATGGGCCAAGTTGTTTGCTTGAGCTGTGGGATGCTCTGAAGGAGAGTGGCACCGCACCTTCTGCTGCCGGAATCTCTCCAGACGGGATTCTACAGCTCTGCTGCCTTGGTTTTTGTTCCCTGCCCCCTCTCCCCCCCCCCGCCCCCCCCCGCCCCGTCCCCCCGGTTATGTTTCTGGTGTGTGAGTGTGCGCCATGCTTTAGAAACGTAAGAGCAGAGGGAAGCTCTCGGTGCTGCTGCTCTGGGAGGAGGATTTCGCTTTCGGTTTTCTCCTGGGGTCCAGGGTCGCGGCTGAAGCTCAGGGTGCCCTGGTGCAATGGGGGAGATGTGCAATTTTCAGAACTGTGAGGGCTGCAGGGTTTCCCTCGGCAGAGGCAGCGATTCACAGTTTGGGCTGGCAGCTGGAGTCTGCATCCCTCCAGCATCACCTTTTACGGGAACCTGTCAAGAGGAGAGTCAAAATCAATAAGGAAAAACTCCCCAAAAGCCTCAGCTGTCCTGGTGGGGAGCGTATCTTGTAGGAAATGAGCTCGCATTGCTCGGTTGCAGGTTAGCAAGAGTTGAAGGGCTGTGACAAGCCTGAGAAACTTGGTGTGAGGCAGGATCCAGCTGGATCGTGGCCACCCCATCAATCCTGCAAAGAGGTCCCTGCATCCCCCTGCTCCTGGGACCAGTGTGCGGAGAGGAGAGCCAGATGCTGGCGTGTAGGGACCTGCATCCTATTAAAGCGAAGTGGGTGCCGGACCCTTGGCGGACTGGAGTTCGCATGGAAACACCCGTCTCGCTGTGCTGGGGGCATTACTTAGAGGCCTAAGAGTAACATTTTGAATAGCATCTGCTGTGGTTGAATTCTCGCTGTTGGTGCTGCAGCCATGTCCCCTTCCTGTCCCCATCCACCGTATGGCACGGCTGCCCCCTGTTTGCACAACCACAGGGTCAAGCATTTAGGGGAAGCGCTGTGCCTGGCAAATAACCGCCATTGTGTTACCCGGTAAGGACTGTTTAACTGCCGGAATTGCTGGAGAGGCACCCCTGAACGTGGAGGAGATGAATTTTGATCATTGCAATGGGGTTTATTACACTGCGGTTGCCAGCATCCCTGCTTTGCTCTGAAGCCCGTGGTGCAGAAGTCGTCCAGAGGGATGCTGCCATTGCATCAATCAATTTTATTTCAGGACATGAGGGCTGGGCTCTCCAGCCAGCACTGGGAAGAAAATTTGGCAGAAGTTGCGAAAAAGTTTTTTCTCTCTCCTCCTTCTGTTAGTTATTAATTCCCCTGGAAGCTTGTCAGCACCAGGGTTGGCAGCGCAGGCTCTGAGCCTCGCTGGTAACCCCAGGCAGGACCCCTATTTATCAAGAGCGCAGTAACAGTGGTCCTCTGCGAGATGTGTTTGGTGGTGTGTGCATTGCTGAAAGATAGAGAAATAGGGCTGAAAGATTTAAGATAAGTGATTTTTTTTTTCTAACTCTTCTCAGAAAGTGCTGCCTTGTGGGTTGTTTTTTTCAGAAAAACTGTTGTGTGCTGTGGGCAGACAGAGCTGCCAGCAGGGTCTTTCCCACCCCGTGCTGAAGAGTAGCTGCTGCCTTGGGGGACCCGGAGATGCTGCTGGTGACTCCTTGAAAACTGGGGATCTAGTTGGTGTGAGCCAAGCTCTGGCAGAAATTTCAAGGCTGCTCACACTGAGTTCAAGCTGAACACAGTAATTTTCCTTTGGGCCACATGTTGCCTGTTACCTTCCACATCTGACTCCATCCATCAGTAGGGTGGGGAGAAGTGACTGCAATGGGTAGATTGGTCCTTGCTAGTTGTTCCAGAGGTATAAATGGATGTAAATATATGCACATATATATATAGAGAGAGTGTGTACAAGTGGCGTCAGCTCACAGAGCGATATCCATCCACCTGGCTGTGGCAGGGACAGGGCTTCCTCCTCTCTGCACCACTGCCTTTCCCCGGGTTGCTCCCTGATGCTCTCGTTAGGAGCAGTAACAAGGGATCCCTGCCTCTTCACCTTCCTGCTGTTCCTGCCTGCATGGCTCCAACTCATCCCTCTTCCGTACCTCTTGCAGGCTGAGTGTGCTGAGCCCTTCCTCACCCAGGGACCAGCATCCTCCTCCTGGTGCACCCTGAGCTGCAGCGGCTGCAGTCGGGCCAGCACTGCGCAGACGGGATCGACCCGGGAGCAACCTCACTTGAGAACAAAAGCAGGGAGCTAGTTCGCTTCTGAACACTCACCAATACTTTTTCTTCTCTTTTTCCCCTTCATTCCAGGACAAGAGGACAAGAAATGAATGATACAAAGGAAACGCTCCTAACTAAAGGATCCCTAACTTGTAACTCGGACTGAAGTCTTGCATGCGTGACCATCGCTAGAAGCCAGCAGGACATGCATGTGTCCGACTATCAGACAAATGCGGGTGAATCGTTGAAAAGAAAAATACTGATTTTGTTTTGTTTCGTAGCTTTCTTTTTCCTGTACATAAGAGTGCAATTACTGGACAGCTGGTGTAGGGTTTGGGGACAGAGCTGTGTGGGCCTGGGTCGTTGTAACGTGGTTCCTTGGTGATTTGTTCCTGCAAAATTTGAGACCCTCTTTCCAATTTTCACCCTGATGGGTTGAGCTCAGGCAAGGTGTCCTTCATGGGAGATCAAGGTGGGGAGTCGGGATTTTAGGCAATATGCTGAGTGTGGGCAGGAGGCTGCGTCCCCCAGCGGGGCGGGATGCGCAAGGGCAGCTCGTGGGGCTGGGAAACACTTGGTGGTGGATGGGCAGGGGAGGGAGGTGAGGGCGCTGTGGGTTGGGGGTCGCCGACCCTTGATGATGTCTGCTGTGTTGGTGGGCCCATCACTGCAGTGCTGTGCTCTGCTCCGGTAGCCACAGTGCCCGTGGGCACTGCAGCAGCTGAAAACAGCTTCAAGGTGTGACCACTGGTGGCGTGGATCTCGTGGACATCTGTTAATACGTCAATGCCGGGTGCATGCGGTGGACGGTGAAGTTCTCCATATTTATCACACTGTCCTGTTTGATCCCTGTGATGTGGAAAGCTCTGCACCTTCTCAGGCTCATCTGACACCAAAGTGCAACATGGTCTTGTCTCTTCTCCTCCGTCCGACGTCTTGTTAGATCCCATCTGCACTCTAAGCCATAGCCATCTTCCTCGTAGGGGCAACCATGTAAAGCAAAGCATGGGGATGACTGACTTTGCATTCCTCATGTCTGCTGCTCACTCCTGGTCACGCTTTCTGTACTCAGTTGGTTTTTAACTATTTCCCTAGCAGGAGTAGACCTTAAGTCCTTGGAAGCATGTCCACGAGTTCATGTCCTCTGCCTTGGAGGACACTGCTGTCTTGCACAGGGCATCCTTGACACCAGTGATCTGCCTTCGAGACGGGAATGAATGTATGCTGTACATAACGTAGTCCTTCTCTGTGAGCAGTGTTTGTTGTGGCATCCCTTTTTATAAGGCACCAACTTTATTTTATTCTCTTGGGTTTTTTCTGCAGCAGGAGTGACACAGGCTGCAGCGAGAGTTTGTGGATCAGGAGTGGATTTTGGGATCCAGTAAACTGATCTTTCTCCATTGAGCTGCATCAGCTGAGGAGCTGATAGTGGGTGATTTCTTCTCCAGCTCTCCAAATCCTCCCTCCTGTTTTCCTTAACATTTGCCTATGATCCGTCCTGATGATATTTAGTTAGCCAGACCCTATATCTTTCCTCTCTCTTAAATTCCAGCAACAGCACTAGAGCCAGGGATTTGGATAGCATTTTGCTCCTTCACTGGTGTTTTGGTTTTTTTTTTCTTTTACTTTTTGCCGCTTAAAAGTTTCCAGTGCTTTTCTGTTTCTCTTTCACCTGGGCAAGAGCTATTCTTCCTCACTACAGTAGGTGCCAAATATCATCCTTCCTTTCTTTTCTCCATCACCAGCATTGAAGATGAGCAGAGCCCCCAGACCAATGGGAATGTACAGAATTGTTATACTACTGAGCTGATTTAATTGTACAGAAAACCTTGCATGAAATGTTGTTACTGTATTTAATATATAATGTATTCAAGGAATTTTAATATGGAGCTCTTTAAAAAGATCTTTATAGATACTCTGTGGTTAGAAGGTTGTTGCTGATTTTTTTTTAATATTATACTTTGTCTTGAAGTTTTATTTTTCAAACGTGTTATATATAATTGATTTAATTGGTGATCCCGTGGGGCAACCAATTCCTCTTTCAAGATTTTCACTGTGGATGGGACTCGCCCTGGCACAGAGGACCAGGGCATGACCCAGGTACTGCTTAAGCATTCAAAAGAAGGCTTCAGGAAGACTAACGCTGTAGACACGTGATTTGCCCTTCCCTGAAAGGGTAGACTTCACCTTCTTTTAGTACAGATCATCTCCAGGTCTCTGTGCTGGGAAAGAGCCAGTGGGAATTTAATCCAGTGACTCAGTGACTTCTGTGTTTCCCTGAGGCTGAAAACCAGTTTGGGAGAGGCTGGTCCTGATTCAGAGCATCCCAGCCCCATTCGCAGGGTCTAGCAGGGCTTTCAGCTGCCCGATGGCATCTCGGTGGGACATGGTGGCCTCGGTCCATCGTGCCTGTGGGGACCTGCGTGGCCCATCCACTCTGTATTGCACCACCCAAGTTAAACTGATTTCCCTGGGCTTAAGGTCTGGTGTAGGATTCTTAATTTTACCCAGATATATATGGGTGTGGAAGAATTTCTTGTGAAAATGTCCAACTAATGAGTACCGAATAATGGATGGGAGTCTCTAATGTAAGGACACTTAAAAGGAGAAAAAGTAAACGCTCTGTTTCAGAGCAGAGATGAAATAATGAAATTTTAACTCACTCTTAGATTCCTGCTGGTACATTTTTCCTTAGTCTCACCTGACAGCAGAGAGCTGGGGGTGGTTGTACCAGGCATCCTCTGAACCCACTAAGCGAAAGGGTGTGTGAAGAGATGCCGAGTTTGTATTTTTGTTGCTGATAGAGATGCTGAGTTTCTGTTCTTTTATTGCTGAGGAGATAGCACACTGCTGCAAGCCTGGGCAGTGTTGGTCTCTCCGTGCAGTCGCTGGGTTGCAATTGTGAGTTACCAAAACCCAAGCCACCGCAGGCAAGAAACCGCAGCTGTGTCCCAGCCAAAGGCTCGTTCTTCCCAGCAGCAGCAAATGGCATTTGCATTTACATTGTAAGCCTCTAGATCTACCTGAAAAATAATGCAGGAAACCTGCAGTAAGGCTACCTGGGCAGGCACCCCCATTGCTAGGAGGGACCATTTTGACACACCCCTATTTCCCCTTCTGAATGGTTGACCATGTCTCTCTCTTCCCCCCCATCCTTTAATTACTTGGAATACAGGTTTCATTACGTGCTTTTTGATTACAGGGGCTTATAGCTCAAATATTTTAATGAAGTAGAAAAATACCCATAGATCTAATTGTTTTTCCTTTATGCTTTGGTGAAGGGTCAGGACAAGTCATGGAGTAGTTATTTATTGCATGTGTGCCACCAGCAGCGTGCTGGGTGCTTTTACAGGCTGGAGCATGTTCTTGTGCAAACTTGGAGATCCCAGAGCTCGGACCGTTGCTTTGGGATCAGGCCTTGTGTCTTACCAAGGCATCCAACTGTGTGCAATACAAGGGAGATGGACACCGGGTGGCTGTTTTGCCCAAGAGCTTGTTAAAAAAGGCAGCTTAGGGGCAAAGCCTCTGGGATCCTTGCTTTTTTGACAAGAGAGTTTAGGAATTATTTCTTTTTTAGTTTTATTTTGATGGTGCTGCCTGGCATATTCAAAGTTTTAAAATAAAACTTAGGTCTTTCCAGCAAGACCTTTAGCATCGCTGGGCTGCTGTGACAGATCCTCCCCCGTGCAGGGGAGCAACGATGTGAGATGCACAGCGGAGGACGCACCAGCATGGCAGCACGGGGTTGTCCGCAAGCACTTTATAATCCTTTCTCAGGGGCCAGGCACTGTGCTGGGTTACAGCCAAGGTGGGAGGCGATGGTCCCGTGTCCCTGGAGTGAGCACCCGGGGGCCAGCTTTGGGCAGCCGCTGGGACAAGTCTTTTGTGCTGTTTTGGGCTGTCACGTCATGGTGGCCAGTTACTGGATGAGCTCTTTCCCCTGTGGTGCGTGATCCTGTCGGGAGGCATGTTGAAAAAGGAAGAAGAGAGATACTCTTCAAAGCAAAGTACTGCAACCTATGTTTTATTTCTGTCATGTGGCCACCGTATGGCTCAGGGTCTGGATGAGGTTTTTGATTTGTGTGCTTGAGCCTTTGGCACTGTGAAGACGTACGTGTGTTTCTGACGCTGTGCTCAACCAGGGCTGGAAGGTACCACCAGGCGCTGGAGAAGTCAGGGGTAGGAGGGACAGGCTTTACTACAGGGGCTGGGGGACTGCGTTCCTGTAACAGCAACAAATCTGGGACTGAAGTGGAGTCATGGTGTGCATGGCAGAAGTAGCCAGAGGAGCACTAGGGCAATTCAGCAGCAATTTTTGGTCCCTCTTTAGTATGTCAGATCCATGGTGCTGCTTCCCAGGCATGGTCCTGCTCCACAACACTCATCAAATAACTGTTGTGCAGGGCTAATGCTCTCCCAGTTGGTGGGAGATGTTCATGAGGTTCAGTGACCGTGGGATCACGTTACTCCTGAAACTCAAACGCACAGGAGTTCCCCTGTACCAACTCCTAAGGCTTACTGAGATTTTTGGTCCATACCTGGCATGGCTATCACCTTGTATAAAAGATGCCAGAGATTCAGTTGTCCCTGTTCAGTCCCACCTGGGCTTCCCCCCCACCTCCCCCATCTCTGCAGTGGCACTTTCTGGCAGGGCTTGTCCCCAGTAGGGAGGATTTTGGGACAAAGGTTTTGGGTCAGGTTTTTGGGACGAAGGAGGAGGGCTTCAGCCCATGCAGAGCTTGCATAGCACAGTTTGGGTTAGGGTTTACAGGGCTGCAGCGAGGAAGAGGACACAGAGGGTGAGTTGTGCTCCCTGGGCCTGTCCTCTTGGTGCCATTCAGCTTTTGGTATGAGTGGGGCATTGAATGAGCCTAAATCTGTGTGCACCTGGAGCGATGGGAACACGGGTACTGCCGCTGGTGTCCAAACCGGGGATGCTGCTGGGTCAATCTGGGTGCTTGGGGCCAAGAGGAGGGCGACCGCTGAGCTGCTGCGGGTGCCCTCAGTGGCTTCAGTCTGGGAATATGCTGATTATCTTTTTTTTTAATATGAGATGCCTGAAGAGCCAAATCGAGAAATCTGAGTTTGTGCTTCATAGCAAAAAGTAAAATATTATATCCTGGGGGGGCGGGAGGGTGTTATCTGAGGGGTAGAACTGAAAGAAACAAGGTTTCCTATTTTATTATATGAGAGATATTTTTCCACTAAATTACTGCTTCCTAAATCGTGTCCTTTGTCCAACTGTAAATAGCCAGGTGTGCCGTGAAGATGTGGGAAGGCTCCTTGTGGTCAAATCCATACAATCCACTCTGTTAACACAATATTGGGCTGATTTGTTTTATACTTATGAAATTACAGAAATAAAAGCAATTTTACTGGATGACTGGAGTTTTTTGTTGGGTTGGGGTGGGGTTTTTTTGTTTGTTTTTTTTTTTCTTTTTTGTGCTTTTCTTACCCTGTTTGTGGCCGATTTGGGGGACATTTGGGAGCCCATGGAGCTGTATGGGAGTGCCTGAGGGCATTCTTCAGCCGTAAAAGGAGTTGTGCTCACCAGATCAGGATTTCTTGTGGGTTTTCAGAGCAGCCAAACTAGAAATGGAGCTAAGCTTGTCTCTGGCATGGGACAACAAAGGCGAAGTGAAAGGAGTGGCATGATATGACTGTTGGGAATTTTTTAAAGTACCAGCTAATTTGCTCTCGGGGCACAAGAATACAAATAACAGTGCTAATTTTGACTGTATCCAGAATAGTCCTCACCTTATCTCCCCCAGCTGAGAGAGGAAGCTTAAATAAGCTCTGCAAATGACCTCTACAAGAAATAATTATGAAATAAATAATAATTAAGTAACTTGGCCTCCTCTGAGGGGTGCGTTTCCATCTCCACACCGCCCGGAGCTCTACCCATGGTCATGTTTTGAGTGGAAAATCTGCAGCTGTGGGTCGTGGTATGGAGCAAGGTAAGATCTGCCCATGGTGTGTTTTTGCTGGATTATGGCCCCATGTTCCCCTTCTCAATGCTACGAGCAGGAGAAAGGTGCTGCTCAGGGTAACCCAAAACCTTTGTAACCCAAAGGGGAATACAAAGAGGGATGTGGGACTCCCAGGCAAACACTGAGTTTTGCAAGGGGCCATTGCTTGGCCTCCTCTTTCCAAATGCAGATCTGGTGTCCAGCTGTGGCTGGAGGTGGCCCCCAAGCCGGTGCCCCATACCAGCCCCTCCTGAGGATTCAGCACTGTCTCAGCACCTAGCAGTGAAAGCAAAATCCCCCAAATTCCCCACCTGCTGTTGCACTGGTCCCTGGATCGCTGGGGACCATCACCGCTGGGGCTACGCATGTCTTTCAGGGGCATGATTCAGAGAACAGGTGTTACCCTCCCAGAAAAAACTCCCAAGGGTCCCTGTACCCTGGCAAATGTTCAGCTGCCCCACGGGGTGTGCGTGATATTCTCCCAGGGGCTGCGATAGGCATAGGGCTGCTGACGCCCTTTGGCACCCCCAGCATCTTGGGTTTGTGTGTTTGCATTGGCGTTGGCTAAACCACTGCCAAGGTATTTCCAGGGAGACGTGTTGCCACAGCAACCGGGATGGAAATGCCACTTCTGTGGGGTGAGTACCACCAAAAGCATCTGTCTGTGCCAGGGCATCACAGCACGGGACGGGCACGGAGCAGAGCCAGCCCTGCTGGGAAGGAGCGAAGGGAGGTCAAGGACAAGTTAAAATTGGAAAGAAAACTGAACATGCCGTTTCGTAGGACCTTGCTCGCTCTCATCTGCCAGCTTTTTCCTCCCCCACCCCCCCTTTCTTATGGTCAGTGGAGCAGTGTGAGCATCTCCTCCAGCTTGTGGGCGCAAGGGGGCCCGTGGTGGCCAAAATTTCTGGGAAGGGCCACCAACTTGCAGGGGCTCTTCCTGGTGACCTCAGCCACTGCAGGTCCCCTTTTCGCTCACCGTCATATTTTAAATCTACTTGCCACTGTGTTATTCCTCCCCATCCCCAGATTTGCGGCATGCTGCACATTTTTGCACTGAAATTCAGAGTTCTATGCTGGAAGCTGCCAAGTGTGAGTCTGGATTGTATAATGAGCTTCATCTATTATTCACCCCCACCCGCAGAAGTTTTCAGAAAAGCAATGTCTGAGAGCCTGGAAAGACCTGGTAGCTTTTATGCCTATCATGATTTTGCTTTCCTAGGTGCAGGTGGGCTCGAGCCCCAGTCAGAGACTTTCAGACCCATCCCCCTTTATGCCCCAGCAGCTCCTCCATCCACTGGGTCCATGTCCCAGCTCGAAGCAAGAATGCATTCACATTTCCAAATGTCTCCCTTAAAAATACCATTTTTTGCATTTCTCTCTCGTCAGCCCCAAGCAGAGGTTGAGTTAGTTCAACGGGTGGGGGGAAGGAGTTGCTTTCACAGCCATGGACTGAGTCCTGCGCTAAGCCCACGTCAGCACTGCTGGGGATGCCCTTGGTGGGTCACCAGCCCCCAATGCCCTTGGCATCTGACCCAGCTGCAGCTGAAGGAGATGCTGGATGAGGCCAAGCCCAGGTCTGGGGACCAGGCAATGCTGGCTGACCCAGGAGAGCATTTGGGCAAACTGGCCCTGGGGCTTTGCAACCCTGGGCACTAACCCAGGAGCTTTAGTGCCTCATTTGCTGTTGCTACTTCCATTTTCACCTCCTGTGGGCAGTGGGTCTAGATAGGCTCATTTTCCTTAACTCTACCTGGGTTTGCCCTCTGAGTCTCCACATTGTCCTGCTTCCACCCTGCTTGGTCGCATGATTGCGTGCTGCTGGGGTTAAGCCCAGCTTAGCACTTTCTGTGCCCAGGGCAAACCTGGCTTTGGTGCCCAGGACTTGCTGCAGCTGAGCTCAAGCTGCTGCCACTCCTCCAGCAGCAGCCACTGTCCTTGCACCTCGTCACACCAGGCAGAGCACCCCCTGGGGCCTCCCATCCGCTCTGCTTGAAAGTGGCTGAGAGATGCAAAAGTTGGTTAGAGGAAATGACTCTGAGCATATCAGCAGCATCGTACAAGTTTGTGTCTGCAGGAACCAAAGATAAAAACATCCCCAACGTCACAGCTGCTGTGCAGTGGGTTGTGGGCAGCCCTCTGGGCTGCACCTTACACAGTATGCTTATAAAGCCCTCTTTCCACTAATACTTCTTTTATTTTTATTTTTCATTTAGGCATTACAGAAATATGTTTATTATCACAGCAGATTATTGCAAACAGAACACAAACCCTGACCTCGCATTAGGACAGCCCAGCTCCTAGGACGCAGTGGAGAGCACCACAGCCCCATGAACTCAGCATCTCCTGGCAGGAAACCACCCTGTCTGGGCAGGTAATCTAACACCTTAACAGCCCACGAAGAGCACTTCCCCACGAAAACCACCTGGCAGGGGTGCAGAGGTGAGATACCAGCTCATGCAGATTATCACTGGGAGAAGCAGCACTGCAGACGGGGTGTGCAGGATGCAGCCTCAGCAGGCAGCTGGGCACGCCGGCCAGCTGGCACCGCTTGCACACCCACATCGCTGGTGTGGGGCCGGGTAGCTTAGCAATGCCATCCCAAACCTATTAACGTCCCTGATGCACAGTAATTTAAAGCGTGGCAAACCCAGGGAGGGTGCAGGCATGGGAGAGGTGTGAGCGATGGTGGCGTGCAAGTCCACGAGGGTTTAGGTTGGGATTTTTTTTTCAAACATTCAGCTGTTGTGGCCAATGGGGTGCCCATGATGGGTTCTGATAGCAGCCTGGGAGAAGACCCAGACCCCACGAGTGCTCCCATGCTGGGGTCCCCTGCTCCCCACATCACCCTGGCTGCATCCACAGGGTCTGGCCCTGCTCGCCGGCTGCAACATGGCTCCAAGAGATACTAAAATGGGAGACGCATATTATCTCCCAATGGAAAGTATTTTAGCTAAAGCCATGCTATAACCATTTTATTGACTCCAAGTACCAGAGAGAAGGTTAGAAGTGACTCTTTTACAAGTCATTTTGCTGTTAAATTTAGCTGTCCTATTTTCATTATCCCCATGGCTTTGGCAAGGGTGAGCAGCCTTCCCTAAAAGGCCTCGTTTCATACAGTAAGTTATTTGCTTCTCTCGTGACAGATATCTAAGCTTATAAGGTTTGTCTGTTCTGCTTAATAGCAGTATCAGCCTTCAATCTTATATGATTAGCATCAGCATCTTGTATTTGCTTTTGCATCCCTGTCCGATAGCTTTCCATGCTGCTGAGGGCTGGGTCGTTGGGATGGTGTCATCTCACTTGTAACGTGGGATCGTCTGATTTTGATTCCCAAGGTTCATGGTATGCCCAAAAGATTTGGATAAATGGTTCATCTGGTTTTTCCCCCATGCTCCCTATTGCCCAGCAAAGATAATCAATTCATTCTATTCATTTCACGGTTGTCAGGTCTGTAAAATATTGAGTCAATAGGTCAACGTGATGCCAAGTGAAGGGCAATTGAAGATGAAAGGTGATGATGTTAAAAGAAATGTTCCGGAAAGGAAAGATTTATCCCAGCAGGTTAAACTTTTCCATATTTCCAAAAACACTCTCCCCTACAGAGAGGGACCTTGTCCCAGCCTTGATGGCGATGGGCAGACAGCACCTCCTTCAAGGTCATGGGAGGCAGCGGATGAGCTGGGACTCATGGGATGGGGCCTGTTCTCACAGGGAACACTGACGCTGCTAGGCTCTGGGCTTTTGGGGGGAAACATTCTCTGTTGCCCCCAGAAACAACCCTCTCCAGGCTCTGTGATCCCCAGCAAAGAGCTCACCCCCCTGGGGCTGTGCCCTTGAGGCTGCCCAGTAGGATGCAGTGCGGGTGTAGAGTTCCCTGTCCACACTCTCTGCACTTTCTCCAGCAATGAGCCAGCCCCCCACCAGAGCTTCCCACTGCAGCAATGCTGGGTCCCAGACTTCAGGCAGGCAGGTAGAAATCCAGCCCCTTCTCAGTGACACTCACTTAGAGTGGTGCCTGCACCACCCTGCTGAGCATCCCTCGCTGTCACCCAGGCTTGCCTGCCCAGCTCTGCTCATGGCCGTACCTTTCAGGAAATGCTGGAGATGTTGAAAATGCTTCAAAATGCACCCAGCCTGGCCCTGTGCGAGCGCTGGGAGCTGGCCAAGCCCCAGCTGGGCGGCCTCACCGTGGGAGGGGGCCACGCCGGGCACCCAGCTGCCCTGAGGGTCAGCTCCAAATATCTGGGCTGGGGTTTCTGTGCCCCACCCTCTCCTTTCCCGACCCTCTTCCTGGGGCAGCCTCTGCAGGACAGAGCAGGACATGGGTTAAGGACAAGGACAGGACACCCATACAGCCTGAGGTAGCTGCTGGGGGAAGAAAGTTGATATCCCAACCCCAGTTCCTAAAATCCTTTTCTGGGACCCCCCACCTTCTCCTCCATCCCAGTGTTGCCCCCAGGGATGCCTCATGGTCCCTGCTTGCCCTGAGCCCTGCCTGCAGCCCCTCTATCCCCAGGGAGGGTCCCTGCCTGGCAAAGGGTTCATCCCCCACGGGGGTGGGTGGCTCTGTCCCGGTGGCATGTGGGCTCGGCAGCAGGGTGGCCCTGCACCCTCTCACACTCCGTCCCACCCCCGGACCATGTAGGGCACCAGCTGCACCCAACCCAGAGCTTATAGGAAGAGGAAAACCCGTCCCTGCACAGAGGAGGAAATCCGACAGCCCAGATGCGCACAGAGCAACGCTGATAGCGTTTATATTAATTTTTGGTTTATTTCCCTCCTCTCTGCAAACAGAGGAGTTGCAGGAGTGGCGGCAGGCACAGCCCAACCCACGGCGCGGTGAGCAGCGGGGCTGGTGAGAAGCTGCGGCACAGCCCTGGCGCAGCCATGGGGCAGAAGTGCATGGAGAAGGTGTCCTCCTTCCTCTTCGAGTATGACACCCCCAGGATGGTGCTGGTGAGGAACAAGAAGGTGGGACTGACCTTCCGGCTGATCCAGCTCATCGTCCTGGCGTACATCATCGGGTAAGGCTCCCCGGCGCCTGCTTTCCCCGTATTAATGCATTACTGCTGGGTTAAAAAGCTACAGAGACAAAGAGGCTCATATATCCCCTATAGCCCGATATGGGGGAGTTTATTGCTGTTGGCATCGTATAACCCTGGTTGTGGCCACGCCAGTGTTGCCCAGTGTCCCACCATGGGTCTTCCAGACAGCTGCCTGGTCCCCATGCCCTCCCCAAAAGCAGCTGCATGTGCGGGCTGGAGGCTCAACCCTGCCCAGCCCTGCTTTATGTGCCGGGGCCCCGTCTCCTTGCTGAGCCACATCCAAATCCTGCTCAAGATGCTGGACGGTGGCCTGAGAATCTGTTGTTATTTTTATTTTCATTTATATTAACTAAGAGGCAGCTGGGGCCAGCGTGGTGATTTGTGAGACCCAAGCGGCTCGAGACAGGACCATAAATCTCCCTGTCTACTGCCCTACTGGGGAGGCAGGGCGAGCCCAGCAGCTAGGGCTGGGACAGAGCCTCTCTCCAAACCCCTGGTTTGCTTTCCTTGTAGGAGGCAGCCCTGAGAGCAGCCACCATGCAAGAGCAACTGCTTTAACAAGGCAGTGAGTGGAGCAGGGAGGCTCAGAGCTGTGCAAGGATGTGTGTCCTCGGGTGCCCTGGGACTGCTGCTCCTGCCACAGCGGTTCAGTCCCTGTCCCTCGGTGTGGGACAACGTGCTGCGCTACGGGATGCGATGGTTGATAAAAATCTTTGCTGTGCCCCCATGGCTGCTGTGGGCTCAGTGCTTGAGAGACTGACACCCCTTCCATTGGGATGGGCTCCAAAGCAGGTTTGCAGGGCAAGGGGATATCTGGGCATGAATTGGAAAAAGTGGGTATTGTGGGGGCACGGGGCACCTAGTGCTGGCTCTGCTAAGGGCTGAGCCCATGAAACCCCTGGGTTCCAGCAAACCCAGCCAGGGGCAGCTGCCTCTGCAGATGACAGTTGCTCAGAGCAGGACTTCCTAAAGAAACGCAGCTTAAGCAACCCAGCTAAAATGGGACAGGCAGCCTGGAGGGACCAAAAAGAGAAGCAGCCTTGGGGGGTACAGCAGAGGGGAGGAGGTTGGCATGAAGTTGCTGTAATTCCTACATTTTTGCTGTCTTGGTGGAGTCAGGCTCCATTAGCAAGGGGCTGCCTGCAAGTGCAGCTGCCCATAGCCCCACGGGCCTTCGGCATCCCCTTGCTGCCTGCAGCACTGCCTCTGGTTCCCTGCCTTCACTAAGCCACAATGCTTGAGATTGTCTCTTCTTTGAAAGCAGGCAGGCAGATATTTGTTTATTTACAATTACCCCAGCTTTGGTCTCCCTTGGCAGCAGGCGTGGCATGCAGGTGGGGATGTGTGCCAGTGCATGGCTGTGCTGGAGGGATGTGTGGCAGTGCCGGCACTGCAGAGGAGGGATGTGGGTCTGACCCAGCTGAGAGACCCGGTGTTACCCTTGGGGAGCAGCTCGTCTTTCTGATGATGCGCTGATAAGGCGGTGTCGCTGCTGGCCAGGTGATGCGGGGTGCTCCCGGGCTGGACATCGCTTTCTGGCTTTCGTTTCCTGAAAACCTTGCATGTGAGGAGGGTGCGGGCTGAGCCGCAGGATGGGGCCAGTGAGGGAAGAGGGCTCGGTGACTGCCATATCGGGAAGTGACAGCGGCAGACTTTTATCACCTGGGCAGGGCTCGATGTGGCATTTACAGCATGATGGGGAAATGATGCCTTGTTGGCCGAGCCCACGGCTCAGTGGCAGGGTGGGGGCCACATCCTGCCCTGCCACGGGAGGCTGTGTCACAGGGGGGTGCCCAGCCCTGTATGCCCGCAGTCACCTCTGCCTGGGAGGTGTGAGGGGGCAGTGGCAGAGGCTGCACTGGAGACAGATCTAGGAAAACGCTCCACCACGGTGCTGCCCAGCTCACAGCCTCCTGCAGCCCTGAGGGCATTAGGAAGATGCCCAGTGTAACCCAGTACGGCCCTCTGCCTTGGAGGAGGAGGTTGGACCTGGGAGTCCCAGCTGGGGTGGCAGCAGTGCTGAATTTCTGCTCCCATCCCCAGGTACTGGGGCAGATGCCATCCCTGAAGTCCCCTCACCCCCTGTCCCAGGATGCCAAAGGGGCTGCAAGGCAAAAAGCACTGTCCCCAAGAGTCCCCATAAGATCAGGCACCCGTAGGGCAGATCTCTGGGCATCACCTGTGGTTTGACATGCCGGGCTGGCGTTACAGGCCATCCCATGGCCAACACGCTGCCTCTGTCAGGCCAGCAGGGCCAGTGCCACAGTGGTGGGGACAAAAACCAGATCACTCCTTTTTTAGCGCCAGGAACACTCCACGCTGCTGGGAGCGCTACCCGAAATGGTTGCTCGCCCATGTTTATAGTCTCCCTGAGTCAGAGTTAATCCAGCGGCAGCTTGTTTATGCTGTAGGTTAAATAGTGTTGGGAGCTGGCCCTAATGGCTGCACAATGGGCTGGGAAATGCAGGGAGAGCCCTGTGCTGGCTACCGCAGTGTCCCCAGCCCTGCACCCAGGGCCACGGCTCTATGGTTCCCTTTGCTGGATGGGGAATGGTTGGCGCTGGACATGAGCCATGTCCAGGCTTACCCCTCTCTTGGCCCTGGAGGCACTGATTTCTGGACAGTGCCTATGAAGTGGATCAGGAGGGTCTGGGCAGGTCGCTAAGCCCAGCAAGCTGCAAACTCACTGTAGGATTTAATCCCAAACGGCTAATGGCCACCCTGCTCTACCTGCCTTCACATACCCTCAACCACAAAATGTGTCCCAGTCCCGAAAATAAACCATCCCACCGTGGAAGTCAGGTCCCGCAGCTACCGCGTGCCTTGGGCAAAGGGTGGGAGAGCTCTGCAACAGGTCCCTCAGCCAGCTGGAGGAAATTTGGCAAATAAACCCCCAGGTGAGACTTGGTAGGAGAAGCCCCAGTCCACAGCAATGTGCTGGGGCCTTGGGGCTCCTGTGGATGAGCACTGGTGGCCATGCTCACCCCACCACCTTTCCCCATCCAGGTGGGTCTTCCTCTATGAGAAGGGTTACCAGTCTCAGGACAGCATCGTCAGCTCGGTCTCAGTGAAGCTGAAAGGCCTGACGCTGACCAACGAGAGCGTCATGGGCCTTCACATCTGGGACGTAGTGGATTATGTTTTCCCACCTCAGGTAAGGAGGCAGGATGGGTGCGTTTGGGGGTGTTGCTTTTGTCTTGACCACTGCTTTTAGCCACGCACTGGGATACAGATGGGCTCCTGGGCGTAGGCTTTCCATGGGGCTAACCATGACATGATGGCCCTGTGGTGGAAAGCAGGTTGCTGCTGCCACTCACCTCTGCCCACATATCACCCTTGGGGAGCATTTGGTGCTTGGGACCCACCATGGTTGATGGGGCACATTTGAGGCTGCCTCCAAAAGGATCAAGACTCCTCTGGTACCTCCAGATGAGCATCTCAGGCAGCAAGGGGGGGTCCTCCACTGTCCCTGGGGCTGGTGGCACTGCAGCTCCCCAGGGCCGCCACCAGTTTCCCAAACTGTGTCAGAGGGAGGGCAGAGGACCCAAAGTTAGGGAGAAAGGTGCCATCTGCCTGGGCATGCCCCGGTGGTTTGGGTGCCCTACCCTTTGCCCCAAGGACAAGCTCCTCGCAGAGACCCCATCAGAAAATGCCGTGCCAGCTGTGAACTCGTTGGCTGTGTCTCCACAGGGGGACAGCTCTTTCGTGGTGATGACCAACTTCATTGTCACCCCCGGACAGAAACAAGGAACCTGCCCAGAGGTAAACACGCTGGCTTCCTTCAGCAGTCTCAGCTCCTGTAATTTAGGGGGATTGTGTGGTGGCACTGGGGAAGTTTCGCTGACATTGAGAGGTTTGGTGAAAGCCTCAGCCTGGCCCCATATTATCACGCCTGACTTGCAAGTGCAATGTGAAGGCTTTTATTCTGATGAAAAACAGCCTGCATCCATTAAGTTTTCTTCCCTTCGAGATGATCAAGCAAAGCAGGCTCAAGGCTTGAATAAAAGCATCTGCCTGGAGTTTAAAAAAGAAATCCTCCCTTTTTCCTCCTTAATCTGGACATCCTTTGTTGGGAAGTGGTGTACAGACGAGGCTCTGGCTACAGCCAAGTGGCATTTAACCTGGGGAAAACACTGTGTGGTGTGGCAGGAGGGACAGAGGGACCGACACCGCGGGGTGTGATGCTGAGAGGCGGCTGCCTGCTTTCTCCAAACAGCTGCCAGATGCTGGGCCCTGCTCACAGGACAGTGACTGCAACAAAGGGAAATACAGCCGCCAGGGACAAGGTATGGCACAGGGCCCTGAGGCTCCAGCACCGGCATTTCTGGTGAGACACGCTGGGCACAGCGTGCCCCAGCGAAGCCGCAGGGCTGGGGTGTCTGGCCAGGGGACCTACTTTGGACCACCAGCTGATGGGGTTTGGGGAAAGCCTCTGACATCCCACATGAAGGTCCCACCTGGGCTGGTCCTGCTTTCATCTTCCAAAAGAGATCTGAGCTGTAAAAAGCTCTCCCAATAGAAGGTTGATCAATACTAAAACATTTCCCCCAAACAGCTATCTTTCTAACAGCTAGGCATTTTCTGAGGTGTATTTCAGCAAGAAAAATGCCCAGTTGTTCTGCTGTTCAATAGTGCAAGAGAAACCACTGCCCCGACCTGAGAGGCCAAAATTAATTACCCTTTTTATAAAGGGGCACCAAAGCCCTGAGTGTTTTGTGCCTCGGATGTCTGTGGCAGGGCTGAAACTCCAACCAGATCCCATCCATCCCAGTGTGAGGCTGGGACTTCCCAGTGCACAGGGGTGCGAGCAGCCATCTCTCTTCCCTGCAGGGCTCATGACGGGCAAGTGTGTGCATTTCAACAGCTCTGTGAAGACCTGCGAGATCTTTGGCTGGTGCCCTGTTGAAGTTGATGACCATGTTCCCAGGTAAGCAATGATGTCATTGCCCCCTTTTCCAGCCTGGTCCCACCCCAGCTGAACCAGCAGCACTCAGTGCAGAGCAAGACAGGGTTCTGCAGGTTGCTGCCAGGACATCCTGGGTTGATGCATACTCCACGGCTGTACGTTGTGCCTGGTGTCCCCAGGTGGATTGTGCCTCTCCTGGCATGGTTTGCTCCCCACCTTGCTGGTGGATCACCCCACCTCTGCTGGGTGCTTTGTGCATGGACCAGTAGCCCCCATCTATCCTGTTCGCCCTCAGAGTAAAGTTGTGAGATGTTTTCCACCTCCAGCTCCCATTGGCCACTGCGAAGCACCTCCTGGTAGATGCAAAGTCCTGTTACTCCTTGCCTCCCCTCCTCACAGCGGGGGTGCAGGGACAGCCATGGTACTGCTAGGAGCCCAGGGAAGCACCCAGGGCCCTTGAGCTCTCTTCCAGCCACCTCAGTGTGCTTTGCGGTTTTTTAACTGAAATCCCAGCACCTAACTCCATCCCTGTACCCTAACAAGCACCTCCCTCCTTCCCTGGGGCTTTTCTGAACCTTGTTGGGATCTTTCTCTTAGAAAGGGCAGGGATGAGATCTTGTCCCAGACTGGATGAGTCTCCACCAAATGGGGCTTTCGCTAGAGGCTGGCGAGCTGAGTGATGGACACGTGCCAACACTTGTGTTTTTCAGCCCTGCCCTGTTGTCGGAGGCAGAGAAGTTCACTTTGTTCATCAAGAACAGCATCACCTTCCCCAGGTTCAAGGTGTCCAGGTAAGAGCTTCTGCTCAGTTCACCCAACCATATCCCTAAGAGGGGAATCCATGAGTGTAGCTGGATGCTTGATATAGAGGATGCTGTCCCTCACCAGCATGCCCAGGTCTACTCTAACTGCTGCACCAATCACCAGATTAGCTGATAGGAACTGAGGCTTTCCCTCCCAGGTCTCTCCCACCTCAGCTGATAGGTGTGGTTACAGGAAAAAAGGTTTCAGAAATTAATGTCCCCTCAGTTACCCTCATATGATGCATCTTAAAAAAACCCAGATTCTCTGATTCTTCATTTTTCTTCTCCCTTTTCCTTCCCAAAGATAACAGTAAAATATTAAATGCCTCGGTGGGGTGTGAGCATCCAGGATAAGCCTGCTGCCCAAAAATGAGCAGAGGTCCCTCTTACCATCACAGTTCCCACCTGTTTCTGCAGCAGTTGTAGGACCAGCCCCTTCCAGGCAGCACTGGATATGGTGCCACCAGCTGAAGGCACGCACATAAGAGGATTTGTGATAACACTGATTATATATCTGATTTGGAACAAATTAACAGAAGCTATTTGTGCTGAAGATGGTGGATTCCTCTCCCTAAGCCAACCGAGTCCCTGAGCTGCAGCCAAGGTTAAATGCCCTGGCAGCCGGCACACTTGGCAAAGTCTTGAGCCAGCCTCAAGCTGCACCCCAAGAGATGGCTGGGAGAGGGGATCCCCCACCAGCAGCAAGGAGAGGCAGCAACCTGAGTGAGGGCAGGCAGGGGGTGGGATGCAATGAGGAACAGCAGGTCCTGGGAGGTGATGGCGGCTGGGCTGGCTGCCATCGCAGGGGCTGAGCCAGAGCTGGCTGGTGTCATGGGGAAACTTCCTGTCTTTGATCACTGCTGCTAATTAACTGCTGAGCATAAACGATGGGACAGGGTTGAGCAAGGCACAAAGCTTACAAAACCATCTGGGTCACAGAAGCTTCACAGAAAGACTATTTTTAGGCAAAAGAGCAGAGCGGGGTGGAAGGCAAAACACTGTCCTTCCCTTTTCACCCTTTCTGGAGGAGATGGCATAATCCAGCTAAATGTAAAAGCTGTGGGATATGCTATCCATGAGCTATCCTGGATGAGAGTTGTTGGTGCATGGAGCATTGCCTGGCAGAACCCATTGACGAGCTGACATGCAAACAGGAGAGGCAGCTGGGAGGGATGGTGGAGGCCACAGGAGGGTTCACAAAGCTGAGGAACAAGAGAGTGGGTCGCTAGAAGAGGCGAGGACAGGCAGACGTGTGCTGAAGAAATGCGTTTGGGTAGCAAGAAAAACAGCAAACCCAAAGCAGAGGTGGAGACCATTTGCGGGAGAGAAATCAGCAGAGAGGCTTCCTCTGCAAGAGGAGGTTCAGGGGACATGAGTCGCCGGTGGGGTGGGAAAAACCAGGCAGGGCTGGAGGAAAGGGCCCACGTTCCATGTGCGGGGTCTGCTGAGCACGTGGGGGAGGAGGATGAAGCCCTGAGCTTTGAAGTTACGTGGTTTTGAGCAATGGGTTGGACCAGGAACGTCCAGAGGTTCTTTCCCACCCAAATTATTGGGTTATTCAGACTCTTTCTCACTCTCTTTTCCTTCACAGGCGTAACTTGGTTGAGAGTGTTACCAAACAGTACCTGAAGAAATGCACCTATCACAAAGTCACTGATTCCTTATGCCCCGTGTTTGACCTGGGATATATAGTGAAGGAATCGGGTCAGAATTTTACCTTCCTGGCTGTTAAGGTACTTCAATTTCAAATGATGTTTCTTGGTGACACGGGGAGGGGGACACCGACAGAGCAATCAACCCCAACTCACTGAGAAGTGAGGGATCTGTTTTCTCAAGGACTCAAGGCAGTATCAGAATTAGCTCTTAAAGATTATTAATCTTTTTGGGCATGGCCTAATATTTAAGCCTTTTTTGGAAACTCCCTTGTAAGATTGACAAGACTTGACCCGCTGGCAATAAATCCAGGGTTCAGTTTGTTCTAATTTGTGCAATGAATCTCTAGAGCTGCGTGGCCAAATCCCATCTGACTGTGCTTGGAAACCTTAGCTAGATGGTCAAATACTGGTCATTGCACAATGCAAACCACAGCTTCTGCCCAGGCTCGGAAACGCAGCTTTGCCCAACGCTTCTCAGGGTGGTATGCAAGAGTATCTGCTAGTTCTGCACTGCAGAGGATTAAGCTAACTTTGCCAGGCATTAAGTAAAATCAGAGGCTTGGATATATTAAAGGTGCAAAAAGATGAGCCTCTGGGACACAGCTAGTTGCAACCTGGACTGAGTTCAGGAGAGATTGCTTCATTTCCTAGCAGAAAACCTCTTAGATGAGGTTTTCTTCTGATTTTCATGGGTCATTTTGACATTGAGGATCTATGACCTTGTTAAATTGCCTTTGATATTCCCTGTGATGTTAATGGTTTGATGGCAGGGTTAAGCCACAGGGCAAGCAAATCTTATGGGTAAATCAGGCAAGAAAAGGCTGTGCCACTAGGACCGTGGGGGATCTGCAGTGGGCACTGATTCTCAGGACTGTGCCTTGGGCAAAGGATGCTGACCAGGAACAAGAGGGCATGAATTTAGTTGTGTATCCAGCATTTAGGGCAGAAGCAAGTGTCTCCACATAGGATGATGTGTAGAGCATGAAGCTAGGGCTGCCCGGGAGGGCTGAGACAGCAGTGGGGTCTGTGTACCCTGGAGAGCCAGGGCACCTCATGGCATCAAGAAAGGCCACATTTGAGGAGAGAAGGAGTTTCTCCATGCAGGCTAGGTCCAAGGAGGTTGGGCCAAGAGGAGCAACCTCATGACTCCTCTCCCGGCTGCAGGGTGGAGTGGTGGGCATCACCATAGACTGGAACTGTGACCTCGACTGGCCCGTCCGGTACTGCAAACCCATTTACCAGTTCCATGGCCTTTACAACGATGACAGTAACGTTTCACCCGGCTTCAACTTCAGGTAAGGAGACCCCTGTTAACTCTCCAGGCAGAATACAGAGGTGACATCTGTGAGGATCCTGCAGCACTCAAGGGATGGTGGAAGATCAGGGACCGTTCTCCAAAATACTCACTACCTTTGCAGTGCCAGGTGTCAGTGCTCTCTTTAGAATGGCATGAGGAAAGTGATAACCCATCCCTTGGACTCAGAATTATCCCCTTGCCTTTCCTCGCCCTTGCAGACTCTCCTGCTCCGCTCAGCTTTTGGGAAGCTCCTTGAAACACTGGAGATGGTGCAAGGTCATCTCACATGTTCCCACACTTCAAAGCATTCAGCCACAGCATGATATTTCGGCATGAGCTGCTGCTCTGACTGCTGCTCTTTGTGAAGCTGCCACTAGCACTGCGCTAATACCTGCTGTTGCGTAGCGCTTGGGCTCACCAAGTACCAGCCTCAGCTGGAGCTTTAGCTCCAGCTTGCAGGCAGGGAAACAGAGGTACAGAGGGGAGAGGTGCCAACTGCCCAGCTCCTTTGAGGGGATTAAGGAGAGGGTCAGGACCAGGTCTGTGCCTGCATTCCCAGCCCCCTGTCCTGCTCCTGCCAAGATCCTGATGCTGTTGGTTTGCAGGGGGCTGTTAGACACCCTGGCAGGCCATTAATGCTCACCATCTAATTGCACAGATACGCCAAGTACTACAAAGAAGACGGGATGGACAAGAGGACGCTCTACAAGGTGTTTGGGATCCGGTTTGACATTCTGGTGAATGGCAAGGTAAGGGTGGCCAGGTGCTGGGTTTGTCCCCAGCTCCCAAGGACAGCAGTGCCATGTCCTCAGGCAGGTACCAGGTCTGTAACACAGCACCGGGGGCTCATGGGGCCAGGAAAACCAATGCCAGTGGTTTCCTTGGGTCACTGGTTTTGTCCAAAAAAACCATCACAATGGGTTGGGGGGGAATTGTGGAAAGTCAAAACTTTTCACTAATATTTCCAAAAGCTGAATGTCCATATTTTTCTATTTTGTCTTTTTCTTGCCCCTGGGAGAGAAGGCTTTCCTTGTTGTGTCCCCACTGGGAATGTTTAAAGGATATAATTTCTTTTTTTTTTTTTTTTAAAGATACAGGAAACAAAGTAACTTCAATCTGTGTCAGGCTAAAACCAACCCACATTATTTTACTGTTTGACCAATGAGCTTAAAACCAGCTCTCACCAGGCTGCTGTTTCTCTCTGTGCTGTGGTTGTGTCTTGGGTTGCTGCAAGGCTCTTTAGCTGAGCTCCCCTATAGCCAAACCTATAGCCATGGCACCTTTTTCTTTTTTTTTTCCCCCAGGGGTGGTTCTAACATATCACCTCTTTTCTCTGATTTTGTTCAGGCAGGCAAATTTGACATCATCCCAACCATGACCACAATCGGCTCTGGAATTGGTATTTTTGGAGTGGTAAGTTCAGATATTTCCAGCCTCTATATGGAGTATCTCAAATTATTCTCCTTGGTGGTGACACCCATGGGGAAGTGTCCCTGAGCAGCAGTGAAATACTGGTTCCCACTCAGGCAGTAGTGGATGGGCAAAATAGGGAAAGGAGGTGCTCTCCAGCCTCACTAGCTCAGGAAAACAGATGCCTGCTGCCCATGGGCGGATGTGAATTCTGCTAGCAGGAGCCGCTGCCCTGCTGATCGAGGGCAAGCAGGCTCTTGTGGAGAGGCCACGTCTTGGTATCCTGGTAGTTTCAAGTCAGAGCCGGTACTGAGGGGGTTTTGGAGGTGACAGGCAGTATTTCATGCACAACAGAAAGCAAATATCATATTTGGTTATGACCCAAAGGGTGTTGTGCTCTGCAGATACCTAAAATGGAAGCACTTAGCTTCTGTTGACTTAAATTGCCCAGTATTGAACCCAACACACTTCACTTGTACTAAAAGGATGTTCAGGGGCTGTTTGCTCTTTATCAGCTGCCACGTTGTGGGTGAAAGCAGAAGGGACCCTAATTTGTGGGGCAAACTGGAACAGGCTGGAAGTACAAGGTGGCACAGGTGAGCTGGGAGGGTAGCCCCAACCCTAACTGCGCTTTGCTTTAAGGCCTCTGTCCTCTGCGACCTGCTCCTGCTGCATTTTCTCCAAGGACGGGACTATTACAAGCAGAAGAAATTCAAATATGCAGAACAGGAGCCTGTAAGTAATAGCATGTCCCGCCCCCGCAGAAGCCTTTGTGGGTGTGAGTGTGGATGTGTGCATGGGTAATCATGCTGTAACAGAAACAGCATTTATACAATATATCGAGGAGCAACCAAGTGCCTTCCTGAGCCCATGGGACTGTCAGAGATTAGGATCCATGAATCTCCTCTCCAAAATTATAGTAGTGAGTGTGACTCACTACTAATAGCTTTATTCCTTCCCTTTATTGCCAAATATTCCAGTATTTGTTAACACTTGCATTGCTTTAAGGGAAGCAGAGACAGACCATTGCTTCAGCAAACTGGAAAAATGTCCCCTTTTCTGCTTTCTGAGAACATCTCCATGACTGTGGCATGTTTCGTGGCCTTTCATAGGATGTAAAAACCGCTCCCCTCAAATTAATTTAAAATTATGCTGATCCATTGGGGGTTAGAAGTTGCTGTTCAACCACATTTTTCTCTGGCATTAGAAAGGGGCAGGTCTGTAAAAGAATCATTGTTTTGTCTCATTTAACCCCCAGTCGAAGTTGCATAAGAAGGAAAAGGAGCTGGACAACACACAGTGAGAGGTGAGTGGCGTTTCCCCAGCCCTGCTAGCATACAGCGGGCAGGGGTGAGGGCTGTGGGTCTCGGGGCTATCCCAAGGCCCCTGGGAAGGCAGCAGGGCTCCAGGGAGGCGTGGAGGAGATCTGAGCTGTGGGCTGTAATGTCTAACCTGGGTGAGCATTTCCCAGGGCAGGCAGGTGCTAGGGCTGGACTGGGAGCAGGATGTGGGATTGACATCACATCTTTGATGACAGCATTGCCTGAAGAGGGGCAGCGGGGGGCAAGACACCAGAAATCACTGTGGACCTCTCTCTCTTGGCAGAATCCACACTGACCAACAAACCTGCACCCTCTTCTTCCTCCTCTCCTAAAACACGGTTGTCATCCCCTGTCACCAGCCTGCACCAGCCCCAAGGCCAGCAGAAGCAGTGTCCAACACCAGCTCATGGGAACGTAGCGTCCTTGCAGACAGGGCAAGGTCCGGCCGGCCGGGCGCTCTGCCTCTGGTGGCACACACTGCAATGCTGAGGGTGGGTTAAACTCGTGTTGGGCATTAGGGAGCCACTAAGGCACCCTCAGGGCCTTCCGCCAGCCCTGCTGCAGGGCACTGGGACCTGCCACCTTCACAGGCACTTCTGAAGGGCTCTGCTGCTCTGCCTGGTGTGCCAGGGCATCCCGCACCCTGAAGCCCCAGGAGAGAGCATCGCTGCCTCTCCTTCCCCAGCAGCACCCTTGGGGACAGTGCCAAAGTGAGGAGAGGGGGAGGGAAGGAGAGCTGGCAAGAACCCTGCCCAGTCCCTTTGCATGGGAGAAAAATGGTTATTTTGTAAGGATGTATTTTATTAAAAAAGAAATAAACCTTTAGTTTTTCTACTACATCCCTTTGCGGTGCCCATGCTTGCCCCAGGGCGTGGGGTGCGCAGCACTTTTTGGAACTGGGGGGTTTGTGCATGCAAAGCAATCCTGTAAATCGGGCTGGAGCGTGGGGCCTCAGCGATGGGCTCGGTGCAGGCTCCCCCGGGCTCTGCCTTCCCGTGCAGGGCCCCTGGGCCTCCAGCCACGAGCAGGGCTTGTTATCAGGGTTGTCACTTGGGTTTCCTCCTCAGACAGGCTGGCTGGCGGAGAGCGCTGGCGCACTGCCGGCCATCGAGAACAGCTGCCCTGTGCCAGCTCTGCCTCCTGCTGCCCTCACCAGTCTGCACTAGCTGTTCAGAACTGACCTCGCTGGTCACCTCGCAAACCAGCTCTTTGCACCCAGGAACAAAACTTCGCCTCTCTGCTGGAAGATTTGCACGACTCAGTGTGTGCAGTTGGACATCGCGAACTACGGCCAAGCCCCACATCGCCACGGGCAGCCCCTGCCCCGTGCTGCTGGCTCTCTTCAGTTCTGCAGGATCCATCAGCACAGACCTTCTGCACAGTCTCTCTCTGAATGTCATTTTGCCACCCTCTGGAGGAAATTTTGCCTTGGTCGCTTCACAGCTGGATCCCAGCTGCCATGGGAAAGTCAGCAAGGAAGCTATAGGGATTGCTCGGCCTGTGGCTGCAAGGCTGCTGACTGCGGTGGGCAGCGGGAGCCAGCTGCCTGCAGGATGGACGCACCACGCCGGGCTCATAGGGATGCAGAGGCACGTGCCACAAAGAGTTGCAGGTGATATTTGGGCATAAGCTCAACATTTCACGCCACACATTCCACGTGAGGAGATTATTTGCTCTCGGGAGGATGCCTCAGCTTTCACAGGCAGAGGTTCTTTTTTAAGATTATCCATTTAGCTAACTTTTTAACCCTTGCTCATGGTGCTGTCCTATGTAAGAGAGGTGCCAGGTGCTTACATTAAAGATGCAGAGGTGAGGGTGAGAGCGAGCTCCCTGGTCTCTGGAGGAGTTAGTGCTTGCTTAGCGGGTGCTGAGGGCGTGGGGTTGGTGGCATCCCCACGCAGCGTGCACGCTCCTCCAGCGCTCATCGCGGCGACGCGCTGCACAGTCACCGTCTGTGCAACGGTGCAGCTCTCCAGCAAGCTGCAGCCAGCAGAGGGGACTGGAAGACCATTTCACACAGACATGCCTCGGGAAAACTGAGTTGCCAAAGATTAGAGGCAGTGAAGCAAGAGCGTTCAGGTAACCTTTTGCACCCACTTAAACAGGGTCAATCTCTGGTCATAACTTAAAATAACCAGTGTGAGGCTGCAGGTAGGGCAGGCGGTTCTTTCTGCCTGCTTAGTCTTTCAAGCTGCTTGTAATGCAAAGCCCCTATTCTATCCTGGGAAGTATTAAAAGGCAGGATAGGAAATTAGGGAAAATGCTACTTGTAAATGATCCCCTGTAGTTGCTACTCAAAACCTCTGAGCTGGGATCTCTAAAAGTCCCAAGACTGCTTTGAAAATCGTGGGAGTGTTTACTTTAATCTCCTTGCTTGCTTTTTAAAATATACAGTATTTGGGGATCCTTTTTTTTTTTTTTGCTTTTCATTCACCAGCCATCTCTGCAAACAGCAGAATAATATATTGTAATTTAATTCTTTCACCAAAACAAGCTCCTCCTCTAAGACAGGGCCCCCAGGGCCCGTGGCCTTCAGGTGGGTACCGTGCAAAGCGGGAGCTCTCTTGAGGAAACTGAGCAATTTTCTAATTTTAACATACGCGGGTCCCCTCTGCAGTATGAAAATGCAGGGAAAGCCCACAGCAATCGTTTTGGTCCCTCCTTTTGCCAGAGGGGCTGGAGCTGGTGCTCAGGGGTGGGAGAGCAAGGAGGAAGGGCTGGTCTGCCCATTCCCACCCGCAAGTCCCCGGGGAGGTGTGGGTGACCAGCAGGGCCGTCCTCCCCTCCTCTTGGTTTGACCTACTCTTGCTGTTAGGGTCAGGGAAGAATGTCCTGTGCTTGGCATCTGTGGTGGCCAGAAAGCGACTGTACTGGAAGCTGTAAAAACGCGGCCAGTGTATCCTGCTGCTCCCTGACCTCTGAGCAGCGAGCCAGTGTCACAGAAACCCAAAGGGATTTGGGCATCGTATGAAGACCCCTTCAATGACAATTTGCTGTGTTGCTTCCTGTTTATGCTGTGACAATTGAGGGTTGGGGTTTGGTTTTTAAATTCCTTGTTTAATTGCATTTTGCTTTTCACGTGGTTATTTAACTAATGGAAAAGTACTAATATAAAAGGAACCTTCAGCCAATCAAACACTACTTCCGGTCCTTTCAGCCAGAAAACACATAAGAAAACATATATATTCTCCAGCTAATCCCTAATCATTACAACCAGCGCTAACAAGCCCTCATATGTGATGTTGTCAGTGGAGTGCTGTAAGGGTCTAACAGAGGACTCTTGTCCGATCGCTTGGCAGAAGAAGGGAGCAAGCCATGAGTGCAGTGTTACTATTCCCATTTTACAGAAACAGAGACACAAGCAAATCATTTCTGAGCGTGTATGCAGGTGTGTTGAGCAGATTCTGCCTCTGAACAGTTGTTATTATCTGTGAAGGTTACCAGGTCGGACCTAGCACGAATGTATCTTTTCACCCCCTCAGGCACGGTTACTCTGAAAGAAATCACGTGGCACAGATATTCCAGAAGAGCAATTACAGAAAAACTTATTCTGCAATAATTATGCTGGTTAGTGATGCTGCAGAGATGAGGAATTATATTTCAACCTCTCCAGAGCTGGCAACATTTAATCATTATGTTTGCGCACACTTCCCAGCACAATGAGGCCCTGATTTCCACCTGGTGCTTCCAGACACTATAACAATGCAAATCAAAAATGAATAACACTAAAGAAAGACATAGCTCCTTCCCTGTGCAATCTCTCCTATCTCTAAGCCCACTCATTCTTTCTCTGGCACGGCAGACTCCCTTTTATTTTTAACCCAGTCCTCCACTTAGGCCATTCTTGGATTTTTCCCTAAAAAAGCGCCTGCCTTTCTTGTTATATTAATTCCCTTTCTCTCTTGATGTGGGAGCGTGTTTTCAGTTGGATATATCCTCTGGCTGACACACAATGAAGGACTGACAGGAACATTTATGTCCTCCCAGCTCTAAATGATGCTTTTATTTCCTTCTGTCCCAAAGATGTGAATTCTCGGGCCAGATTGTGCTGGGTGGCAAAAGGACCCTGTGCCATTACAGCCTCAGACATCTGCAGCTTAGCCTGCGGTCATACTCCTGGTGACAGTACGGTGGTTACAGCTCATTTTCGTTGCTGCCAGCTCTGTATTAATTATGCCATGCTATTTTCTTTTGCTTTCTTTGGTGAAGTGCTTTCTCCTGTTACCTATTTCTAAATGCTTTATTGCCTTATCTTAGAAAGTGTAAAGGTCAAATGCGTACAAATGGATTCTGAATATAGCAACAGTGCAGTCAACCGATGGGATCTTTTACAGGGGTGAATCAGGATAGTTTCAGCTAACAGCGCTTTGCCTACCGGTAGCAAGCATGGACCCTGCTCAGCTTTACGGCACCACAAAGAGATTTGGCCCAAGCTGTTCTTAAAAGAAGTGATGGGCTCAAATCCTTTTTTATCTAAACATACTTGTGAAGTGCCTGGGGAAATGTAAAGTCTCCCTCTTGTGACTGTAACTCAAGGACAGGTTAAATAAACACCCTCCCAGTCCTTGCACCCAGAAAACATGAGGGAAATAACAGTTCCCAAATAGCTACACCCCATCATTACTGAACAGAAATACCAAAGTCTTGTTCTAACATCGTTATAGCCATCACGGTATAAGCATCAGAGAGGCATTATTTGGGACTCTTTTTGCACTGGTCATTGCTGCTTTGCAGTGTAATCACCTGTGTATTATGAAAAAGGAAACTGAGGCACATGGTTTGGTTTGTAGTTGTTTTTTTTTTAATTTTCTGGAAGAAATAGCAGCTTGTGATTGAGACTAGCTATCCAGGGTATTTCGTTAGGCCAAATGCTAGCAGTCTTTGACAGAGGCAATAGTTTCAAACCCTGATGCTGGTGCTAAAATTGTGCTTCAGATGTCACTGGTGATTTAAACTGCTTGATGCTAAAGGAGACAGGTCTTTAGGGGACAATCCTCAGCATCACTTTCCAAGCAGTCAGCATCTTCTAGGCATCTCAAAGCCAAATGTCAATCGGCCCAAATGACTTCTGAAACCCTTAACCCTGAAACTCTTCAGCAGTAGTTACAGCAAGAGGAGGAGGAGGCTGAAAGAAGCTAAGTTGTCCCTGTATAAGCAAGGCCCTGGTCGGCTGAATTGAAAGCTCCTGGGAAACAGGTCAACGTTTTACCTTACATATGTTATGGTCTTTAAAGAGCATCTTTCACGCCTTGGAGCCACAGGAGCATGGTCTCTCCACAGGCACAGCCACGTTCTTGGGTCCTGGACAGTTAGACTCAGACAGCCAAAAAGGAGGTTGCTGGGACTTTCACTGCTCAGGGCTGGGAGGAGGCTTTGCTTTTGCTCATGGGCACGTCTGTCTTTTCCTGAGAGTCCACCATGGCCAACAGACAGCCCAGGAGCTCAGGCTGGTGGCTGCCTTGTGCTGATATCTAACCAATGATATCAGATGAGCAGTCTTGAGACAGTAACCAATTGGTGATCATTAGCTAATATCCAGAGCTGCTGGAAGAAGGCAACAGCTTTGGAAGAATGAACTTGAGGTGATGAAGCTCTCTGCTGTCCTGTTACAATCATAGAATCATTTAGGTTGGAAAAGACCTTTAAGATCATCAAGTCCAACCGTTAACCTAGCACAGCCAAGTCCACCACTAAACCGTATCCCTAAGTGCCACATTTACATGTCTTTTAAATACCTCCAGGGATGGTGACTCCACCACTTCCCTGGGCAGCCTGTTCCAGTGCCTGACAACTCTTTCAGTGAAAAAGTTTTTCCTAATATCCAACCTAAACCTCCCCTGCCGCAGATTGAGGCCATTTCCTCTCGTTCTATCACTGGTGACTTGGGAGAAGGACCAACCCCCACCTCGCTACAACCTCCTTTCAAGTAGTTGTAGAGAGCAATAAGGTCTCCCCTCAGCCTCCTCTTCTCCAGGCTAAACCCCCCCAGCTCCCTCAGCTGCTCCTTGTAAGACTTGTGCTCTGGACCCTTCTCCAGCTTTGTTGCCCTTCTTTGGACATGCAAAGGAACCAGGGAACTGCTAGAGAAACACCAGCCAATTCCCTGCTCCTGAATGCCCTGGGTTTTAGCCAAATGAAGCTCCACTCCCTTGAGCAGAGACCAGAATTGGGCTGGAAGGGAGAGGTCTCAGAAAACCTGGGTAGCACGAGATGCCGGAAACCTTTTGTGCCAGGCTTTGGAGTTGAAAATAAACCTTAGCATTTTCTTGCCTTCTTATATCTGTCAGAAAGGCTTTCTGCATGGAAAGAGGAATGAAAAAGCATTTTCAGCTGCCAGTGGTTTATCCAAGGGTGGAGAAACACTGTCCCAACCATCCTCCTTCAAAAACCATGGGCCCTTAATGCTTCATTTATATTTTTGTTTTGGTTTCTTTGCTCTGGCTGCCGCAGGAAGGAATTGTGTATACCTGAAGGTAAATCTGGTTGAAATAATAGTTAAAGACATGAACTACGGAAACACCATCAGAATTATGAATAAAATACTTTGAAGGAGACTAACTGACAAATTGCCAATAGGAAAAACTAGAAAACATGTTTGCTGGTCACTCTAAAATATGGCAGGCTCTGCCGCCCTCCCGCTGGTTAATGTCACACTGCTGTTTACCTCCTCTGCCCCAGTGTTTCCTGTTCATGGAGCATGTTCCCTTGATTTTCTCTCCAATGAGCTGAACGAACAACCCTTCCTACTTTTCTAACAGGGATCATTTCACTGAATGTTACAACTCTTTAATAGTCAAGACTAGAACCACACAAGTACTGGATTTTTAGCTTGCTGGTTAAAGCAAAACCCACTTTTTTTCTTGTTTTCTTTCCTGCGAAATAAATAAAGGGACAGAGTATGCTGTGGTCATATAATTTGATCCATTATTTTATTAGCCAATTTAAAGATTAACAGTAGGCAAATAAGGTCTCAAAGGTTTCAAGTGAAATTCAAAACATTTCAGTTCAAATTATTTTTTACTGAAAATTGGCAAAGAGAACAGACAAATATTTTAGGTGGAAGTGAAAGGGCATTAGCCCTGGATAAACCTGTTCATCTGTAAAGAGCTGCTCCGCTGCCTGTGACCAACCCGGGTGACAAAGCACATTTCTGCAGGAAACATAAGATTTGGATGCACGTGGTAAGTTGCACTAGGGTATGTCTGACGGTAAGACACATACCCACAGAATGAGTAAGTGAAAAAGTTCATGGTCTTTGCAAGGCTTACGAGACAACTTTGCTGTTTTAATGATTAGTGTCGCTTAATTACATTTTAAGACTTCTCTAAACACAGTGAAAACCTGAGCAGGGTTTTTTGGGAAGGGAAAAAAGTTGGTAGTAAACCACAAGCTGCATTACTAATATGTTGAGTTGTTTTGAGATATGAAACCCATGGTAAGAAATTAATTCGTTTCCAAAGCAGAGGATTATTTGAGACCCACTGGAAGTAGGCGCAGGCATTTCTATCCACTTGTTGTCACAGCGGGAAGGAGCAGCAGTCAGCAGTGGGTTGAGTCAGAATGTGGATTTAATCCAACTCTTGCTCTCCAGCTAAAGCCAGGATCCCCTGGTGGGGACCCTGACCGCAAGTGGGGTCAGAGCAGAGCCCAGCAAGCCCGTCCGCGAGTCACTTGTCACAAAATCAACATCTTCACGAACCCCACAGGAAACACACTTCACAGCAGGGTGTGGGGCTGCAGTGGGAAGCCCTTGACCCAGGGGCATGGTCAACTGTGAGCCAAATAGGTAAAAGACAGCAGGGAAAAAATAAAAGCCAAAACACGAGCCATGAAACAGAGAGGGCATTTGCTTGTAGGAATTCCTTGAGTGATGGCAGTGGAATGAGTTGACGTGCAGCGTTTCTCCCCATTGCTCTAAGCCTTAGAGAATGCTTGTGCATGTGGTCAGGGTTGACTGTTAATAATCTAGAGACAGAGCCTGGATGAGGGGACACCTGGCCACGCAGAGGGCGAGCAGGCACCCCCCTGCCAGCACCCCAGCGAACAAGGCCACCCTTACCGCCGCCTTCTTGGTGCCAGGGGAGGACGTGGCCCGGCGCTTTGGCACAGGGACAACCGCCCGCACCTGCAGCCCATGACCCGGGGAGCAGCCACCTCGCTGCTTGTCCCCACACCCCCGGGGTCTCCCACAGCCTGTCCCCACACCGCGTCCCTCACACCCCGTCCCCACAGCCTGTCCCTTCGCTGTCCCCTACCTCAAACCCCGACCCTCAGCCTGGAACGCACCCACCGCCCCCTGCCCTGCCGGCACCACTGGGGTTATACCGGCCAAAAATCCCCTTGTTTTTGCCCAAGAGCCTGCCCCCAGCCTAGGTGTGCTTACGGCTGGGCACCACACGGCAACGCGCCCCCGAAAAAGAAGGGTTTTGCCTCAAAAGGGCGGCCACGCCCGGCAGAGCGGGGAGGCGCCGCCGCCCTCGCCCGGCGCCCAGCGCCGTCTCACCCTCACGGCCACACGGCGGCCGCCGGGCAGCCACCAATGGGTGCCGCGCGGGCCCCGGGAGGCGCGGCCGCCGCCAGCCAATGGGAGCGGGCGCGCGGGCGGTTATTTACACCCCGCGGGCGGGAGGGGAGGGGGGGAGGCTCAGGGCCCCGCTCGGCCAATGGGGGGCGGGCGGCGCGGGGGCGGCGCGCCCTGATAGGGCGCGGGCCGGGGAGTTTGGCCGGGCGCTGCAAACAGAGGCACGTTGGAGCCGGGCGGCGCCGAGCACAGGTGAGAGCGGGGCGGGCGGGTGGATTGGGCTGCGCTCCCCTCCGCGGGCCGCGGCCACCTCAGAGAGGGGGCTCCGCCGCCGGGCGGCGTGAGGGGCCGCCTTAGGCCGCACTGTCCGCCCCCAGCCCCGCCTGGGGCGGCGGCCCCTCTCCGGCCTGGGGCCGGTGGGCGCGGGGGGCCGGACGCGCACACACGCGGGTTTGTGGAGGGCGCGGGCGGGGTCCGAGCTCCGGGTGTCGCGGGTGGGCGCCGGCCGGGGGCGGGTGGGCTCTCCCAGGCCGGCAGCTGCCTCGTTCCCCCGGGCTGTGAGGGGCTGGCCGCCGCAGCGGGGCCGGGACAGCGCCGGGCAGCCGGGGCTCCGGAGCGGTTGCTTTTACCAAACACTGAAATAAATAAGAAGAAAAAACTCTTTCCAAAACCCGGGATTTTGAGCAGTTTTTCTGTCACAGCAGTCATCTCTTCTTTGTTTTTCGAGGGAGGGAGAGGGCAGAGGAGAAGGTAAGAAGTGAGGTGAACTCCACGCAGGTCTGGCTCTGCTTCCTAACCCTTGCTGCCCTTGGGGATCAGTCCAAGCTCCTCCGTTTGGATTTTCTCTTGGGTCAGTGCTTTGGTCTGAGCTGTGCTGCCCTGGCCGTGTCTCAGAGCACACACCTTGCAGCCAGGCTGGCGTGAAGAGGGGCTTTTCCTCCTCTGCTTACCTTGGCTCCAAGGGAGAATAAACTGCAGCCCTCAGAGGCCTCTATGCTGTGAACAAGGAAAACTGCTGATCCTGCAGGGATATTGCTTTCTTCAGCTGCTCTGATGAAGCTGAAATTACCGTTCTGTTGTAACCTAATGGAAAAAAAAAAATTGTTTAATAGGAAACTGTTGCTTTTCTATTTACATTAGTCTGTGATTCCAAGTTGGGCTTACAGCACCACTTCTCATAATGTGTTAATTTCCTCCCTGTGAAGCATCTCTGGCAGCTTCAGTTTGTTCTGGCGTTTGACATGGGATGGCTTTGAAGTGTTGCTTTTGAAACTGGATAAGGCAGGCGGAGAGCTGTTATCTCAGTTGCTTGAAGAGAAAAACCAAAGCCAGTGCGCTGGGGCCGTGCTCCAACACGTCCCTGCACATGGCGCAGCATGCTGTGCTGCACCCCGTGCTTGGGCTGGGGTGCATGGCGTGAATAGGATTAATCTCCAGGCATAGCAATAAGTTGCTTTCCTGAGCTTGCTCCCTTGGCTTTTGCCTGGAGAAGGCCGGGTCTTAGCAACCAGGAGCGTAAGCACCAGCCTCTTATCATTCCAGCGAGGAGTTCAGGCATGTTATTGTTTGATAGGGTATGAAGGCTGGGCTTTAAGTCACAGTAGGTGCTGGGTCACTGGGTCTTCATAGGTTTCTTTTTTGAGGCAAGCTGTGTTAGCTGTCATGAAGTGCTTTCAGTCTGGAACTGTCTCCAGCTGTTTCTTCTCCTTGCTTTTGGGATATTTCTTGTGGGTTGGAGCTGTCATGCTTGGAGTGGGATACATGTGGGTGTATGTGCTCCCTGGGCGGCTCCTGGCACAGAGAGGTTGGCCAGAGCTCCTCATCCAGTCTCTTCTGGAGCTGAGCTGCAAGGGGACCTCACCTGTTCCAGCATTGCCCTAGAGAGTGGTGAGGTGCCCCCAGGGCTTCACACAGCCTGTGGGTGCTTTACTTCTGCCATGGCTTTCAAAGCCTGTGCTGGGTTGTTCATTAAACCTTAAATGTCTTCACCTGGCAGAGTTAATGGTCCTTGCACTAACCAAACTTAAAGGACCAGCTTTGTTCTGCTGGGAAGGGGTTGTGGGATTACTCTTTTCTTGTGGGCTCATGTGGGGTGCCTGCGGTGGGAATCTTGTCAGCCTAGGGCAGAGAAGATGTTTGGAAGGACGGTGAAGCAGTTTGGTTTTCTGGAGGAAGAAGCACCTCTTGGGTAGCAGTCACCACAAGAGCATATGTTATGGCTTAGACCTTGGCTGGGTTTGAAGAGGTGGCACTATGCTGAGTGTCACTTTAGTTCGGCCAAGGGTCTGCTTGCCAGAGTACACCATCTCTTCTTGCTGATGCTTGTTTCCTGAGGTTACTGAAGGGTGTATTAACCCAGTTGTTCATACCAGCCTCTCGAACTGTGGAAAGAAAAGCCCTGACTGAAAGCCAAGTCTTCTTGAAGTGTCGGTGCTGACCTTATAAGAGCCTTTATAGTTTCATTGCTACCCGGGAGCAGGGGAAGGAGAAACTTATTCTGTAAGAGGCTTGAGAAAAAGGCTGGGGCTGCTGGATGGCTTCTGTGGCTGTTAGCAGGGTGGTTTGGGTCTCCAGAGTGTGTATCTACCAGCTGAGGGGCAGAGAGGATAGACCTGATGCAAATCGGGGCATGCCAAGCTAGTGGAGGGGAAAGGATGTGTGCTGGTGGGGAGCTCCGTGTGAGGATAGTGCCTGTGCTGGAGTTGTGGGAGGCAGTTTGTTTGATATCATCTGAAATCAATATGTGCAATTACTCTGCCTTGGGAGGATGCCTGAAGAGAGCATACCCATTACTGCCCTGAAGCGCAGGTGGAGTGTCGATGGGTCTGTTCGGCAGTGCAAAGCACTGCCAAGCACTGGGTGTAGGGGGGTGTAGGCTCTGCTTATGTGGAGGTTGTGCTTGGCTTCGGGAGTGTGAGGATGCTGAGCATATGGTGTTAGGCAGTGTAAGTCGGCAAAAGGTGGGAGGGAGAATGGTTTGTGTGAGAACAGCAGCAGAGCCCAGGTTTGGGCAGCATTGGGCTGCAGTAGAAGCTGTCCTGACTCCTGAGTGTGAAGGAGGGTGGGCAAACAAGGCTTCTGGGTGGGTTTTGACCCCCCTCTGACTTGTGCGTGGGGGTGATTTCTTCCTGCCTGCCTCTGGCAGGTGCTTGCTTCTGCTCAGCCCTGCCACTGCTGCTGGAGTTTGGCAGTTGGTGATGGCAGGAAGCTGAGCCTGTCCCTTTGCTGAGGGCCCATGAGGAGGCAAGCCACCCCTTTGGCTTCTGGCCAAAAGTAAGGCCTTGAGCTGTCAGTGTAAAAGCCAAGCATAAAGTTGGTAGGAGATAAAATGTTACTGCCTTGTGCCTTAAAAGGTAGGAAAACAGACACATCTGGTGAAAACTAGGCATACAGTAACCCTTATCAAAATTCTTCCTCTTATGCCTTTCTCTTTATGGTTTCTTCTCTGGTCTTCGGTCCTTTTATTTTTTTGGCACTGGATGTCACTTGCTTTGAGAAGCAAGCATCCAACATGCAGGGAGGTGACTCCATCATCAGAAAATATGTGGTTGAAGGAATGAATGTGGGTAGCTGGCTGTAAAAGCGGTGGGGATGATTGAAGTGTATAGAAGCAGTTGTTGATGTAGTGCAGTCGTCATGGCAGATCTGAAGGTTAGTGATGTTTGTGACAAAGCGTCAAAGTACTGGGTACAGCAGATAAATGAAAGATATCAAATAATGTCATGTAGCCAAGCATGTTGCTGTAATTAAGACAGTGGTTAAGCTGTCTGAAATTTAAAGAGGAGAAATCCTGATAATTGGTAAATTGGGGTAGGATACTAAACTGAAGGATAATGGTGGGAAGAAGCTGCAGTGACTTCATGGATGTGTGGGAGGGTGGCTGCTGATTGGTGGTGGTGGGTGAGGTGTAAGTATACATGAACGTTTCCAGCTCCTCAAACTCAGATATTTCTCAGGCTTGTGTAGCTGGCCACAGGTGGTGACTTTAAGGACTGAGTCCTTAACCACAGATAAACACGCTCAGTTAGGGACATCTGCACCAGATGGGATGTTGCAGATTCCTTTGGAGGATGTTGCAGAATTGTCAAGAAACGGAGCTGCTCAGGCCTTGGGTGGCAGTGGTGGTCCTGTACCAGCAAGTGTAGTGTGCCTTGGGCCCAGAGCTGCCTGTCGTACACGTGGGAGCCCTTGGTGTTGGTCTGGGTGAGAAGTGGCACCTGGTGACAGGCATGGGGGAGAAGGGATGAAACCAGAGATGTGGTGAAGCAGGGAGGTAGCTCATGGGCTCCTAGGGAAGACTTGTACCTTACTTCAAGGGTTGCTATGAATTAGCAAGTGTAGCATTTTTTTTTTCTGGATTCAAACATCAGGGCTATCAAAAAATCCATCTGGAAATCTGACTCAGACTTTCCTGTTTTCCTAGTTTCTAGCTACTCTGTTGTTTTCCAATCTCTTTTTTCCCTGTACCCTATACAAATACAGTCATTTTATAGACTTTGTCATTAATTAATGGGCTGCAGTCAGGCAGCATAACTTGCAGTTCTAACTTGCTTAGAAATTTGCTGTCTGGATTTATTGGTCACTTTTCCTACTGGGTTAAGTCTTTAGAAACATTTTCCTGTTCCATTGCAGCCTTTTATTTTTGGCATAAGTGATATGGACTGAAACAGAAGTGTAAATATCTGTCATATGTGTCAAGTACATGACACTGGAGGATTATTTTATTGCTTTCATGCGCTGCTGTCCCTGGATGGGGAAGTTCTCCTGAAAGGTCAAAACCCCTTGGGGACACAGCCTCTCAGTGGCCTGAGGCTTGCAGCTGAAAGGGAAGGCTGTCCCACCGCAGCTGGGAACTTCTTAGTCCAGAAACCTGCTGGTTTAGGGAGTGAACCTGGCTGAGTATGAAACTTGTATTTTATTTCTTGATTGCACCCAGCATATGAGCTGAGTCATGCCTTGTGGATAAAGGTGTGGTTTGTTGAGGACTTGTTTCTTTTGGGCTGCTTCCCTGGGCAGGCATTATTTTAGGGCAAGCACCTCTGAAATAGTTGTAGTTCCTTTGCCAGAAGCCATGTGGGATTAATTTAGCCTGTTTGACTCTGGGGTGGTTTCACTGCTTCTGCAGATTGGTGGCTGTGTTCAGGGAAGGCTGTGAAATGTTGTCATTAATTCTTCAGTATTGTTCAGAGTTTATGGTGAAGCTGTTAGCTAGTTAACAGTGACTGCTCTAATTATTCTGGTGTGAGTGTAAACAGTGAGGCTGTGATGTGCCACTGTCTGCTGGAGCAGCACTTGAATATGTGTCTTTCTGAGATATAGGCATCCTTCCCTTTTCTCCTGTTCCCATGCTGTACTCTTTGCAGAGCACCATGTGTGTCTTGGACAAAAGGAAAGCCATGGAAGTCAGCCTTCCTTTCTGCTGATAGTGGTGCTGAGTGGTAGCTGTTCCCCTGAGGTCAGTGGAGCCAAATTCATTACCTCACTTTTTGGCTACCTTCTGCAATTCCCTGTCTCCAGTAGTTTCCACTCACACCGGCAGAAGTGAGGAGGACTATGTTCTTGCCTTTTCATCTGGCAGCAGAGCCTGGGATTTTGATGGGAGTCTTTGCTGCAGAGCAGGGGTGGGGCAGAGGGGTCTGCATTAAGCCATCAGGAGTATAGAGCTGTGTACCAAGGTGGGAGAAAGAGCAGCTCCCTGAAACCTGCAGTTCCAGTGAAATATGCCGTGAATGTATCTGGGGTGTGCTGATTGTTTTTTCTGAGCCAGGTGGCTCCATAATTGTGTGACCTTGTGAGGATGAAGCATTAATGACACATTTTTGGATGGATGTTAGGTCCCTGTTCCCATGGGGAAACTGCAGGGCAAGGCTCCTGACTTTGCACAGTTATACAGATAACATTTTCTTCAGTTTCAGAGCTAAAAAAAAAATCTTGTCTCAAGTATTCTTACTTTGCACAGGTTTCTGGTATGGCTGTTGAACTCTAAGCATGCTGTGTAGAAGCAAGCAGACCCACAAGGCTTTCAATGGGAGAAGGATGATTTGGTATGTAGGATGTGAAATTAACACAAAGAAGACTCATTCAGTTGTTTCCTCTGCCTCCAAATTTCCTTGGTAACCTGGAGCTCCAGTTCACAGGTAGACCCAAACAATGAGTGCTTAGCATGGGTGTTAAAGGAGGAGCAGACGTGAGGGGCTTAGGTGGGGTGGGAAAAGGAGGAATAAAGTTGCATTGTGGAAGCCCAGGCTGAGTAACACCTTCTGAGGATATGTTATTGTTGGATTTGTGACTGTGGTCATACCAAGGGGTGTGAGATCATCTTACTGTAGTGACCTGGACTTTAGAGCCTATGATAGTTGCCAGTTTGCTACTGTACCAGAGCAGTGCTCTGCAGCCAGATGCTGCTGTCATCCCTCAGCTGTCCCTCTGTTGTGGAATGTATTAACTCAGACTGTTTTGCTGTTGATCCCTTCTAGTCATGAGAGACTTTATCATGGGTGTTTGTCTCTTCTCCCCCTGCCCCTACTCTAGGTAGTAGTTCAGGTTTCTAGTCTATAGAATAGACGTGAGTCCTAAAACCACAAAAGGGCTGGTGAGGATAGGGTTTTTTAATATGCAAGTAGTACGGGCACAGCCTCACAAAGCCCACAGTTGCAGGCTGTCACATCTACAGTAGATAAACCTGAAGGAATCAGGCAGCAGCAGGGGAAAAAAAAAAAGTGCGAGCACAGCTTTGCAGAGTACTGTGTGCATGCATACCTACCTGTGCTGGCTCTAATTACCAGATCCCATGCTGTTCTGCTGCTGCACCTGGCTCTGTCAAGTTACTCTCAACTAGCTCCTGTCTTTGTGCTTCCTCACCATGCTACTGGCAACACACAGGCATCACTAGAGTTTTTCTCCTGCCTCTGGACTGCCTCATGTGCTCAGTGCCGCTGGTGGTTTTGGTCTGATCTGCTGCTCTGATGTGGGCTCTCAGAAATTGGGATGCTCAAAGGGACCCCTGCTAGAAAAGGATCTGTAGCTGTTGTTTCATGCTTGGGTGTCTGCTATCAGACCTTCCCTTCCCCTCATACAACCCCAGCACTTGGGTCCTTGCCTCTTTGTGGACAAGAGGCTGGAAGATGTGTGAGCTGCCTCCTTATTAGGAGCCTGGGATGGATGTGATCTGAGTATGAATCATAGCTCCATTAGGGAAGGAGGCTTCCTTGCTGCAACATGTGAAAACTGATTGATGGTAATATGAAAGAAAAAGGATGAATTTGACCCTCAAGGGAGTTGAGTGCTGCCTTGGAAGAGTGTATTCTGCTTCTTCAGAGCTTCCCTCCCTGTTTTCCTAACCCCTGCTTCTGGTACTGCTGTCTGGGCAGCTCTGTTCTGTGGTATTATTTGTGCTGGAACCAAGAGTTTGGGTCTGCTTGTACTAATGGTGTGCCTGCTTCAAGTGGCAGTATGAGGACAGAAGATTCATCCACTGACCTTACTGATGAGATGCTTTGCTGAAGTCCAGACCGACCCTTCTGTAGCTGTCGGGTAGCTTGGCTGACAAAGGTTAATGATATCTGAATTCTCTGAGCTCTGTGAGGCAGAAAGTAAAACAGACCTGAGATGAGGTGGTTTAGCCTTGCTGTGTCAGCACCTCATCCACAGGCTGAGAGGTGGGCCTGGAGGAGTGGAAGGTGTCTGAGTGCAGCTTGTCAGACCAACCCTTGCTGAGCAAAGAGGGAACAGAAACGTGTGCCTCTGCCTCAGGGCTGGGGTATGGGGTTACTGTATGTGTGGGGTGTGACTTGTTGGAACAGTGAGAACAAAGTCTAGTTCAGCTTGTCTAATGTGCGCAGCTCTGGCAGAGGAAAGGCTGGGGAAGTGTGAACATCTGAGGAAAGAGGCAGAAGGAAGGGTTTTATGCAAACTTGAGAGGGCTTGTATCTTTCTCTAGAGTACTGTCAGGTCAGTCCAGTCGGTTCAAGGGTGCGATTTAGGCTTTGCTCACCATCGTCCTGTAGTAGTGGTCATGAACTTCAGAGCTCCCAGCTGGCAAATCAGGCTATGTTACTACTGTGTGCTTACATCTTAGAGATATTGGGCATCTCTTCAGCATGTTTCCACACTCTAATAAGGCTTCTGGTTTTTCCTTTCTCATACAGTATTGATATTAGCAGTGCTTGTAATTTGCCTTGAAGCCATAGTAAAAAGGAATGGTTTATTCATAGCAATTGCTGGGAGTCCATTCCGTAATGTCATATTGATTTAAGTCAGACTGTGGAATGGAACTGGCATTTTTTTGTTAGTTTTCAGGGTTTGCTGTTTCCAAGGAGCCAAAAAGTGGTTATGCTCCACCTGAATGCCACTGTATCTGTCTGCCATCCGGAATTATTGTCACAGATGCAAAAGGGCAAGATAAGATGATTCCCAGAGGTGGGGCATAAGTTCTTCTGTGGCATGTCCTCCCAGCCACCAAATAAATGAGCAAAACCAGTACAGCTTTCCCCGTGCTCTTCCAAACATCTGTCTGCTTGCCTCATTATTCCTTGTGTTAAGAGCATAAACTTCACAGTAGGGACCAGTGTTTTCTCTGTACAGCATCAGGCACAGGTGATAACTCTGTCTGAAATGCCACAGCAATGGAAAATAAGCCTCCAGATCTGAGTTTAAGAACTGCAGATGCTCTGGGGACACAAGGTCTAAGGGCTGTTTGCTAGCTAAAGGGATGTCTCTGATTTGACTCCAGAGTAGCGTGTTGCTGGGGTGCCTTTGGTTCTGTGCCTGCCCCACTTGCCTGGGGAAGCCACCTCCCTTCATACCCAGAGGACCCTGGTGCTCACTGCTCGTGGGGCTGAGGCTGCTTGCCCTTGCTTTCTGCTCACAGTGGGTGCACCAACCTCCTGCTAATGGCATGGCTGCGATGCCAAGGTATACTTGAGTTTTTGCTGTGAGCTGGATAAAAACGCCAGGATTCACTGAGTGTGTGTTGTGGTTACTGCAAAGTGCTGAGAGTTTCATTCCACTAAGATCTTGCGGAGGAAAGGAAAACTTCCAGAGTCTTTAATATTCCATGTTCTTTAGGTATGAAGAAATATTTCCTTGGCCTGAAACATTCTGCTGTGAAATCCATTCCAGTCTAAGACAATCAGTATCCTTATTTCCCTCTCTCCTCCCATGCCCCAGCTTCTCTTAACCTAGAAATGTGCTGACGCTTCACCATCAAACTGGTTTCTAGCATGTTAGGGAGCTCTGCAGAGTGTCTTTGCAAGTTGTCAGTGTAACTGCATGCAAGAGAAGAGGAAGATGGCTCTGAGTTGTTAATCTCCTGGGGAATTAGCTCTTCCTAGCTGATGGCTTTCTGAAAAAGTGCCTGACAGCTCTATCTGTGTGTGTATATGTTCACCTCTAAAGGAAGGGTGTGGGTTTGGGGAGTCAATGAAGAAACATTTCATCGATGTGCTTTAATAAATTTATTTTGGCAGTGCTTTCTCCTGTAGAGAATCCCTGTCCCACCATGCAAGTGTACTGATTTGAGCCTCTTTGAAGCTGGCTGTTCCGCTGTCATGACCTGTGGATCACTTGGTACCTCTGCAGTTCTTGTTCTACTTTCTTGGCAAGAATCCTGTGCCTCATCCTAAGCCCCTTCCTGCTCTATTTTCCAGGAGGCTGAGCTGTCTATCAGTCTCTCATAAGAGGTTTCTTTCATCTGTGGGATTTCTGTGGTCCCCTGATCTGGTGGCAGGTGTGGCTCCTGAGGGGCAGGAGGCCTGAGTGAAGCACCCCTGTTTTTTCAGGAGCAGGTACAGGTGACTGCACTGTTCAGGATAGACTGAGCTTCTGCCAGCAGCTGAAGGCAGTTGCTTCTACCTGGATAGTTAATACCTTGAAGCAGAGTCATCCCAGCCACTCCTTACTTGCTGACATTGAGAAGCAGCATTTCCAGCAGTGACTTGGCTATTCCAAAGTCCTTGACCTCCTCTGAACCTTTCTGCAGCCCTGGTGTCCCCCAAGCTGAGCAGTGCTGGCAGTTGGGAACTCTGGCGTCCAGGCTGAGGCGCTTGCAGTCAGCCAGCTCTGAGGCAAATGGCAGGTCTGCTCTCCTGATAGCTTCCAACCTCACAGGGCCTGGCTCTTCTTGCCTTGCACAGGCCCATCCTCTGGCTAGACTGTTCTGTGGAGGTTCACCAGAGCCAAAGGCTTTGGGGATCAGCTGAGCAGCTCCTGGAGGCAGGCAGGAAGCTAAGAGCTGGAGCACAGGCTGCTGAGCAGGAGGGGTCATGGAGAAGCCTGCCCTAAAGGGACTCTGAAGATGCCCTGAGGTCACTGTTAAGCCTGAACAGCCACGGCAACACTCAGTTGGGAACCTGACCTGCAAAAGCTGGAGCCTTAAAGAATGTGACAGGAGTGAAACACCCCTCTGTTGTGGTGGAGACCTGGGCTATATGTCCTTGGGAATCCACACCTTCCTTGCCTTGTTCCCGTGCAGAGCTGGGGCTGCTGGGAGCACAGTACAGCTGCTGCGGTGTCTGTCACTGACCAGATGAAACTGGTTGAGGAGTAAGGGTGGTACCAGCAAAACCCCAGAGGCAAACCAGTCTTCTGATTGCTGGCTCACGTATTCTGAAACAGAGCTGGGCGCTCTCTGGGCTTGTCTGTGGGAGATACTTACAGTCGATCAGAGGCAGCCAACAGCCTTGCTGTTCTTCATCCCAGTCCCCATACCAGAACTGCCACAAGCTGTGATACTAGTAGAAGGGATGCCCACAGTGTCTGTGGGCTCCGGGTCCCTTCAGACTCCCCTGCTGCAAACTGCAGTAACACCTCCCAGGCATCTGGGGTGATGTTGATGAAAGGAGGTCCCTTGCGTTAACACCAGATGAACTGCAGCTGCTCCTTCCCATGTGAAGCTGGAAGCTGTTGGGCTTGGCACACCTAGCACAGGAGCTGGGGAGCAGCTGCTCCTTCCCCCGGTGCCAGGCAGGTCCTGCACCTGGCTGTGCAGCGTATTAAACCAGACATGCTCTGATGATGGGGGTGGGCAGAGTCTCTCTCCTGTCAAACTATTTGTTCTGGCTACAATTTTGTCTGCTTGGAAACTTGTCACTTTTCTAGCCTTTCAAGCTCACCTCCCAGAGAGCATGGGAATTATAAATATTTAGACACATAATAAGAATGATGTAATTAAAATCCTTAATTTTATTTTTCTTGTTTGAGTTTAATTCTTTTGATTTAAAGGGTGGTAGTAGCTAATTGGATTCTGGGCCAGACTTGCACAGGCAGCTGGGGGGAAGGGACTGCAAATGAGCCTAGCCAGGAAACTGCACATTTAAATATAGTTCTTGGTAGGGTCAACAAAACACCCGAGGGAAAAATTAAGACTAAAACTTCTGCTGTAATGTGTTCATTTAGCTGCAGCCATCATCTTAAGGGAAACAAAAAGGAAGCTTGGGAGCAAATTGAAGGGTAGGTGTCCCTTCGGCAGTGCATCTGTGTACTGTTGTAGGCCTCTCCCAGGCAGTAGCATTCTTCTGTCCTCTGGGTTGGTTGGTGCATTGGCCAATTCCAGGAAGAAACCACTGAAGGGATTTTTGGGTTTGGGGGGTGGGTTGGTGGTTTCACTGGAGGATGTAAATCCATAGTCCAGATAACACTATGGGGCTGTTACTAGCTTTGGCTGGGTCACAGTGTTCATCGGGTGGTAGGGAGATGGGACCAACCACCACCTTGTTGGTGTTGTGTGGGTTAATGGGGGATGGCTTTCCTTGCGAGGCTGCTTTCTTCCCAAATGCGTGGGTGGGGTGGTGCTTCCCACTCCCATGGGTACTGACTGGATTCCCTGAAAGTGGGAAAGTGACTGGAGGTGGTGGCAGGAGGGGGATTCTGCCTAAAGAAAGAGGATTTAGGGAAGCAGAGCACTGGATTTGTCCCTTTGGAAATCTGCAGCTTTGTGCTTTTCCTGTTGGGGCCTGTGGCCCTTTCAGCAGAGGAACAAGATCATTGTCCCTGCTGTGGACATGAGGGAAGCAGGGTGCAAGCAGCCAAAGCCTATGGTGCAGGACACAGCACATCTGGAGTAACCCTGGCTGAAGCCAGCACTGTTCTCGAGTTTGACTAACATGGGCGGTAGTTTTCCAGCCCCATTTGTCCCTCGATTCCTGTGTGACCGGTGGGATGTGCAGCAGAGCTCACCAACTCCTTGGTGGCACTTTAAGAACAGCCTGAATTAGTCCTTGGCAATTTTAATTCTCCTTGAGGCTAAGATAAAGAAATACTGCTGGTGATGGGGGGAGGGGAGATGCAGAAGAGCAGCTTGGTCTCTGTTTCCCAGGACCTCGGATCCAGCCCTCAGTGCTCTCCCTTTAGTTTTGACTATGTCCCCAGGGGAAGCCACATGCTCAGGGAGGCAGAGTTTGTCAGGAATTAGGTCTGATCCTACATCCCTCCCTCTCTGAGGGCTGCAGGGCAGTTGGCTGTTCAGTTGAGCGGGAATAAGTTTTCACAAAAGCTGTGGACCCCTGAAGGGGCAGTGGGGAGCTCATCATCCCATCCTGCCTGCGGCTTTTTCAGAGCTCTCTGTGTCATGTTCCCTGGGCAAGTTTCACAGAGCCAAATTAAGAGCTCTGAGTCTTGTATTTGGGTGCCTTTAAGACCTGCTGGAGGCCTGTAACTGGATGACTTTCACCTTGTCATTTATAAATGGCATGCAGGAAATACCTTGGGGTCACAGAGAAATGGCTTAAACCTTGAACTTGGAAGGCTCCAAATCTGGAAGACAAATGAAAGAAAGCATTAAGGAAGGAGGAAAACGTCTTTTTTTGTCTCTCTTTTTAATCTGGGAGTATGATTCATTCACTTAGTTGCAGATGCTGTATATTGTATGAACCTTTTGAAAAAAATCACACCTCAAAGTATAGCCCTGTGTCATTTGACCGGGTTTTCCTTGTTGCTGTTCCTAAACAGACATAGTAGGCTTGTTTGTGCAGGGGCCAGCTGGGGCTAGACTTTCATGGAAGTTCAGCACTCACTTAAATGCACTGGCCTTTTGGGGTTGGTTTCTTAAGCTCTCTTTTTAATAGCTGCTTTGATTATAAGCTCTTTGAGCCAAAGCTTGCTGTTCAGTGTGCCTTACAGCATTAAACACAGTGGGCAGTGAGCTCTATATTAATTGGTGCTGTTGCCAGGCTATTGAAAAGTTCTAATAACCTGGCCAAATCTTCAAGTGCTGGTCTAGGCTCTCTGCCTGGATGTGAAAAAGGGAAAGCTAATTACAGTGTGAACCAAGGAGAACAGGCTGCCCTGAAGGAAATGTATTTAAGGTTCTCCTCAGGCCCCAGGTCAGCCCATGTCAAATCACAGCTGCATCAACTTCTGAATTTCTTCCTCCTTCAGTTAAATGACCACCAAGTGATTTCCTGCAAGTGTAACCATCTTTTATACCAAGAGAATGAATACTGGCTGTTTTCGCTAAATCTAAATAATAGACGTTGGGCTGGGATTGCAGAAGGAAATAGGACAGTTTCTTCCCTTGCTCTTCCTCCTTGCTCTGTAACACTGTACAGAGTGTTTGTGTTGGCTTCCTGCTGACCCTGTGTCAGGGTCTACCACGGGTGCCTGAACTTCCCTGTGTGGCTGGCAGGTATGGCAAAAATAGTGTTTTCTGTGCAGTGCTTGTCATGTTGCAGAGTTCAATTCCCCAGTGTTGTGGAGGCTGAAAAAATAGAGGGTTTCAAAATGGTGGTAGATAAGTTCAGAGATGCTCTCTCAGGGCTCCTCGAGTGACTGCTTGAAGCTGGGAGGTGCTGTCAGGAGGACAATCTCTAAACTTTTCCTGATTATCGTTACTATTTGTAAGCTCTTAATTTCTGTACCAGCACCCCTCCAAGCATCCACTACTGGCCCTGTCAGAGACAGAAATCAGGGCAAGGTGGATATGGGGCCTGCCTCAGTGTGGCTTTTCCTATAAATGATCTGCTGGCTTGTTTTCTAGAAGCGCTTGACCTACATCTCAAACTTAGTGCTGGTTCAGGAAGGAAGGAGCAGTCATGAGTCCATAATGCGTGAGTGCAGAGTTTCATCGTTGTCTCTTGCACCTCCTTCTCAAGGTGGGTGGTCTTGGTGTCAGCTGGGGCCAGGAGGTGGGACCAGAACCATGTAAATCACAACTGTAAAAAGAAATGTATTCAAATTTTTTCTAACCTGGTTTCTTTCTGAAACCAGACCTTATGTGTATCTCTCAGTCCTGTCTCCCACCCTGCTACCCATCAGCTTCTGGAGCCTTTGTTCTCCTGGACCCAAGTGTCTCACAGTGGTTAAGGCTTCAAAGGTGTATTGTTACAAGCTTTCATGGAACTGGATGGCTGGGTGGAGGGGGAAGATGTTATGGTGAGGGACTCCAGTCGTTCGTTCTGGTCATCCCAAGACAACGTGACTTCATGTTGCTTTTCTCATCTTCAGTCTTTTTCCTGCCACCCTTCTAGTGCTATTCTTTCTCTTTGCCCGCCTGTGCTGCTCAGTCCTGAAGGATCCTTGTCCTACGATCTCTTCTGAGGCTAAGCCGGGACAGCTCCAGTTTGGGGCCGGGCTACTGGGGTGCAGTGCTGGTCATAGCTTGGGTTGTTTTGGAGGAGCAGTGGGGCAGTGATGCTGGGACATGTGGAGACTGAGCCTCAGAGCTCCTGCGTGCTTTCGGTGATGGGGCAGAGAGCTTGGGGGGACCAGCACGTTGGAGGTCCAGAATGCAGGTAGCTTGCCTGATCACAACTTATTACAGAAGCCTTAACTCCAAGAAGGCACTGTAGATGGTCTGTGGTCCCCAGCCATTCTGAGACAAATTTTTCCCTTTAAAAACATGGAGAGTAAATATGGAAAAGAGAAATCCCTGAAAGATAAATAATCATACGTCTTCAGCTGGACACAGCTCCCCAGGAAACAGATTTTGTAGTGCTCTTTTTAACACTTCATCATCCTCCAGCGGTCCTTGGGCAGGCAGCGATGAAGCCATGTTGCACGGAGGAGCCTCTTCCTAGATGCTGTACTTCGAGGTCAGAGTGAGCTGAATGGTGTTGGATCCAGGCTCAAGTTTATCTGCATGTCTTAGATCACAAACTGTTGGAGTCGGTGGGATGTTTGCATGTGGGTGAGGAGTGGGCAAATGCGGTTTGACTTGGGTGCTGGCTAATAAAGAGTGTAGCACAGAAAATAAAATCCTCAGAGGAGATTTAATAACTGGGGAGAATAATTGTAAAGTACTTCAGAATATTAACCAATGGCTGAATGTGTCTAATTAGCTTAATGAAGCTGGGTGGTTGGGTTCTTTTTTAATCAAACAGATGGGCAAAACATTATGCACAAAAAATGAGATCTGAATACAATGAACATGTTTAATTAGCAAATAAAAGACAGAGGAAGGGTTTGTTTTTCAACTTGAGAAGGGAGAGATTATTCTTCACTGAATGCTGGAAAAGAGCCTTAAATGTCATGGTTTCTCAGGAATCTGATTGTTAAAATTATTATTTGTAATGGCTCGGGTGTTTGAGGGGGGAGTCAGCCCGGGGCTGGCCGCACCTGTGGGGAGGTGAGGGGGTGCTGGTGGCAGCAATGCCTCAGCCCCAGCAGTGCTGCAGCAGCAAGGAGCAATCAGTGGCTGCTGTTGTGGGTTGGATTCCCCAAGGGCAGACTCAGTAGCAGTAATACTGCTTAACCCGCTGCTGCAAAGCCTTTTACCTAAGTGTTTATATGTGATCACCTCTGTTTTGCAGAAGGGGAAAGTGAGGAAGCAGTAGCCTGAGGTTAAGCAGGGTGTCAGTTCAGTGTCGAACATATGGTGCTGGTCAAGGTGCCCTCAGTATTCAGGACATCTGCGGAGTGTTTCCCTTGTGGCCTGTGCTTGCGTTGTCCGTGCCTGGAGTTCTGGCAGCCACCCACATGTAATGCTGCTGGCCCTGGTCAATAAGATCAATTCCTGCATGGCTTTTGCTGGCCTTGCTGCAGTGCTGGCTCCCCTCCCTGTTGGTGCCCATTACAACATGCACGCTCTCCTGCTGATCTGTCTAACCAGTTTTGCTGTGCCATGGAAACTTGGTGCAAATCAATGCCTTGCCTCCAGACAGGAGAGACTCCTCTCCATATGAACCTCAAGTGCTTATGTAGGTGTGTAATGTAGAACTGTAGTATTTGAGTCTTGCCAAGGCTGGCAGCCTTTGCTCCAGTCTAATATTATAAGCAGAACAAGCCATTTTGATATTAAGCCTATAATAATAACACCTTGTAACTAAAGAGTGTGTTTTTCCCCATTGGTGGATTACTCAGCTCTGTTCTTTTGAGGCAGTGTTTAACAAAAGCAGAGACTTTCCCAGACTATATTTAATTAAACAGCACTCAGATCTCTTCCGCTTCATTTCGATGCTGTGACTACAGTCACATCTCTGGGGCAGTTAGAAATGGAGCTTGTCCTCTGCTTGCACACAGGCCAGGCGGGTCAATGCCTCCTGCCCAGATGTGCCTGTCCAGATGTGCCCAACAGTGTGCTAATCCTGGAGGGGCTCATGTATTTAGGGACCCACAGACTGTTCTTTAGTATGATGGGTAATATGGCACTTGTCAGCCTCTGAAGCTGGATGTGGCCCATTCAAGTGGCAGCTCAACTAACGTGCTTTGCATTACAATTAAGATTTGGGGTCCTAATTTCTACCTGTTTAATTTTTCGTGGCTAAGGTAGGTATAGGAGCATTTGGAGTATCATGGCTTGATTATCAGCAGTTAGATGGAAAGTGAAGACTTTAATTTAAAGGCTTGTTTTTTCTGTCTTAGAAGGTATCTGTGAGCAGATGGTGATGTGCTCTGGTTTTGCTTATTGTTGCAGATTATTTGCCAGATAATTTTTCTGACTAATCTTTTGGCCTGTAGACTGTTTGAAATCCTGGAGTCAGGTTTCTGGTAAAAAACCTTGTGTTTGCAAATTCTAAAATCTGTTCCTGTGCTTGCTTGGTGATGTCACTGTGAGCAGGCGACTTCGCTCTCGGTGGCAGATGCCCTCTGCTCCATGGGAGTGGGGCAGCTCCTAAAGCAGAACCCCCCTCCCAGCGGCAGAGTGGGAAGTAGCACCTTCATGCCCAGTTTTGGCTTTATTTTATTTTAAAGCATAGTGTGGCTGAAGTCCTAACAGCATCCTCAGCATCGGTACTCTCATACTGACCTCCGCTGAGGTCGCATTGCTGTTTCATGTGGCATGGTAAGGAGGCAGCCCTGCTGATAGAGCTTGTGTTTTGTGCAGGTGGTGTTGCATGACTCCACGAGTGACTTGCCTGCATATAGCTGGGCACGACACTGGTAGCAGCACTGGTGGGGGTACTGCAGCCACCGGCACAGCTCTCCCTCTGCTGAAAGGCTGCTGTGATTTTAGTTTTTTTTTATTATTATTTTTTCTCTCATCTCTTGCCACCTCTCCCCTTTAAAAAAAAATTTATTGGATGTCTTTGGAGAGCTGGCTATGGTAACTGCTTGACTGATTTATTCTAGTATTTAACATTTACTGGATTTACATAACAGCCAAACAATCTGTTTCAGGAGTTTAATATAAACCCAACTCTAGTGAGTCACATCCATGTTAGCAATAATGCAAAGAGAGGCAGCTGGGGGAGTGAGGAGGTGACTTTTTCTGGGTTTCTGCATGGGAATATCTGGCTGCCTGAAATATCTCTGACACCTCATAGCTGAGTGGTGCTGCCAGTTTTCCTCTGCTATCAGGGAGTTGTTCTGAAACTTTGAAAGAGCATTGGGTGCATCACATCAGTGCTCCAATTGCTGATCCCAGCCGAGCTTCGTGGCATTTCCAGAGGTACCCAGGCAGTGCTGCGTGTCCCTGGCACTCCACGGCCTCATGGTGTGTTAGGTACCTTTACCTGGTGTGTGTATGTATGTTTGAAAGAGATGGAGGGTAACTATGAGAGTTGCAACATAGTGCCTGTAGTGATTTGCTGCTTGCTTTTTTCAATTAAAAAGCATGTAGCCTTTGTTCGTGCCAGAACATTGTGGGCCAGGTCCTTAAGGCATGCAGATCACTGCAGTAGCAAGCAGGATGCTGATGCGTACCAGTGGGCATCCCTGCTCTCTTCCCGGGGGCCAGTTGCACCAACCCATGTGCGGGGTTTGGGGGCTGGAGTGGATCTGAGCCCAGCTGGGTGAGAGCTGGCCCTGTGCAGTCACAGCAAGATGGCACAGCAGTCAGGGTCTCCCTGCTCACCTAGCTCATGCCTGGGCAGGGCTTGTTCCTTGGGGGCAGCAGGAGTGAGATACATCAGGATGATTAACATCAGGGGAGTCCCAAAGTGGGGCGCATAACCTGCTGCTTCAGGTCCTATCCAGGCAGGATAATATGGGGACTCCTTCAGTTGTCTCATACAGCTGATGAACGCAGCAAACCTCTGGAGCACCTCTGCTGTGGGCAGCCTGGCCCTTCCTGCTCCGGAGGCTCTGTCACCTGGGTAATGGTGGGGTTGTAATGTGGCCAAACAAAAACGGGTCTCCAACTTGAGTTGTCCTTCAGGAAAATCCAGAGCAAGAGACTGCAGAAATGGAATAGCTGGGTTTGTGTTGCTGCCTGTGTTAAAGGTTGTCTGTTCAGCTAACAGCTTCTCTTGCTGCAGCTTGCTTATTTGAATTCTTGTCTTTAGAATGGAAAATAAATGCTGGCTGATGAGATCCATTACAGCACTAATTTTAGAGCATGTCAAACACTAGGAAATTGTTTTCAACCTCCAGTTTCATTTCTCCTTTATTTCCCCCTCTATTTGTGAAAACTGCCTTTGTCATTCTAAATGTCCGGTGATGTCCTGCGCACTGGTATCTTCAGGCATTCTCCTTCCAGCCCTCTTTTCTGATAGATTTTCATTCAGCCACTTGGCACTGCTGTCATAAAAGCTCTGTCTGGGGCTGCAGGCAGCGTATTGGCACGATGCAGGCAGTGAGCGCTTTACCAGCTGCTGTGGGGTGCCAGCAGAGCCCCCTGCAAGGCTGGGGGGGAGCAGGAGAGGCAGCATCAGAGTGGAATATCTTATCCTTGGACACCCAAGGCTTTGTAGGTCTTTCCAGCTCCACCCCGGCCTGCTTTGTTGATGAGCAAGAGGGAAAATATGAATTTCCCTCTGGTCTGCTGAAGAGTTTAGGAAGCAGTCACAAAGCTTTGGTGTTTGTCCTTTGGCACTAATGAAAACCTGAGTCGTTGCTCAAGAGGATGGAGCAGGCAGTGAGTTAGGAATCAAAATGCTTGATCAATGCCGGAGGGAGATATTTAAAACATGATGGATTTTCATTGGCTAGAAGCTTGCTCTGGTTTGAGAAGAGCCTGGATGTTTAACTGGTGGTCTCCTTTGAAACCTTCAGGGTGGCTGCAGACACCAGTGCTTCATTTAGCACTGTTCCTTACTCGCAGTGTTTAGCAGAGTCTGACTGAGCACTAGATTAAAGTTGGTGGCAAAAGTCCAATGGTTTCACCCCATGCAATTTTCAGAAGCTCTCTGAATACATTTCATGAGTTTGGCAACCAGACATCCCTCATGGCAGCTGCTGTGACCATTAGCAGACAGATTGCTGAAAGACTTGGCGCCTGCCCTGAGGGGGGCTTTGAAAGCCTTCCCTCTCCTGCCCCCAGTTCTCTCACCCTTCTCTCATCTGGAGAGCTCAGTCTGCTGGCAGCTGGCGGTGGATGTATCCCTCGAAGAGCTGTCTCTTGTCCTGGCTTCTTGTGCCAGAGACCGGGGGAAAACTCCCTACTCCTAGCAATTATCATTTCTTGCCTTCCCCAGGTGCGCTCTGAGCCCTGCGGCTGCTTGAGGTGTCAACCCACGGGAATTCGGCAGCCGAATGTCTTCATAGTTGGCCTTTGTGAACGTGGCTGAGATAAACCCTTTACTGAACTAAATGCAGTAACAGCTAATCCCTTGGAAACAGTCACCTGGGCCCTGTGTGATGAAAAGAGGCTTTGCTGCTCTGATTAACAGCACTGGCAAGAACATTAACTCACTTTTCTTTGGAAATGAAAAGCACCTCTCCAGGAGAGTTTAAGGGATTAGGTACCAGATGGAATATTAAGGTAGGGTTTTTTGCACCTTCCTTCTAAATATGTAGCTTAAAAGCCCTTTCAGCCCTGATGGGATGGGTGATTACAGCTGAGCATCCCCATGCTGCGGCAGAGAAGAGAATCAATGTGGTGCAGAGGCCAGCGTGAGACCGGTGTCACCCAAGGAGCTTCCCTGGGAGGACGGCAGTGGTGAGCAGCTTCTGGCACCAACTGCCTATGCTGGGGTGTCATGCAGAGCGCCAGGGCTTAGTATTGTAAATTAACCCCATCAGACTGGCCAGCCCCCGCCTAAAGGGCTGAAGGTTATTTAAGCCCTGCTAAGAGCCAAATGACATTGACCTTTTCCAAACCCTTCTTTAGCAAATGCCGAAGGCTGTGGAGAGCTTTCCAGCTGTTTTGACAACTCCGCTTTCCTTTTTGGGGGAGATTTTCACCAATTTCTTTTTTTTCTTAACATAATACTTGGTTTCAAAAGACTAAACTAGAAATTCTATCTAAATGAAAAGCCAAGTTCTTGTACTTCAGTGAAGGCTGCTTTGGGCTATATTTCTTAGGCCAGGCTTTTATCTTGATGCTGGTTTCCATGAGGCTGCATGCCCAAGTTCTGCCCTGGCAGGAGTGCTGCCTGACCAGCGAGCATCACATGTGATGCTTGCTGATGAAGGCTGTTGACCAGCAGCCTGTCTGGCTGAAAGGATTAAAACAGGTGTATAAAATTTGTCTATGAAATAATGTAAGATTGAGAAAAGATTAAACACTTCTATTAAGTATTTGTTCAGAGCAGGTTTGAATTCTCAAAATACTTCCAAAATCCCGTTACCTTTCAACCTGTCTTTCTCCTACTGAATTTGCTATTTTAAGTAAATAGGACAGAGTTAGCTCAGGAGGGAAAAGACACAAATGTCACTGTTCAAAGCATGCTTTACTGGTTAGTATTTATGGGGGACATTCAGGAAATGAGCAAACACTTGAAAGTATATGTATTATTGTAGCTGATTAATTACCACTTGAAACCTTCTGGTTGGTGTTATGGCTCCGTATTCTCTTCACCAAGCAATGCTCCAGCAATGTATATGCTGGCATTTGTCCCAGTTAAACATTGCAGGAGATGAAAGTGCTGCAGTTGATCTATGGACAGTGGGAGATGACAGCGTCGCCCTTGGTGCAAGCACCAGTGGAAGGGAGTGACATCTGCAAGTAGATGGGACCGGTGAGACACTTGGTGATGGCTCAGTCCTCCCAGCCCCAGGAGCTGATGGCCCCATTTTGGGGAGAAGTAGCAAGGTGGGGTTCATGTGATGAAGTAATGACAGTCAGGAGTAAAACTTGGCTGTAAAGCATCGGGTGGCCAGCACAGACTTGGGCTCCCTGCTTCTACAGCAGTGATTCTTCCTCTGGACTGGAATAGAGAAGTGCAGCGCAGTTGCTAGAAAAAAGGTGACTCTTACCTGTCCTAGTTGTGCTACTGGTTCTGAATCCATGGGCTTGCAGGGCACACTGTGCAGCAACCTGCTGGCTCCACATTCTCCCTGGACTCGCTGTAAGACTGTGGACCATCATCTCTCCTCCTGCCCGGGTTCCTGAGCTGTGGCTGGAAAACCTCTTTAATTCATGTGAAGCCCTGCCAAAGCACTGGGTGAGCAAAGCACAGATCCCATCCAGCGGTTCTTCCCTAAGCAATACATGCTCTTAAGCATACGCTTAGCTTTAACAAGACCTAAGCAAATGAGGCAATGTGTTGAGGTTGTTATTTAGTTCTAGTCTGCACATCTGGAATAATAATATGATCAAAACACAGTGGAAGGGGTGGTGGGACTTCCTCTGCCTTCAGCAAAGTAGATGCGGTGCTCAGTTGCAATGGGAGGAATCCCCTTTGCTATTGTTGGTGGAGCCAGAGGTGGGCCCTTTCCTCCAGTGTCGGCCATCCCCACGGGGATATGCTCGTTTAACCCTTCTGCAAAAAAGAGTTTGCAGAATGCTACAATCAGAAAAGTTCCTTAGTCAAATGACTCCTGCAGGAGAGGAGTGAGGGGGCCTGGAGAGGAATGGAAGAGTCATAAAAGAGATGGAGGAAAATGCTTTTTAAGGAATGAATAATTTTTGGTGCAGAGGCGGCAGCGTTGTATTTAATTCTAATTTGGGGATTTTTGGGAGCGCGTGATTGACGCCCAAGGAGGGGTGCAGGATGTTGTTTCTCAGCACACTGTCATTCCCACATTCCGTTTACCTGTCAGCACTCCCACAGAGACTTCTCTCTTTGGATGCCATTAAGCCATTTCCCACAACACACCCCTGCAGCCTCTCCCAGAAGCTGGCAGCGCACGAGATGCCCCGTGCAGTCCCTGCAGCTGCGGGGAACCACTTTGGGCCTGTCCTTTGGCTTGTTTTTCTTGGCTGTGCCTTTGCACTGGTGAGCAGGAGCCTTCCTGCTGTAAGCGCCATCTGTGGCTTGCCACTGACGGACTGGGCACAGCCCAGTGCTGCCCAACCCTGAGCCGGCCGATGGCCCATCAGCTCCGGGCTCGCTCCTGCCCATGCGACGTGGTTTTCCCTACCTTGCATGCAAGCATCCCCAGCTCTCCTCTGGCTGTCTGGGGAAGGACTAGCTCTTGGTGTATGTGGGTTTGGTGCCTCGCCTGCAGCAGCATGGGTCCCTGCACAGCATCGTGCCCAGACCCTGCTGGGTCAGGGGAAGCAACACTGCCACTGGGGTTCCTTCCTGTCCCATACTGGCCTTCCTCGGGAGAGGAGGGACTGGCAGTCCTACCCTTCTAAAAAGGGCAATTAAGAGGTTTGTTTTGCTGCAGTGTAAATTTCAGTCAAATTCTTCCTCTTGGCCCTGTCCCCTTAATTAAGAGTGTGTATGTTAAGTGCTGTGAGCCTGAGCAGAGTCTTACTGCAAAGTAAACCTAGGGCATGGGACTTAGGTGAGTCTTTTATTACTCCTGTACAGGGATTATGCTAATAACAGCAGCAGCGATTGAACCCAGTCCCTGATGAGCTTTCCAAGAGCCTGATCAATCTGTTTAACAGTGGAGCTGCGTTTTTGTTTTGATCTTTTTTGATGAGAGTTAAATTTTTGTCCCTTTCACAGTAGCTGTGGATCGTGTAGGGATAGCGGTATTGCTTTCTGAATTAGCTTCAGGTTTATCTGTATCTATTATGTTAAGGGTTTGCAAGAGCACCCATCACCATGGCATCAGAATGCTTCGTATTCCAAAAATGCTTGATAGAAACAAACATACACGTGTGCACGCGCTTTTTTGGTCTGTTGGAAAGTGCAAAGACATTCTGCTGGAAGATCATGTTTTTGCATTATCGTATTCCCCAAATAGTTAGCTTTGCAAATAGCTCTTCTTTGCTCATGGTGGTATTATGGCTCTGGTCCACATGGCACTGAAGAGAGAGAGAAGCTCACCTTTCCAATGAGCTTTCGACCAGACCCTGTACAAGCAGAATTTTGCATTTCTGTTACTTACAGTTCATACTGTGGGGATGGTGGGGCAGAGTCCTGTCGTGCTGGTGCTGTACAAAGAAAGTTGGTGACAGACCCAGACTCAAACTTCTTGTCTAAAGGTCAAGATATAGCAAGGGAGGGGAGAGAAGGGTGGGGAAGCAGGGGAGAAAGCACAAATTTTTAGCCAGTCAGACTGGTGTCTCCCCTGGGCAAGCCACACATGCTCTGGCTGGCTTTGACTTTCTGAAAAATACAGCAGCAGTATGGGGAAGCAAGATATTTAAAGCGGAGATGCAGATGTTGAAGGTAACAGGATTTAAAGGCTGCATGGCACAAAATACAATGTGACATAGAGCTGGAAGAACCAGGCTACGCAACGTGCACTCAGAGAAATGTTCCACTATTTATAGCAAAGGCTTCTTCCTCTCTTGATTTCACCTCTTTTTGAATGCACTCAGTGATTGCTTTTCATGTATGAATGCTTGTAAAAATGGAGCTCCCTAAACATATGGGAAATGCTTGTACGAGTTAATGACTTCAGAGGGCTTTGGTTGTTTAAAAACAGAGTGGTGATGAAGTTGCCTTGGCCGCAGTTGGCAGTCCTCTGCGGAGCAGATCCGGTGCCGGCAGGGGCACAGCACAGTGGCGGCTGCGCACAGCTCCATCCTTGGGGAGTTTGTCGTTACTGACTTTAACACGCTACGGCGGGATGGGAAGAAGTCTTCCCAGGGAGTGAGAAATCCATGGGAAGTGCTAACCTCTCTGGGATTTGCGCTGTCACAGAGCAGAAGGTGAATGAAATCTCACCAGTGATTTCCAGTTGGAGCAGGATGAAACTCTTGGCCTGAAACCAGGGGCTTGTAACGGGTGAGTCTTTATAAAAAGTGCTTTATTCTGGGTGTTTTCCTACTCCTTTTTTGCTCTGCAGTCCCCTTTGAATTCAGCTGCCAGGAAAGAGATCTGCATCAGTGTGTTGCTGGTTACCCCGGAGGCAGACCTGCCTTGCCCGCAGGTTAGATGCAAACAGCTGAGGGAATATTTCCAGGGGTGAGACTGTCCTTACATCTCTGCAGCAGACTCCTTGAGAAAGGGATTAAGGATAAGAGTAAGCTCCTTTCTGCCTGCCTCTCTTTCCCCAAGGTACAGCTATTCCTCTGCTGAGAGGATCTGTCTTTGGGTTTGCTTTTCAGCAGTGCCAGAGGCCTCAGTTCAAAGTGCCGTGGAGGTGTGTTGGTCTGTAATCCTCCAGCAGCCAGCGAGTGCCGTGTGTGTTGGTCAGGAGAGCTGGAGGCGGCTGGGAGAGTCTTGCTGCCTCATTGGTTCTCGGGAGAGTGGCTTGAATGGAGACGGACACACGGAGCGGTTATCCCAGCAGGGAGCAGACAGATCTCATGATGTTATAACCATAGCAGAAGAGCTGGTAATTATCCTTTATTTTGAAGGATGCCTTTAGCGTGGGAGAGGGGATGTGTTTGCAGCAGTGTGAAGTGGATTCGTGGTGGAGCTGCTGTGCGCTCTTCTTGAAGGCCGTCGGGTTTTCCTCCCTCCTGGAGGCTTTGTCGTGCACCTGATCCGATCACCTTCTACTGGAGAGCGATAGATGATGATGTGCTGGAGGAATCTGAGTTGTTTGCTTAAATACGTGTACACGCGTGTCTGTGGAGGTGTGTGTAAGTGCGTGTGCCATCCTGGCAGCAGCTGGGCTGTGGTCACAGCTGAGCTGTCAATCCCAAGGACCCCGATCCAAACCCTTCGGAGGTGTGTCTCAACCCACCTGCAGCTTTAGCAGCGTTTGCTGTAGTGATGCTGAAAACCGGCTTATCATTTGCTAATCTTGTACCTGCACCTGCAGGCAGCAGTTGTTTTTCTGGGCTGTTTCTTTGGGTGTAAGGCTCTCCCTCCTCAGGCCAACCTGTCATCTGGGCTGTCTTCCCTTCTGCTACCCAGGATGGGTCATTTTCTGTGTTAGTAGATTATTTCAGTGATGATGATAAAGTTCTTGGAGGGAAGTAGGGCATATAAGATGGCCAGGAGGTATGGGCAGGCACGGTCTAATGTTTCAGCTGAGGAAGGTCACTGCCACATTCCGGCACAGCAGCTGCGGAGCCAAGGCTGACTATCTTTATGGAATTAAGCCCCGTTATCTGACCTCAGTTCGTGAGATGTTTGAGTTGTGGTCACAGGGTTTAGCGCAGAGAGGTGCAAAGTTTTTCTCTGGGCCAAAGGGAATGGTGAAGGCAAAGCAGCCTCAGCTCTGTGGAGGAAAGCAGGTGGGTGTTGGTGACTGTTAACACCTTTAGTCCAGCACAGGCAAATTGCAAATTCACTCCCTGGTGAGAATTCTCTATTCTTTTATATTTGTTTATGTTAAGGCAGATGCTGACAGGGCTGGCCAGTCAGGTGAAAACCCTGGCTGTGTTCTCCTGTAGGTCTGTTGAAAGATACAGAAAACCTAAAAACTGTGGAAACGCAGTACCAAGACTTTGGTCGCAGTGTGATGCCTGCTGTACGGTGCAGAACAACTTAAACTGGTTTTGTGAAGTTATTCCACTTACGAGTGTAATTTTTTTTTGTGCTGTGCTAATTGAACATAGAGAAATTAGCAGCCCCACAGAAAGACTGTGCACTGGACTGTAAAACAGATCGAACACACTAATGATTTCTGGGGGTGTTACTGCTGCTTTGCCTGTGGCTGCCCCGATGGAGCACAGTGGTGCGAGGGGGCTTTGGAGGAGAGACCGGAGACCAGACCTGCTGACTGATGTCCTCACCTGGATTTTAGGAAAAGGGTAGACATCTGCCATAGACCTGCTGTCAGGTCTTAAGCTAGCATTTCAAAGGCGTCAAGGTGTCTGTTAAGAAGTATTTATGGGAATTACATCTGCTCCTCAGTGCTTTATTTACCTCTCTGTGAATGTTTCCCATGTGAATGTGAAGGTGGGTGCATTTGTTTGGTGAGGTGCTCGATTCCTCCAGAATGGAGAGATATTTAAGTACCATAAGTGGTTTAACTTAATGCTTTTGCAGCTTCATATAGGAGCTTTTGCGAGAGTAACAGAAGGATGTTGAAAGAGTTTGGCTGCAGTCCTGGCACCTGCCTGCGCCGAGCCCCGCTGGCTCTGGAGCCAGGCTCTGCCTGTCCCTGCTGCCAGGAGCAGGGCTTGTGTTTGCATTTGCAGGGAGGCTGAGCTGCACGATCCGCTGGTGCCAGCAGCTTGTACACAGAACCACGGAATCACAGACTGGCTGAGGTTGGAAGGGACCTCTGGAGGTCGTGTCGTCCGACCGTCCTGCTCAAGCGGGGCCACCTGCAAACAAGCAGGGCACCATGCGATCAGGGAGGAGAAGGCAATCTTGCCAGGTAACCGTGGCAAAACACCACAACTCCTTGCTGGCTGTGCCTAACAGATGGTATGTCGTTCTTTTAAGGTCTTATTTATAAGATCCCCAAACTGTAACCCAAGTGTTAGCTGAGGCTGGAGGCGTTTCCAAAGTTGACTTTCGGAACACTTTAAAATGCAACTCTCAATGTGGTTTTCCTCCGCTGTTTTCAGCATAGGGTTTCCTAGCAGTGCTCGTGTCTATCTTAGCATGACAAGAGCAGCAGCAATTAGACTGGTGTGGGAAGTGGGAGCCCCTTCCTGACCTTGGAGTGCTGCTGCATTACCATATGAAATGGACAAGTGATTTAGGTAATGATTTGGATTTGGTCATGGATTGAATGAGACTTCTAGAGCCAGTGTGATTACTCATCAGATGACTCACGTCTTAGTCACTTTTAGAATAAGTGCTTCCCTTTTTGGGTGCTTCCAGAATGGCATGGGTAGCAATGAGCTTAAAATTTCCACCTCCCCTTTTGATAATTCAAAAAAAAACCCACCCCAAAAAACCTAAAAACAGAATGATTGTGGGAGGGAAGATAATACAATCAAATCAAAGCCTTTGGAAAGAACAGGATGGGGTGGTTTATCAGAGAGAAGAAGAAACAGTTCTATCTGGCAAGTACTTAGACTGAATTTTAAAGCACTGTGAGACACTAGTTTTGTTCTTTGCTCTCTGGTCAGGCAGAGTAATCTCATGCTTCAAATCAGACTTCTAAAGCTTTGGTTTCAGAGTACTCAAGTGAGGCCATGTTGTGGGTGCAAATCTGAGCCTATTCTCAAGTTCCTGTGCCACCAGCAGTACATAAAAGCGTCCTTAGATGGAAGCTGGCCCCTGAAACACTCAAGATTGCTGTGCAAATAAAACCCTGCTGTTCTCAAATTTTATTTATATGTAATTATATTTTTCATTACCAAAATATTGAAGAAGTTGACTTGAAACCTGATTGTTCAGAAAAGTGCATGTTTAAGCAAGCATGAATAGTATATCTGAGAACCAGGGGAAACAATGAAAAATTACTTTGTAATCCACTGCCAGTTTTATCTATATAGCAAATAAAATGGGGTTTTTCCTCTTTCCTAATCTTTCTCTTTCTTTCTAATCTCAGTCATCCTGCAACAAATATAACATAGGCTATTCCTGATCTAACCAGGTTCATGATGAGCAGGTGAGAACCAGGTGAGCTCAAGGGTGGCACGGTGTGATCTCTGTAGCTTACTTGACCCGCATGGCTGGGCGGCAGCCAAAGCCAGAGCGCCATGCAGGGGGTGACACAGGGCATTCCTGCTGGCTTAGGCATAGGCTTTGCTGAGCTGGATGTGGTTAAACTCTTATCAGTGCTTCAGATTTTGGAAGTGGGGATGCACTGGCTGTCAATAACAGGTCTGTAAGCATGAGTCCAGTGCAGAGGTTTAGATTTCTGTCAGGAATGATGATGTAGTGTTGTTATAAAAAATGGTGCTGGAATTACTCTTACAACAGTGTGTTCAGTTACAGGGAAAGTACAAAGTCAAATGAAGTAGCCAGAGGTTGGGAATCAGAAATTTAGGATTCTCTTACTGAGCATTGCGGAGCTGTCTGGGTGACCCTGAGCAAGTGTGTCACTTCCTAACTCTTCTCTGTAGATGTTCCCTTGGCCCTCGGTGAATAGGCACCATCTGTGAAACACGGGTAGGTCACGGCAGGTGACAGATACTATGTAAATGAGAATTTCCCACCGAAATGTATTCGGCTAAAATTTCAAAAACAGGAAGCTGAAGAATAGGGTTTTATTGTTAAACAGAACTGGTGAAAGGAAAGCCAAAAATAGTTTTCTTATGAGTGTCCTCTGTCAGGTACTAGAGAGTAATTCACAGGCTTGTAGGTTTTAAGGTCTCTATAACTGTCTATGCTAGATCACCAGGGTCACAAGCGTGGAGGATTTTACCAGCAGTCCCTTTTGGAGGATTCAAGTCAAGAGGAATTTATCACTTCCTCAAGAAGTTTTCCAGTTGGTTTTGCCTCTTTTAATTGCAGAAGAAATTTGTCCTCTGTTTTAAAAGTAAATAATTTACAAGATTGTTGCTAAACCTCACAGACAGAGGAATTAAACTAATACATGGTAAAGGCAAATGTTACAATTTCGTGGTGTTACTGCACAGATAAACTAACCTCACCTGGAACGTTATCCGCATTCCGTGCGCATCAAGCTGCGTCCAAGTGCATTACCTCTGTGGGTTTACTTGTACTTCTGCTTGGTGTTGAGTTGATGATATTGGGTGTTTTTGGCATCCCTTTCCAAATGAGTGTGTGTGGTTTTGTGCCTCCCAGACATCAACAAGTAACTAGGAAAGCACAGGAGATTACCGTGCCCCCTGTCCCTCTCTGCACCTCTCATGAGCTTGAGCAGCTGCAAAGTGAACAGCCACTGCAGTTTAGGGCCACAGAGGGACAAAGAGAGAGGAACTGAGCAGGAGCTGCGTCCAAGTGTGATGCTGGAGCATCTTCAACCTATGATGGGAGCAGCGATTTCGGAAGACTCAATCTGAGCATAGCTGATCTGCGTGACAGGGTAAGACCTTCCCACAGCCCTCTGCCTCCCCCCAGCTGGCTAGCGCCCTTGCTCCCCAAGTCTTGTGTGCAGGCAGCTGCAAACTCATCTGGACTGAGCCCAGCCCTGCCTCCGTGGTGTGTGTGGTGCCCCGGGGGCTGACGGGGACTGCTGGTACCAGGGTGGTGGTGCTGCCCTGCTCTCCCCTCACTTGCCACACAGAGCTCAAGGTGGCTGTTTTTGTGTTGCAGCTTGTGCAGGCGGAAGGGAGAAAGCTGGGTAGAGGCGGGACCCTATCTAAGAGGATGGATGCAATGGCAATTATTTCCAGTCCTTCCTTGACGTGAGCCCTGCTAGCCTAGAAAGAGCCATAAATGCAAATGTGGAAGAAAATGCTGTTGTCCTCTGCTTCTGGGAAGAGATCCCTGAGATGGCGCCAGTGTAACTGGGCAGCTCTCTTGTTTAGACACATGAGAAGTACATTCACCCAAGACACTCGCATAAGTATTTCCACACTTTCGAGGCTGAGATTTGCAGTGTTGTTCACACTTCGGCAAGTGAATGTTGTCCCTTTTAATGTCTTGAGACTATAGTTAAAGTTCAGGTATGTGCTTAAATGTTTTGCTGGAGTAGAGTTGACATCTCCATCACAGAGTAGCAGTATGTTGGGAAACTTGGTGGCTGCATACTGACTGTTCTGAGATGCATCCTGGAAGGTGCTGAGCACCCTGCCTGGGAGCCAGCAAGGCTTTTTAAACATGATATGCTTTTTTAATGCCATTACCAGTTTTGTTCTTTGATTTCTTTTCCCCTGGCAATAAGAGAAGGATATCTGAGTAGCCAGAGCAGTGTAATTCATCTGCTAGCAGTACCCTGACCTGTACTGCAGGGTGCCTCACGGGACATGGGAAGACTGACAGGAGCAGGTATTGCTACTAGTGCCCAAGTTGGTTGGCTTCAGATTTCCTCTTCTGCATTCTCCTGGGCACGGGGCAGGCCAGGCTGCATGAGCAATGCTCAAACTATATTTGTAAACCACATCCTATCTTTCCACAAGTCTCTGCTTGCTATTAAACTGCATAAATCTTACTTCCTTCCCTGCTTTCCTCTGAATGTATTTGCCTTTCTCCTTGGCACCAAATTGCCAAATTCAGGTTCTGTTTGGAAGTAGCATCATCTGCAGTGGAGCGCAGAGCAGAAACAAGCCTAAAACCATCTAGGGTTGCTGGCTTCTAACTGCCATGGGGTTTTCAGCATGTTCTTCAGCTTTGCCAGCTGTGTGCAAAAGGGTGCTACAGCCATAGTTGGAGGCTGGGAAGGAGGCTTTGATTCCACAAAGAGATGGCCCAATGCGTGCTGCCATCGGTATTGGCTGTGTCTCTTCTCTCCCTATGTCTTCAGCTGGGGAGCTCCTCCTGTAGCTCAGTGTGCTGCTGGGCATGCAAAGCGAGACTAAATCCCATATTGCTGTTAAAAACTGCACCTTCCTCAGCAGGGGATGTCGCCTTGCCCGCAGATTTAGTCCTGTTCTCTTCCTGCACCTGCCAGAAATGTGCATTTTTCTGCTCTTCTTGCAGAAGAGCAAGCTTCTTGGAGAAGTGGTGAGCTGTTGGATGGGTTTGCATCATTTCTCATGCTTCAGAAAGCATCTGGCTGGTTGAGCATGACACACAGTGCTTGTCCTGCCATTTTCACGCTTGTTTTTCCAAGTAAAGCTTCACCTGAAAACTTTTGTTGGTCCTTTGGTGCTGCAAAGCCTTCTTCATGCTCTGACAAATGCTGAGATCACCAGCCGAAATTTTTGGAATAGCATTGCAGTGACTCAGAAGAAAGGCTTTCTCCCCAGCAGCCTTTGTCTAGTGGCTTGCTGGATAATCTCCAGTCATTGACCTTGGGGCTTTGAAAGTGCATTTTGGTTTAAAGAGCTAAAGCTTAAGCCTGCAACCCTTTAAATTTCCAAGCAGTGTGGGTTATGTGTGCATGGCAAGGGTAACTGTAGGGGTGGTTTACCTGGTTCTGACTCCTGTGGGATCTGTCGCTTATCCCCTCTGGAGCCTGTTCCCTCTGTACAGACTGCCTCTCTGCCACCACCGTTGATTTTGTGCAGTTAGCTGATGCCGTGTTTTCAAATTCTGGGGTTTCTAAAAGATGTGAGGATTATCAGAAGGTGGGAGTTTTCCATGTGGAAATACAGCAAATACTTTGAGCTCTGAATCTGAAGTGTATTTGTCTTTTCTTATAGCGCTCACTGCTTTTTGTATTGCCCTGTGTAGCTCTGTGCTGTGCCTCTTGCCTTGGGGTACGCAGGTTTGCAGAGCTGATGAACACCTCCTGCCCATAGACACTTAGAGAAGGGTGCTGGGATCATTTCCCTGGTTAAAACTCTTTGCAGAGATCACCTGGAATAGAAATCTCCACCCATATTTGAACCACCGGGAAAAAGAAAGCCTGTGGTGTTCTGTGCTGTATGCTTTTACTGTAGATTGGCAATCATGGAACAGCTAGAAATTAATGTTTTTAAAATGCCAGAAAGACTTTTCACGGGAGCTGGCTTAGAGAACTAAGCAACTCAATATATCCCCTGAAATACCTCCAGATCTCTCAAAGGCAGATGAAAGCCTTTTCCTTATCTGGGAGGAAGATAAACCTCTAAGACTGACAAGTGTAAATGTGAACTTGTTCTGGCTGGTGGCTAGTTGCGTTTGTTGTGGATGCTTTCTAAACACCACTAACTTCAGTGTTCATCTGTGCTGTGAGATCTGAGGCTAGCAAAGGTATCTTGATACTGAATTACTTTGCTGTGTTGATGATCTATATGTGTGCTTTCCTGGATCCCACTTTGCTCCTAAACTACACCAGTGTTGTTATGCAGCTATTTGTTTTTCCATCATTAATTTCTTTTATATATAGTGCAGCAACAGGAAATCTGAGCGTCCGTGAGCACCTCAAAAGCAGAGTTAACCACGGCAGTTGGTCTGGAAGGTGCTGATGGGGGCAGGGGAGGAGGCAGGCAGGCCTGAGAAATACACTGGTGAATTAACTGAATTGGGGAGGGGGAAAGAAACAGTGTGGAAGTGTGCAGGCTGTCTGCTGAGTGCCGATGTGCAGCTGTGGGCTGAGCCACCGCTGCCGAAGCGGCAGCCTGTCTGCACAATTTCGGGTTGTTTCTTCCCTCCTCCTTAATTTATTTATTTACTAGTGTATATCGTGGGCCCTGTTGAGGACACGGGATGCTGCTCAGGCTCACAGGGCTTTGCTGCAGAATATATCCCAGAAATTTGGGAATTTGAGCAGAAAACCAGTTGTAGGCCCTGGGTTGAGCTGGCAGCGTTTGTGGTTGGGAAGCCCCTCGGTTCACTTGCCATCTGCATAGGTTTGATGCAGAGAGCTGAAAGCAATGCTGCTTAAATGGTTTTTTACAGGAGTTCTGTAAACTCCTGGCAGGAGGAAGGTGGCATATTTTCCCCTCTGCTGCTCCTCTCTGCAGCTTTTGAGTCTAGTTGGGCAGAGGGGAGGAACCCTCGGAGGTGTGAGGTTCCTGCATGTGTGGCAGATGTTGGCAGCAGGTAGGGGATGGGGCTGGAGAGAGAGAGTCTTCTCCAAGTGTGTAAATGCTTCATGGGGGGAGACTCACCTCAGTGGTGCCCAGGGAACAGGCGAGAGGCAATGGGCACAAACTGAAATACCGGAAATGCCATTTAAAAAGAAATTTTGTTTTTAACTGCATAGCAGGCAGCTGAATGGAGGCTGCCATCCTTGAACAAAGTTGCCTTGCAAAGGGAGCAGGCAGGCTGTTCCTGGTGGTCAGTGGATGGTGGGCACAGCTGTACTGATGTGCGGTGCTTGTGGCTTCTGGTCTCTGGTTTAACACAAGCAAGCACCTAATGCAGGCACCTCATCACACTCTGGTGCGGGAAGGAGCCTGTAGCCCCACCAGGGAGCAATCCCAGCAGATCAGCTGTTGTATACACTTGTTTTCTGTTTTTCAGGGTCACAGCTTGGTGTCTGAGTGCTGGTTTGCCTGGTTGGCAGACCCGTCTGCTTTCCTGAAGCCTTTGCTGCAGGCTGGGCTTATAAGGCTTAAAAATAAAACCCAGAATTTACACTAAAACCAGAGGGCAGTTGCCTCATGCTGTGCCTGTTCATGCAAACCTTTGCTTGTGCTCACTGCTGTGCTTTTTGTTTTTGGTTCTATTTGTCTTATATTCCCCTTTCCTCCCATGTCACAAGAGATGGTTTCCGTAGGCTGCTCAATAGTGCCCTGGGCCCATTTTGATCGGATGTGCTCTGGTTCACAGCACAGTTACCTGAAGGCGCTGTGGCAACTGCAGTGGTTTAGAGACAGGTTTGATTTGAGTGCTCAGTTCTGCTCCTGTGAGATCAGAGGGGATTTGGCCATTGTGGAGGATTAGACCTTGCCCTTGCAGATTAATATGCCATTCAGGTCCTCTTGAATTCTTCATTTTTCATTTGTTCATCACTGTATCTTCTGTGGCAATTTTGAGGTATCATTACAGATTGCAGCAGAAGATAGTTCATCTGAGACTAATCCGTTTCCAAAGGTTTTTTTCTTCCTTTAACCTACTATTTACCTCCCCATGGTACAGACATTTGAAAAGTCATTGTTGCAATGAAGACCGTAAATACTAAAGGCTCCCTAATTCTGAGGTAGCTATTTTGCTTGTGAATCAATAGGGTCTGGCTACTGCCTTGCTCATTAATATTTTACAAATAACTTAAGCTTTTCAAATCTCATGTAATCTGCCATTCTCAGTTATTTTTTTTTAAGCACCCCCTCGCTGGCTGTTTAAATGCCATCTCCAGCAAGCTGTGCTCCCCGCCACTGCTGCCCCCTCTCCTGGGAATCACGTGCCCCTCAGCTCAGCAAGGGACAGCAACTGTGACTCCTCTTCCTCCTCCTCCTCCTCCTCCCTGCTCAGCTTCAGCCCCAAGAGTCTGCTTCCTCTGCTGCATAAATTCTGCACTGACCCTACGAGGAACCTCTCTGTGTGAGCTGATGTTGCCCATGCCCACCTGTGTAACGTCAAGCTGTAACACCGCGTACTCTTGTAGTTGGTGGTCTGAAGGCTGCTTTTCCAGTGCACTATGGGGTTCAGCTTTCCCTGTGCATGTTGCAAGTTGCATTTGGGGTATTTCCTGCACTCCTGGTGAGTATTGGTAGAGGAGGTTGGGGTAGGCAGGCTCCGAGGTCAGGGTCACTGTCAGCTGAGTGCCAGATGGGAGCACACACAGGAGCCGCTTTGGAAACGGGGCCTCTCTTCTGCTCTCCTCTGACCTCAGAGTGATTCAGATGTTGTCCAGGCTGTGTGTGTGTATTAACAAGCCCGATTCCTTCATATTGCTTTCCCGAGGGTCACTTGGAGGTAGGACGAACCATCTGGTATGGCTGGGGACGTGCTGGGACAGCTGCTGCATGGTCACGCAGCACAACCGATCCCTGTGCTCTCTGCCCATGCCAGCCTCCTCCATCCTTGTGTCCTTCATTGCTGTGGACGTCAGGTTGGCACAGCAGCCGGGGTCCTTCCCCCACAAAGCTTTTGTGTCCCTTGTTGAAAGGGCAAACAGGATTTGTTATAATCTGAGGTTGTCTGCAGGGACGGTGCGGATGTGCGGGGTTGGGTGTATGGATGCGCTGGGTTTGTGGTCACTACTGGGAAGTTGCAGAGACCGTGGGTGGAAGCACTTAGCATCATTGCAAGCAAAACCTGTGGGACACATGGGCTGAGTGCCTCTCATGCTTTCTCAGCTGTAATTTGCAAAATAAACCCGCCTCCAGTGTTCATATACTGATAAACAGCTTTAAAAAACTAAAGCAGAAGCGAATGTAGTCCAGCATCAGGGTCTGATGTCCCCACGTCTTGCTGAACCTCTCTCTGCCATAAAACACAGCAACTAAACCTGCCATACAAAACTAGTTTGTAGCCAGGGATTGAATACAAAGGAGCACAGCTTCTCTTTGATTCATTGGTGTTGTCCCCACCGAAACCACGGTTAAAATATGCAGGCGTAGCTGCCCCCAGTCAAATAGTGCTCTGGCAGGGCTCCTGCTTCACTGCCATTATCTGGAGTGTTTAATGTTAATATCGCTCTCACTTAGATAGATTTTGGCACTCCTCAATGTTTTCTTGTTACAGGAATTTCCTTAAGTAGAAACTTTTTCTTTGGAGTAATTTTTGGTTGATTATTGCTTATATATGCAATTAGTGTAATTGCATCTGATTTATGCAAATGTATTTAATCGTATAATTAGAACACTGAGGGATGAAATATAATGCAGTTGGGAAATCTTTTGTAAAACTTCCTGAGCTCACTGCTGTGTGCACAAGGTGGTTGTTATCTCTCGTGCTGTAGGCTGGTAGACTGGAGATTTTAGTTCACCATCCTGGCTAGTTTCAAAACATATTTAAAATGCACTCTTAATTGCTCTTAAATTGGTTACATGGCCTTCATGGTGTGAAGGTGTGTATCTCTTATTTTTTTGTGTGATAATATCAGGAGCTCGCTGTTGAGCTCAGCCCTGCTGTCTTACATCAGCAACCACACTTTACACCCAGGGACACGCAAGCTTCAGTCCTGCATTGGACTGAAACCCTGGATCCAGTTTGCAGCTGGGGAGTCTCATGGGGAAGGGGAGGAGAGCAGGACAAGCATGGAGTGGCGGGTCCTCGGCCTGCTCATTGTCTGTAGCTCAGGGGCTGAACTGGCCCTGAAATTCCTATTGAAAACACCCTGCCTTGGTAAGGCGTATACACACTAAAAAGGAGGAGGTAGAAATGGTGCATTTTCCAGACCATGGTCTGGAGATGTTTGTTGTCGTTCAAGAAATCTGGCAGGAGAAGGGGCCTGAACCTGCTTCTCAAATTTCTCACGCAGTGCTTGAATTGCAAAAATACTGTTCTTTGTCATTCAGCGGTTACTTTTAAAGCTGTGCTAGGGGCCTCACAGAAGTAACCAAAGTGCCTTGCTTTTATGATCTAATTTTCAGCTGTGGCACAACAGCCAGACTCACTGCCAAGAAGTGTGGAGAGAAGAGGGAAAAAGACTAGGGTGATTATAGCAGGATCGAGTGATTTCTCAGCAAGACACGATTGTCTGTGCTCTGAAACAAGAGCTTTGTAAGCTGCAGGATAAAGCAAATGTGTGGTGTGTATGCAAAAAGTACAAACAGTATTTTCTTATTAATTATTTGGGTTGTGTTACGTTTCCCGCTTCTATTCAGGAATCTGTACCAAAAGTGATTACCCTCTTCCCACGGAGAATGCAGTCCAAATGGCTGGTCTGCCGTACATCTGTCTTGATTATCTCTGCAAGGGCTGCAGGGATTTGCTTTCTTTTTGGCTTCACAGGGCTGCAGCTTCTCATTGTTCTTAGCCGCTTGGTTTGGGCTGTGTTGTAGCCAGTGGATGTCTGAAGGTGGTTTTCGTAGATACAAAGAAGCTTGCTCCACGGCCTGATTCCTTCCTGCAGCAGTGTGAATGGAGGTGGGCTGGAGGCAACCTCATCTTCAGGTGCCCTACTTGGTGTGCTGGGGGTACCAGAGCTGAAATGAAGGCCAACATGATCTGAATTGCTGCCTGCCACAGCAATGAGACCTGTAAGCAGTTGGCTCCTTAGATCTGAAAATTTTCGCCTTTCAAACCACTTTGTGCTTGCAGGGCTCGTGGCAGCTCAGCTCTTGCTCTGGTGCATGGCTGTGGTACGTAAGTCCCCCTTAAGCTTCTCCAGACTGAAAGTGTTGGAGTGAGCTGGCTGGACTTCGGGCAAGTGCCTCCCCTGTGTATAAAAAGCTGATGGGGTCAGGGTGGGGGGTGTGGAAATATCTCCTTCGTGTCAGGGTAGTGGACTGAGTACCCGAAGTCCTGCAGACACAGCTGCAGAACAGGGAACACAGGAGAGAATCCAGGATGGAAATAGTCAGAGGCTGTATTGCTTGGTGTGGGGAGACAGCTCAGGCTCTGGAGGGACTTGCTGACCTAATATTTCAAAAATGTCATTTGAGGAGCTGTTCAGGACTTGGCAGCCCAGTTCAGGACTTGCTGCTTCTCTCCTTAAAGGGAGTTTCTGGTGCTGGTTGACAGCAGTCAGAGCAGATTCTTCATCCCGTCTGTGCTGCTGTGGGGAATATCTGAAGGAAACACAACACAAGCACAGGGTGAAACAAGGTAGGGCTGGGTGTGCAGCCCATCTCTGCCCCAAGGCAGGACTGAGTTCCTGCTGGGGGGTCTGACCTGAGCTGAAGGATGCTGGTGATGGAGGTGACATCCCCTCTGCAGCCCTGGTACGTGGCTGCGTGAACCATTTAGAAAACTTGGCCTGATTCCTGACCATGCTGGTGTATATTAAAGCAGCAGACTAAAGCCTTCTGTGATCTTTGGGACCTCTCTTTGTGAGAGTGCCCATGGGCCTTGTGTAGTCGAGAGGCACCTAACGGATGCAGTCTTCAAACAGGGTTTCAGTGTGACATCCCTGACGGTCCTCGTGCTGGCATGGAGGATGCCATCCACGGGCATTTGAAGAAGTCTCCAAAACTAAGCAGCAGCAAAATTGCTGTCTGAATGCTTTCCATGCAAACGCTTGCTATAGTCATGATTCACTGTGACTTATTTTACTGCAAAGGCCCTTTGTGCCTCAGCACAGGGCAGATATGTTCTCAGAGACAGAAAGGGGAAGCAGGACGAGGTAGGCTGAGGGCAGCATCATTCCTCTTAACCTGGGAACTGTGACAGACGAAGCTGTAAAGTTACTTTTCTGGGTAGCCTGTAGCAAAATGAGGATATGAAGCTGGATTTGCTGAGACCCAGGGCCTTTTAACCTCCCTGTCCTTCCTCATAGGAACATTTCTAGTTAGTCAAATGGAAGGACCAAGCAATGAACTAGATTTACAATTTTTTTTTTTCAAACAATGCTTTGAAATACTTTATTGAGCAGCAAAATTAATTGCATTCATTCATATTCTGCTCCCATGTACAATATGGAGATTTTTCTCCAGAAACATATTCCTTTCAAAAGGATATGTTGTACCATGCTCTGCTTAGCGCCTGTCTGGGAAACATGTGCAGCCATTTGATAAATATATTGTGGAAGACACCGTTGAAGTGGCAGTCTGCCTGCAGCAGAGGAATAGCTACAGGGGAAAATGGTAAATAAGATATGTGTAAGTAAATTAATTTTGCTCATATAAGCTTGTTTGCAGCTTTAGTTCGTGTCTGCAGCATAATCCTCTGATCTACAGCAGGTGTTTAGCTTTGTGGGGGGGTCAGGCTGGTGACCCAGTGAAGAGCACTGGGCCCAAAGCTGGTAGAAGGAGGTAGTGGCGGTGTCTCTGTGCTGGGATTTCCCATCACAACGAGGTGCAGCTGTGTTACAGCCTCACAAATGGTAAATCCACCATTGATTTTGCCTTGCAGAAATAAATAATTCCCTTTTGTACTGAGTTTTATGCACAGTAAGACTGGTCTGTGCGTAACTGATTTGCTTATTCAGAAACCATTGCTTTCCAGCATGCTTTTGGAGTGTTTCTTAGTGAAAAGGAGTCCTTCAAAACTGCAGAACCTGAAACAAAGCCCAGCTCCTCAGATGAACCGTGATTTTCTTTGTCTTGCTGGATTTTTTAGCATACTTCCAGCAGCAGTGTATTATTTGTTGTAATGCTGTATGGGTCTCTTTGTTTTGATCAGATGAACTGATTTATGGGGTTTATCTTAAGTTTATTTAAGTTGTCAATTAGCTGAAGATTTATTTTTTAGCTTGAGCTGCGCAAGTGTGCTGTGACACCCCAGGGTGCCTGGTCTGGGCAGTGAAGAGCTGTGCAGGCGGCTAACACAAGCATCGATGTTTGCTGGGACCTGACTGCTGTCCCTACTGCCTCTGGCTTTTCTCCCTGTTGGCTGAGCAGTGAGGGCATGTGCGAGACACCCAAGTGTTCAGTCCCGGGGAGTGATGTGAGCGCTTCCACGGCAGGCCACGCAGCAACATAGGCAGGTGCTTCCCTCCCCTCACTCCTGCATGTGGGCAAAACCTTGAGGCAGGAGGAGGGAAGAAGGTGGGGGAGCTGCAGACTTCAGTCACAGGTTGATTTTCTTCTTGATGATCCCTAGGAGCGAGGTGAGCTGTGACTGTCCAGAAGCTAGAGCTTCTGTAAGGAAAGGCCTTGGGTTTGTTTCTTTGTAGGCAGAAGAGCAAATCCAGGCTTTTAACGCAGGGGGACACCAGAGGTTTCCTCCTATCCCCTTGTGCAAGCTGGATTAAATGGTGAAAGCTTTTTTACTCCCTCCCTGCCTCCCTTCGTTTAAAATAGTTTCCCTGATTGAAGGAAACATGCCGGCTGGAGCGCTGGACTGCAAGGAGAGCTGCAGCCCATTCCCAGTGGTGCAGAGGGCAGCCCCTGATGACGGATGTGGAGTGGTGCTTTCCTGGCCATGCAAAGCAGCCCCGGGAAGCTGCTGTCCCACAGGCAGGGCTGGAGGCTGGTCTGTGCTTCCCAGGGGCTGAGGCGCGGACCTTCACCCAAGCCAAGTGTGCAGGCAAGGCATCCCCTGAGGAGTCCTTGCGAGCGTTATGTCGGGTAATGTGCTGCTCCGCAGGCTCTGGAGCACAAGGAAAGCCGCTTCAGAGATAGCAGCATGGCTGCAGGCTTAAGGTTGCCATGACCCAATGCTCCTAGGTCATCCCAGAAGCTTTCCAAGTGCAAACCTTGCATGAGCATTTTGCAGACAGCAAGCCCTCTGCAGGCTTCCCGGAAATCAGTTTTGAAGGACAGGATCATTGCTGAGCCAGCGCAGGGCTGCAGCCAGCTTTCTAGCTTGAAGCCTGGGTTTGGGGGAGCAGGGAGGCTCGTGCTGCTTTGCCTGTGAGTTTGTGGGACCATGTGCAGCGCATGCTGGACCAAACCCTGCACACCTTCCCTTGCTGCTGCAAGCTACCTCGTGGTGCCTGCATCCTGGCTCTGAAAGGGATGTGTGCTTTGGGATTGAAGGGTTTAAATATAGTTTTAACAGAAACTTTTAAAGCTGATCTCACCATTTCATCACTGTTTTGAGTGAATGACACGTCTGTCAATTTGTTTCAAACAAGCCTGCAGAAAAGGTAGGAGAAGGGGGGAAGATAATATGTGAGAGGGGAAGGAGATGAACAGTGGGCAGGAACATGGTGGATTTGGATGTTTCCTTTCTGTGACACTGCACGTGTCCCCCATGACTGGCACGCAACCTAGGGTGAAGCCTTCCGTCCAGATCTTTCTCTAGTTTCATTATTGTTATAAAAGATTGCTTGAGCTTGGCTGCTGCACTTCTGCAGGCGACTTGGGAGGTTGTTCGTCTCTCTTTGCAGCAGAGTTCAGCCATAGTGTGTTTAGCCGAGTGTTGTTGGGCAGCTTCGAGCCAGGCTCGACCTTTGCTCTGTGCTCCTTGACGAGGGTGTTGTGTGTGTTCCCAGACTGATGCTGGATGGGGCTTTTGGAACTTGCTCACTCCTACCCTTCCTCCTGTAAATCAAATGTAGCCAGCGTGAAACCAGTGTGATGCAAGTGTCACCTGGCTTGCAGGGTTGTTGTGCACAACCTGCTTTGCAGCCTCTGGTTCTCTACATGCAATATTTCAGAGTTAAACAGATACTGAAATTCACTGGATGTAGTTCAGGATGCTGTGACTAAAACTAAGCTCTTCCCTACTGCCCCCAGAAACTGGGCAGAGGGATGAGATGATGCGTCCTGCAGCGCTGCGTCTTCAGAGGTGATTAAGGGATGACAGCCGTGTGCTGCAGAGGACCGTTTCCTGCTCTGGGCCATGCTGGCAAGACTGAAATCTGTTTGAAACTGAGAGCGAAATTAGCACCCAGGAAGCAGCAATTTTATTCAGCAGTTTTAGCTTTGTGTTGCATTTTTATGTTCTCTAGGTCTTTTCCAAAGCAAAAGCTGATTCCCGCATGCTGGTAGTCATTAAGTGTTATTGATTTGCAACTCAATATAGCTTTTATACGTGGTGGGCAGCAAGGTTAATGTGTGTTTGCACACAGGCTGCAATGGTAGGGGGTCCAGGGATGACCCTGGAACCAGACTTGCTTTTAAATTCTGCCTTTGCTGTTGCAAATAACAGAGTGTGGAAGTCACCAGTCACGGCTTGGCTTCCAGGCCGTTCTGTGACGCTCTCTAGGGCCCTACAGAGCAACAGAGAGACTACTGTGGAGCCCGAAATGTCTGTGGATTTGTTATGTGCATTGGGTTTGGATACATACCAGAAGCTCTTGGACCCTATAAATAAGGATTTGTAGAGGTCAAAAGTTTGACCCTTTACCCTTGGCTTGTTAAGAAGCTGTACTTCTCCCTTTATTGTAAGCTCTGGTTGACCGTCAGTCTAGCTGCGGAAGGAGAAGTTCTCTTTAGCTTTGTCACTTGTTGCACATCAGATAAACACTCATCTTTCTCACTTTCATATCTAGCTTGATGCTTGGGTTTGTCTTTCCTCCTGAGCATTTGCAACTCTTTTACAGCCTGCCAACGTTTTGCCTTCACTTTCTTTTATGTTGGAAGAAGCCAGAGATAGGTGTCTTGGTTATGTCTGTGTTGAGTGAACATTATCATTCAGTTTACCTCTGTGTTTCCTTTTAGGTATTTAATGGAGAGATTCCTTCATGCCACATGCTCTCTATGAGTACTAGCATCGCAGCTCTCTGCAGTGTCATCTGAGACCATACAAGCTGGACACAATGATGGGGGACTCTCCAACAAATGCCATGGATGGAGGCATAGACGTATGCTGCGAAGACACACAGACTGAATTGGCTGAGCGGGTGGCAGCCATAGATGTGGCTGTTGGCCCAGACAGAAGTGACCAAAGTGGTAAAAACAACACTGAAGAAAATGACACAGTCTTTTCTGGTAACATAAAAGACATCCAAAGAAATGGAGTCAATAGTGACAGGGGAATGAATGAACTTCTGCCTTCCCAACGGTCAGAAGATGCTCACTGGAGGCATGTTCCCAAGAGACCTCTCACTAGACCTGTCCTATCAAGTAGGAAGTTGTCTCTTCAAGAAAGATCATCTGGAGGTTATTTGGCTTCTAGCAACACACCAGGTTATGGTCCTTATGCCACAGGGCCGTCGCCACGTATAATGAGGCGACCAACGATAGAGTCCAATCGGGTCTCCATCTCAGATTCTGAGGTAGGCATGTTCTCCCCTATAAATTGTGGTGTCGAGGTAAGGTAAGTCTTCCTTAATTGCTGATGGAACTCTTCAGTCTTCCTATTGGAAGGCTTCCTATTGGAGCAATAGACCTGACAGCCTTGTTTTTTCTAAGGGGGGGGAAAGAAGTCCCTGAAACCAGGGATTATATTAGCTTGGAATGGCTGAACACCTTTGCATCCATCCCCCTGACCTTTGCTGGGTGTAGCACTGGTCCTGACATTTAGCTCCTTCAGCCCTCACCTGCCTGAGATAGTCCCATTAAGGGGTCAGGACCCCTGTTGTGTGGCGGCAGCACGCAGAAGGCCTGTCAGGCTGTTCAGAGAAGGGACTGCGTCCAGATGGCTTTGCTTTCTTGTCCCTGCTGTATGTGCTCTTTGCGAGTTTATCAGTCACAGCAGCTTTTGCTGATGGTATTTTATGGATTTAAGCTTCTGGAGATTATGTATCTCCTATTGTGTTTTGCCATTATTGAAGGCGTGATTTAATTTTGTAAAGAGCTTAAATGCACTGGAGTTTCCTACTCCTGTCAGGATTTTCCTCTGTCTTTAAAGCATTTGTAACAGCACTGGTAACCGAGGGCTGTGACCCTCCTATCCTTCAGAGGGGTGTCTCTGGCTGCGGTTGTTCCCGCTGTCCGTCTTGCAGCTGCGATCCCAGTACCAGAGCTGGGCTCAGACCTGTCCTGGAGGTGTAACACGCTGTTAGTGGTCACGGGTATTGATGGAAGCGGCTGCTGGTTGCGATTCCCTGTGCTGTGCTGTCGTGGGGAGGATGGCGTGCTGAGAGAGGGGTTGTTTGGACCATGCTGCCTGGTGTCATGCCAAAGATGTTGAGCCTGCAGCAATGCCTATGAAAGGGTGTGCAGCAGGGCTTTCTTTGAAAGCTGGGCTTGATGAAGGTGGTGTAAATGGGTGTTTTGTGAAGGCAAAATATTTTGTAAAATGCTACTAGCTGGGGAATTATTTTAAGTAGGGAATGGGCTGGCTGGAGTACCAGAGAGGGAGCGTCGTTTCAGCAGGGCTGGCAGCTGGTTTGGGAAAAAACACAGACTCATACCTGAATTATCCCCCAAGCCCACGCTGTGCCTTTTCCTTGAGATTATTTGCTATTTGTGGAGAAAAACCAAGTTTTCCATGCCCTGCCATTTTTCTCTGGACTGAATTTGTTTCCCAGTCACGGTTCTCTTGTGTTTCTGCTCTTAGGGAATGGGGCAGGACAGAGGGAGGAGTGGGAGATGTCAGTGCGTGCCACACTCCATGGTCTCGCTCAGAGGTGCTGTAACAGAGAGGAGGCAGCGTGCTGGAGACAGGAGCGGTGGTAGTGTGGACCTGCTGGCCTTGCTCTGCAGGGAGGGCTGCATCTCCTGCCCTGGTGCCATGGGAGGTGAGCCCAGGAGAAGCCTCTGGTTCATCTTATGGCCATAAGCCTTGTTCTGGTGAGAAGTAAGCCCTTTCCATGGGCATTTTCAATCTCTAGGACTGCCAGTGATGCTCACCCAGTGAATTCACCTCAGCTGCTGTGCTGGGGCACTGAAGCAGGACAGAGACAGCAGCTGGGGGCACAGGAGCAGTGCCCATCCAACTCTTCCTCACCCAGCGTGTTGCTAAACATGGCTCTGCTGGTGCCACTGTGCCAACATGTTGCTCTTGGGCACCGTGGTGCTCCCAGCTACGATGCCTAAATCCCACTGTGGTCCTGCCCTGTGCCATAAGGGACCCAAAGCACTGGAGTTCAGACTTTTGCCAGTGTGGATCCAAGTGACGTGGAGCTTAACACCTGTGTGGCTTAGTGTTTCCCTCCTGAAAAGTGGGTGTTTTCCCCTTGCACATCTGAGAGGGCGGGTGCTGTGCGCGGGCAAATGAACCATTGTCCTCTGGGAAGTTTTGCAAGTCGCGTTAGCTGTGGGATGGGTCACAGCATCCCCAGCCAATAAGAGGATATCTGCAGAAGGTGCACTGCAGAGACTGCAGCTTCTTTTGACGGAAGCCGTATGCTTTAATAAGGGAGATGGGGAGGGAGAGGAGCCGGTTCTTGGAAGTGGATGTGACTTGTGTGCCAGCTCTCCCATCCTGCAGTACTTTGACTGTGCCAGGAGTGGGGCTTGTCCGAAATCTGTTTCAAAGCAACTGCAGTCGAGTGTGACTAGCACATTCCCATCTGCAGGCAAATTCAAAATACTCTGTCCTTTTCCACAGCATCTGCATCTTGGGGAGCAATAGCTACTGCCCTGGGGTAGGAAATGCAAATACGGAGCCCTTCGTTTCGCTGCTCCTGCAGCAGTCTGTTATGCAGTGCTGTGTTTTTAGTGGTCACTTTGATATAACTGTTTAGAGACCTGCTCTGGTACATCCCACATACTTAACAAAGCAGCACTCGTTGGAAACCATCATTCATATTAATGGCGAATCGCTGCGGTAGGAGGGGGAAGGGAGCCCAGGCAAGAGCTGTTTGTCTTTGAAGGGGGGTGCTCTCTCTCTCAGCAGTGCTCTTGGGAGTCATGCTTTGTCTTCCCAGCTTATAGGGACAGTATCTGTATCTTCTAAGGAAGAGCAAAAGGACTAGGAAGATGCATGCTTGTTTATAGGATGAAGCTTGAGGCTGGCAACTGAATAATAAGAAATAAATATTAGGAGTGTGACAGCAAGGCAAGTGTGCAGCCTGCGTGCAGCCCAGCATCCTGTGTGTGACCTGCCAGTTGCTGCTAAGCGGTGGCTGCAGGATGGTTGTGTTTGTGGCTGTGAGAGACTGGCAGTCCAAATACAAGCTATACAGCTAACCGAGATACAGCAGGGAACTCAGAAGAGAAACGGGGAACTGATCTTACGTTGCTACATGCATTTGTGTAGTGCGTTTGCTCTAAGCAATTAACAGAGCCTTGTATGTGGGCAGGGAAGGCTGTACCGAGCCAGGAGGTAGGGCAGGGCTTATAGGAGTTACAGGGGACTCTGTGTTGAGTTTTTGGTCCTGGCGGGGATAAAATAACCCCGTGACGAGAAATACAGTCGTGGTGTACTTAGCAGCAACTGCTGTTGTGTTTCCTGTTGATCATCTTGATATTCAGACCCTCAGTGAGCAGGGAAGCTGGTAGGTCACTCCAACAAGATCCAACTCGCTGACCATGGCATTGCCCCTCATCTCCCAGCAAATGACTCTCTGACACACCTTGTTGTAGGCAAGCTGCACATTCGTACTCAAGTCCGTGTCTCTCACCTGCTTTGAAGCCATTTTGGAACTGCTCCTTTCGCCTTGCGTTGAGTATTCGGCATCAGTCAGTGCTCTTCAGGTGGCAGGACATCCATTGCTCCGGCTCGCAGCCGCTGCGCGAGTGAGTTGGTGCAAAGACGAAGATGATGTTCAAGAGCATTTGGGCTTTATCAGCGGCACATGTGCAGGCGTTGTCCATCAGGAGCTGAGATGGATGGGCTGCATATCAAAATTTCCTGTGTTATGCTGATAGTAATCTAGAATTGAATCTACTTTCCCTCTCCAGTGGTAGCAGGAGCGGTGGCTCACTGCTCACAGCAGTTCTGTATCCTAGACTGATCTGGAGAAATAAATGAGAGAGGTGCTATGGGGAGACTGGGTATGGGAATATAGCAGAGGTGCATTTTCTGTTGGTTCTTCCATAATTCAACAGAGAACATGTGTTCAGTTAGAGAGATGCTGCTGAGCATTTTTTATGCTGGTTTAATATTTGTTCACGGCCTGAGATGTAAACTTGTATTCAGGGATTAGAGGGCCAAGAGCCGAAGCTGAGCCTACAATGCTGCAGGAGGCTTCACACGGTGCTGTGAGCCAGCAGTGAATCATGCCATCCCATCCCATGGGTCTGATGCCCTGCATGCCTGCCTTCTGAGTGGAGTTTCTTGGATTTGTTATTGAGGAAGACGATGGCTCCTGGGTCAGCAGGGCTGCAGCGGAGCCAGGGCTGCTTGTCTTGCACAGAGGCAGTTCCCAATCAACTGACCAGAGCCACCAATTAGCTAATTGCGCTGAGAGGCAGAGTTGGCAGCTGGTGGTGTCTTGCAGCCACTGCTGACAAGTCTGGATCTGCAGTATTAACTCTGCAAGAGAAGTAACATGTTCTGCTCTCCTGGCAGTATCACTGTGCTCTTAATTAACCTGATCTGTCACATGTGTATCAAAATTGATCTGTAATTTCCAAAACAGACCAATTCCCTGCTTTTTCCCCTCCTCTCTTAGGTAATTCATGGGCCACGGCCTGGAAGGCCCTTTCAGCACCAGCTTCTCCAGCAGGAGTGCCTGCTAGGCTGGTGGGATTCCTGCTGCCTTTGCTGCCCATCAGTGCTTTGCTCTAAGGAGGGTATGGCTTTGCCTTTAACTGTGTCACAGAGTGATTAAGCTGAAGCTATTCAGGGCATATAATTCTGAAGAGCTGAGGCACAGGCCCCAGAGTTCAGGTCGCTGGCCCACATTGCCTCTGTTGATATGACATTCCTGGCTCCTGCTCGGTGCTGACAGCGTGGTGAGAAGAGAGGGTTTTCCCAGGGCTGCTAAAAGCAGCTTCTGCTTTGCTGCATGGATGATGCTCAGATGCTTGTATGTACCAGGGCAAGACTCTGTGAATGTGTTCGTACAGACGGATGGGTGTCCTGTCACCATGGTTAACAGAGCTTGTCCCACCTAAAATGGCAGGGCTTGTAGCTGTGAAAGGGTAGAGGTGCTGCTTGTTGGAAAGTGGCATTTGAAAATGCAATGCTGGGGTTTTTTATTCTGCTGTCCCAAACCAACCTTTTTAGGTAGCCAAGAAAAACTCACTCAGAGAGTGGCTAGAAGAAGAATAAAAGATGTCTTTTTCCAGGCTTTCTCCCCAGACTGCCAGCACAGTTAATTGCTTTATTTTCTCTTCTCCAGTCTCTCCTGGCTGAATCGTCCTTTTTCTTTCACACGTTCCTCTTCTCTCCCGTGCATCCACCCACTCTCTGGCAGCCTGGTTCTTCCAGCCCTGGTGTCCGCATGGTCCCTCAAACCTCTGGGTGGGATGAGCAGGAGGTCGTTCCAGCTCCCTGCTGCCTGAGCAGCCCTGCACATCGTGGCAGGGGGCTGGGGCTGTGTGTGCTTTAGCAGGACTGGAGAGGATGAGTCAGGCCAGTGTGTTTTCCCTTCCCTGTGCTGTCGCTAGCTGGAGAATGCGTGGAGGAGGATGAGCTGACAAAGGGTATTTTCTTACACTTGATGTCCATGGCTTATCCCAGAGGCACGGAAAATAAATTGCTTCTTTGTCATTTCTTTCCTTGTCTTTCCGCATCTTTATCATAGGCCTCTAGCTTGTTTGGCCAACTAATTTGAAGCAACTGGTGTTGAGAGGCAGTATTTCAGTGCTGGGCTGATCCAGGTCTCATGGTGCTCCAGTCTGAGGGCTGCCTGGTTTTCTTCATGAGGTTGTGATTTCCTTGCCATGCGCAAAGGTAAACCCACGTGGGACCAGAGCAGTGGCGGGGACTGAGCTCCTGCGCAGCACAGGCTGGAGAGCTTCCCCTTCCAGCACTGTGAGTCCCCCAAACTAGTTTATTCTAGAGGTCTTAGTGTGGTGCTCAAGCTAGAGCTCTCTTGAAAAGGTCAAAGATGCTTGGAAAACATTTCTTCAAAGAATCATCCCCCACAGACATTGCTAATTTCTGTTCCTTGGATTAATTAACCTTTATTTAAAGTTACATTTCCCACTTGTCTAAGGGCAAGGTTTGAGAGAAGGAGAAAACCCAAACTGCAGTTGCGGAGGGGCTGGAATGGGGCTGCCTTTGTCCCACTGGTCCCAGTCCCCTTTTATTCTTCCAGGCGCTTCCCAAATGGTACCCCAGGGACCCAGTGGGTGCTGGACCTCCTGCATCCAGCGTTGGGGTCTTGGGTGGGTGAGCTCAGACAGCAGCACTTTCTGCCCAGCTGTGGCTAGTGCTCCTGCCAGTCATGGAGCTGGGCTTCCAGTTTTGCACTTGGTTTTGGATGTTGCTTAAAAATCTGTTCATTTTTCTTACTTTGGTGAGCTCTGGGCTTCCTGTATGTCTTTCTCTGTCCCTGGACAACTTTCTAATTTGTATTCATTGCTGTCTCTAGTGCCCCTTTTCTGGCTTTTATTTTAATTTTGTCTGTTTTTAGAACTGCTAAAACTTCCTCTTCCAGATGGAATGAGTTTAAACCAGTGTTGTCTTCATTACTGGCTTTTAGTTCCCGATTTTCTTTCCCATGCTTCTCTTTAAAGTGTATCTCTGAATTGCTGAAACTTATAATTCTTTTCAGATTGGTGGATTTGTCATCTTCTAAGGGGCAAAATTCTCCATTTTATATGAATGTAGGTAGACAGTCTGATTATTTTTAGAAATGTCTGGCTTTGGAAACCAGCTCTGGCTCTTCCTTCCCGTCCAGGTGTCCCCCTGGACAGCAAAGGCTCAATTCTTAATTTCTCAGGGTTTCTGTTGCACAGCAGTGGCAGCAGTGGATTTATGGAATTGGGCCTGGACTCTAGACTTAGCAGTGCTTTATGATTTTTTTTAATAAATTTTTGCTTTCTGTGGCATTTATTTCCCTCCTCCCTCTCTTGAGTAATACCTTGGACATGCTAACAAATGGGGCATCTTGTTTTTCAAGGGGGAGCAATTACTGCACACTTGGACGGACACAGCAGTCTAATTTGCTGACAGCTTTTCATTAAAGGATCTCATTAAGGTTCTTGTTCTGGTCGTATTTATCAGCAGTTGCAAATACGTTGGTGTGATGAAATCAAAAGGATTGTAGAATGTTATCTTTAAGAAACACTTGGCCCAAAGATAGGTGTTTTTCTCCGATAAAAGAGTAGTACAATTATCCCACTTCGTGCAGGAGAACCAAATAACAACATCACAACCCTGCCAGTCTGCAGCGACACGTGGCAGCAGTCACCTGGGATGTGAATGATGGCCTTTCTGCAAGGGGGGGGGGGGGAAAAGGTGGGAAGCACCCTATAATCTGGTTTGATTTTTGCTGTGTTCAGCTCAAGTGCTGAAAGCACCACAGAAGCGAAGGTGATGGTGCTTCTCACCAGCAATTACCCGAGTGGAGAGCAATGGCGGTGTGGATTGGGTAGGAATGCGGTGATAGCAAGCAGAAACTCTGAGGCTGCTGCAGAGCTGGAGCCCAGACCTGCCATCGCCCTTCCCTCAGACCCTCTCTGCGTGTCACCATCTCAGTATTTACCCCTTCTGAAAAACCATCACCCAAAAGCAGGTGTCTGGCATTGTTCACAAGCTCTGTTTAACAGCAGAGAAAAACCAGAGTGATGCTTTAGGTGATCGGTCTGGTGTGGGATAAAAGTGGTAGTTTCTAGGCAGAGGTAAGAGGGATGGTGGGAAGGTGGTGGTCAAAGGAACTGCTGCCTCTGACACAGGGAGCAGACAGCTGCACTAAATATTAGTGCTCTGTGAGGGAGCTTGCCCAGCTGGACGGATGATGTCCCACATGAAGGGCTCTGCTCTTTCAGGTGGGAGGGAAAAATTCCACTGTCACCCCCTGGACAGTGTGTTTGTGAGGAGAAGCAGCAAACTCTGTGCTTTGGAGATGCCGCTTTGGCTGGAAACGAGATACCAAGTGCAAACTTGAGAGTATATGGCCACATGTAAAAGCCTGTCTTTACTTGTGCCGAGTAATCACTACCTGGGAGAGGAGGCCTGTCAACAGGACCTGGGCATTGCCAGCTTGCTCTTTGAAGAGCAGGAGATACTGAGGTGGTTGGGGGCTTTCTCAGAGGGGTGGTCACTTTTCCTGCCTGCCCCAGCCGCTCCCGCGAGCGTTTCCCCATCGCTGCAGCACTGCAGCTTTGCACAGGGCAAGGCAAGGGGTGCGAAGCTCAGCTCGGGGAAACCCAGGGCGGGAGGCATCACCAGAAAACTGTTCCTGCTTAACTTGTGAAAATCACTGTGATGCAAAGCACAGCCTCTCGCTGGGAAGTGAATCTGCTGACACGGGGTTTTCAGGGGAATTTGTCCTGCAGTTGTCCGTACCCTGGGTTCCTGTGTGCTGCCCCCTCCTTTGGCGAGGGGAGTCCTTTCTACAAAATTCAGTGGGCTTTTTTTTCCATATGTTTTGGTGGTTTTATGCTTTGCCTCTTGGCTTTTGCTAGGTCATGCTCTCTCCTCTCTTGTTGCTCCTAGTTCTGATGGATTGTTTTTTGCCTTTGGAAAGACATGTGCTTTGCTAGCAGCAGAATTAATACACGTCTATGGCCCCATTACTCTTCTTCCCTGTCAGGGTGGTGGAAAAAAAATCTTTCTTCACTAGAAACAAGATCAAGATTTAAATCATTCCTCGTATTCCTGACAAGCCACTGCTTGCAAGCTTAAAAAGTCATCAGTTCCCATTCCTTCATTCTCCTTCAGTGTGACGATTGCTTGCATTAGGAGTGTTTTCTGGTTGGTGATGGGGAAAAATCAAAATTATCATCTACTGCATCTGTGCTTTAACGCATCCTGAGAGGCAGAGGAGTGTTGCTTTCAGTGAGGGTGCTGCACAGGGACGGGGCCATAGCACCCCATGTTCTTACAAACGGACTGAAGGCATCTGGCACTATTTTCTGTCCTGGAGCTGCTTCTGTAGATTGCACAGCTATTTTGAGGTTTATGGAAAGGCTAATCTACCTGCCTGCATGTTTTATATCAGCTTTGCTCCCAAAGAATTGCCCAGTGCAGAGGTTGGAAGTGAATTTCCAGCCTGCTTTAGTGCTTGGCAAGCTCAGGGAGAAATACTGTTTTAAAATGCTGTCTGGGGAAGCGTGGCCTGTCTAAGGCTCAGCTCACACCACGCGCTGTGGTTGGAAACTCCCCCCTTCCCTCACCCCCCAGAGTTTGGGGCTGTCCCCTCCCCTGCAATGCAGTTAAGTGCTGTCTGTTAAGTCGGGACCAAGGGAGAAGCCACTGCAGCCCACGCCTCCGGCTGCCAGCGCTGCAGAGATCCCCCCAGAGCACTCCGACACTCTGCCAGGAGCTTCCCATTGCAGCGAGGTGCGTGCTGTCCTGCAGACCCTGTCGCAGTGGCCGAGCGGGGCAGGTCCCCTGGGTGCTCGCAGGCAGCCGCAGGGAGAGCTCGGTGCGGGCAGGGCACGGCGCTCGCCTGCGCTCGCGGTCTCTGTGGCTCTCGCCCGGGCTTCTGTGGCAGCTGGGATTTTCCTCTTGTAATTAACGAGGAAGGAGGAGTCGGCTCCAAGTGAAATGCAGCCATGGAGATTTTGCTGCTGCTGTGGAAGAAAGTGTTCTCCGTTAGGTTCTAGAGTACTGAAGGAAATGGTGGACTTGGCATCAGGTGACCGTGTGGCTCCTCCGGCCTGCCTTGGCTTCCAGCAGTTGACACCTGGGGCCACCGTCACTCCCTGTGTGGCTCCCGATCTGTCGAGTAACTCAGCACCCTGTCATTACACCCTCTCATAGTTTGCCAGGGGTCTGCGTTCACCACCCTTCCTCCCCCTGCGGTTTCGGAGCTGGACAGCTTGCAAACGGAGATCCGGCCTGCTTAGGGGTGATTTATTTTGGAAAATACTGTACTGGCTGAAGGGAATTGATATTGTTTGTGTTGCGTTGCAGAGGAGCTTGGCTCCGTGCGCTCTCCTCAAAGAGCAGCCCACGGTCCGGGTGAGGGTTCCTCTGGGTGCAGCCCCAGCCTTCACACCTGGCCTGGAGAGGGTCCCTGTCTTTGCCAGGCTGATGCTGGGATGGGTGTAGGCTGATGCTGCGACCCTGGGACTGGCCTGGGTGCTGGGAGCTGCCAGGCCATGAGAGTCCCGTGGAGCTGGGGACGGGTTTTTTTCTGCATGGTGTTGAACACAGTCTGATGCAGATAGTCCGTCTAAAGAGGCATGGGGCTGCTGTCAGGTTCACTGGGCTGAACCTGGAGCGGTGCTGGGGAGTTGGGGTGGAGGAGCCTTCGGCATTATACCAGCACAACCAGAGTCAGAACTCAGCCCATAATTGTTTTGTCCTGGGCTGTCAAAAAAAAATGCAGTGCTTATAGCATAAGGTAGACTGGTTTAAATAGATTGTCTTTCATTATTCAGCACTCTGCCTCTACTTGATACTGATTCAAACACAGTCATTTCCTTTTACCAATACTCTAATTATGTTCTCCTTTTGATCTGCAGGACTGCGTGCAATTAAACCAGTACAAGCTGCAGAGCGAAATAGGCAAGGTACGTCACTGGAGCTCATGTTTGTCACAAGCAACCTACATGCACATGCGTGGGTACGGGTGGAAAGGCTGCGCCAGCCCAAGGGATCTTGCTGGCTGAGAATCCTTGCAACTTGTGTTTGTTTCGGGGTCTTTTGTTTGGTTTTTGCCTTATTAGTCTGAGCAAGTTTTGTTCAAGGTCAAAGTGGAGCTACTTCTTCTGAAATCTAAATTTATTTTCTGAAATCTAAATTAACCTCTGAAGGTGGTTAAGCTGGCTCCCTTCCAAGGTGTTTGCTTGCCAAACGGAACGCTAAGGGCCTTTGATGCATTAATACAACCTAACAAGGAAAGAAAACCAAAAAAAGATCAGGGCAGGTGTTCGGTCCCCGTCAGGACTAGTGTAAGCTTTTATGTCCATGAATGAAATGCTAGTTTAATTCTAGCCCATGTTTAAAACTGCAGAATGATTCAGAAGAGATTCCTCCGGAGTTATTTAGAAGTCTGGCTGGTGAGCAGTTCAGACACCTGCACATTTGGATGTCTGCCACCATTGCAGATGGGTCCACAAGCGACGGTGCTGGCTGGAAGCTGTACCTACCTTTGCGGTCAGGACATTGCAGTCAGAAGCGACTGCACACTGAGCTTGAGACCTTCGCCGAAAGTTTCATTAGCCCAAACTCCCCTCTAAAGCAAGAGGGCCTGGGCCGTGGGAGGAGGCACCCTTCCCATGTGCGCAGTGGGCTTGAGCGGTCAGCTGCCAGCAGTGGGGGTGCAAGGCTGAGATACCGCTGCTGGTGATACAGCCGGTCGTCATCTGGAACCCATACGTAGCTTCAGTCCCACTTACGGCTTTTGTCGTTGGCTCAAGTATGATTTAAGGAGAGTATGAAGCCTTATCTCTGGTGTCTGTCCCATCTGGTGGATTTGCACCTGCGGGTCACAGTGAGCAGATCAACAGCCTGAGGTGGTGGGGGTGTCTGCTGGACCTGCTGTCCTCCTGGATCAGCCAGATGGCTTGTCAGTCTCCTCTGAGACCTGGACCTTTGTTTCTCAGTGAAGTCAAGAGAAATGTTTTGAAGGCTGTAGTGTTCATTCCACTCATTTATTCAACAGGCATGTCTTGCTTGCATAAAATGTATAGTCTTGATACAGAACTGCAAAAAAACAGTGGTTCAGATAGAGTTTGGCTTTAGGCTGTCACTGGAGCTGTGGATACAGCGGTGATCCAAGCCTGCATCTGCCCGGGCAAGAGGTAGCTGGAAGAAAGTAGGCAACTGGTCTGCACTGAAGTCCATTTGCTGCTGAGAGATGGAGAGGTTTCCTTCTGAAAGTGGTCTTGCACAGAAGTATGGGAAAGATGCCCATGCAGAATTTCTAAACCTGCACAAAACATGTGCTTGAAAATTATTCTCTCTTCTCTCCATCCACATTTGAGTTAAGACAGACACAGTGGCTTTGGCTCAGGGCAGGAGGCGATGGGCTAACGTTCAGCTCCTCCAGACATACTTAATCCTCAGATGCCCTGTGGCTCCAACAGAGCTGCCAAAACATACAACCTTGCTGCGGGTTCATATCACCCGCAGACCTTGCTCGAGGCTAGGTATGGCCTGGGGCCTTGAAGGTTTTCTCTTCCCCACTGTGCAAGGCCATGGTCTACCATACCTGAGCAGCGAGAAGACAAAGTGAAGATGCTGAACTGACTGTGCAATTTGTGTTTATTTTTAGGGTTCCTACGGTGTTGTGAAACTGGCCTACAATGAGAACGATGACAAGTATTATGTAAGTGTCTCTCTGCTCCTCACTGCCATCGCTGCTCCTTGTTCTCTTTTGCACCCTTGAGAGCTAGGTCCCCCCTGCCTTGCTGCTTTTAGCACATGAATTTCTGATTCAGGTGGCATGCAAGGAATCGAACCTCCCCGCTGGGCACGGAGCAACGTGCTGCTGCCGGCACGCCTGCTTGCGTGTGGTACCGATCGGGAGGGAAATTGGGTGGGCTGCCTTATATAACAGGCGGGGATCTTGGAGGCAGGCTGCAGAAGTGTATCGCTGATTTGTCTTGACATTTTCTAGCTATGAAGCAGGTCACCTGAAATTAGAGGCGTGTGGGTGGTGGTATTCAGCACCTGCTGTGCATTGGAAAAATGGCCTGGAATGAGCAGGCGTGTTTTGTAAAGAAATGGGGGTGTTGATCAGAAAGATGCTGAACAGCGTGGCTCAGCTGGGCAGTGCCTGGCTCCCCTGCATCTTACCCCATTGTGCGATGCCTCCCCGTGCACTGAACAGGACCTTGCTGTCAGGTTGCGAGGTGTAGGATGCAGGGCAGAAGACAGGTCTAGGCTTTTAAATCTGTTGCTGAGCTGAAGCCAGCGTTGGAGGGTTTCAAATTCAAAAAGGCTGCTTATACTGAAGGCTCCTTGTCTGTGCCTCCCCTTTCCGAGGCAAGTGAATCCTAACCATCCCAGCTCGGATTCCTGCAAAATCTGCCTGTGGAGATATGCTCATGTCCCTGGAGTTGCCCTGTGGCAAGTTTTGCTCAGGCTGCGAGCGGGAGCTGGGCAGCTGGCAAAAGGAAAACCGCCTTGCTGTGTGTGGCTGTGGCTGAGCCTGAAGGCTTGTGGAAGCAGCTTTGAGCAGAGTTTCTGGTGGATCCCAGGGTGGGTATGTGCTGAGCAGAGCTGGGTGGTTGCAAGGATGTTGAGCCCCTGCTGGTCTGGTCCTGCACCTCAGCTGCTGCTCCGTACTGTGTTTGGCGAGAGGCGTTCTGCTTTCACTGTCGTGATGGAGTTGCCTCACGTGGGTGAAAACAGGCCCATCAGAGCACCCAGACAGACGGGTGTGCTGCTCCCTGGCCCAGTGCAAAGAGCTGTTGGCCTTGGCACAGAGGGGAATAAGAATATGCCGTGGAGGTGGAAAGCATGCTCATTCCCTGCTACTCCCCTACTAGCTCTTCTTCCCTGACTCCTGAATTTACAGGTGACATACCAGGTTGGAATGACCGGGTGCAAGCTGCGTGCCTGTTAGGAATTGTTAGCCCTTCCACGCTTCCAGCAGGCATGAAAGTGCAGGAGAAATATCTTGAAATGAAGGATGGAAGAGATGAGACAAAAATCTGGACAAGTTGCCCTAGAAGTGGCCAAGCAAAGGAACCACAACTCTTTCCATCCCCTGTGCTTTCCAAGCTGACTCACCCTCCGCACCGGAGCAGCTGCCGATTCCAACGGCTCCTTTTCTCCACTGCCCTCCGAGTCCTCCCTCCTTTGCCCTGCTGCAGGACGGTTTTGATGTGCCTTGCCTGATCCATCTGTCCTGCCAACGTAGGCAGTGCCAGGACCAGCAGTGCAGAGTGGGGAGCACATTGTATCATATTTATTTCCAGCTGAAAATATTTTCCTTTGAAAAATGTAATCTTTATGTGTTGGCGCTGCCCTTTTGTGCTGGGAACACTGGCACTGTGCTGCAGGCTGCCCAGGGTGAGCAGGGCAGCTGTCTTGGCTCAGGAGAGGTGGGTTTAGGTTAGCATTGCCTACTGCATTCTTGCCCATGTTTTGGAAGTAGATTAATGCTGTGGACATCAAACCAAAGCCAAGAGTGAAAGCCTGTGTCCAGGTTAGTCTGGTGTGTGTTAGTTAATCCCCACTTAATCTCCATTTCTTTTTCTAATCTAAGCGAACACTTTAAAGCTTCTGCAGCCTGAGGGTGGCCCCCATGCCTGGGTGCTTCGGTTTCATCCTCACTAGCTGAAGAGGGATGGGCTGTCACCTTTACTGCTAGTGTTGCAGGGACGCACTCTTTTTGGTTCGCCCCCATCCTCCTGTTGTGGGGTTTGAGGCAGGGTCTGAATCGGATCTTTTCTGTGTGCTTCTTTTCCCCCAGATTTAGCTCTGGAGGGTTGTTTTTGTCTCAGTGGTGAAAAGCAATAACACATAATTGGAGGAAGTCAGCCCTTGGTTGGCTTTTAGTGAGCAGTCCCTAATAACTGATTCACACGTGCGGTGTTTTAACGTGAGGCCAGCGTGTTGCTGCCTTATTTTCTTTAAGCCAATGTCCTGCAATAAAAAGAAGCAAAACTTTAAAGAAAGCAGAAAATTTTTATTTTTGGAGTATAATTCAGAGTGACTCCTGATTCTTGCTGAGGCATGGGGCCCTTTGCTAGCTCTCTTCAGAAAGGCAGTTTATAGGCACCAGGAACTGAACCTAGCTCCTCTCAAAGCAAAAGGAAATATTTCTGTTGCTTTAATGGGTTTTGGATGTGGCCTAGAATTAGGAAAAACTCTGAAGAAAAAAAGCTGATCACCACATTTGGGAAAAATGTAGATGGGTTTTATTTACTCTGTGGGTTTTTTTACCTTCCATTAAAGATGAGAGAGTGCTTCAAAGAGCTTTATCCTTCATTGCTGTGAACAACCGCAGTGCCGTGGAGGGCTGTGAAAGTGTGCTGACATACATCAGTGGATGCAGGGAATGTATTAGACCAAGGAAACTGAATTTTCAGCACCAAGTACATGACCCAGTGCCCCCTCCAAGGAGGAGACCCCTTCGGGATGCAAAGCTGGCTCCCAGAGCAGAGCTCCCTGCCCTGCACTTGGTCCCTGCTGCTGCTGGGGCTCATGAAGCTGTTACAGGAGTATTTGCAGGGCTCTGCCAAGGAACCCTTTTCAGCTGGAAAGGTTTCAGTGTCTCAGTTTGCAGGAGATGCTTTGACAGTAACTGGGGGGGCGGGGGGGAAGAAGAGCCAAGCTCTGTGAAAAAGCAGCAAATAAAAAGCAAAGGCAAATGTGTCCAGGTGGAGATCTAGTCTGGAGTCATGGTGCTGATGGAATTTGATTCTGTGATGCCTCAGGTCATGTCTTCTTCCTACTTTCAATCTCTAAATCAGCCTGCAAAGAGTAGTTAAGATGGACATTTGTTATACTACTTCTGGACAAAAACAATAACATTGTAGGTTGTCAGTGGGTTTCTTTCTTTTCTTTTTTTAATCTGGTTTCCTAAGAAACAAGATTTGTGTGACTGCGCTCTCTGCCTCTGTTTGTACCTCAAAACCTTTGCATGGAGGGCTGTTTTCTACCAACTCTCAGTGACGGGGAGAAATTCATTCCAAGTTTATGAAAAGAGGTGGCTTAACAAAGTGCTGCTGCTGAGGAAGTGGCGGCCAGCAGCAAGCCTTGAACTTTCTAGCCCCTGGAGAGCCCACTTTGGTTGCCATCCAGGCAGGAAGGGAAGGCATGGCTCCCATGTTTCTCATACTCTTGCTCACATAACAGCTACTGAACCACTGCCAGCTGTGCTCAGGTGTGGTGAGGACCAGGGAAGGGATCTCTGGTTTACTTTAACCCCCTGTGCTGCTCAGCAGCAGGGTTGTGAGGAGCTGGGTCACCTAGAGTAAAAGAGCGAGCCTCCGGGAATCGGCTGGAGGCAGGCGAGCGCGGCTGCTCCGGGAAGACATCCTGGCTGTGGTGTCACAGCGTGGCTGGGACACGGCCTGCCGATGTAATTCTGCTGCCAGGGTGAAAAATGGTGTCTGGGACGAAAGGTGACAAATGCAGGAGCAGGATTTTAGGGGCACGGCAGCTAAACCTGTCTGGATTAGGATTTTCTTTTGGTGCGTAGCAGTCTTTACCAGCAGAGCTTTCCTCTTAGGCGCTTTATCTGAGGGATGTCGTTGTCAGACAAGACAGGTGAGGAAGGGCAGGAAATGCTCTCTGGTCTGCTCAGCATTCCCGCAGGGTCTTGTCACGCACTAGCAGAGTGGCTAGTAGCAACCTCTGAGCAACATCCCACTCTCCTGAGAGCTGCAAGTAGGGACTGTGCACAGGTCTTCTGCCCTAGCAATACTAGCCTCCCTGTCAGCAAATAAAATGACAGCCCGAGTGCTGTGAGTGTGTCACAAAGGACGGGTGATAAATCCCCCTGGCTTGATCCATTTTATCACCCTTTCCTCCTGCAACTAATAGCCATTTTGCTGCTGTTGTTACCAGCAGCAGGATGCGGGCTCAAGGTCTTGCTGTTGTGAAAGCTGCTGTCCCCCAGGCATTCCTCCTCCCCATAAACGTGGGATTTCCCTCGGTGGCTTCCCTGTGGTTTCCAGCTGCAAGGTTGCTAGGAGGAGAGCAGTAAACTTAGATAGTAAACATACATCAAAGAAAAGCACATGGTTCCTGCAGCCTTTCAAAGAAAAATGTCAAGACCCATGTCCACATGTTCAATAGTTGGAAGGAAGGTGGCTGCAAGGGCATGTGTGTGGAGGAAATCTCCTCTAGGCTCCCTCTTTTCCTGAGGAAGCTGAAGCAATGCTTGCCAGGGCAAAGGGAAAATCCCTTGGCTTGGCTCTGAGCTGGTTCTTTATCAGAAAGGCATTATCTGGGTAATTAGCTCTGCCTGTGAGTACAAATGTCTTTGGCTCTTTCATGCATGAGAGCCCAGAAGGAGAGGTTTGCTGAAGCATCCCTGTGTTGTTCCTACTATGCACAGTTACAATTCAGCGAGGAGGCCTTCTCCTGCCAGCTTGTGCTGTAATTAAAGTGAGGCTTCACTGCTACATGCTCTCATATCTGCTCTTGTGATAATTAAGTGGCTCTGGCCCATTGCATGATGAAGTTTGCTCTTCATCTCCTGTTTGCGTTTGAAAATGCAGTGGGGACCGATCCTCTCTTCTGATCTAGCCCTGCTTATGTAGTAGGAGATACCAGTGCTTTGAAGTTGGTATAAGCATGTCCTGGTGCTTCTTCTAAAGCCATAGAGGTGGTTTACAGTCGGCTCACCTATGATTTTTCCCATAAATTTTCATTATGGAGAGATAAGTGGGGAGCGTAAGAAGTCTGTCCTCCAGGCTTGGTCCTGGCCATCCTTGGAGGTGGTTGTGCACATCTTGGACCCTCTTTCAGCAGACTATGAATCATTTGACTGACTGTATTGGACACAACACTGTGCTAAGTAAAATATAAGCACTTCTGAGCCTGTCTCTCAACACTGTTGTTTCCAACAGTTGGCTCAGGAGCTGTCAGGCAGGATTGAGAGCTACACAGTGTGTCTTCTCTATTACACGGGTGCAAATCCAGAGGACTTCACTGGACCATTACCAAAAATAACAATCCTTTCAGCGAGCTGTGAACCTGGCTGTAGCAGGAGCACTGATGGGAGGTGGGGATCCTGGGGCGTGGGGTGTCATCGCTGCCAGGAAAAACAGCTTGGGAAGTTGCTTGCTGAAATGGTTTTGGTGACTGGTTCCTCAGGTATGTGTTAAAAACAGGTAGCATGCAGAGAGCCTGTCTCCGTGGTATTAATGCAAAATTCCTTGGCATTTGACTGTGTGCTGCGGGAGCCCTTGCTTAATTATGTTTTGCAGGGGTCACTCCAGTGTGAATTACAGATTTGGATGCTTAATTAATAGGGGTAATTAGCTCTTCTAGGGGAAGGAGTGAGTAACCATCCCAGATCCTGGGAGCATAGACTGTTTTCCTAAGCAAACTGTACCATGAGCTGGTTTCTTAAGAAATATTTATATGCTGGGCCACTCGGGGTTGTTTGAGTGGCCCTCAAAAAGGTTATTAATGCACAGAGCAGATGGAGGTGCAGAGACTGTTTATTAAATTCAGATTGCCTTTTGCCACTACGCTAATGCCAACTGGCTGGCAGAAAAAACTGCCCTGAGCCCCTCCCACGCCTCAGCTGCCTGGGTTTGCAATAGTGCCTGTGTACGATCGTGTATAAGAATCGAGTGAAGCCACTGGCAAAAACCCGCTTCCCTCCCTGTGCCTTCGCTGTGCCCCTGCACAGAGCCGGCTTCGTCGTTTCTGATGGTGCAGTGACAAATGCCCACAAAATGTTTTGTCTGTGGTCTCGGGCATGGCGCTGGATCACACTGCAGGTTCTCCTTATTGCTCTGGCAGCATGGAAGAGGTTTATGGGGCAAAAATTGTCTCTGGGAATACAAAAGGTCCCCCCAGGCAGTGCAGAACTAGTGGAAGGGCTGTGTCCCTACCCTATTCCAGGTCTGTGATGGAGGTTGGAGCGGTGTTAGTGGTATGGCTGTTACACTCCAGCTCTTTGCCTTCCTAGACACTCTGGCAAAGCAAAACATCAAGTGGAGCAGCCTTGAAGTGGCTTTGACTTGCGGCATGGCCATAGCATCATCCAAAACAGTGTGTACTTAAAGGTCAGCTAGAGGAACCTACCTCTTTCTTCAAGCTCCTGCCACAAGTGCAGGAATTTGGCTCCTTTTTCTTTGTCCAATTTAAAATAAATGAAAACAATTTTTTCATGAGAAAGAGTTGAAGATGGGATTTATCAATCATCGTCATCATGATTGATTCATCGTTCATGAAACAAATGGTTAGCAGCGCCTTTAGGAACGCTTGTGTCAGAGTGTTTGTGTGCCTTATGGCCACCACTAACTAGAAGACTTCTTCTCTAGGTTGAAGACAGGCCTGAGCCAGTCCCTGATGCCCAGCAGACTCCCAAATCACAGCAGTGAGCACTTTCACTCTTGTTCACTTTTAACACTGTTTTTTCTTCTTCCTTCAGGCTATGAAAGTCCTCTCCAAAAAGAAGCTCTTGAAGCAGTATGGATTTCCACGTGGGTATCTCACATTCAGAGGTCTGCCTGTTGTCCTCAGCCAGGCAGACCTCTCCATAGAAATGTTGTCTGCAAGGACTGCAGAACTTGGCCTCATTTGAAAACTGCCCAAGTAGTTGGGGGGCTGGTTAAAATGCAGTGGGTAGTGAAAGGGCAGGGGCAACCACAGGGAAATTCGACACGCTTATTAATTAGGTTCCTGGCTTTGACTTTCTGAGTCTCTTTGAAGAGCTGACTCTTCCATACTCACCATCTATGAAGCCTAATAAAGTGCTGGAAGTTAGGCAGGGTAGACCCCCTGCTCCCAGGGGCTCTCCTACCCCATCAGATAGTACCTGGCTCCAGAGGCGCGGCCATGGGACCTGGCAAACAGACCAGCTGGGAAGCCAGTAGGAGCTGGTCTGAACTGGGCTTGGAGATCTCTGTTCTGGGTGGAGACTGTAATGCTTTGGGATGATAACAAGGCGATAAGATCTTCCAGAACAGCTGGATGTATCTACAAAGGGGCCAGTGGCTGCCCACTCGGGCATGCCAGGTGCTGCTGAAAAATGAGTAGTTCTTCACCATGTTGTCACGATTGCAGGTCGGCCTCCTCCCAGAGGGTCGAAAGCATCCTCCGGAGAGCAGCCAAAACCCATGGCGCCACTGGACAGAGTCTATCAGGAAATAGCCATCTTAAAGAAGCTGGACCATGTCAACATCGTTAAGCTGATAGAGGTGAGCTGCTTCTCCACCCTAAGTTGCACTGAAACAAGTCTTGTTTGTACTGCAACAAGATCTTTCTTCAACTGTTCACACTTCAGTCAAAATTGGTTTAAAATAGTTGTTCACAAACTTAGGCTGGTGATTCCAAGCAAGATCATACCCATTATAAACAGCAAACTGACATGCTTATCCTGGGCTTTGGGCTGGTGCCCAAGAGAAGGCAGCTGGCTGTGCTGGTAGAAATAGCAGCGAGCTTGGACCAGTGAAACTTGTCCGAGACAAACCTGGGAAGATGCACAGTGGAAGGCTTCAGTGCCATTTTCAATATTGGCTGAGACCAGATTAGGACAAGCAGTGTCTTTATTGGTAGGCTGTTTCTCCAAATACAGGCAGAAGACCAGATTTTTCTGGAGACAAGAAAATCTGTGTCCTTCAAAGCCCCTCTCTCGGCAGGAATCTCTGAATATTAACCTAAGTCGTTCTCAGTGCTCTGCAGTTCAGCACAGTGTACAGGGACCAGTAAAATGTTATTTGATGAAAAATATCTTTTTTTTTTTCTCCTGCTCTTTTTCTTTTTCCTGTTTCCCCTTATCTCTGTTATCAATTACAGGTCCTTGATGATCCTGCGGAGGACAACTTGTACATGGGTATGTGAGTCGTCATATGCTAACAGAACTGTCTGGGCTTAGACCTAGTGTTGCAAGTAACACGTATCAGGGCTCGGGGTCAATATCAGGAGGAAACTTGTACCAATTCTTTTCTGAAAAGTTCAATACCTGTAAAGGCAGTGGGATGGAAGGGGCCCTGGCAGTGTAGGGTAAGGCAACCTTGGTCTTAGTACAGCTGTGTACATCTCCTTGCCATGGGGACTATAAAAAGACGTGACAGTGGCTCTGCCCTCCCCTATGTATATGCTGGTTCCAGTCCTAGAGCCAGGAGGGAAGGGGAGGGTGCAGGATGGCTTCTCATACTCGTGCTATGAGGTTTGGTCTTTCCAGACTCCTCCTGTAGGCTGTGGATAGTGGCAGTGACTTTGGAAAGCAGTTTTGTCTCGGGGTATTCCCTGTGACCCCTGCAGAGAGACTGACTACTCTTGGGACCTCCGAAGACAGCAGCCTCTTGCCTTTGGCCTCTGAGCCCAGACCCTGCCATGGGGTGCTCAGCTGGGAGGCCACAGCTGACTGTGTGTTCATGCAGAGGGTGAGAAATTTCCACCCGTTTTGTCTTCCTCTCCCCTGAACCTTGGAAGTGCCGGCCACAGCCTAACCCCAATTTGGGCAAAACCTGGAGGGACAGGCATGGGAGGCACTGAGGCTCTGAGGTGGACCAGAGGAGGGGTGCGTTTGACCCTGTTACATCTCTGCTTCCCTGTGATGTTTCTTGATGAGACAGGCTGAAAGGCTGCTTCTCATGAGATAGTTATGGGATGCTTTTGAAGCTGCAAGTGAAAGGGGGCTCTGCCTAGAAAATGAAGCTATTTGCCTTTGAAAGGCCACTTTTCCCTTTCTGCTGAAGCCCCAGTGGCACTCTGGCAGCATCGCAAAGCAGCAGCCAAGGCAGATGCACGTGTGGTGGGGAGGGCAGCCGAGGCCATTGTTTAAAGGTCTGAACTCCTGGGAATGGAGAGAAGGGGAGAGATGAGGTAGCAAGCTTTTCTGTTGAATGAAAATAAATGCATGAAGGAGTCAAAAAAGCTGTAGAAAATAAAAAAGGGGGGAAAAAAACAAACAAAAAAAAAACCAACAAAACCAAGCTCTCCCTGTGGAGCAAGGTAACGGTCCCAGAAATGGCAGCAATAGCAGCAGGACAAGTGGGGTAATCTCTTGGTCCCACCGGGGGTCCTGGGGAGATTGCACTTGCCCCAGGCAGCGAGTAGTGGCTGTGGCTGTGTTGTCCGTGCCCTTTGCTCCCCTGTGCTCTGCCTGGGATCCCATGAGTGGTTCAGGCAGAGCGAAGCAGGCAAGTCAAGCTCATGCCTCTGCAGTTCCCTCGGCAGCAAGGGGAAGACGTGGGTGCTCAGGATTGAGCCTTCTGCGAGTGGATTTCCTCCCTCCTGCTGCTGACCCAGCTGATAACTGCACCTTTCTCCTTCCAAAAATGTCCCCCACTACAAAGCAAAACTAGAGAAAATGGTGTTTGCTCTTTGCTAATTACTGCTGGCATTAAGTACTGCTGTGAGCGCTCTGGAGTGCTCATTGGAAAGAAAGCAGGGGATGGAGGGTGCTGATAGCAATGGCACAAGATGGTTGAATAACGAAATGCTGCCATAAGCTGTGGCTTCTTGGAGAGCAAGACGAACGAATGCAGGCTGGCTTGTTGTGTTTGTACCTTCGTCTGGTCTAATATTGCAGCTGTAAGCAGGGCTGCTCAGATTTCTTGGGAGGTACAAGAAATCCTTTAGTAATTCATGAGGAAAGAGCTCTCCTACTGGATAAAGGCAGATCCTTCTGTTTGCAGAACAGATCGGAGACAGGATCAGAAAAACACATTGCCTCTAACCCCCTAATCAGACAGAAAAACTCATGTGCTCTACAGACCTCAACTCACACCAACAAATCTTCTCCAATTGCTCCTGCCAGGGAGTGTTTACCTCTGATGGCCATGTAGCTGTGCTGCTGATTGACACAGCAGAAATGGAGCAACATGTTCTTACAGCATCTTGTTCAGTATTAGCAATTTAGCAGAAATATCACACCAAACACCCTCCCTGAAGGTACTGAATAAAATGGGGCTCAAATCTGCGAGTGCTGACACCGGGAGCTACAGCCATGTGGTTGATAAATTAGCACCCGCTGCCTCCCTGTGTGGAGCTGGCGGGAGGTGGGGATATTTGTCTTTGCTGAAGAGATGAATGTTTTCATTTTGCATCCTCTGGTGTTCTTGTCGTGGGTGAGGGAAGAGAAGTGAGTGAAGATAAATTGATTTTCCAGGTATGGGAATGGATGTGGTTTTGCAGGTGCTAAAAAAATGAACAAGCCAAGTCCCCTCTTCTGATTCATGACTTGATTTCCTTTTCTTGCAGTGTTTGACCTCCTAAGGAAAGGGTAAGTAGCCCTCTGGGATCCCTTGTGTTGAAATTTTTGGTGTTCATCATCAGCTTCCTAGGTGAAATGGAGGTTTGATATGTACAGTGCGGCAAACCGCTGTCTGCAGGCAAGTGCAGAGGAGGCAAAATCCAGCTGTAGTTGCCTTTGCACTGTCACAGCCTGGAATGATGTTTTGAGTAGTGATGGGCTGGGAGGATGTGTCCTGGTGTCAGGCTTTGATCCACATAAATTTGATGCCCATTCCCCATTAGTTGCCTGGAAGAAAAGGTTTTAATAGGAGTATTCTGCTGGGGTTACAGCCACATCGTGGCTTCCTCTGGCACAAGGCATGTGTGGTTGCATCAACATTTACTGGCCACCCGCTGCCTTATTTTGCCCCTAGCACTAACGTACTGTGGGAGGCTGTTTTGTTAGCATGTTTTTCCATAGCAGGAGAAGCGATAAGGTGGTGGGAGTCTCCTCACTGCTTTTTGCTACACCTGTGCTGAATCTACAGCCCTGCAGAGTCACAGGGAGGTCGGGAGAACTGTGCCCAGGATGGGGGAGATTTCCTGAAGGGCTTATTTTTCTCTCTGGCCCCATGAACAAGCCTCTTGAAGGCTGCCAGCTTCAGCAGGTTGCTGGTGAGAGGCTCCCCAGTCTCCCTGGTGACCAGGCTGATAACTATCCTGTAGGAGAGGGGGAGGAAGAAAAAGCTCCTGTAATGGGCTGTGGCCAGGGAATGTGCAGCTGGGCCAAGTGCAGCCTGTCTGCCTCTAGAAGGCAATTAGACTCCATTAGCGGCTCTGCCAGTCCTGCTGCTCACATTATTTCTCCCTGGTTTCAGTAGCAGAAAAATGTGCATGAAGAGGGAGGGGAGGCAGTGGCAGAAAAATGCAAATGGGAGATGAAGGTCATTGGTCAAATAGCAGTAAGGGAGAAGAGAGAAGTGCTGCAGGAGGAGTTTGCTGCTGGGTGCTGAGGGGAAGAGCCACAGAGCCTGGTTTTGATGATGGGCCCTTCTCAGCCAGGGTTTGGTTTGCAAAGAGAGTGTCTCAGGAGCACTCATTGAAACCAGCCCAAGTCAGTGGGCCTATGTCCAAATGAGAGGTCAAGCTGCTGAGTACGGGCAGGATTAACCCAAGTGCAGTGAAGTCCTTAGCTCCTGCTATTCATCTGCTGGGCAACAGAAGATGCTGGCTAGCTCTTACAGCCTCTTTGCCCTCAGCTTTCAGCAGGCACAGGCAGAAGAGGGGCTTTTAGAGGATACTGTGCATCTCAGCAGTGGCGGCATACAAAGGAAAGGAGAGGAGAAGCTGACCCAGGTAACCTTGGCTATTTAGGGCTGAATGGCTGAGTTCTGGTGGTGGCTGAACCCTAAACAGCAAAATAGGTTTTCAAAGCAGTTTAGTGCAATGCACTGGAAATATTCCCGCTCAGCCTTTGAGCCAACAGTTCATGTCTAGTTTCTGCCCTGGTTTAGACTAGCTGCACGCTGATGTTGCTTCAGGACTGAGCCCCAGCAGGCATGACATCCAGTGCACAGCAAAGGGCTCTCTATCCCCACTGCTGCCTGGTACCTGCTGGTGATGCTGGTGCTCACAGCTATGAGCAGCTTTAGCAAGAAACCAAAGGCCAGACCCAGTTTTGTTCTTTCACTACACATTTACCTATTAGGACTCTCAGACAGCAGCAGTTAATCCTGGTGTTGGTGAGGTCTCTGTGGCTCATGCTGGCTCAGGGACAGCACAAAGCCACCCGTCGCCGCTAGTTGAGCTCACTAACCGAGGCAGCACCACGTCCAAAAAGGATGGCTGTGCCTCCATCCTGTGTCACTGTAGTCAGAACCTCTTGGGAGCCTGGCCCTCAATGCTGAGGACATACTGATGGAGAACCTGAAACTCCTCCAGCAAGGAGGGATACTGCCATTCTGCAGGCTACTTACTCTCCTTCTTTTGAACAGGCCTGTCATGGAGGTACCAAGTGACCAGCCCTTCAGCGAGGAGCAGGCTCGGCTCTACTTCCGAGACATTGTCTTGGGCATCGAGTACTGTGAGTACGACCAGCACTGTCAGCAGCTTTGCAGAGCGTGTGCGTTGGGCTCCTGCTCAGCTGGGGAGAAGCCTCTCCCCTCTGGTGGGCTGTCAGTTGAGCGAGCAAGGTCCCCTCTAAATGATTGTGATGGGGTTTGCAGTTGATGGTGGCCCTGCTCAGCTCAGATTTACGCAGGCAGTATCATAGGTGCTGGCAGCAGTTATTCCTTAGAACGGGCATCATGAAAATAGTGGCTTCCTTTTCTCTTCTGTCTATCTCTTTTTGGAGAGCATCTTTGAAGGCAATAGCAGAGCCAGAAAATGGGTGTTTGCAGTGACACAGACTGAGTCAGTTAGCTTCAGCTGGAAAAAATTGATGTCTCCAGCTTAGCAGGGCAAGAGCTGGCAACCAGGGCTGGGAGGGTGTCTGTCCTTGCCTGTTCCCTCCACAGCATCAGTTTCTGACTTGTCATCACTCAGGGCTGTGTCATGACTAGAGCCCAGTGTTGCTGTGCCCTCCCAGGGTCTTGGTGACTCAAGTGTGTTCCAGGCTCTGTCCAGAGGCTCCAGCAGCAGGTTTCCTGTTTGTAGCCCATTTGATTATCATCACCTCTTTTTAGTAAGTCTTCTCCCAGTGTGACCTGAGGCCAGAGTCTTGCTGAGCACCTGTCCTGAAGAGTACAAGGAGGCCGCAATAGGCCTGTAAATGACAGCAGGGATTTTTTTGGCCCTGTTGTAGTTGGTGTCCTTGCTGGCATGAACTGGGCAGGGGTGGGAGAAGAGGGAGAGCAGTCTATCTTGTGAGTGTGGAACCCGAGAAGCAGCGAGGGCTGGCTGGTGTTCCGCTCATGGACTCTCTGCAGAACTGGCATGTCCTTGTAATTTCTCGCTCTCCGCAACAGGGAATGTGAGGCTGCCAGATTGCTCACCGCTGATCTGCAGACCTTGTGCTGCAGGCTTCGTGGCTGGGCATCTCTTCTGACCTGTGCCAGCAGTGGGAGGATACCCATGAAATTGCTGGTTGCTTTCTTGTCTGTAAGACAGAGCTCTGAAAGTAGCAAGCACAGTGCAGTTGGACACTTATACATGCAGGACACATCTGTACCACGCAGGGGGGTGTGGGTCAGAGAGCCTGGAGCTTTGATGTGGTGTGGCATTGGTAGCTGGCATTACTCTGTGCTGTGTCTAAGCGTATTACACTGCACATTCCCACTCCTCCTGAGCCTCCTACCAGCATTGTCATCAAGTCAGAAGGCACAACTCGGATCCCCTGTTGCTCACTTATATTAGACTGAGCCCTCTTTCCCTTTTCCAGCAGAAGGTCCCTGCCTTTATCCTCAGCATTGCTCCTTGCACTGGAGCAGTTCGTGCACAGGGTGCTACCAGGGACCCACGTAACATGGAGGTACCCGTGAGTCGGCTGGTCTGCATTTACAGCTTGTGCACCAGCTGGGCACGTTGTCAGGCAAACTGCTGGTGAGCTGCGTTTGTGCCTCTGTGTGTTTGATTCTGCTGTCCTCCTTGTAGACAGCTCTCCGTAGAGTTTGGTGTTCTCATCATCTGCTTTCTCTGCACATTGATGCACTAAAGTATTGGCCATGGTTGGATGGCTGAATATGGGGAGGGAGAGATGATACAGAGGCAATTCATGACTTGCAAATCTATTTGTTTTCTAGAGGAGTCAACAAACACGTAGATAAGGTGATCATGTTACTACACTGTGTTTCAAGTGCTAAACAGCTTTTGATGAGATCCATTAACAGTAGCTCATAAAGAAGCTCGTAAGTGTCTTTGTTTGGATGGCCTCTTGTGGATTAATAACTAGACAATCAGCAAAGCAGGAATGCAGCTTTCACAGTGGAGGGAAGTCACTAGTGCAGCTAAACAGGAATCCATAATGTGGCCTGCGTTGTTCAATATATTCCTAAATGACCAGAAAAAGGTTAGAGTACAATAAGAGAGATTGGTGATGACAGCTAGTTATTCAGGATAGTCATTGCTAGGACTGACTGTGAACACTGGCAGGAAGATGTCGTGATAGCAAGTGACAGCATGATAAAATGGCAGATAAAAATTCATGTTGCTGACTGCAGGGTAATGCATGAGGGGGAGAAACAACATTAAAAATATGTACAGAGTGACGGGCTCCAAATTAGCTGCTCTCACTCAGGCTTTGTTATAGACAGTTCTCTTGAAAATGCTAGCCTGTTACTTATTGACAGCCGATGAAGCTAACAAGATTCAGAGAATTATTGGGAATGAAATAGAGAAGAAAACAGAAAAAGCCATTATAGAGTTATTTGGATCTGTAAGAGCTCTTGGATACAGGCAAGAAGTTCCTTGAATATTTTGTGCATCTTGTCTCAGCCTGTCCTGCAGGACAGGAACAGCTCTAGAACTGAAAAAAGCCTGAGAAGGGTGATCAGGACGGTCCTGGAACATATTCTATACAAAGATGGAACAATATCTGTACAGAGATAAGACCAAAGCTCTTAAGATTTGAAAATTATCATGGGAAGGGGTAATATAGCAGTCTTAGAAAATCCTAAGTGTAAGAGAGTTGGTGAACAGGGAATGAATCTTCTGTCTCTAAAGGTATCAAACAAAATAATCAAGTAGCAAGTTTAAACCAGAAGGAATTATTCTTTCATGTAGCATGTAATTAAACTGTGACGTTCATAGCTAGAGGACATAGCAGGTGCCAGAACTAAACGGGCTCAGTGATTAGACAAGTCTGTAGAAGAAAAGAGCATCAAGGCCTATGAAATATTAGGATGCAGACAGAGTTTGCCATCAGGTGCCTAAAGCAGGGACTATGGGTACTGAAGGTGTTACATCTCTCTGCCTGATGCTTTCCCCCAAGATATTGATCCTGGCAGGTGGCAGAGTACTGGGGTAGGTGGCCTTTGGCTTGGCTCCTCTTCCATCCAGCGGCTTGTCCACACCATCCTTGAGGTTGCTGCTGTGCTGACCTGAGAGCAGAGAGAGCTGCGTTGTGCCAGGTTCTGAGAGACTGGTCTAGGTTAGCTTGGCGTCTCTCAGGCATTCCAACCTTTCATTAACCTGCTGGCTTTGGCAGTGCAAATGCACAGTTTTGGTAGCAAACCAGAAGACAGGGCAGCCAGTAGAGGGAGGGACAAGGACGCTTGAGCAAGTGATCATCATTCCCAGTCAATGAGCAGCGTGCAATGCGTGAAAGGTCAGACATGTGCAAGACAGAGCCACGTCACCCTCACTGTTTAGTCCAAGGTGAGATTTTCCCAGTTGTTTCAACCTTTGGAACTAAATACCTCCTTCTCTCACAAACCAGAGGGAATTGTTTCAGATGTGCTTTCAAAAAGTTGATGTGTGGCTGTGTCAAACTGAAAAGGAACATTTCATGCTGCCATAGTGCTTTGAGCCACATGTGCCTCCATTTCACCGATCTCTAGTGGCCCCTGCAATCTCAGCAGCTCGTCAGAGCCAGAGCAAGCCCTTAGCTTTTGTCGAAGACTCCCTTGGTTTCAAAAACCTGTGGTGAACAAGTCTCTGAGCATAATGAACCTTGCTGAGGCAGAGGAAGGTGGTTTGCAGTGCCTTGGTCCATCTCCACATTGAAACGCAACACCACCTCATTTTTTGGCTAAACCAGTGGGTGAGAATAAAATCAATGTTTGCAAGTCTGTGATCATCCAGAAGCTTCCATGTCCTGCCAAAAGTCAGGACACCCCAGGAAGTCAGTGGAAATGTATGTATGAATGGGAAGCACAAGATTGTTTTTTAGCAGAGTTTGAAGGGCAAAGACTGCAGCTTTTTATATTCTCATTAACATTCATATTATAGCAGAACCTGTATGCCTCAGCTGGGAGATCCAAGCTCTGCTGTGCTGGATGCTGCTGGCGTAACAGTTCCTGCTCAGAGGAAACTTTTTAAGTTTAGAAGATAGTCAAAAAGAAAGAAAAAAAATGAAGTGTGGTTAGTCCTAGGTAGAGGGAGTGAAACAGGGCAATAAATTGTAGGATGCCCAAACGCTCCCAACCACAGGAACAATGGGATGCTTTATTTTGGGCTATTGATTAACCACTTATTTTATTAGCAAATGAAAGTTAAAAATGGTGTTCTTTCAGAACTGCTGGGTAAATGCATGGCAGTTATTATGTAATTACAGAGAAGTGGTGCAGCGTTTGTGCACACTGAAGGGAAAGTGTTGCCAGGCAGTCTAGAGATTGCAAGGTAATTTTACAGTAAGCATGCATAATTGTTATGTAATTTGGGGGACTCTAACTGTGCAGCTGCTTGAAGCTTGCAGTCATCACAGCAGCAAATGCATCACTGCTGGTTGGGTTTTATTAAATCAGAAGTTGCAAACTGGATTTGTTTTGGAGTCTGCAAGGTGTTAATCCAGGCCAGCGCGCTGCCCTTGGTGCAGGTGGTATGTGGTGAGTGGGAAGGGGCTGCAGGAGCCAAGCCAGTGGGGAACGTGAGCTGACATTTTAAATTACTGGTGGTGGCACACGGTCCATGGCCAGTGTGTGTCTGTGGGGACTGGACGCCACCCGTTACTCCCGACACTTGCCTGGGGTGGAGCCCTCCCGCAAGAGGGCTGGCTCTGGGGGGGGGCGCATTTGGCGGGAGGCAGTGGTCGCTGTGGTGAGAGCAGAAACATTCTGTGCCAGGTGGGAAGCCTGGCCTAGGCACGGTGGGAGGCAGGGAGAGATGCCCTGGAAAGGGCAAAGAGCTCCCTCATCCAGGTGATGCCACAGTGCTGCCTTGCTTTGTCTACTGATTTTGGCTGGGTTTAGTACATTTAATACTGGGAAGTGTGCTTCGCTACATGCATGGACTAGGTCTTTTTCACTGATCGGTGAAAAAACAGAGGCAGATTTAAGGGCTGAGAGATGGGGAGATCTGCCCATGGTAGAGTATCCCTTCCTCTGGCCCCCGAACAGCTGGGAAAATATTTTAAGCTTAAATGTGGTAATATTACTGGTTCACCTGTTCAGTTTTCATATGCCTGTCTTAGACCTGGGCTCCGTTGTGCGGACCACTTCGGGAGTCATTTAAGCACATGCAAACTTTCATTTCCGTCCTGGTGAAATCAGCCTTACAAAGGAAAGTGCTTTTGTTCCCGCTTGCAAGACTTCCCCAGCATTGATGGCATTGCACACGCACCTTTGTAAACTGGGGAGGCAGGCTGCTTGTTGGAAGTACCACTGGAGTGGTAATTCCAGAATCTACTTTAGTGCTTTGGATGGAGAAGTTTTGCTGGATTATTTGTGTGATTAACTAAAACATGGTACATGTTTAAGTGTCTCTGAATTGTGGCTATGTGCAATTACCTCCCATTCTGCTTTTAACTTCCCTCTAGTAGTGCTTTCTGGGGTTATTTAAGCTTTAGTCTCCCTTCTGGTAAGGCGAACATTGCTTTCCCAATGATACTTGGCAAAAACGGATGCGCTGGATAGTGAATAGTTGCCAAAGGAGTTAGCAGCTGCGGCAGGAGCCCATCCTGAACGCCGGGAGGTGAGTACGGTGCTTCCCCGCAGATCCAGGCAACTGTGGCTTGGCCCAGGGTGCCTCGCAGCCGGGAGCCACCAGCAGCGTGGGTCTGACGGGCGTCCAGCTGTGCACCCTGCAGCGTGCCTTCCAGCACCCTGAGACTGGTGGCTCAGACATTTCCTCGGCCAAAGGTTGTGTCTTTAATAGCCTCTGATACTGTTCCATTCATTTGTCCAATCACTTTTTAAGCTTGTATAAATCTTCATCTGCTACCTCTTACTTACATACTGTGGGGAGCAGTTCCCATTCAGGGTTGAGTCTGGTCCTGCAGGTTTCAGCTGATGCCAGGAGTGACTTAAGAACAATCATGGCCTCTCTGTGCCACCCTGGTCTATAAACCTCAATCACATCTTACTTCAGGGGTGGCTATTCAAGGCTGCAGGGTCCTTGTCTGTGCCAAGGGCCCTTCCACCCCTTTGACCATCCATTAGAAAAAGATAGCGGTCGTGGAGCCCCCTAAGCCATATTAATTGAGGGCGCAACAGTATTTCAGAGTTGTCTTCTACAGTAAAAGTGGCTGAAAATACTGCAGGAGTTGACACATCCCTCCTCCCAACAAAGCCTACAGGTTTGCTGGACAAAGACAGATATTCTGCTGTTTTACTTCGGATATCCTGGATACGGTGATACCTGAATACAGGTTTGACTTCTTGAAGGCAGTAAAATTTCCTTCTCGACTGACTCGGTAATGACTTACATTTAATAACTACACAGTAGATGGGTTTGCTGAATGAATGTGAATTTGGTGTCATGCCAGCTTGCTTTGGCAGATGAACAGTGGAAACCAGTGCTAGGTGAAGCATCTAACAGGATGATTTTCTTCCAGTGTCAGGCTGCTGTCTGCTCGCCAGAAATTGTTCCTTATTGTGAGCAGATGTTTGGTTCAACACAAGAAGTAGATACGTTAAACTCTTCTCCAGTGGTGGGAGACGTATATGGGAGCGGCAGAAGATGTTGTGAGAGAGAAGCATACTCCATCAGAAAACGTGAGGGATATGCCAGGCAGGTATCCCAGTTTGGTTTTAGGTTGGGACGCAAGTAGCTTTGCTTAGTAGGAGCCCAGTAAAGAATAAGAATAAGCAAACGAAAGGTCCGTCTAAGCAGATAGCCTGGCTGTGACGCTAGCCAGGAGCAGACACTTAGCGCAGAACACTCATGCAAGCTTAACTCGGGAAAACCCTGCTGACTTGCACAGTCGAGGTGAAGGACAGTGGCTGTCCCTTCTGCTGTTCAGCTGCAAGCTTGGTATTTTATCTGACTCTTGAGAACCTGAAACAACTGCTGTCAGTGTGGCTGAAAGGAAGAAGAAACATTTCCTGGGTTCTCTGGAGAAAATGCACGATTTCCCTACTGTGACTGTGTCTAGGGAAACCTAGACACAGTCTAAGTCCTCTCTGCTTGTCTTATCTGAGCTATTGGGCTGGAGAGAGGGTCAGGACACACAACTAAAGCTGTTAGGAAGTTACCTTTCCAGCGGTAGTTCCCTGCAGAACACCTGTATGAATGCCTGTGATGCTCTGGAGCCCTGCACGCTAAGCCTGGAGCAATAACGATGTGCCTGACGGGCAGATCAAAAGTGGCTTTTCTGAGATAAGACAATCTACTTGATCATCAAAATGCGAGTATAATATCCTTTATCTTAAAAGGAAATTTAAACAAACAAATCAACAGCAGAGTCAACACAGGCTTGTCTATTCTGAAGAATACCTACTGCGATGTAAGGCTGGGGTAGGCGTGCTCAAGTGTCAGTAGCGTAGATGGGTTTGATCTGGTTTGGCCCTTGGCAGAGGTGAGTTCCTCAGGCCTCGTGTTGGCGTGGGCCAGCAGAGGTGGGACACAGGTCCCTGATGGAGCTGCTGTGTGCTCCACTATGTTTCCCAGTGAGCTACTTTGATCCATCTGTGCCTCCATTCCTGTGTGCGAGATGGGGATTTGCTCCTTCCCTGCTCTTGCCTCTTCCCTGCGCAAGTTTAGAGCCCCTCAAAAGGGAGCATGTCAAGGTGGGGGCTCTCGACTGCAGCTACAGCTGCAAGGTGCTGGGTGTTATAAATGACACCACCAGGAGAGGAGGGGCTGGTTTGTGTTTTATCACTTGCAGAGCTCTATTTAGATGATAAAAAAACACAAAAAAACCCTTTCATGTGGCTGCAAGAGTTGCCAATACGGGTCGATGAGGACTTTGTACAAGAGTGAGAGTAATTAGCTGGTGGAGCAGATCAGAGAGAGGTGCTAGAACCTCTTAAAAAGATCAGGCAGCTTGATTTTTGTTGCTGTTTGATGCAGTTAAGCAAGTGATTGTGCTTGGGGTTAGTCACATCCCATGGCGCAGACTGAGCAGGTTGTTTTGGCAGTACTTGCTGCATGTACCCTGCTCCCCACTTTCTCAGTGGTCCCTTGAACGTTGGCACCCGTGTAGCTGTGACAGGAAGCTCTGCGTGTCCTCGCTGACTGGTGGAATATGGTGTGCTCACGTGGGCTGGAGAAAGGATGTAGGAAGGCAGCCTTTGGCAAGGCTATCTCTCCTTCCTCTTCCCCACGGCTTCCTACCAGCAGTATCCCATACCTTATCCCTTCTGCCAGGAGCGCCGTGGGCGACAGGGTGCGTTCCCTTCCAAAGGACGGGCAAGTGCTGGGTGTTGGGAATCTCCCTTTGTAAAACCTGGGCGTAAGCAAGATTCTGAAATGGCAGAGGTTTGATGGATGCAAGAAGAGTGGAAAAAGAGTGAATAGAGCTGAGAAAATCTGAGGTGGGTCCTTGCCCCAGCTGCTACATGAAACCCCTGCAATCGGCTGACCATGGGAAGGAAGGTGTTCCCCTTGCACACCCTGCTACATCCGTGTCCTCCGGCTCTTCCTCAGCAGAGCATTTCAGATGACTGCAGAGGCTTGCTTCAAAGAGCAGCCTTCTGTTCTAAGCTCTGGATGGTGGTGCAGCAGTTTCCTTAGGAGGGTATTAAATCATTTCTTTGCTACAGGGGTGATGTGAGAGTAATACTAAGCAGACTCTGCAGTAGCACCATATGGATTGCTTTTGCCCTTGAATGGGAACGGGATTCTGGTTTTAATCAAGTATAATTCAGCATCAGCCTCAGTAAATAGCAGGATGTGTCGGTGTATTGTGAAGTTTTACATGTATAATTTTTCAACGGGCTTTTAGTAAGTCAGTATTAACCTGCTGGAGCTCTAAGGTTTCCAGAAGGGAATGCAGTGAAAGGCACCTTTTTTAAAACGACATAGGAACAATCTCTCTTTTTCTAGCACTCCTATCTGTGCTCCCTCTTGGTGTTCATTGTCTGTTAATCTAGGCAGACAGTTCGCAGGAGCTTGCTTCTGAATGAAAAGGAAAGGCTATTTAGTCTCCGAATAGCCTGTGGTATCTAGATATGAGGAGCATTTGTGAAATGAGTAGCCTGTTGCAAAAAAAGCTGCCTTGTCCACTGAAGGCAGCCAAGGGACTGAACAGAAAGAAATGATGTGCTCAGCGGGGCTTTGCTAATGAGCAGTGATGGAGCAGGGAGGCAGAGCCGCAGGAGACCTGCGGAGAGCCCAGGCAGGGCTGTGTGCTGTGCACGCAGGCAGGAGCCAGCTGGCCCAGCAGCAGAGATCCTCCCCAAAATCTGCCCTTTCTCCAGCCCCATCTACTGTACCACAGCCACTGGAGATTCACCACTGCCTGAACACAGCTTTGCAATACGAGTGATGCAGGATCTCTAAGACATGACACAGTTTACAGCCGTGATGCTCCAGGACCTCAGCCCTGGCCCATACCTTCCTGAGCAACTGGGGTACAGCAGAGTGGTGAGACCCTCTCAGGGGCCACGTGCGTGCTAACAGCAGCGATGGTACTTGAACTACTCTTCTACTGTTTTTCTGCAAGTTTCATTTTGTAGTTATTGAGGTCGTTTGGCTCTGGCCATGTCAAGCTTAGTTCTGCAGGGACACTGACGCCGGTTCAGAGGCATGTAAGCCTATGCTTTCTTTTAATACCATTCCCACATCGCCCACTGGCTTTTCAGAGATGATGCTCACAATGTGCCAAAGCGGTGTCCTAAATGAGCATGTTTTGTGACCTGGGAGTACAAACTAGCTGCTCGCTCCCTGGACAGGCATCACCCAGGGTGTTTGCGGGCTTGGCAGAGCCTGGGTGGCGGAGTACCACCAGGCAGCCGTGACAGCCTCTTGGCATTAAAGTCATGCTGCCTGTTGTCTAGGGCCAGGTGAGAGACCATGTTTGTGGTGCTGATGAAGTTATGGGAGAAGTGGGTGCAGACTGCTTGAAACTGCTGAAAGGATGTGAGTAATCCAAGTGTGCCACTGTAGAGGCTTTCAGGGAATCCATCCTGGAACAAGGTCTGCTGTAAGAACCAGCTGCAAAGTCACAGGCAGCTTTTCATGAAGCTGTGGGTGCTTTTTTCTGCCCCTTGTTGGGAAGGTGTGAAAGCAGAAGCAGGCGGCCCCAGCACAGCACACCCTACATCCTTGTTGCTCTGAGAAACTCTGGGTTCCTCTGTTTCATACCTGAACACCCAAACCATTATATCAATGCTGCTAATACCAGCTGAGTTAAAATACATTGTAATGAGGAAACAAAACAAAATCCTGAAAAGCCAGATTTTCAAGGAGTCCTTTTATTTTGGGTAGTTGCTTCATATGGGCTTGACTTTGAACACCGAAGTGTGGGCTCATCGCAGCTGCTACAGGCAGTAGGTGCAGCGTGCCTGCTAGCGACTCTGAAATTGAGAGGGACAGAGGAAGATGGTCCTTTCCCAACTGTTGCTTACACCCTGAGTGCTATAAATCCTCTGAGGTTGTACCTCTTCACCATACAGCATGAGCCTTCAGGAGGTTCTTCTTAGGTGCCTGTGCTCCATGCCCAAAGTCAGGAGGCAGTCTAGATTTTTAGACACGATCTCCCTTGCTTCCGAGTACCCTGGGACTCGGGTTTGACTAAGTCCAACTTCGGATGTGCCCGGTCAGGCTTTCTAACAAAAGTTGTGATGGAAATGTAGTACGTGTGCCCTCACCTGTCATGCCTGCTGTGTTCATGGGGTGGCTGTGAGGTTTAGCAAACAACTATTTCTAACGTGCTTTGGGATCTTTGCCTAGACAATGCTCTAGAAATCCATGGGATTGTTATTCTGATGCAAATAGGCCTGAAATACTGTTACCTTTCCACTGAAGTGAAGGATGGGTCTAATAAAACTGAATTTAATGGAGCACTGCACAATCAGACTTTCTCCTAAGGGCTGTAATATCTTTCATTGTTTCATTTTTATTATGAAGAGGTATTGATCTATTCTTTGAATTGGGTCTGTCAGCACAGGAAGCGCAGAGCATCTTGGAGTCCAGGGAAGCTGTTCCAGTTAGCTGCTGATCTCTGCTTTTAGAGCAAAATCCTTTCCAGCCAAAAGCAACAAATGGAACCATTTTGTCTGTTTGTCAAAGCAGCTTCAGTAAAGTGCTCTGCTTCAGCCAGCTCAGAATTGATTTTAAACTCGGGAGGGATGCAGACAGGTACGTCTGCGCAGGAATGAGTGTTTTTCAGCTGTTGATGTCCACCTTGCGTGTGGCACATAGGGCCTGGGAGGGGAGCACTGATGGGATGGATCTCCCCAAGGCTGTGTACATCCAGCACCCATGACCCCGTGGCTGGATGGCATGGATCTCAAGGCAGTCTCGCCGGGACTGACATCTGCCTGCTGTGTGAAAGTTTCTGTAATGTCGGAAGCAAAAAACCCAATGCCTTGTTGTGGGCAGTCTCTTTGAGCAGGACACAGTTCCCTCTGGAAGGCACGGACTCAGCTTAGGGGTTCCCAGTTCCCCATGGAAAGAACTAAGGGGAGGTCGTTGGTTGGTTTAAAAGAAAATCCCCAAACCCTCATGGAGCAAGTTGAGGTGTGGTGATACAGCTATTTTGTTTATGTTCCTTTAACGCACATTTGGGGTTTATTTATGTTGAAGGTGCTTTTCCTTCTCTACTGTGCCTGACGCAGCCCTGCTCCTGTTTGCTGGCATCTGTGTCACGATGTGTTCTTAGTCCCATGCACAGGATGAGTGTTTTGTTTCTGGGACCTCTGATCCTGGCTTCCAGTGACATGCAATAGCAATTCTAACAAAGCTGCCTTTCGTAACTGCCGCTCCTTATGTCTGTAGAGGGAAGGAACTTGCTCCCAGATGCTTTAGGCTGGTGAGGTTAGAGGTCTAATTTGTGCTGGTGATTGTGTTTAACTGATGGTGGCTCTCACCTGCTCCCCTGGGGGTGGCTCCAGGGGTTGTGTGGTTGTCCCTTCTGTACAGTCATTAGCAGTCTGGGGGGTATCATTAGTGGTAGGCTTTTATTTCTGAGATGCTTAGCTCTCCCTCTGGAGTTCTGCAGGGATAAAACCATCTTTTCCTTTTTGTGTTGTGCTGGAAATGCAGATCATGCCGGTTTAACGAGTACCCTTCCTGCAAGACAGCTGTCCCTGGGCTTCCTTCACAGCGTGTGGCAGTGATGCTGTGTCACTGCAGGCACATCCTGCTGCTTGGCCCATCAGCCTTTCGCCAGCCCTGCTGAATTAATTGGTCCCTGCTCTTCTCCCTGCAATGCGTTATCTCCAAGTGATCTGGACTTGCAGCAGAAGTTGGTGGGTTGGAAAGTTTTTCTGTGCTTAGTGGTGTTGATATCCTGCAGATGAGAAGTCCTGCTTCCTTTCTGCAGGTCTTCAGCAAGCCAGGCTTTTTTCTGTTGCCTACAAGTAGACGTGGGAATGATTTTTGAGGAACCTTGTCCTCTTTGTTCTGCAGCCCTGTATTGTACTGAGCTGTACCAGTGGCATCACACAGCACAGGAGAGGATAAGACTGCATTTTGAAGCCTGAAGCCCGTTTTGGATAGCTGTGCAGGGGAGGATGCCCACAGCAGCTGGCAGACCTGGGACTTTAAGAATTGTGGCTCTTCAGAGCAGAAAAGGGATTTCAGGTTGCCTTCATCAGGTTAGCAGCTCCACACCAAATCGTTTCTCGGCAGACGTGAGGTCTTGCTCTTACAATTTTTTGAAGCTGTGATGGAGCCTCGTTCATTTACACCAGCTGGTTCTCAGTGCACAATTTGTGTCCCCTGTCCTTCTCCCTTTGTGGCTGTTGTCTTTGCACAAGGCAGCTAGTCAGGGGAGAGGATCGGCAGATAGCGTAAGTCTTTTGAGCCAGCTGGCACAAGACACTCGTTACTGTCACCCAAACAGCATGGCAAAGCAGCATGGCACGTGGGTTGGACGCTGCTCCCAGCACCGCCGCTCCTGACTTGGCCAGCCATTTCCCCTCTGTGCCTACCTCCTTCCCATCCCAGTTTGTTGTTATTTAAACTGTGTGCCAGGTTTGCAGAAGCTCCTGGCTGACACTGCGTCGCAAAGTCCTGGGACGTGTCAGGCACACTTCTGAAAGCACAGCCTGTGCTCCTCTGCCCCACAGGCACTTGTGCTAATTTTGTCCTCTGAGCAGTCAAGGTCAGAGACTGTCACTGTCCCTAATGCTCACATCAAGCGCATGGATGTTCTGGCCTGGGAGGCACAAATGTTCATTGACCCTAGTGTTTGATGGCTTTGATTTTTTGCAAAGGATGTGTTTCTTATTTCTTTGTGCAACATTCATATTCCTCCTGTGCCTAACAGCCAGCAGTGCCCGGACCTGGTGGGTACCAGGCTGAGATGGGCACTGAACAAACACAGAGCATCTGGCAAACAGCCCACGTTTTTCTTCTACTTTTATTAGATTGTGTAAAGGCAGGGAATGTGTTTTACAAGATAAATAGTTATTTGATATGAGAACTGGTTTGTGGTTTTGTTTTGGGTTTTTTTTTTACTTTCCTGTACGGAAGAAATAATAAAAAGCCTAGAGTACCTGCTTGCCTAGTGTAACTCCCTCAGTTTTCACAGACGTGGCTCCAGGGATATACTTGTATGGCCTACATATATTTGTGGTCTCTATTTTTTTTTTTTTTTAAGAGGCATTGGGACTTTTAGCCCTGTGGTATCAGGCACGATACCAGACACCTGCATGAAAGGCAGCTCATCATCTCCTGAAGGGAAACTACACTCACTTTTTTTTTTTTTTGGCTCTCCCTATATTACCATAATGAAATGTCAGTTTGCCACCAGCTTTGCTGCGGAGCAGATGTCTCCTCATAATTGCTGTTGTTGCAGGGTTTTCAGTGTTTATCCTGACTGTCTAGCCGGGCTGTTACAGCATTAACTGGCTCACGTCACAGCATGGCTGCACAGTTGCTGCACATCTGGAAGAGGATGTACGTGCCAGTTCTCTCCAGCGAGCTTGTGTCTGCTGGGTCTCCAGATCAGCTCTTTAATGTGCCACGGGCAGCATCCCCTGGCAGCGCTTTAAACTAAGGAGAGGTCCTTGCAGAAAAAGTATGTGCAAGTGTGACTTCCTCTCCCTAGACACAGCCTGCTGGAAAGCTGGCTTGAAAAGAGCAGAACGGTTACGTGAAGTTTGTTCTTTCTTGGTCCTAAAACACAAGCTGGTGGGCTCCGTAGGGCAGGCTGCCTTTGTGGCAATGTGTTGACCAAGTTTGTAAAGCAGGAAAGGGTTAGACCAGCATTTTCCCCCACCCAACTGCATATTTCATAGGAGATACAAAAAGTGCTCATGGGGAGGTATAAAGACAAACATGCTCCATTTCCAAAAAGGAAATGTGGAAGTGGTGGTTGGGACTGAGGGAGGAGGGGGGATGAGGGGTCCTGGTCCTGTTCCCCTGGGAAGAGCAGCAAAGACTTAAAGGATTTCCTCTACTGTTCAGTAAAGTCTCTTGGGTTTTCTATGGTTGTGCTTTTGGGGTCATTTCGTGTTCTGAAACTTGTTTTTTTTGATTTTTTTTTTTAATTTTTTTTAAATTTGTTCCCCACGTTCCTGAGAAGTCAGCCACTTTCCTACAACTCTCTTCTGCTGCTTCATTCAGTGGCACAGAAATGGCTTTCTTGCAACTGGAGTACAGCTTTCCAGATAGCTTGTAATGAGAGGGATTTTTGTTTTCAGTGCATCTCAGCCTCCAAGGTCTTTGCAAGGGTTTCTTTCAATTTGGATGTACAAGCACTTCAGCTGGTGCCCCCAGTTGGCCTCGTGGAGCCGGGACAGAGCTGGAATCTTTGCTGCAGCCTCACGGAGCAAAGGGCCACGTGTAGGAGCAGTCTTTGCTCTGAACAACTGCGTGGCAGAGGTTTGGCCACAGCTCTGGGTGCAAAAGTGGTCAGAGTGGCTGGTGGATTTGGAGTGGTGCAGAACAAGTTGAGGTTGTTTCTCAGTCTGCGTCTCTTTGCAGTGAGGCCCCATTGCAAAGCGTGGCTAGAGAGAGAGAACGCTTTTTTGTGAGCACTGGCACCAACTAGCTGGTGATTGCTCCCTCATCAGAGTTATGTTCTGAGTTGGAAATACCTGCTGATTTCTGAGCTGTTGGCTGGACTTGGTGCTCAGCTGCTAGTTGTCTTATTTTGCCTGAATATCTGGGCTTGTTTCATTCTGCCTGTGATTCTGCCCCTTTTGATTAGCTTTATGGCACTGCAGTTTGAAAATAAGCAAATCAAAGATTAGCCTCTTTTTCTGGATCTCATAAACCTTTAATACAGCCAGGTGCCGAATCCATCAGCTTGTCCGATGAGGCCAAGCAAATCTGCAAGACTTGAGTGATTGCCTTCTCTAACAACTCTGCTTGGTCCCGCTGGTTGGGCTGTTTCTGGGTTCATGCCTGTTCTTTGCATAATTACTGGTGACAGGTGTATTTGAGTGTTGTGTTCTGGTATATGTCCTAGTGAGGCTCCGAAAAAGAATGGCTGTAGGAAATGGCACTTCTACTACATTATACTCCGTATCCAGCAGCAGCGTTGGCTTTGAGTGGGGTGCCTAAGCTTGCAACTTTATTTTCATCCTCCTGGAAACATTTCCCTGGGTGTGTTGGCTGCTGTGACATACCATGATCCTGGTTTGGGGTTGTTTTTTTTTTTTAGTGCACTACCAGAAGATCATTCACCGGGACATCAAGCCTTCCAACTTACTCTTAGGAGATGATGGGCATGTCAAAATTGCCGATTTTGGAGTTAGCAATCAATTTGAAGGGAACGATGCCCAGCTTTCCAGCACGGCAGGGACCCCAGCCTTCATGGCACCAGAGGCCATTTCAGACACTGGCAAAAGTTTCAGTGGAAAGGTAGGTCTTTCCTGGCAGCTGACTTCTCCTGGGACGCCCGGGCACGGCGCAAAGGGCAGCACCACACCCACATCTTTTGCATGATGCCCACCCAGGGACTGGGGGGGTTATTGAGTAAAACCAAACTCTAATTCTGTGTTCAGTCCAGGCAAAACTTGCACTGGTTGCTCTGTGCAGCAGGGAGACAGGCTTTGCTGTGGATCCCTGCCCAGATAGGAGCCATGTTAGAGCCCTTTCCCTGCCCAAAGGGAAAGGAGGAAACTCCTGATTCCCTTCCAAAATAATCAAGAGACACAAGGTGCTGCTGGGCACCAAGGCCAAGTCTTGATCACATGGAAGTGAGGGGCGCTGCCAGATGTTGTGATGCAGATGTGGGGAGAGGGTCTAATGGGCTTTTTTTGCCTGGAAGAAGACTTTTGAGGTTCAGCTCCTCTTTGATGTTCAGCCTTGAATGTTGTCACCCCTGTGAAGAGGGGCTGCTTGCGGGTTGCTGAGCTCCACAGCAAGGACAAGGGTGGCAGCGTCTGGCCCAGCACAGTCCTCATTTCCCCAGGCATGCTCCAGATGCCTTTAGGAGCCCAACTTCAGAGAGGCTCTGCACAAAATATTAGAAAGTATTCAATGTATACAGATAATGTTCTGAGAGTTGGTGGGGAAAATCCAGCTCATACAGATGATCTCTGTGTTGCATCTCATTTACTGCTGGTGCATGCTTTCTTTCAGGCACTTGATGTATGGGCCATGGGAATTACCCTGTACTGCTTTGTTTATGGGAAGGTAAGCTGGCTTTCAGATGCTGGAGCCCTGCATGGGAGTGTCTGCCCGCCTGGCTTTTGACTCATTCCTTTCCAAATAAAGGCAAATATTAGAAACAAAGGCCTACATTCTGCAAGCTCCCTTTCCAAATCACCCTGCCGATGAGAAGGGACTGATGTTGCGATCAGTGGAAAGGATGGTTTCTAGAGTTGGCAGCTGTACTCGGAACAGTTGTTCATGCTACAAACCCAGAGCAGCATCAGTAGAACCAACAACAGTTTGCCTGTGTAATTGGCAATCCAGATTACAGGAACCTCTGCCAGAGCTGGGCTGGGCCAGATGGAGTCCACTTTGGCAGAGCCAGCTCTTCAGAGCTGCCTTCTGCAAACTCCATATCCTGTTGTGGCTTTGCCCTCTCCTGTGGCCAGAAGCCCCTCGTCCACCTACGCTCCCCCAGGGCGAGCATACAGCAGGGGGGTGCATGTATGTTACCTGAACCTCCTGTATGAGCACAGACCACTGCAGATCCCGCCACTGGCATAAGGCATCCAGCTGCGGGGTAAGAAGTGCCTGGGGGAAATAGCAGAGGCAGAACTATCTCCATTGCTGGTGTGACGTCACTGAGTTAAGTCAGGATGGAAAATAGTCTCTGACCTGTGTCTATAATGATGTCTCATTTAGGGCCAAATCCTCAAGTGATGGGATATAACCTTGATTTTATATTCTGCTATAACCTCAGGGTGAAATTCTTTTCCTATGTGGCAAGCACTGGGGGAAAGAAAGAGGGAATATAAAGACAAATGCAGACACTTGTCTGTTCCATGTGACCCTGTACAGTAAATATTGTACATTTTGTACCTCTTCTATATTTCATAATTTAATCTCGCCAGGCAGGCTGGAACAGGGCCCACCAGCAGCCCGCAGCCCACTAAAACAAGCGTACCTGCTTCTTCAGTTTTGACACAGATGTTTATAGGGCCTGTGAATATGCTGCTCCTGCCAGAATCTAGGTCTAAATTAATCCAGTGTAAAAAGTAGTGCTGGAGAAAAGGATGCTTTAAATCCGTATATCTGAATTTACAGTGGAAAACGAGGTGTTTTAATAGCAATATCTAGCTCCAAATGATGCTTGTCACAGGAAGACCTCAAAGCAGTGATACAAGCCGGGTGATATCAGTATATCCCTTCTGCAGGTAGAAAAAATGGAGCAGAGGAAAGGAAAATGGGTAGTTCATGATCAGCTGGTAGGGTGGATAGAGGGGGTAATCCCAATCCAGTTCTGTGTTCCTTAGGTCTCTTTGCTGTTCTTCTGCATTTATTACCTAATAAGGAATAAATCAATTTATTGTGTCTCGGGAAGATCTTACTTAATTCCATCTCCCTGTAAAATCGAAAGAGTGTGCAGAGAGAGGGTACTTCTGTTATGTGAATGTCAAAAGCCAAAGCAGTGCCGAGATCTCTGACAACTGGAAAATCTTTTTTTTTTCTTTTACAGTGCCCTTTTATAGATGAATATATTCTGGGTCTTCATAACAGGATCAAGAACAAGCCTGTAGAGTTCCCAGAAGAGTAAGTAAACTTTACTCAGCTACTGTAAAATCCAGTTTAGCCTTCAGCGTTATTCGCTGTGCAGCATAAATGCTGGTAGGTCACCATGGAAGGACAGACGAGGGCAGGCAGCTTTGTATTCTCGGTCCTTCACGCGGGTTTTGTGCTGATGTTGTTCTTGAAGCGTTACAGCTGCCTCTCTTGCTCCTGTGTCCGTGTGGTGCAGACGGGGACTAAAGGAAATGGCTCTCAATCTTTGGAAGCGAAGGGGTTTCAGTATGGGTCTAGGGAGTTCTGCCCTAGTTACTTGACCCTGGAGATGCTGGAAGCATGGTTCAGCTGCAGTTTTGTGTTCCTCCCATGTGGTAGCCACCGGAATGATTCAATGCTTTAGTTTTCAGAAGCAATGTGGTTTATAGCCCTCGGTCTCAGGCAGAGTAAACACATGCTGCTTCTGTGGACTTACCTTGGAGCTGCGGGAAGCATCTGATAGAAGGATGCTTGTCCTGAGATACGCAACCACAGCTAGGTGCATGCCCACTCCTCTGCCTCCTCCAACACGCTCTGGGAAAGCATGGGTTTGTCTTGTGTGCTGACAGATGGACTAGTTATGAAGAAAACCCAGAAATTAATTTACTCATTTGATATTGAGGGGCTGCTTTGATCAGTGAAGGAAACCCGTGTTGGCCACAGTCAGAGCTGTGTGGTGGGGACTACTGGGCTGTGTTAGGTGGGGTGGCCAGCTGCACAGTCGCAGTGCATCCTGTAACCCACAGAAGTGTACCTGGCTGTAAGGGGGAGCAAGCCAAGGCCACTCACGTACCGTTTGAGCAGTGGGAAGTTCAGCATCAAGGTGCTGAGCAGGGATTGTGGTCTTGTCAGATGAGCCTGGCAGGAGATGACGCCACTCGATGCGTGCTCAGTCTCTGCCACCAAGCCACCATGCCTTTCCCTTCGTGTATTGGCAGCTCATCAGTATTTCCTCTATATTCAGGCCTCTGGTGATTTTCTGTTGGTGATTAATTTATTTCTCCTGGTTGCTATCAGATGAAGTAGCCAAAGCTGGACTCCTTATCTCCCTTCTTACATCAGCACAGTAGTCGGGCAAAGAATTTTTGACCTTCTTGACCCAATCATTCATTCTAATAAAAACTCAAAGATAAAATGACTTGATTTAAAACATGCATGAAGAAATTAAAACTAATGAAAGGCACATCTGGTATTAGAGAGGATGGGAGGGATGTCAGGCGGCCTGTGATATGCGCATGTATCTGCCATCTATTACGTGAATTATTTGTGAGATGCTCACTGAATTTTTAGGCAGCTACAGCGAAAAGCCGGACATCTGCCTTGGCAGTCGCAGGCTTCCTTCTGAGTCTGCAGAAAGCAATGGGTACTCGGGCTGTCCTATTTTAGACATCTGCTTTAGGTGGGATGACTCATGCCCCAGGCTCTACAGGCTGTATTAATTACCTCTCCATTGACCGTGCAGCACAGCCAGTGCAGATAGCTCAGACAGAGCCATCTCCGCACAGGCTGACGGAGCCCACACCAAGGGCTGTGTGGAGCACACCTCCCAAGGACCTGCAGCCGCAAGGTCAGGCAAACACAGACCCCGGCCGTGGGTATGGAGCAACTCTGGCAAGCCAGCCCTGTGCCGTTGGTGAGGTTTTGCAGCTAACCAGGCTTCAGGCATTAAGAGCATGAAGGCTGGTCGTGCCAAATTGCCGTGTTCCCACCAGTTGCTCTGCAGCTGGGCAAGAGTTTGTATTGCAGCACTGCAGAGAGGGGAAAAAAAGTTTGTTTCCCTGGCATGGTCTCTCCTTGCTTGGGTCCTGGCAAAGCGCCACTCCTCTCTCAGCCATCATATATTTGGGTTAGCAGTCAGCTTACAAGTGACTGTTTCCATCTGTCTCTGCACTAAGTTATTAACATTTAATGGGCTAACTGTGTTGTGCAAAGAACCTTTTCTTTACTCAGACGTTTCCTTCAGCAATAATCCAGCTGCATGATTTATTTGGATTTCTCAGTGACCTGCTCTAAAAAAAGCTGCACCCCTTGTTAGGTTGTTGGAGGAGCAGAGAGTTACTGGGTGTTGACAGCAGTCTAAACTACATATGTTTGTTAGGTAAAGGCAGTAACAGACACGGACATAAAGCTGGAATTCACTGGACTGGATCCACCCTGACCTCCCACAGAATTAGCACCTCACTACAGTTAGGAATATTTTGGTTTCAATTTATTTCACCATGGCTACAAAAGACACATTCCTGTTTGCAGACAGTCCATGGAAACTCCTTGCCTGTTTCCTGACAACCTTTAGGACAGAGATGGAGCTGACTGTACCAGCGTTGTTGTCCCTCCCCTTCCCTTAGAGACGCTGGGATAAATATTTATTGCTCTGGAGTTCTCATTCATGTCAGTGAGTCCTTGGCATGGCAAGAGGTAAGTGGGGTTAGCTCACACCCTGATGATCCTGGCATGACTTAAAAGCAAGCTGGAGAAGTTTCTGTCCAGACATGTATTAAGAGAGCTAGAAGCTCTGCATAGTCCCTCCTGGTGAAGAGCTGGACAGTGTTCTCTGACCTGCAGGCACCCTGTAAAATGATCTGTGGTGCTGGCAGCCCTCCCAGATGGATGCTGAGCTCTGATGCTTGGCGTGTTCGTGAGAGCTGTTACAGGACTATGATTACGAGAAATTCTAGATAGCACAGGCTTTTCAGGTGAAAAATGCCATCAGGTACAGCATGCACCACGGCAGAATGGAGAGATGGAAAAACAGAGACAGGGTGACATGGTCTGTTACCTGGCTATAACCCACCTCAAACTTTGTGATCCTGTTTACAGGGCTTTTCCTTGTGACCGTTAATCCTATGTTGTGTAGAAATCAAGCTGATGCCCAGAAATGTTAGGTGATTGTTCTATTTCTTGCATTTTAAATAAAGCTGCTGCCAGTTTGGCACAGATCTGATGTTAAATATTTTAAAAACACCATTTCACCTGGGTGTCAGTGTGGTCCTCCCTTAGGAGTCTGTTTATTTTGACCCGCTTAGTGCACTGTCACTCCCTATAGCTGTTCCTCTGCGCCTGGAGCTCATCTCAAGAGCAGCACAGTTCTTCCCATTCCCACCTAAATTGTCGCCTGCAGTGCAGCCTAGGCAGTGGGAATTCTCTGAGGACTCGTCCTGCCATTCCCCTTCTCTGGGCCATATTGCTCTGTACTGCCAGACCCTTGATGCAACTCTGAACGCGTTCAGTCTTTAGACTGAACCCACTTTCTGCCCCTTCCCACTGAACGAGCAGTGTTTCCTTGTGTTGTTTGTTAAAGATCACATAACCAAAGTCCACATAAAGTGTTCATAAATTATTATTACTATTACTAGCTGGTCGAGGGAGGGGGTTGTCCTGCTCTGCTCCGCGCTGGGGCGGCCTCACCTCGAGCGCTGCGGGCAGCATTGGGCGCCGCAGGACATTGAGGGTATAAAGCTACTGGAGAGTGTCCAGAGGAGGCCACAGAGCTGGGGAAGGGTTTAGAGGAGAAACTGTACAAGGAGCAGCTAAAGCCCCTTGGGTTGTTCAGCTGGAGCAGAGGAGGCCGAGGGCAGCCTCATGGCGCTCTGCAGCTCCCTCCCAAGGGGCGGAGGAGGGGCAGGGCTGGTCTCTTCCCTCTGGTGCCCAACGCCAGGCCCCGAGGGAATGGCAGGGAGATGTGCCAGGGGAGGGTTAGGTTGGGCGTTAGGGAAAGGTCCTTCCCCCAGAGGGTGGTGGAGCCCTGGCACAGGCTCCCCAGGGAGGCATCACGGCACCAGCCTGGCGATATTCAAGAAGCACTTGGACAAGGCCCTCAGAGACACGGTGTGAATTTGGGGTGTCCTGTGCAGGGACGGGAGTTGGACTCGATGATCTTTGTGGGTCTTTTCCGACTCAGGGCATTCTGTGATTAAACAGCACGTCTGTTTTTATCAGACTAAAATATTCCTTACTGTGATATGGTCTTCATTTAGATTTTATGATAGTTTATTCCCTCTGCTTGGAGAGGGCGCAGAGGGGGTGGGCACAGCACCTTGTCCCCATCAGTGTTTTCAATCTGAAATCCAACCCTGCTGGGGAGTGACATTTTATGCTGCCAAATCCCATCTCCATGCAGAAACGCAGCTCCTCGAATGTCATTTGTGATACAGACTTTCAACTCCCTAATACAATTCTGTCATATGCTGACATTTTATTTCAGTAGCGCTTTGATCATACAGATCAAGTGTGTGTTAAAGGCGCTGTCTGCATCATTAGCTACAGAAGTCATTGAAGCCTTTGGACTAGAGGGACAGACTGCAGGACCTAGGGCTCTATGTGAATAGGATGCCTTCTGGGTTCAGGCAGATGCATTTCTTTCTTAGTAATATCTGTTCATTCCCTCACTTCATTACCCCAGGGCTGATCTATGTGGGTAGGAAATACTGAGTTACCAAGCTGGCTGCCATCAGTGTTCATGGAAGAAATTTAAATTAACACAACCTGCAAGCTTAGCTGGGAACTTCGATGTCAAATGGGAATGTTTCATCCAGCAGACAGTTGCTCATGATGCCGGTTTGGCTAATCAAGTTGCGCCCTTCTTGCAACATAAAGCCCAGCTCCAGTTCCATTCTCAATAGCGCTTTGTTGTCCCAGAATCTGCCCTCTGAAATTCCCCTATAATGTGTTGTCTTTAAAAATGTCCTTAGATCCATTCGCCTGATCCCTTGTGCCACATTTTAAGAGCATGCAGCTGTGCTAGCAGGCAGAACAGGATAACCAAACCCCACAGTAGTGACCGTGATGCCTGAGAAGGAACCAAGCCACCTAGACCTTTCTTTCTCAAGCTGGGTTTGCAGAGAAAGTAAAATGCCTTCTGAGCAGAGCAGATTCTCTACTGAGTAACCACAGTAAGGTCTATGCATGCCTTGAGCACTTACAATTCCCTTGTTAACTGTATACTGCTATTTTCTTTACTCAGAGCACAGATATCTGAAGAGCTCAGGGAACTGATCCTACGCATGCTTGACAAAAATCCAGAAACGAGGATAACGGTCCCTGAAATTAAGGTAAATTGGACACTGATATTATGGTCTTTTGTCTAGCTGATTTTGTTGTTCCTTTGGTATCTTCTAATCAGGCAGAGCTGTTCCCGGTATTTGTTTTGAGACCTTTCTCTGGCACGCCACCTCGGGAAGGGAGAGTGCTCGTTTTGCAGAGTGTAACAGCTTTGTTGCTTCTGCTCGTTGGGGAATATTGACAAAAGCTTTCTTGTTTACTTATTTAAATTAAAATTACTCCAAAGCTAGCTGATCCTCGGCGAATCCCCAGGAGAAACGACATTGTCATGGGGACTGCTGGCTGCAGAGCCTGTGCTCTCAGTGCTGGACCTGTGTTACAGGGCTGGAAGTACATTTGTCTGGTATTTGCGTGGTCAACTGCCTCGAGGCAGCACATTTGTTTCTATCAGCTTTACTTGGGGGATGGTTATTAGCACAGGGAGTGACTAGGACTGGTGGAGCACAGTGCTTCACAAGGCTTCTGTCCTCATGTTACCTCCCTCCGAGGCCTTGGACCTGCTGGAGGCTCTCAGGATTTCCACATAGATCCATCAGCATCCTCTGCAGGACACACAACTCTTCTTCACTTTGTCTCAGGCCAACACGGGCACGTTTGCCACCAAAGCTGACAGTAGGAAGGTTGAACTTTGAGAAACGTGATGTTGCTTCCCTCAATGCCCAGGAGGCCACAGCAGGTGATGGTGGGAAGTGCTTTGGAGCTGTATTAAGGGATTTCACTTGGCAGCTCTTGCAGGAACTTCAGATGGAAACCTGAGCCCTGTAAGAACCCCGGGGAGAAGAGCAGAGCAGGGTGCTGGATCTTATCCCTGGCCATGCACTGAAGATGCTTGATGTGGTTGGGGACTTGTGTTTGGAAGCCGAAAGAGCATGTGCCTCTTGCACCAGGCTGGGCCCTGGCCTCAGCCCAGGGCCTTGAGCACTGCTTTTCTCATGTTCTCAACCAAGGAAACCATCCCATGAGAGGCAGTAGAAAAAGGGCAGCTTTTTTTCTTTTGTTCCCCCAAGAAAGCTACGGCCAAGCAGCTTCTTGGCAGAGATGGCTGTGGAGTGACTGCCACCATCACTGAAGGCCCTGGCCAGAGGAATCCAACCCAGAGTGTACAGAAGAGCCTGATGCGTGCAGCTGCTGCAATCCAGACAAGGAAATGACACACTCCCTCCGTATTTGCACTCACAGACTAATCCCAAGGAGCTTCTTTGCTGTGAGGTAGCATAGAGCCGGCTGCATGGCACTGGGGCTCCAGCCTTGGCTTCTTGCAGAGTCAGATGTTTTGAAGAGGCTGTTCCAGGCCTCCTTCTCCTCCTGCCTGGGTTCCTTCCATTCTGTTTTCCCGTTTTCACATTCCTCTTTTCTTCCTCTTTCACGTTTCTTACTTGTAAGATAAAACCCTAATGTGGCTGCAAACGTTCTTGTGCTGGCGAGCATTAGCTCCATGCAGCTTCTCATATGTGATCGTTTCTGGTTGTTAACTCTTCGATGTCAACCTTGAAGATAAACATGGCGAAAGCTGGAAGGAGGCAGTGAAATATAAGGACATTAAGCTGGACAAGTATCTGCTCTGCCAACTGGGTTTGGAATTGCTGTTCACCACAAAAATAAATCAAGCAAATTTTTTCAAATGAGGAACATTGAACATATGGCTAGGCAGTCCTTTTTTCTAGCTGAAATGTTCAGAAGCCCCAGGTAGACTGTAGGGTTTAGTGCACTGGTTTCACCGAAGACTGCATGGTGATGTGCCTTTGAAAAGTTGTTGTAAGCAAAATTAATTATCTTTGGAAAACAACTTAAGTGCCGTAAAGAAGCTCATCACGAAGCCCTTGGAGAACGCTTTGGACACCTGCGTCCAACTCATCGGAATGGCAGTAGGCAGTAAGCATCCATCCTAATTCAACTCCTTGACCTGGAGGGCGAGGCAGGCCTTTCCAGCACCAACACTGGAGGATGCTTTCCCTGACAGGTGAAACATCCAGCCCTGGCTGTGGGTAGCTGAGAGCCTCGCCCTATCCTTCCATCAGCTCCCTTCCACAGCAGCACGGCAGTGACAGGGGAGGGATGGTGGGAAACTGCCTCTTTCCTCTGTTGTGTGTGTAGAGGGTTATGTGGTGTCCAGGTGGCAAACTGTGTTACTTTGCTATTTACGTAGGCAGGAGGCCACTGAGTCCTCAGTACTCACACCCAAGTACTCCATTTCAAGCACCTACACCCTTGTTTGTGCAGATGTATAAATGATCTTGATTCTCCCAAGTAGCAAGTACGTGTAACCCTAGATGACTTATGTGCGTATGAGAGAAAAAGATTAAAAGGCTCTAGATAATTCAGATTTTCAGTGTTTCAACTTCTTTCAGAGGGTGCTGGGTTCCTCCAAGATGCTGGTCAGTGGCAGTGGGTGCGACAGCACTGGGCGTTAGGGGATGCCATCTGGCCAGGCACCAGACTGCAATGATTTCGAAGGGAGCTGGTTGAACCATGTCGGTGTAAGTGGAAAATGCAGCAGTACCAACAGGCAGCTTACCCCCATCATCAGTCCTGTGCCCCACAGCACCATTGTGCTCTACTGTAGAAGGGAGATCTACAGCTGTCTCTGTGTTCCTTCTCATGCAGGTGCATCCGTGGCTAACCAAGGGTGGTGAGGAGCCCCTGCCGCTGGAAGAAGAGCACTGTACCGTGGTGGAGGTGACGGAGGAGGAGGTGAAGAACTCTGTGAAGATGATCCCGAGTTTGCCAGCTGTGGTATGTATAAACCACAACCGCATCCTGTGTATGGGTCAAGAGCGTGATAGTTTGAAGCTATCGACTGTTGAAGGAGGTTTTGGAGAGGGTAGAGATGTGCTCCTGCCATGAGAAACTTGGTCTTTCAATCTGGTGTGAATTTTCTGTGTCCGAGTACTTCAGCAGCCTGACTCTGCAGGGCCTGACCGTGCAAGTGGTCCTATTTGTATCTGGCCACTCTCATAAGAGCTGTGGGGTCATATTCTCAAAGTGTCTGGCATCAGACATCCCAGAACAGCAGAAGCATCCCAAGTGTGTTTTGTTTCATTAATCTAGAGGTGGCAAGACACCTCATTTGGATCCTCAGAATGAAGGCTCCAAACCTGGTGGTGACCGGGCCAGAGAAGCAGGGAGAGGGCATCTGCCAATGGAGTACATAGCTGGCGCTTGCCTGCCAGCCTTGGGGTACCACAAGTGGGTGCTCAGGGCTCTCTCGGCAGTTTGTGTGTAGCCAGATGGAGATGCGCTCTAGGTGATTACTATGCAGGTGCCTTTGGGGCTTCCTCGTAGTAGGGAGAGGGGTGCTGAGAACAATGAGGACCTGTTTTCGAAGCTCTTGTGGTGTGATGTTAATATAGACTCTTGCCCCAAGAGCCAGCTGGGGGAGTAAAAACCATCCTTTCCCCGTGACAGCACGACTTTTGCCTTTGAACCTGCAGGAGCTGGCAGCACTCTGTGCACAGTGCCTGCCTGGTAGGATGGCCCAGGAGAGCTCTGGTGCCTCTTTCTCACGGCCTTGGACCACCACGAGTGGCAGGCAGCGGTCAGCAGGATCTGCTTTGCTTCTTGCCAGCAATGGTCTGTGGCCGGGGGTCTGAGCTCACTGCTCAAGGGAGTGGCCTTGACACTGTCTGGAACTCGCATAGCTGTTCCGTGGGTTTCTCTAGTTCATACTCCAGCTGTAATTCTGTTAACTGTCTGTTGAATTATTAAAGAAGCTTCAAAGGAGCTAAAGAGTCCTTTGAACTAGCTTCAAGGGGGTCGTATGTCAGTCCTGCTGTTCTCACTGGTCTGTTTTCTTTCCTCAAAGATCCTAGTGAAGGCCATGCTAAGAAAACGCTCCTTTGGAAATCCATTTGAGGTTCAGACCAGGCGGGAGGAGAGGTCCATGTCTGCTCCAGGGAACTTACTGATGTACGTATATACAGCTTTACCTGGCTAGTCTGGATGTGTAAAGGTGTGTGGAGAGGATGAAGGAAGCAGTCCGCAAATCTCTTCTGTAGCATTTAAGGACAAAACTGCCTTCTAAACTGAATATTGAGGCTAAAATCTACCTCAAGTTATCTAGGGTTAAAATACAATGCAGTAAAGCAGCCTAAGAACTCTTTTTATAGATGCAGTTCTCTCTGTAAGATGGCTTTTGCCTAAACATGTATAAGGTGCTAAACTTGGGTCTGGTTTTTAACCTGTTAAGTTTATAATATGCTGTGATCAAAGATCTGTTAGAGATTGGTGAACTAAAACAAGTTGAGTCTAGTCTAGGTATATACTGGAGCGTTTAATTCTTGTCTCCTTTTTATGAACAAAGAAAAGGTACCATGTGAGCCTGTTTGTATGTTTTATAAGCTGGAAATGAGATGCTGTGGTTTGTCTGTGGTCTGGGGCCTAAGTCTGGGCAGAGGCGCTGTAGAGATGCATGGGCAGACAGTGCAGAACACGTTGACATTGCTCTTTCATTTGAGAAAACATAGTGGTTTTTTCACACACCCAGTTGTGAAATGGTGGAACACACTGCAATGGAATATTTTGGAGGCATGATATAAATGGCTGCATTGGGATTAAAATGGAGTAGGCAAATTAATTACTACGAGACTGATGAAAATTTTTTAAACACAATGGTCTTGGCTATTTGGGGGGCGGGAAGGATTTCTCTGTTCTTTACTTGGCTTCTACTCTTCTTCCCTCACTTGGTTACTGATCCCTTTCAGAGCCAGGATTCTGGGCCATCAGTCCAGTAAGTAATGGACGGACCGTTAGCCTGACCTGGGACAATTATTTTCATGTTCTCACCCTGCAGAATCTGTAATGCTGCAGTTCACAAAAAAGCTGCGTTGTCCCAGAATGTTCCTTTTCCACCCAAAGTCCCAATACTGTGCCTAATAGGCTCCCAGGAGGGCGTGCTAAGAGTCTCCCTGCACCTTTGATAATGCAAATAGAGGAGTGTCTCTCTCCATGGGAGTGTGGGGTTTTAAGGGCTCCATTAAGGATGACAATGCTTTAGGGCCCAACTGTGTATCGGAGACGTCAGTAAAGGCTTTGCCTTTGAGTCCAGGAGGGGTTAATATGTGACAGCAGTTTAACTGTTAAACACCCCATAGGCTGAGTGCTGCTGTGGGAACATATCTGAAGAGCATGACAGTCACAGCTCCTTTGCCAGCTTAGCACGAGGGATTTGTCCTCATTTGTTTCCCTTGGCTCATTGCCTTCCAAATTGGTTATTGCTAATTTGACACGCGTCCCTGCCCGTAGCTTCGCTGTCATTCCTGGTCACTGCATTGCATTGCTCTGAGATGGAAGAACGTTTACTAAATTTGAAGAAAAATGTACTGTATGCTTCCCACTGTCCAGGACAGCCAGTTCAGAGCAAGGCAGAAATTCTTCTTTTCAAACTCTGGCTGAATTGATATTTCAAGGTGGTCTGCTTTCTAGCACCTAGAGCCTATTTCCAAAAGGGACCTGTTTCCTTCCACCTTCATCTAAGATGCCTGAAATTGCATGCCACTAACTAACCAACTGGTGGGAAAGCTGCTTGACCCTGGCGCTGTGGCTGGCTCCTGCCTGGAGCCAGGTGCTTTATTATCTGCTCAGAATAAGTAAAGCTCATTTGATCTGATGTAGCTGTGAAGTTTCTGATTAGCCACATTATCAGTGTCTAATCCCTTTTAAAATCTCTTTTTGGCCTTCAAGATGCGCTGTAAGCCTCCATTTTTCCTTTTATTTGTCTCCTTTCTAAAGTTGCTAGTCACGTTCTTCTCAGCTTATAGCAAACCAGCATCTTTCCCTGTCTCTACTCATCTGAGCCCCACGTTTGCATTCAGGCCCCTTGTACAGGACTACACTAAAAGGTTTTTGAAAACCACGTACAATTTTACAATTTCCTCTGTTGTGCTGCTGTGTCCAGTGCACCCTTGACATGTCAGGTCAGGGATGGAGCTGCAGCCATGCTGGGCTGGCCTCTGCCCTGCCGTGTAAGCGCTTAGAGATGTCCAAAAAGAATGTGAATGGTCTCTGAATGTGCCAGTTCTCCACTGCGCTAACTTCTGCGCTTAATTTCTAGATCTCATGCCATCAGTGCCGATTTTTGGCAGTAACAATTCACTTTATCCTAAATTAATTCATGCATGACTAGAGCTTTGAGAACCTATCTCAGAACCCTTCTTTTAAGAAGGCAGACATTGGCTAGGTCTCTTCAATAAGTATGTTGTATATTAAACACTACAGCAGGGATGCTTTTTTTAAGGAATGTGAATTATTGTTTCAAACTTTGAAAAATGCTATACTGGCTGGATCTAAGGAAAATTGCTTTAAACAGATTTGTTGAATCTAATGACATCGGGTTTTCTGGTTTTTGGTTTTGCTTTTTAGCGAACTGAGTCTAAATGGGAATGTTCATTGTTCAGTGAGTTATCCCTTGATTACAGTGTTAATCATCCAGCCCATCCAGTTCTTAAGTCAGAGTGGGTTGTTCTCTAGTAAAACAATCATTAATACACATATAAAATATAACATCAGTGCAAGTGTTTTTATAACTAACACAGTGCTATTCATAAATTTTGAGTGAGTCTGGATTAGTATAAATTTCTAGGACCTAGCAGGAACAGACAACGTTGTAGCATAAAGGCTCCGCAGAGTTCCTGCGTGTCAGGCGCAGTTTCCATCCTCGTAGCTGGACGGGGGACCCCAAAAGTGAGACTCGCCAGAAGCGCGGTGCCTGCGGCCGTCACCGGTCTCTGGCCGTGCTGCTGTGTGGTCGCCCACAAGGAGCTGGGAGAAAAAAGAGCCGCAGGTTCCCAAGCCCTCCACTACAGAGCTTCTCCTTCCCCGTGGCAGTGTCTTTAGAGAGATAAATCGCCTTTTGCAATTTTGTATCTCCTTCTAGTTACAGGTAGAAAATAACTTGCTGTGTTTCCATACAAGAAAAAAGAAAAGCAATTAGAAAACTCCAGTCTCACATTCCATTTATTTAATTAGGCTGCATGTGAAATTGCCAGAGCCCCACTTGCTGCTGCTCAAGCATCTTACATCTGTGCCCATACTGAGAAGATATTTTTCAGGAAATCCTCTGACAGCTGAGTCTGCTTTCTGGTATTTGATGCCTAATTGATGGTTCTTAAAATGGATCTGTCCTTTAAGCTCACTCTCTGGGATTTGGAGAGGAGGAAACTAAATCACGTGGCTGAGTCTTTTTTAAATGTCTCCCTGCATTTCCTATACACAGTGTGCTGGGCTCTGTTTCTTGGAAATGCTTCGTGCAGAAGCTGCATGTGCAGAAGCCTGTCTGATAGCAGGAGGTCTTTCATGTTTGCCTGAGCGTTTGTTCCTTTAGAGAACACCGTTAAGACACCAGCGATTTGAAATACTTCTTAAATTAGTACTGGGATGAAAGGAGGCTTTTTTAGCACTCCTTAGACTTGGAAGAAGCAAATCCTCTTCTGGGTGTTATTTATTGCTTTGTTTAATAGCACTGGAAAGTTAAAAAGGCAGCAGTTAAAATGGCAGGCACATTCACCAGGCAGAAGGGAACTAAAATGAAGATGCCCCCATTTAGCAATTCTCATTCTGCAACGGCTGCCTCTCCCACCAGAGCACCTCCGCACACCTAGAGTGCCGCTGGCTGTCACTTTGCCCCGTCAGCGGTGCGGTAGCCGGGGCTGGGTGTCCGGGCGGCACCGGCTCCTCCCTTTCGGCACCAGACCTCCCAGAATATGCAGCAATTCGAGCCTTGCAGATCCTGCAGACCATGGCCAGGTTCAAGCCTGTCACTAACAGTGGCTGCAGAAGCAACGGATCGTTTCTAATTTTTCCAGTGATAGAGTATATTTTAAACCCAGCTGTTTAGTGTTCACAGCTAAGTTCTAGGTTTCTGTTAGCAATGTTTGCTACATTTCTTCTGCCTGCTCCAGATTTCTCCTAATTGAGTCAGCACTGGCTTCACCACATTTTATTACTCTCATTTATTGCAACTACTACCTATCAAATTAATTGCTGTGTTTTGACAGACCCAATTTACTTTCCCATTATGGCTGCTATTACTATTGATGAAATGTGGTTGTCAGCTCCTGTATGGGGGATCAGTCTGTATTTAGAAAGCCTACCCTGCTTTTAGCCTTCCCAAAAAGGGAGCAAAAGAGCCATCGCTGCCCTTAGGGCCATACTGTCCGTGTAGGCTAGGCACGAGGAAGCCGGGGTGGGGGGCAGAGGGGTAAAAAAGTGGCTGACGCAGGTCTCCAAGCAGAAACAGCTTCTCCCAAAGCAGCAGAGGGGTACCTGCCTCGTGGCGGCTTTGTGCTGAGAAAGTCCCAGGGCTCAGTGCCTACGGGCTGCTGAAAAATAGGCTGCAGAGATCCTCCTAGGGCAGCCACGTTTACCTCATCATCTCTGACAAGAGCACGGCTGCAGGTTGGCTTTAAATTTGCCAGGTGTCTCCGCTAAAGATGCGCCCTTTGTCTCTGCTAGTGCTTGCTGTCTGTCTCTCCAGGCCCAGGAAGATTTTGGGTAGGTAATACATAGATGGTGTCAGAACGGAGTCAAACCCAACCAAAAGCCATGTCAATTTTCACTGCAAAGAGAACTGTGTGTCTCACAGGAAGGGGCATGCCCGACGGTGCAGGTAGGTATCCTACAGGCCACCTAAGGACCAAGGCACCCACTGTGGCAGAGACCCACCCTCAGCCAGACCCTGCAGCGAGTGGCTCCATGCCCACAAGGCTCTGCCCATGCTGAGCTCAGCCGCTGCCTGCCCCGATGCACGTGGTGGTGCTGCCATGACCGTGACAGGACACAAAACACCGAGAGGTGCCAAATTATGTGGACCAGGAAAGCCCAGCTGGACATGAGCAGTGTGCTGGAAGCAATCTGGAGCCTTCAGCAGTGGTAGGGGCTGGAGTGGGTTTGTACCAACGCCCGTCCTCACTTGTCCTTCCAGCTGCAAGTTAATGTGACTGATGCTGCATCCTCCATTTCACTCTGCTCGCTAGGCTTGTCTGGTACAGAAATACAAGCTCCTTTGCCAGCTGTCATCATTTCATGATCACTTTCTTCCTTTGTCTCATTGTTTTGCTCTCAGGGACAGACTTCTCTTAAACACGTCTGTATATTTGCATCCATCTTTAAGGTAATTCAGTGTTTGTTTCCCCTGGGTGCTGTAGAATTGTGTGTCCTCTCCTCAGCCTGTGTGATTTGTGTGGTAGTGAGAGCATTTGGCTCCATCCTTCCTTCCTGTAGGAGCAATTTTACTGCAGTAATTCTCTGTGTGTGACACTAATGTTTATGTATGCTGTTTTAATTATTATTATTATTTGTGGTTCTGTGGCATTTCAGCATTCTTTGGGGAGGGAGGGGTACAAAAAGCCGGTTGGGTTTTAGCAGGAACTGCTGCTCAGCCCCACGTTCATGGAATAGCTACAGAATTTGGAGAAGGCTGAGCTTTGTAATTTGGGCTCAGGTTTAATGTTTAGCGGCTATGCAAAAGAAATAGAGCCAGAGCCGTCTCTGCTCCAGCCGCTTCACCATTCCCCTGCGCTTCTGCCTCTGGTGCTGCACTGGGAGGGCTCTGGGCTGACCGAAGCCGTCCACTCTGAGTGACCACTCACCCCACCTCAGCCAGGGCTGCACTGAAACAGTCCTCTGTGCGGCCAGTGGTGCGGACCCTTCTAGGAAGCTGTCTGTCCAATTGATTCTGTTAAATAACCAAACATTCAATGCAAGCTGTGACAAACTGCTCAGAAGCATCTCCGTGTGAAGTCTCAGGATCTAGTGCTTAGGCAGGACGGCCTCCACCCATGCCTGGGAGATCGGGTCTGGGGTGAGAGGCTGGGAAATAACCACGTCTTCAAATACCTTTGGGAGCAGCTCCGCTGCTCTGGAGATTCTGGCGGGCCTGGTTTGCTGCTCTGAGACGAACGGACGAGCTCGAGCCAGGATGCTGCCCGCTCCGAGTGAGGAGGGACTTGCAGAGATTCTCCAGAAATAGGAGGGGGCAGGAGGATGGGGACTGACGCGGCACTGTCGGTGACAGCTGGTGCTGCTGCCTGCTGCTACGTTTTTCATAGAGAGCTTCCTTATGAGGAACAGCCCTTTGTCTTTCAAGACATGTTTCAGGAGTGACTGCAGAGCCCAGCCCCCAAGGTTTGCCCATGTTCTCTGCAGAGAGGAAGGGGACATCACCAGCCTAGACGAGGGCAGGTTATTGGTATGAAATGGGGACTCAGAGGAGAAACTAAGCGCTTGCCAGCTGTGTGCGTGTACATATGCTGTGATTCAGCTCTTTGTAGGTTGTCCCACTCCATGCCTGTCTGTGCTGCCTGTGTTTCAGAGGGAAGTGCTGTGAGGTTCAGTCCTTGCTGGGCACGAAACATGCTGTAAATACTCAGTGGCTGTGAACTTCCCGCAGCTGCTGTAGTTAAGTGATGTGGTCTCTTGGATAATTGCACAGGTCAGGCTTTGCTCACCTGGGGTTTAAAAATTGTAGCAGAAAGAGTCTAATTTCTAAGAGAGTTATTTAATGGAGATTCACGTTCAGCCTCAGGCCTCACAGCGTGAGCCCTGGCTCCCGTGCAGACTGCAGAGCGCTGACGCCTTGATCTCAGCAACCTGAGTTTAGCTGAAATTCACCACTGTGCACGGCTGTCAGGTCCACCTGTTCTGCGTTGCACCCCTCCCATGCTGGCACAAGGTATTCAGAGAGCCAGAAGCTGCTGGGGGCAGCAGGGGAGCGCTGAACGCACCCCGGGCACAGAGCAGGCTCGGCTGGATGCGCCAGGCAGCTGCGGGCGGGGAGCTTTGCTGTGCGGAGCTGCCTGCGCTGTGCCAGAGAAAGGAGCCTCTGCTCCTGCACAGGGTGATAAATCATTTAAAGAGCGTGATGACAGGCACTGAAGATGGGGCTATTCCTCAGCCTCCACCCCAGGGAAATGGTCCATGTTCCAGGTTCAAGGTCAGGTTTATCGCAGGGCTTTGCTGGAGCAGAGGGAGAAGGGAACATGATTTTGATAATTTCTTGCTTCTTTGACAATTGGTAGAGCCCTATGGGTGCTTTCCGTGTCGTTCCCAGCCAGACAGTAACCCCAGAGCCCCAAACCCACCCTTGCCAGATGCTGCTCCAGGCACACGGAGCAGCACTGACTCTCCACTGCTGAGTTGGCTTGTCCACGAGGACTGATTCTCCTGCGGCCGGGCTAGCGTGAGCGAGGCTGGACACCCTGGGAGGCACGGGTGCTTGGGGGTAGCATCACCTCCTTTACACTGTGGATATCTTCACATCCTCATGGTGGAGAAACAGCTGGTTTAGGTGCAAGTCATCTGCCGGCCATCGGCCTCTGCTGTGGGTGATGTGGATGGCACCTGCAGGTGTCACGCTTTCTCCGTTCAGTCTAGAGCAGTGACAGCTTGCTCTGGTCAAACCTTAGTCCCGGGCTGTCTTATGGATGGCTGAGCTGGGTGGAGGTGTTGCTCCTCAAGGATGCCCCAGGGTGTCAGAGCTGGCTTCACCCCAGCAGAGCCGGTGGCACCGACACACTCACTGCGCTGGAGTGAAATAAGCCGGCAGCAGGGCTTGGGCTGCCCATGGGCTCATGGAGCAGAGACAGCAGCCACCATGTGCTGTGGCTGTTGCGTCCCAGGGAAGTGGTGGCAGCGTGTACCCCACCGCATGGCATCCAGCAGTGCTGTTGGGCCTGGGCTGATGTGGCTGCCAGCATGGCTGAGGCTTTGCCGGACTGGCTAGCTCAGCCTGGAGTCCATAAAAGGCCCTCAGCCCGAGCCAGCAAAATGCTCCGTCAGCCTAAATGTCTCTGCTTATGCTTCAGAGTGATGCCCTAAACAGCTCTGAGCCTGCCTCCCTGCTGGCAGTGATAAGGTGTCCCATCACACCTCTGCTCCATCACACCACAAGCTCAAGCCTTCTACATAGGAAGCCACTAAAAATTAAGAGCAGAGGAACAGGCTTTAAGCTATCGTGGTGTACGTACAATGCAAGTAAGTTACCTTGGCTGTGTTTTAGGGACTGCTGCTCTTCCGTGCTGAGTGGTTTTGGGGACCAAACTCACAGAAACTGAAATCAAACAGCTGTTGCATAGGGAAAACTGGGTTCTGATAGAAGCGTTCAGGTTTATTGCCTTTTACGACAGAGCTTTGGAGAAGCGGTTATGGTATCAAGCCATCCCTCAGTTCTTTTAAAGAAAAAACCCAAAAAAAATCAGAATAAAGAAAAGCAGACCAGAATTCCCCAAATACAAACTAGATAATTCAGAAACATTGCTGCTGGTCTGCAAGACTTCCTCCAAGAACCAGGTACCTCCTTGTGATGCTGCAGCTGGGAGGAGGACACTCAGGGAAGTGCTGAGCTTAGCCTTCGGGGCGCAGAGAGCAAGCAAGCGGATAGGCACAAGTTGTAGAGCACTGCAGCGCATCGAGCTGCGCTATTGCTGAGGTCTTTGTGTGGTACAAGCGCAACAGGCTGGTTCTTTGCTGTTCTCTCTTAATATTGATGTTGTTGCCCTGGGTTGCCTGTTGAAAAAACACCCCCTGCTCTATTTCTTGCATTGCTATGTGCCTATAATCTCTTTATTTCCTTGCCGTTCATGTAGAAAACAAGGGAGCAGAGAAGGAGCCAGGGACCCGGAGCTGCCCGATGTGTGTGAAGACGAAGCTACGTCCTGAAGCTGCCTGGATGCTGCAGGCTGGTCGCTCACGTGCTGCTGCTGTTGTACCCATCGTGGTGTTGTCTGGCACACATCTGCCCTCATCGCCAAGTCCAGGGCCTGCAAAGCAAAAAAAAAAAAAACAAGAACCCCACCCCCAGCCCCCCCCCAGAACGGACCAACGCAGAAATCCAGAGAGGAGGAACAGAGCAGCAGTAGGAGAGCGAGCCCTTGGGCAGCGCGGCTGGCAGACGGCTGGCTCGCCTCGTGGGTGGCTGTGTTCCTCGTGCGAGGTGTCCATGTGCTCCTCCGTGTGTGCCTTGTTCTCCACTTGTGCTTCGTGTGTGGGCTTCGTAGTCGGGTGTCTTGGCCAGCGAACGTGGTTTTATTTGTAACGCAGCAAACCAAACGTCGTCTCGTGGGTCACTTACCCCAGAGACTTTTGCCGTGCTATTTTGCATTCTCTATTTCAAGGATCGGGGCGGGGGGGAGGGAATTACATCAGAGCCAGGTTTTATATCAGAGGACAATTGTTTTATTTAATGCATAGGTAAAACACTTCTGTATACCAGAACACATCCCGCTCCTGTTGGAGTTGACAGCAAAACTTCTATGGATATCAGCTAAATGAGGATGAGATCTTCCTTTTGCAGTGAGGACTGTCACTCTCTATGCCTTTTTTTTTTTGTTGTTGTTGTTCTTTTCTTCTTATCCCTCAGACTTGCACAGTGTAAATCCTGCCAGCATCGATGGCTTTAGCCAGGGCAGTGTCATAAAATAGAAGAACTACACGTTATTCTCTGTAATGTGCAATAAGCCTTTGAACGCTGCAGAGATCTGGAGCACTGGGATATGCTGTTACACAGAGAGGCTGAGTGCACCGAGGCTGGCAGCCAACCAGGCATGCTCTTCCCAAAGCGCTGGCATTCCCCTCCACCAGCTGCACCCGGTCCTGGGCGCGTGGACCTTGTTCTCGAAGCTGAAAAGTGGCAGGTTTTGGGTTTGTTTCATTTAAGGGTGACTTCCTTTCCCCGACTCGTCTCTTAGCTCCTTTAAAATTATGTACCTGATGCTTTTAAACTTTCAACTTCCTGATAAACGACCCAAACTGGGAGAGCTTCATAAGATGGAAGATGTTGGGTGGAGAGTTTCTAGGCTAAGGAAAGCTACAGAACACAAATGAGATCAAAACTTGAGTTTTGGGGTGGTTTTTTTTTTTAAGGCTTTAGTTTTTAATTTTAAGACCGTGATTTTTATGTATGTGCTGATGCTGCTATTTTATCCATAGATTGCTTCTAAACATGGGATTAGAAGCTTCATCTCTACAGTTTGACAACAGGTGAGGGATTGCACTTAAAAGGGCAAACGCAGCTATTTCAGTGGCTGTTGCCTATATGGACTGTGTGTGTAATCAGGAATTTCGCTCTTGCACTCAGAGTAAAAACCAGTGACATCAATCCGTCAAAATACCTGTCAGTATTTTCCCTTGAGCTTTATGGGGTTTGAGCACACCCCCGGGAAGCCAAGGGGATTGGATTCTTATTTTATAGTACTTAAATAAAGGACACAATTAAATTTGGTTCCTACATAATCACCTTACTGTCGTCTTTTAGGTTAATCCTGAGGGCTTGGAACTTTCAGACCCCTAATTTTTTGTGCGAGGGGATATATGTACGAGGACTGGTGGTAGCGACTGGTATCCTGGTGTTCCCGTGCTGTTTGCTGCAGTCTAGTTTGGTGGTTCCCAACATTTTCCTAACTGGGCTTTGCTGCCACTGCCTTCTGCTCCCTCTCCGCAGCTGCCGCTTCCCCTTGCTGGTCTTCAGCCACCTCGGTGGGACGCCCAGAAGCAGTCGCCAGCCTGGGCTCTGCCCTGCATCCCACCTGTAAATATTGGCGGATTGGGAAATAGTATTGCAGCTAATGTATTTTATTAAGGAGCCCTTTAATTTTTAAAGCAGGCAAAGGGATTGTATCCTGTAAAGGTTACTGCTCTGGGCCTGTGCTCTGCGTCGCTCGCATCCAGATGGTAAATCCTGCCTGCGTCTGTGTGTCTGCCCACACCGAGCGTGCGCTCAGCATCCTCCGATGGCCTGTGGATCTGCTTTGGCCGCGTACCGCGATGCATCCCGCGAGTTGGTGTGCCTGGGCGTGTTGGGAACCCGGTGAAAGGGAGTGAAATGGAGAGGGGGACTTGGCAAGGCTGAGATTGCAGGGGGGGGGTCTGCAAATGCGGGAGGAGGGACTGGCCAGGAGGGGATGGTCTCTGTGTGGGGAGTGGGTGCAAGCAGCTGGGCTGCAAACTGGTCTGTGTGGGGACACAGCGCGGGTGTGCCACCAGGTCCTGCTGTGCACCAGGGCTGAGCTGAGCAGCCCCGGAGAAACGGTAGGAGCAAACTGTCCTCTGGCTTGCAGAAAAACCGGGCTCCCTAGAGCTGCTGTCCCCAGGGCTGGCCGCGGCGGAGCTCTGCTGCAGCAGGGCCGGGCTGCCGGCAGCGGGGAGGAGGGCTGCGATGCTGGGTGAGCCCCTAGCCTGCACAGAGGGGTGCCCTCGGGACAAGGACATGTCTCAGGAAGTCGCCTTACCCCTGGGAAAAAGGGTGTGCTGGTAATCCTGATCCCCATGGCTCTTCTGAGGTCTAAGCAATACTTGGGTGGTGCTTGAAGAGCTCTGAGACTGCAAATGTGGGGTTATTTATTGTATTTTTAATATATGGAAAGAATAATTTAGGAATTGGGAGACACTTTGCTAACCCAGCCAGTTGTTGGGGTTATTCTAGCAATGCCCGAGGGAGTGGGAGCTAGTGGGGCAAGGCTGCAGGAGAGCTGCTCTCAGCCTCAGTTAATGCAACCAAACAAATGATCATTTACAAATTAGCTTTGTCATCTTTCTTTAGTGGTAGCTAGGGTGTCACTTCAATTTTGGAGAGGAATGGGTGGTTTTTTGATTATCCTAAAACCTACTTTGAAAAAATTTGCCCTTTTCACTGAAGGAAATCCTTCTGGAGCTGTTTCTATGGGTCCAGGCAGCAACCAGCATTGTGCAGCTGAGCTTGTGTCATATGTAGTTCCTCCAGTGAATCTGCTAGCCTTGTGGGTCTTTCCTTTATACCTCCAGAAACCATCCGTATCATGTCGCAGACAGCAGCCTCAAAACTTGTACGAAATGAAAAGAAAAAGGTGCAGCAAGAGAAACAGATTTATTCAAAGGCTTGGTAGGACTCCTGCAAAAATATGCTCTATTTCTCACTTCTCTGAAATGAAATCCTTGCTTGTATGTGCATGTTAGGGCAGCTTGGAGCAACACTATTTCTGCTCTGAAGAAAGGAAGAGACTAAAGAGATAGTATTTATTTTAAAAAATAAACGTCTCCAGCAAACCAACCCTTTTATCTATTCCGGAAAGTCATCTCTTTAGCTGGATGACTAAATTTGTCTCACTTCACAGAGATAAGAGGGGATGGGGTTCGGCACGGGAGGGCTCCTCCGAGCAGCGAGCAGAGCTGGCGTAGGCGTGCTCTGATGCTTTTGTACGTACTCTGTATTTTCCTCGCTTGCCTGTGCTGTTCCTGGAGCACGGGCATCCTGTGAGAAGAGATCCCGGGATGCTCTGAACTGTGTTAGCTGGGCTCTGCATCCCAGGAGGGCTCCTCTTTCCCCCCCGCCATGTCATGGCGCAGTTGGCTTTGGTCTGCCCTGGTTGGCTTTTCCAGCTCGGGCACCTTGAAGGAAATTTCTCTTTTGAGGAAACTGCATGTCTTTTTGATCTCCAGGAGGTAGATTTCTCTCTGTCTTGCTCAGTTAATACCTCTAGGCCTTCAGTATGGGAGGTAGTGCTACATAAAAATCCTGGTTTAGCCTGGCTTGGAGGAAAACTGCAGTGAATACCTTTAACCCTTTGGGCAGGAATCCATTGCTGTGAATGTCACATTTGCAAATAAATGAGGTTTTCAGCTCTTCAGTCATGTATTGCAGCACGTGAATGGATGCATGGAGAACAACACGTGGCATTTATAAAGCCACCTTCTCCAGCTGTGCTTGTGCAGGGGCTCTGCTTTGGGCAGTGGTTCCCAGTGAGGTATCCATGAGAAACTGCAGCGTGGGGTAGCTGCCAGTAAAGCCAGTAACTCACGTTCAAGAGAGAAACTAAATCACCTGCAGCAGTAAGTGTGACTGGGCTGTGATTTTTTTTTTTTTAATTATTATTCTTTCAGTGCCTTGAGACACAAGAAGCAAGCTGCACAGCAAAAGAGTGGGCTTTCTGAAAGACCAAGTGCTACACGTCTTTGACGTGTTTTACTGTCATTTTGAGGGTGGGTAAGTCAGGCCTGTCCTTTGCTGGTCATGGCGGTGTCAGTTATGTATCTTGTTCGTGTCATATCTGAGGCCAACGTCTCCTGTCCAGATGGTGCTTTGCTTTTTGCATGTTGCAGGTTAGAGACATCTTTGGGTTTCTAAGCTGAAGGCGCACCTGGAGGGAGCGGTGCAGTTCAGCTGCAGGTGCAGCCACACCGTGCGCTGGCAGTGGATCCTGCCTCGGGCACCAGCACGGGCTGCTGCCCTTCTCCACTGCAGAGAGAGGTTGGGGCAGGGGCGGAGATGGAAAATGTGGCAGCTTTAGGTATCTTCTCTTTGCGTGTCCCCTGTGATACACCATAGGGGGGCACCTGACAAGTACAGGGTCTCTGGCAAGCCTAGCAGGCTCCTGCTGCTGTGCCCCGCTCTGTGCCTGCATGTGCCCTTCAGCAGGTCTTCATCTCCCCTGCTGTGTGCAAGAATTTGGTCCCCGAGGCAAGGAAAATGGTGCAAAACTCGCTTGAGGCTAAACACGCCCCCAGCTCCTTGCAGCGTGGCGTTGCTAACCCAAGCTGTGCTGTTCGGGGGGTCCTAGGGAGAGTGGTTTGACAAATGCTGTCTGGGAAAATATTCCTGGGGAATAAAACGGCAAAGGCAGGAGCAGCTGGTGGTTGGGCAGCATCAGGGTCGGTCATGGGAAAGCCGATTTTGCATATGGCCGCAACCGAAGGGAGCCTGGTGGGGGAACGGCGCAGCTGCTCTATGCAAAATGAATTGCAGCTCAGTGAAATGACTCCCAGGATGGGGTTTAGTTCCTTACTTATTGCCAGACTTGTGGGGGGGAGCTGGTGGGAGGAGTTTTATGTTCCTTCAGCATGGCTCCGTATCCTGAAGCCATCAGCAGTGCTGCAGCAGGGACTGAAGGAGGTATTTTTCCCATTTCTGTGGTGTGTGACAGGGGGAGCTCTTTTGCTCTCACCAACTCAGTGCTTTTGCTCTCAAATCTTGTCCAAGAAAACCAGGAGCTTTGTCCCGCCAGCCCAGGGGCTTCACCCCAGCACCCTGGAGGCCCAGGCTCTCTCTAAGGCTGCCCTTGCTCGGGCTCAGAGCCCCTCATCCCCCGCCAGCTGCCGCGAGCAACATCCCATAGCTGGTGCTTTGGGCTTTTTCACAGCAAGCAGCGTAACCAGGTATGTGAGAAGCTGTTGCATGGTTGCAAGTTATCATTTGATGGCGCAGCTAATGCAAGAGCTTCAGACCAAAGGCAGCAAGGATTGTTGTCTCTCCAGTGTTGTCTCTGGGCAGACGGGCTGTGCACATTAAAAGGATCGTTTATGGTCTGGGACACCTTCATCAGTGATTTCCAGGCATTGGGTCCGCACCTTCAGTGTTTTGCTGGCTGCTCAGTATTGTTCTACAACAAAAGGTGGCCAGTCTTTGGGAAGGCGACCTCGCCTTTGTGTTGGGATAGCAGGAAAGGCAGGCTCCTTTCTGCCCCGAGGGGACGGGGGTCTCAGTAAATGTAAAAATGTTTCCAAAGGAAGGAGTGTGCTGCAGTGCTGGGGGGTCCTGCTGAGAGCATGAGCACGTCGGGTGTCCAGCAGGAATACTGGAGACTGGAAAGCAGGTGGTGGGCTTTTTGTGTTTGGGTACCAAACTTCTCCGCTTTACCAGGGCACGTTTACAGTGTTGTCTGAGCAAAGCAGTGCAAGGGATTTCTTTTCTGGCCCAGAGCCTCCTGCAGGAGATCATGCCCTGATCAGGTCCCTCCCAGCCTGAATTAACCTGGACTATCCCATGGCCCTGTTACTCTGAACACAGCCTTCCATGGGATGAGGGAAGTAAGGGAGCTCAAGAGTCGCTGCCTTTCACCTTCCCTTCCTGAAGAAAAGCCATGTATGCTCAGAGTTGCTGCTAGTGGTCACCCAGGCCTTCAGTCAGTAACCACAAGCCATCAGTCAGTGTTCCAAAAAAATAGTGTAAATTCAAGAAAAAATAAATTGCAACTTTTGAGGATATAATTCGGATCCTCTGTGCCGTAATTTTGCTGCTGTTTCTGATTTATAGGCCTGTTCTGTAAGTCTCTTCTTATACTTGATGTTAAATATATGACTCTATATGTACTCTGCTATAATTTAAGCATGATGTATATGCACTCAGTACTGTAATGGCATGTGGCCGTTACACTGTAAATATGTACCATGAATAGAGACGCTATTTTTTGCATGCTTTTGTACTCTAGAACTGAAGAGAAAAAGTCAATAAAGTCCACAGAAACGACACTTGGCGTAAGTGCAGTTCGTGGCGCGGCGCTTGCCGCTGGCTCTTGCGTGCTCTCTGTTGTCCAAGCCCGCTCGGTGCGCCTGGCTGCAGCAAAGCGGTGCTTGCAGGGTTTCCAGCACTCCTTTCGTCCCTGCGCTTTCCTTGTTGGGCTTTTCCCTGGAAAAAGAGGCTCAGGGACCCGTTGTGCTTCGGTACCACGTCGCCGGCTGCTACAGCACCTGGCTGTAATGTGACCTGTGAAGCTGCCCTTCCCTAATTGCGTTTGCTTCCGAAGACATGTGCAATTTGCTTTGAGAAAGAGGGGTTGGCCTGGGCTAGAGCTAACTGCATGGTGGTGGAAACTACAGCAAAACCTGGGCTTGCCCGGTGCCGCTGCGCCGGAGCCGGGCAGGACTGGCCGGCTGATCCCGCGGCGCTTCAGGGACCCTCTTCCAGGTGAGACTCTCAGAGACACCGTGCTCTTCTCTTTCCTATAATACTGAAAAAGAAAAACAAAAAGGTGAAGGCATTGTCTCATCGCCTGTCATTAATGTCCTGCCCAGGCACACGATGGGCCCAATAACTGCCAGTGCTAAACACGGCCATTAATTCGTGGGTGTATGAATTGGTTTCTCATGCAGGCCCAGGTCCTCAGCTGTGCCTGGGGAGCAAAAGTAAATGGAGAAAGAACAACCTTGGATGCATCGTATCCTGAAGTGTGTTTTTCCTGTACTGCTGCTCTGTTTGCTGTTGTGTTGTCGGGAGGGGATGTGCCAGGTGGTGAATGCTCAGTTTTTCTGTATGACCCACCTTGTTTCTAGGTGGGCTTTGCCATTTTAGATGCTTTGGCAAAGTCTCCAGGTGTGGCTGTAGCTATGGAAATCCCTAACTTCCCTTTCCTCCCTCCCTGAAGAACGCAGGAGCCCACTTTGTGCCCTGAGCCAGTTGCCTGATGGGAAACTCGTCCTGTCACAGAAACATCCCTGTCTGAGGCAACCCTCGCCTCTTCCCCGACAGCCAGGGGAGGATAACGGGGCACGTCGTACTTTAAATTAGAATGTTACAGCTTCATTTTCTCCGTTCCGCTCGCAGCAGCAGACTGCGCGCTGAGATGGTGACTGGTGTTTCCCAGCAAATCACACTAAGACAAAAACCTGCTATTTATTTTGCAAACACTGAGCAAAAAGCACTTTGTGTCCCTGTTACTTGTAACAAAGGCTGTAGCAATTACCACCTCTTAGGTGCAGCCCCAATTAAAAGAGGAGGGTTTTGCCTGAATTTTATAAGCCATGCAACTTTATTTCTCCCCTGGGAATATTTATTCCTAACGAGTCCAGTCTTTGCATTTTTGTTAAGGGAATGACCCCCTCCAGGGCGGCGATGAGGACGGACGGCTGCAGCTCTCCCAAAATCGCAGCAGAAATGGCTGAGGCGCAGTCACTGCAAGGGCACGGGCTGACTTGGCACTGGAAAGGAGGAAACAAGCTCCTTCACCAGCTCCTGCAGGCTCAAGGCAGCTGCTGAACACCGCTTTAAACTTTTAGCCTCTTTTTTCCCCCTAGCTGGGTTTCCCAGTTTGTTTCTGGCACACCAGCCCCAAATCAGCGACCGAAGCGCTGAAACCCCCTTTGGGCCGGGTCGTTCAGCGCTGCAGCAATCCCGAGCGGCCGAGCGTTAGCGGCGGGGGCAGGTACTGTGTTGCTGTGTGCTATCGGAGAAGCGGCTTGTGTGATAAGCTCATTAAAACACGCTCAGATGTGCCCCAGTGCCATAGCAACGGGGCTGAACCCGCTGCAACCAGCACCACGCAAAGAAGGAAAACGGCGCCATGGGAGGGACTGGCAGAGGCGCGGGAGTGCAAATGGGGACATCAAGGACTCGTTAATGCACGGGCACTTTTGCTGGGTTAATGCTATCGCCACTCCCACGCCGGGTGGATTAATACCCCAGCGTTTTGTCAGGGAGTAAATAAAATATTGAAGTCGTGTAATTGCTTGTTCCCCAGGGATACGGTGTCCCGGTCCCACCTTGGTGGGTCGCGTCGCTGCCACTGTCGCGCATCCGGCCCCGAGACATGGTGGGTGACGTGTCCCAGGCCAGTAAATGCCCCAGGGTTTGTGGTCTTGCTGGGGACTCCATGTGGGGCTTGATCCAGCCAGGTAAATGGCTTGAAAGCCGCTCCCCCTCATTTTCTCTCAAATGGGCTGTGTTTCAAAATGGATTTCTTGAGCAGTAAATTATAATTTAGTGCTTATTATAATATTCATTAACAACTGACTTCTGCTGTAGCATTACACCAAATAGTAATTATTAGAAATTAAGGTGACAGGAGGGAATAATATTCTGAATTGTGTAAGTAGCAATAATAACAGCCTGGGAGGGATAAGCGAGGCAAAGCAGCGAGAGAATTTCCTTTCTGCAGGGAAATGAGAGATGATAAAATCCCCAGAAGCAGCTGTACAGGAGCCACGGCTGCCGGGCAGAGGGTCTATAGTAAGGTGCTGGGCTGGGGAGCTGCTGTCGGGAAGGGGACAAAAAGAATCAGAGCTGCTGGTGGGTGTGAGAACAGCAAGCAGAGGGGTCGCAGGCGTGGGACCATCGGGTCCAAAGAGTCCGGTTTTGGGGCATCGCCACCCGGCAGGATCTGCACAGGGAAATGAGCTCCAAAGGCTCAATCTTGCCTCAATATTATTTCTCTAGGTTGCTTTCTTAGTTTATTATTATTTTCTTTCCTCTTCAGGCTGAAATTAAATTTCCTGTGATGATGTCCATCAAAAGATGGGAAGATGTTTCTGCTGGGTCTGATATTAGATGCCGGTGCATGTCCTTGCGAGCTGCAGGTCTGGGTGCTGGTAAGCGGCTGCTGCCTGGGCTTTGGGCACAGACCGGCTACAAATGGGTGGTGGTTTTAAAGCAAAAGCCGGAGTCCTTAGTTACAGCCAAGGTGGAGCTAACCCAACCTCTGAATCACATTTTTGATTACAAGGTTAACCTTGGGAGCCACGACTGCAACTTCAGAACTAACTGCAGTGGTGGTAGGATGGATGTGGAGGCAGGATGAACAGCCAGGGAAGCACCCAAAGCCGTGCCAGGCTGTGCGAGGGATGTGGTTTTTTCCTGCCCTGAGTGAAGGGGCAGTCATCAGCCCTCAGAAGACAGCCCCAGCTGGGAGCAACCATCACCCTTTATTGTTATCCGTGCTGCTCCGCACCAAGCTGCACGGATCTCTCCAAGGCTTCCTTCCAGCAAAGGCCGTTTAATCACACGCCCTCTTTCCTATGGTCTAATTAGGGGGGAAAGAAAAATAGATCTTGCACATGAAAGTGATCAGTTTGTTGCCAAACATTTCCAGGATTTGTCTTTTCATCTCCCTGTGTAGGAAAAAGCCATTTACCGTGTTCTTTTCTACAGCAGTTTCCAGGGAGGGCCAGCAAACATAGCCAGGAGCTGCCAGCATCAAGCCCTGACCGAGTTTCTTTGCTTGAATAAACCAATGTTTCGCCACTAATGTGATCTGAATGCCCATTTTCTGTGCCCCATTTATGGTAGTGCGGGGGAGGGCAGCACCAGGGCAGCGCTCTGTAAATCCCACCTCGGTGCTCGGTGCTTTCACCCCCACCTGATTTTACAGTGTGTGGTGTGCAAACACATTAAGGGAGAGCACGCACCAGCTGGGCTAACTTGCATCACCCGCGGTGCCTTGCAGCGCCCGTCTGTCCCCTTGCCTCCCTGACTGTCGATCTCTATTTTTTTTTGGCAGGGGAGGTGGTTCTCAGGGCTGCCTTTTGGGAAGGGGGATGCTCTTGCTTAGTCTGGGCCAGCCAAAACACCCGTGAAATAAATTTTTTTTGGAATATCAGGGATTTTATTCATCATTATAATTGGATGGTGTCACATGAGCCTCTCCTCCCTGCCCTGTTGGTCCTTGCTCTGGGACAGGGACAGGGATAGCGGCCCCAAGCCGCCGTGGGATTGCCGGTGAGGGAGGGAGCTGACCCGCTGCCAGCTTGAAGCGAAGCAATTAAAGTGTGTGGCTGCCACTAGCGTTTCCTGTCTGTAATTAAAACTTTTAATGAGGAGGCATATGGAACCACACACCTCCCCCCCACCCCAGGCTGGCATTTTGCCAGGAGTGGGTTTATTAACAGCTGCTAATTACACTGTCATTCAGCATATACGTCGAGGAGGGCTGCATAGCCTGGCCCCGAGTGTTTGTGTTGGCTCTGAACGCTGCCAAAAAAATTCTTAATTTGCTTTTATCTTATTTCCCCTTGTATTGTGAACTGAACCCCTAGGCATTTGTAGGGCATTTTGGGGACACCACCACCCCTGGGACATGGCGCCGGCTCCTTCCTCACCGCACCTGACCCCCCCCCCACATGCACGGGGGCCGCAAATCCAGCTGCACGTCCTCCCCGCAGCTGGTGAGCGCTTTTTATTTCCTGGAGTGATTTTTGCTGAAAACCTGATAGTCCTGGTAGCCACAGCAGGGCTCAAAGCCTTTCCCCATCCTGATGGTGCACCCAGCTGCCAGGCTGTCCCCGTCCCAAGGAGCCTCAGGGCTCCCATGTGTCTCTGGACCAGGACTGTGTGTTACCCCAGTAAGAGAACTGGTGGCTTTGCTCCCCTTAGACCTCAGTTCTGCTGCTGGGGTGTTTAGTGGACCATGTGCACTACAGCAAGGCTCTTTACCCCCCGCAAAAGGCTTTTGGTAATGTCTTACAACAGCTGGTTATATTTTTTACATTGGGTCTTATACAGTAACCCACTCCCAGCCTAGGGCTCTTTGAACCTTCCAGATTCGTGCAATCATATAGAGAAAATGAGCATTAAAACCAACCACGTGGAAGTTCTCCCCTTCCTTTAAAAGCCAGCCCTGGGTCTCGCTCCTGCAGCAGCTTGGTGCCATCCTGCCTCTGCCTGCCTTGTACCCGTACCGCTGTCACCGACGGGACACGGGCCGTGGCCGTCGCTGCTCCCACGTGCTGAATCAGCCCCCGGCGACAGGGCCGGGACGGCTGGAGGGGCCAGTGAGGATGGAGTCAGGGTATGGCGAGCTGCTCACCAGTGTCTGGACCTCGAGGGGACCCACAAGTGTGTGAGCGTGAGTCAGGGCTGGGAATGCCTCTCCGGTGCTGTTGGAACCCGCAGCTGAAGGACAAGCTGCCGCAGCAGCAGGTGAAACTGGAAGGGAAACCCTGCAGCCTTCGCCAGACGCCGTAACGCTGCACAAGTGTCTGAGGTTAATCGGGGGGATCGCATGGGCTGCGGGAGCGTCCCTGGCAATTCGGGATTCAGGCGGCGACGGCCCGGAGCAGAGTGGGGCGGTTGCAGGCAGCTGCCCAACGAGCAAAGTGCACCAGCAGCTCCCAGGGTCATGTCCTGAGGGTGGTGGGTGCTGGCCAAAGGCATCTCCTGCACTGGTCTCTGGAGCATCAGGAAATGATTTATCTCAAAATATTGCACTACGATGACCCAAATGACAGGCGCGCACATGACAGGACATCATTTTTGGGAGCAGGTAGGAAGGGGCGTTCACAGGAGGGTGTGAGACCGGTGCAGGTACAGCCCTGCCAGAGCCCGGCACTCCCTGAGCGGGGCTGTCGGCTATCCCGCACTGGGAGGGTTGGATGGTCAACGTCAGCTTTACTTTTTTGAGCTATTTACCTATTTGACCTTCCAGGGGCTTTTGCTTTAGCAGCGTGATACAGCAATACACTGAAACCACAACACGAGGGTCATGGAGCGATTTCAATAGCCAGGCAAATCCCAGTACAACCATCATGCCCAGTACCTGCTTGCCCACAACTGCGGTTGCGAAAAGTGTACGGGAGAAGACCTCGGCGCTGTGCAAGCTGCCTGGTCGGGAGAGGAGAAAGTGCAGGGGTCTGGGCACAAATGAGTGAAAAGGAGACTAATTCTTCTTTTAAGGAAAATATAACCTTCTATATAAATAAATATATATAGTCTATTAATAGATAATATAATATCTATAGAGAAATATAAATTTATAAATATAATATCCCTTTTAAAGGAAAATATAGCCTTAGGGGTGTTTAAACTCTGTGCATACTGATGCAGCTTTCTGCAAACACGTGCAGTCTCTCATGGCACGTAACACCCAAATAAAAGCTTCTTCTACCCATTAAGGGTAAAAAAACTGATTTATCCAGGAGACACGTGGCAATTCTTAGCGCACCTGAAAGTTATGGAGAGCGGGGAGAAAAATAAATCAGACTTTGCTGCTAGCGAAGCCTTGGGCCAGTCTCCTGGTGCCCTCTGCTGCCAAATGCCTCCCAGCTGCTTGCGCAGCCAGACCGCGTTGGCATTGCAGGGAGCTCAGGCGATTATATTTGGCAAAAGCCTTCACCGTGTATCCTGCCCCACGGCAGGTAAAGCCTTTTAGTCTTTACATTGATTTTATGAAAAAAAAATTATGAAGAGGAGAAATTGGGTTGCAGGATTTTTATAGCAGCTGAATTTAAGACGCTGGGATCTCCAGAGGTGTCGTGGCAAAATTTCTTTTTTCTTCACAGCTCTGCTCTTCTCCGTGCCACTTATTTCAACTGAACAGTTTTGTCATTGGACCATCAGCATTTAATCTCACCTGAAGGGGAGCCTAAACAAAGAGCTCAGTGCAATAAATCTCCTGTTAAGAGCCTCTATAAGCTGTCAATGGCCATCTTACGTGTTCATATGAATGGTCTATTCATTCACCAAAAAACCCCAACCCGTTTTGCAGAAATAAATACCTTAAAAGAGCTAATTCAACACGAGACGTCAGCTCACCCTTTAACCCACCAGTGCCCAAATACCGACGTGTTCCACAGCAGCACAAACCCAAACCAGGCAGATGCTGAAATGCTGCATCAATATATGTGACAACCTTTGTATTCGGGACCTCCCCCTCTGTCTGCAACAACGCCTTCATTCAGGATTGCACGAAGTAGAAGGTTTCAGGTACATCAGTGTTCTCTTTCACACCACTTTGTCCTCCTCTTTGTTTCTGATACAAGATACCAATAACTTTGAGGACTTCTACGCACATATTGTGAGGGTACGAGATTTGGGCAGCAGTTGCCCTGACGTGTGCCCTGGAGAAGAGGCGGCAATCGATTGTTTCGTCCCCCTTTGTCGGTCTCACCTGTAGTTTTTCTGTTGTAGAACCATTCTGGGCTCCTTGGGTTCAAGTTATCACCTTTGTTTCTTAGTAGGTTCTTCAAATGCTATTCTTGACACTTGAGCATGAAATGGAACAATACCGACATACCTGCATTCCATTGACAGACTCGTGGCTGCGGGATTTCTGCAACAAACCCGACGGTAACGGTATGGCGTGAGACATGCTCCTTCAGCAAGCCTGTCTACAGCAGATATTGTATAAATCATGACATTTTTCTACTCTTTAAACTTCCAAGTTGGAGAATATTAGATAACTTTTAAGTCACTAAATTATGTCCTAAGCAAGTAACTTAATTTTTAGCCGACACCCTGTTTTCTGCTGCTCTGACCTCCAGCCTCTGCGTCACCTAATGCCTGCTACGGACATCGAGAGCTCACCATCAGAAATTAATTTCCTCTGTGAGGATTTCAAGAGTGGCCATTGAGTCTCACAGCTCTCCAGCTGCACATCGAGGCAACATGTGCTTAAAGACACTGGTTTTACCAACCTGATTTTGCAGGAAGTCTTCAGAAGTCGGGGAGGAAAGAATCACAAAGTGTATTTTATGCTCTTAATACATTTTTTTAATTGCAGTAACTTCTAAATTATTCACAAGTTTAACATCTTCACACATCTATGCTAGGATTGATATTTCATGATACAGGTGATCTGAAACCTGCTGAGGCCAGCGGAAAGAGGCAGGCAGGCTGCAATGTATTCTGAAGCAAGTACAGATAGAATAAGCTTAATTGACTTAGAACAACTCAAACATATCAGTCAGCCTTGACAACATTTGCACAGGAAAATCTGATTAAACATGAATAAAATGAACTTTGCTATTTAGTAGAAAAAGGGTACTGGACAACAAAAGTAAAACCTAACAAACAAACAAAATACATATGTAAAGCAACAGAAGCTAAAGTAGGACAAAGTCATGGAGTTGCTCATGTCCTCCAGTGGCTTCTCTGCTGTCAGTCTGCAGAGCAGCACGCTGTCCTTGCTTAAAAACACCAGCTACCTCGCTGCAAACCTGCGTGGAGTGGTGAGCCTGGAATTTCAGAAATTGGGTTGAAATTCAGCATTGACAGAAACAACTTCTCATTAGAGCCTCAACAACAGCATCGCTGTCTCACTCGTCTCTACGGGCTTCCTCACTGTCAGCTTTTCAAACACAGCGAACAGCACCTCGGCCTTGATGAGAGGCTGCCTGTGCACGGCAGCTCCCTCGGGAAGCTGCTGCAACGTCCCGGTGCCCTCACTGACAGACACATCGACTGGAAGCTGGTGTCACCCTGGAAAGTCACTTAGACATTCTTACAGATGGATTTATTTTTAATAATCAAAATAAACAAATGCCGTGTTGTGTTCAAAGTCAATGTTCATAAGGTCAGGAAGGTACATTCACCTTCCATATCCTGCCAGGATCTGGACTAAAAGTTGCTGAACTGTGTCAGTTTGCCTTTTCAAAATTTCCATTACAATAACTGATCATTCTGCTTTATTTTCTTGCTTTTCTCTTCAACATCTTTCAGCACATCTTGCAGTTTCTTAGAGTTCTGTGTCAAGAACGCAAAGCTTTCTTTGAAGTTGCCGGTCCCGTGCTCCCTACAGATATTCTCAAGCCCATCAAACCATTGCAAAATCTTCTCAAGCTCAGCCTGAACAGCCTTCTGCTCTTCCAGTTCTGCTCGCAGCGCCTGCCCAGCAGACGCCTCAGCCCTGTACTGCTGCTGCAGCTGATTGATCTCATCCTGAAGCGCCTGAAACTGTTCTTTGCTGTAGGGGTACTGCTCATGGACCTTGTCCTCGGGAAGGAGCACGTTCTTAGGGATGCTTAACACCAGCTGCAGAAGCACTTCTTCCATTTTACTGAAGAGTTTATCGAAGTGCGCCTTCATGAAGAGAAGAAATTTCTCCGTGCTTTTCCGGATTTGGAAGGGGCTGATTTTGCAGCCGGGAAACCCGTCCAGCTTCTTCAGGATTACACTCTCAACCACCAGCATCATTTCGAAGAGGTAGTCCTGGAACGCGATGTAGACCCGCAGCATGCACGTCTGGGGGGTGAAGCCAAAGAACTGCGCTTCGTAGGACATGGGATTGACCGACATGGTGGCGGAGGAAAGCCCGTAAGGAGAGAGAAACGCGGGCCCCGGGCGAGACGGGCCGTGCTGAGGGCGGGAAGGCCGGGCCCGGAGCTGAGGGGAAACCGCTCCCGCAGGGGGTTCAGCGCAGCCGCCGCCTCCCCCGCCGTTAACCCGAGGTACCGGGGTCGCTCCCCCCGCTCCGGCGCCGCAGGCCGAGGCCCCGTACCGGTACCAAGCCCCCACCGGCCGCTCACACAACCGTCACCGCTTCCCGCGTCGTTCGAACTCCCTCAGGAGAGCGGCATCGCCCGCAGCCAATCAGTGACCGCGAAGATAAACGCTCTGCCCAATCATCAAGAGATCCAGCTCGCGTGGGCGGGGAAACAGAGACGGGCAGGTCACCGCTCTCCCTGCTCTGTCAATGAGAGCGCGGAGCCGATTGGCTCCGTCGAGGGGAGGGGTTTGGCGTGGGCGATGCGCGCAGGCGCGGAGGCGTGGCGGAAGCGGAAGCGGCGCGGGGAGCGCTAAGATGGCGTACCAGACGTTCCGGCAGGAGTACCTGCAGGTGCCGCCCGTGACGCGGGCCTACACCACGGCCTGCGTCCTCACCACTGCTGCCGTGGTGAGTGGGGCTGCCCCGGCTCCGGAGGTCAGGGCACGGCCGGTGGTGGGGACGGCCGCCCGCAGCCTGAGGGGGCTGGGCGGGGGGTGCCCGAGGGGCTGAGGAGAGGAATGGGCTTGGGAGCCGTGGAGGGGGGTTCCCTCGGACGCTTTCCCCGCCGCGGGGCTGGGTCTCTTCTCCTCGGGGCCTTCTGAGCTGAGGGAATCCCCTGAAAGTGGCGCGTCCAGGGCCCCCGCGGCGAAACCCGGGGAGGAGCAACGCACAAGTCAGTAGTAACGGCGTGAGGGAGCTGGAGGGGGTATCGGGGCTGGCTTTTCCTAGAAAGCTTGGTTTGCTGACTGAGAACTCCTTGGGCTCTTTTTGGCACAAAGGGGTTACTTATTTGGGTGCGTAAAGCTTTTTCTTCGTGTATTGATTCCGTCAAATGTTCTCTTCTTTTTCAGCAATTAGAACTAATCACACCCTTTCAGCTGTATTTCAACCCTGAACTAATATTTAAACACTTTCAAGTAAGTGTTTTCTAAAGCATGAAAGGTCTTTAAGTAAACTGTAGAGTTTGCAAGTACTTGTCCTCTCAAACCGAGCGTTACAAATGCATGTGTCTTTTCATATTGAAGTTGTATTTTAGAATAGCTAATGAAGCTAGAGTGCTGATCACTGTATATTAGCATAGGTCTCAGATGCATTGACTGTGAAGGAGATTTCAGTTACATTGTCACTTGCTTTTGTATTTAGACAATAAAAATAAGCTGTCACGTTTAAAGTCTTTGTATTTGTCTTCTTTCCAGGTATGGAGGTTAATCACAAACTACTTATTCTTTGGACCGGTTGGCTTTAATTTTTTATTTAACATGATCTTTTTGTATCCTTCACCAAGTTTGTTTTCTTTGCTTGGAAAGCAGAGCTCCAGCCTACGGGCGTGTTGTTATATGCATATGTAGGCAAAGGTTCGGTTCTGCTCCGCTGTGAGGTTCCTGGGAGTTGAACAATGCTGACTTCACTGGTATCATGAACAGATGTCAGTGGGATTTCCTTCCTAAATTGTCTAGAATTCTGCTATTTATTTTTGTGTCATTAAGACTTTGTTGTACAAGTGTGATCCTTCAGTTTGGTTCTGACATACAGGAGAAAACTCCGAGTACCTTTTTTCTCCTGGGTCTGCCCTCTCTTTTGAGGCACCCAGAAAGAGCCAGTCGATGAAGTAAATTGATACAAAACTTACATCTAAGCTCGTGTGTAATCAAATCCTTTTCCTCTTGGAACTTTCTTTAAACTCATTTGCATTCAAATTTTCCTGACCTGCGACTTCAGATATCGTTACTGCCGAATGCTTGAAGAAGGCTCTTTTCGAGGTCGGACGGCAGATTTTGTATTTATGTTCCTTTTTGGAGGACTTTTAATGACTGTATCCTTTCTTTAACTCCCAACTGCTTTAGTGAAGCTAAAGATATGTGAATGAGAACTGAAACCATGGTGTTAAAATTGTTTTATTTCTTAAGTGATAATATATTTTGTTTGTTATACAAGGAATAACAGTATTTGTTTGAGCAGTTTTGAATGCTTTGTGACTGTTGCTGTTAAATACTGGGCTGGTCTTTCAGGCTTTTTACTGCTTGACGGGATTATGGAAGTGAGATGAAAGGGGACTGCTCAGGTGTGTGATCAAGCCCTGGTTGTCTAAGAGAAATGCTGTTGTTCCAGTGATTTCATGCTAAATTATACTTCAGTGGGATTATTTGTGCTGCAGATACCCTGAACCCTGCTCTAGGTTTTGAATTTGATTGACCGTAGGCTTGATTTACTTGAATCTGGGAAAGAGGTAGGAGTTGTAAGAAAAATGTGGGATTATAGGTCAAGCTGTCAAATTCTTCTCATGCTTGACCTCACAACGATTACTTGGTTAACTGTTTTCTTTAACTATCACAGCTTTTTGGCCTGTTTGTGAACTTGGTTTTCTTGGGTCAAGCATTCACAATAATGCTTGTGTATGTATGGAGCCGCAGGAATCCCTATGTCCGTATGAACTTTTTTGGTCTTCTCATCTTTCAAGCCCCATTTCTACCCTGGGTATTGATGGGCTTTTCGCTGCTCTTGGGGAACTCCATCATTGTGGATCTCCTGGGTAAGGAATTGCAAGAATCACAAGGATTTGTTCCTGCTAGTGTTCTACATAAAACAAAAAAATGTGGAAAAAGCAAAGGGCTAAACGCCTCTTCCTTAGTATTAGTCTGGTATAATGGTGCTATATTTACACCAGGCTTTTCTTGATTTCTAAACGCTGTAGCGTATTTTGTACTCTAACAAGGATGGGAAGACCTCTGATGCTTTGGCTTTTTACTGCTTGGAGTCAGCCCAGGTACATAATCTGATTGGGGGCGTCAGACTATTGAAGTAAAATAGCTTATATTACATTTTTTTATCAACTCTAAAGCCATGGTATCAGTATGTTTAATAATGACAGGTTTCCTTGTATTAATGGCTTGTGGCGTAAGTTAAGCTTTTCATCTAACGTCAGTGTGTTTCATTGTTTTTTGTATTTCTGTATCTCTTGTCATGTTTGCTATGAAAGAATCAATGTGCGGGGTTTTTTGTTTTTATTTTTTTTCTATTCCCTGAAAACTCTACTGAAGCATTTGGAAGTTGTAAAGGAGAAGTATTGAAAAATCACCATTTGACTTTTCTTTGTATACTAGGCATTGCTGTTGGGCATATATATTTTTTCTTAGAGGATGTCTTTCCCAATCAGCCGGGTGGCGGAAGGCTTCTGAGGACACCATCTGTCTTGTAAGTATTTGTGTGTGATTTGGAATGCCTGGAGAAAAAGTGCTCACATGGGAAACTGTTTATAATTTAGTCACATCAACTTCTGGCTAATTAGACAGTTTGAGACAGAATTGTGGTGTGTCTGTACTTGCTCTTTTATTTAAATCATGTGTTGCCAAACAAGGGAGGGGTGTCTTACAGATGTGTAAGTGGGAACTAACTTCTTGCGGAGAAGGGCTAAAGGGGTCTTTTAACCCTCGATTTCTTTGGAAACACTTTTAGTCTTTGCATCTTTAGTACCACCAACAGGCAAAACTCAGTTAGCGTGTCTCTTATTGAGGTGTGAGGAATAAGAAGAGTCCTGCTGTGTATGAACAGAGTGACTGAGGTATTAAATTTATCTAATGTTGTTTTCATCTGTAAATCACAATCTGTTTCACAACTTTGGCAAAAGACTTCAGTGTTTGCACTACTGAGTGGTGCTACTCCTACTTGGCTCCCTCTTGCGTAGAGGGCTGTAACCATCAGCAGCGCTGTACAGCAGCTTCGGTGAGAGAAGCTTGCCTAAACGATAGGGCAGCTGAGACACTGAAAGGTGAGCTCTGTGAGACTTTTAGAATTTTCTATAGCTGAACTGATTCTCTAGGTTTTTTTTTGAACTAGCCTCCAGGAGCCTGGGTAATTAAAACATCATAGTCAGACCCATGCATAGTTTAACTGGGTCATACCTGTTTGACTGGATAAGTACACTTATATTGATAGTTTATTTCTGCTCAGTATAGGCTTTGTCTTCAGCAAGAAATTGTACCAGGTAATGGCTGCAGGAATGGCTGTCCTGGGTCAGCTGTGCTGGTCACTTTTGTAGGCCTACACTAATCAGCTGCTCCGGCCAAGTTAGAAGGCTGTTTCTGGTGAGGCCTACCTTCATAAATGCAACTGTAGACAAATTGACTGTCCAGTTACACATGTGCAATAAGGATATATTTGAGATTTCCCATTTTAAGAGGGTGTTGGCACACAGCTGTGTGCAGGAGGAATCCTTCCTAAGGCTGTTGGAGCAATGTGTGCTGTCTCAGGAACTATTCCTCTGGAAAAAGCGTCAGCCTGCCATTTAAATCCTTTTACATGTCTGTGTTCAGAAGGCTGCTTATGATTCTTGTCTAGGTCTAGAATTGTGGAATTTTTTTTTTCCCTAGACGCTTTAATTTTCTTTGTCTTAGCCAAAATCCTGTAATACCCCTGGTATTTTCTTTTTTCCTGTTCTGAAAGCTTCCCTGAAATGGCCTGTCACTCGTTGTGAAGAGAAATAATCCCTTTAGGTATTCTAAGAACTACATTGTTAAACACACTTTACTTTTAAGATGTTTGAATATAATGATTGCTTGTATGCAGCTTGTGGGATTTTTTGTTTGTTTGTTTCAAAGAATCTACTACATTTTTGTTTCTGGATAAACAAATCTGTAGAGAGATCACCTCTAAAACTGGTTTTGAGAGTGGCAAAATAGCCCACGAGATCAAGCATCATCTTTATTATAAATAGGAAACCCAGGCCTCTAACGCTGTCTCAAATGGAGGCTTTTCTGTGGATTTCAAGAACGCCTGCATTCTGCCTGTGAGATTGAGATAATACTGCCTGTATCTGACTCTTACTTTGTCCCCTTCTCAGATGTGAAAAGCTCTTCAATATCCCATTCATGTTTTGCTCCCGTATCCTGTCCTGGGAGAACATGCTAGCTGTATGATATTCTGCCTTACCCTGGAGGTGGCATTTTAACATTCAGCTGAATCTCGTCAGTCTCGGTTGATTCAGGCACATGATTCTAGACCTTGTCCCAGATGGCTCCTAACTGGAGAGGAAGTGTGACTTGGATATAAACCACGAGTGCGTGGGCAGGCTGTTTCTGAGGGAGGATGCTCTGCATGTGCAGAATTTGAGCAGTCTTGGTCTTATTGTGAAACTTGTATTCTAAAGGGTTAAAAAATATCTGTTTTCTAGGAAAGCAATATTTGATACACCGGAAGATGATCCTAATTACAATCCCTTGCCAGAAGAACGACCGGGAGGATTTGCGTGGGGAGAAGGTCAGCGCCTTGGAGGATAATAAGTGTTGGTGCCAAAACCCAGCGACAACTGGGAGAGACTGACCTGAATGAAGTTCCATACTGGGGACTCTCTCATTCCCTATTGCAGAAAGGACACTTTTTAATAGCTCTATGGTTTTGAATACAAGCACTTTATGAAATGGCAGCCTAATACAAGACACTTCCAGGCTACCAGTATCTTTCCCAGTCAGGGAATTCATTTTACTCATAATGAAAATAATCCAGAGGAGCCAAAAACCTAAAACTGGAAACCATTTCCTGTCAACTTCAGTTACCAAGAGCATGAGTACTTGTTTAAAGTGATTTCTAAAGCATTTTTTCAAGTTATTTGATACAGGAAACTATATGGGAAACTTTACAGGGGACAAAACCAACTTTTTTGGTTTTAAGTCATTTTTTTATTCTTGTATAAAACAGCTACAAGATGGTTGAAAATGGAAGTCCCTATTTCAATGGCAAAGGGTTTTCCTTAATCTGAGATGCTATTGTCTCCAGTCTCGTTTGAATTGTAAGAAGTACAACATGTACCGTAATGCAGGCTTTTCATTTTGCCACTTGGGTTTCTGGAATGTGCCTCTGTGTGAACACACTTGCAGGCTGAGACTACTTTTTGATGGCTTTTTCCCCAAAGACTGTGTGTTGAGATGACCAGGTCTAAGTCTTACTGGCTTATTTAAATAGGTAGTTCTACAAAATCCATCCCTACACGTGCAAACTTCTAACGGTTATTAAGTGACTTGGAGCACCAGAGAAGAAGACTTGTCTGGAGTCAGAACTGCTCAAATATCTCAGACATGAGTTGAATAAAATGTCTTGTGGATCCTTTTTTGTTAATCCTTTGTATAATCCTGTAGTCTTGAAGCAGCTGGTGAAAAAGCAAGTCCCTGAAGAGCCAGTATTAATGCAAGCTTTTCCCACAAGTGTGTCTCGGAACTGCTAGGAAACACGATCATCCACTCAAGATGTTAAATTTGTGGTCTGTGTATGAAGTTTGTTGCAGGAGGAGCGAGTGTCCAACACAGGTCAGCGACACTGAGTGGGATTTAGCTTGAAGTTATGTTGACTATAAATATCTGTATGAGGAGCCACATAAAGAATTCAGAGCACAGTTCAGCTTGTCATGTTCAGTCACTCCTGAGGCGCTACAGACTGCTGGGTAGCTCTGTGCTGGTGATACCGTGATAAAAAGCGATCAAGTTGGAACTGCATCTTCCTTGTAAAGCTGGGAGGATAGGCTCACCCTTGACACACATGTGATCATCTTGTTTAGTCTCAGATTTTGCTGTTCTTAAAAACTGCCAACAGTTTTTTACCCTGTTTGTAGTTGAGGAGATGAAGGTGTTGGGATCTCATGGGGAAATGCTTTGTCTACAAGCAGTGTATTAGATTCTGATAAAATGCAGATACAGACTCACCAATTTTGTTTATCTGTTAAAGGTTATAAAAACTTAAGAGAGATTCCCCCCCCCCCCCCAAAAAAAAAAAAAAAGAAAAAAAACCAAAAAGCCCCCAACAACAAACAAACCCAAACCAATCTTTAAATCTTACTCTCTAGGAGTACAAAAAATGTTTTGGGTTCAGGATAGCTTATGAGGCAGGAGTTGGGTCAAACTTTTTTTTTAGTTCAGTGTTTAAGAGCCTCCTGGTAGTTGCTGGCAGAACGTCAAGGAGTGGGGATGAAGCTAAATGACAGCCCTGTGACTGAGAGAAAAGCTGTAAATCCGAAGCCCTACTGTAAAGGGGGCAAGGTGGTGTGCGCCTTCCTGAGGATCACCGCCTGTTGTAAGTCCTGTTGGTAAGACAGCTTGTCTGCCCTTGCTCGTCCAAAGCTGCCCTCCTCGCACGCTGCCTTGCACCCTGGTGCAGTATTTAGAATTGAAGTTCCCATAGCTCATAGAACGTCCTGAGCTGGAAGGGACCCGCAAGGACGGTCGAGTCCAACTCCGGGATCGTACTCTTCTCTCTACAGGGTGATGCCAGAGCATGTGTACCTGGGAAGAACGTGGAAGTGTTGCTTACTTGTACCCCGGGACAAAATGGGCTATTGCTGTCAGATTTGTGTCTGACCCGGTCTGTCATTGCTCTTGAAACCGTTCTCGGGCAGCCTGTCCCACACCGAACTGTGTTTAAATACCGGAGTCCCCTTGGGAGCGCGTGCCACCGGCCGCGCGTGACGTCACAGAGCGTGTGCGCGGCCAACTCGTAACGGGGAATGACCCCCGCCTGGCCGGAGCCTGCCTCTCCCGGTGCTCTCCGCCCGCGCTCCGCTCCGGCCGTGCCTTTCCCGCTGGCGGGGCGATCGGCGGCGGGCCCCTCGCCCCGGGAGCGCACCGAGGGGCTGCCGGTGCCCTGAGCCGCGCCCTCCGAGCGGCGCCGAGGCGGCCCCGGGACTACATCTCCCATGACGTCCCGGTGCGGGCAGCGAGTCGCGGATGACGCCGCGGCGGGGTGGCAGGCGGGCCCGGGGCGCGGCGGCGGCGGCGGGGCGGCGATGCGGGAGGGCGGCGAGGGGCCTCCGGCCAAGCGGCTGAAGGCGGCGCTGCCCCCGCCGCGCCCCGCCATGCTGCACTCCTCCCCGGCGCCGCGCCGCCGCCCGCCGCCCGCAGACTGCCAGCGCCGCCGCCTGCCCATCTCCCAGGCGCGGGGGCCGCTGCTCGGCCAGCTCCGCGGCCTCGACAGCGCCGTCCTCATCGGTGAGTCCGCCGGGACGGGACGGGACGGACCCGCCGCCGCCTGGCGGGTTTCCTCAGCGCCGGGCGCCTCCAGGCCCTCGGCGAGCAGGGCTTCCCCTCAGCGCCGCCCGGGCCTGGGTTTCGGAGCGGCGGCCGCTGGTGTCCCGGGAAGGGCAGCGGGTGGCCGGGCCGGGCCTCGGCGGGTGGCGCGGCGCGGCCTGCCGGGAGCTGCGCGGAAACCGTTGGGGTGCGACCCTGAAACGCGGCGCGTTAGGGATGGTTTTATCCTTGAGTTTTGGCTGGCTGAGGCAGCTGGTGACTTCACTTTTATGGGGAAGGCAAAAGTATTTTCCTCTCCCTTCTGTATGAGCCAGCAGTGCCCAGGGGGCCACGGCGGCCACCAGCCCCCGGGCTTGTGTCAGCACCTGTGTGGCCAGCAGGAGCCGGGCAGGGATGGGGCCCCTGTGCTCGGCCCTGGGGAGGCCCCACCTCGAATGCCGGGCTCAGGTTTGGGCCCCTCGGGACAAGAAGGGCCTTGAGGTGCTGGAGCGTGTCCAGAGAAGGGCAGCGGGGCTGGGGCAGGGTCTGGAGCACAAGTGTGCTGGGGGGCGGCTGAGGAAGCTGGGGGGGTTTAGCCTGGGGAAGAGGAGGCTGAGGGGAGCCCTTCTCGCTCTCTGCAGCTGCCTGAGAGGGGCTGGAGTGAGGGGGGGGCTGGTCTCTGCTCCCAAGTCACTAGTGATAGGATGAGAGGAAATGGCCTCAGGCTGCGTCGGGGAGGTTTAGGTTGGGTATTAGGAAAAATTTCTTCACCAAAAGAGTTGTCAAGCACCGGAACAGCTGCCCAGAGAGGTGGTGGAGTCACCAACGCTGGGGACGTTCAAAAAGTGTGTAGGCGTGGCATTTTGGAATATGGTTTAGGAGGCCTGGGGGTGTTGGGTTGATGGTTGGACTTGATGATCTTAGAGGTCTTTCCCAACTTTTATGGTACTATGATTCTGTTTCGCCATCTGCCTGGAGTTCAGTCAACTTAAAGCCAAATGGGAAAACCCTGCTCCTTGGAAAAAGTGTTTCCTCAGCTGCATTTTCAGTGGCATTCACTAATTTTATTATTTTTTCTCTCAGTCCAAACTAATAACCTTTTTGTCTGATCTTCAGGAGCTGAAGACATACAACTTCCCAGCTGGAAGTCTAAAGACTCAGCATTTCTTAGAATTAAATAAAAAATGCTTTGTATTTCACTCATATATATGAATGCTTAAAAAAAAAAAGTCATGGTAACTGATAGATGTGACTGCATTTATGTCCTTTCCTCTGTATAATCCTGAGATTGTCACTATTGCTTGCTAAATGGACACTATTAACATGCCACTTAAAATTTTGCAGCTGTGGAGTGAGCGTATTTAATAATATGCCTGATGCTATTTCCAGGCTGCAGCTGCAGTGCTTATAACTTGGCCTTCTGACTCTTCTCTGCCTGGTGGTCATCTTTCTGAATTTCTTGTGCTTCTTCCTCCTTCCCTTGTGCTTTGTGCTGTTGCTGCCTTGCAAGGATTGAGAGTGCAGGGCTCTTTTTCCCAGAGCCTCACGCTCTTTCATGTAGAGCAATTCTTGTAACAGGCTGGTAGGAAGCTGAGATCTGATTTGAGTTACAGGTGTGTTTTAAGCTGTAATAAAATGTGCAGGAAAGTGACAGTGATGCTGAAAACATTCTCTGCTCTTCCATGCACATTGCACTTCAGGGCAGTTTCACTTGCAGTCCCTCTAAGCACTGCGATTGGTGCCGCTTTATACTGTGCCCAGTAAGTCATGCTTTTTGTTGTCGATGCCATGGTGAGGACCGATGTAGCTGTCTGCGCTTTTGCTGATTGCCGTCTTTTGTAGAAGGGTCTATGCAGAGTATGTGTCAGAAATACACCTGGGGGAAGATGGGATAGTGTTTGTGTGTTGTGGGATAGTGCCGCCTGGCTGGAGAACACGTTCACCTCTTGAGAGCCTGAAGGGACCGTCTCTGATTTCGGGAAGGGACAGAGGAAGACTTGCTGGCTTAGTGCCCAGCGTGCTCCTCTAAGAGAGTCTCAAACCGTAACTTGGTACTTGCTGTTGTGACAAAAGCTTTGCTTTAATTTGCTTACAACTTTACTTTGAAACTCCCTAGTGTGTAGTATAAATATATGCATAAAACCAAATCAGTGTCTATTCCTTGCTCTGCATGATTATCTTATGTTGGCTGTGTTGTGCAACAAACACTTCATATCCAGACAGACTGGAATATGTGTCTAAACCAGAGTGTGGCTGGAGGGAGCCTGGGTGAAAGGGGTTTTGTGGAAGAGTGGTCGAGTGACTAGAGCAAGGCGTTGGGTTCTGTCCCTGGCCTGCTGCTACTTTACATGTGATTTTGGGCAAGTTGTCTGACCTCTTCCTGTCTTCAGCCTCCTCATCCTGAAACATGATTAAAAGTTAACATAAAAAAATCAGTTGGGACCTTTCATGTGAAGATGCTGTAAAAGGGAAAAACTCTATTTTTCAATGTTTTTTAGGAGAAACGGGCTCAGGGAAGACCACTCAGCTCCCTCAGTACCTCTATGAAGCAGGAATTGGCCGCCAAGGCATCATTGCTGTGACCCAGCCTCGCAGAGTAGCAGCTATATCCTTAGCGACCAGAGTCTCGGATGAGAAGAAGACAGAGCTGGGGAAACTGGTAGGTTGCTTTACAAAGTCTTTAGAGAGTTGGTTTAGTACTGCAGTGCCAGTGGGACAGTATGAGGGCTTAGTGGGTAAAGTGAAAAACAGCCACAGGGGTAACAGGTAGTCTTCATTTAATAATATGCCTGAGTGGGAAAAATGGCTTTTAACTGCTTCTGGGGCTCGGGGTGGGGCATGTTTGTCTCTGGTACCCTGCTTCTTGATTATTATCTGTGTTCCTCTAATTGAAAAGATAGCAGTTGATGAATAAAACAAAACTAAATTCTTTTATATAATAAATAGTTTTTACAAAACTAAAATAAATACTTAAAAAGTATTGTGCTCTCTTCCATTCCTTCCTGTATCGGAAGTCACCGTCAGGGAGAACAGAGCGCTGAATCTGCACAGCAGATCTGTAAATCTGTGGGGGAAAAGTGGAGGAGAAAGTCTTTGGAGAGCATGGAGTAGTTTCTATCAGGGGAGGAAGGAAAGGAAACTTGGAGCATTTGTGATGAACTTCTAGTTGGGAAAAATCTAATTGGGATACAGTGTTGGGAGCTTCCTTTAGGCAGATTATTAGATTTGCAAGACTGACTGCTCACAGACTGCAAAGGCACTGTTAGCTTTCCAGAGTCCCTCTGGAGTCCTGGTCGGCTTTGCCTGATGCGCTGGGCAGAGGGCTTTGTAGTCCTTCTGTGTGGTACGATGGCAATGAGGAACTCAAGTAACTTTGTGCTTGTGCTTTCTGTAATGATCTCTTCCCTAGGTTGGCTATACCGTACGCTTCGATGATCTTACATCTGATGAAACTAGAATCAAGTTTTTAACAGATGGAATGCTGCTTCGCGAAGCTATTGGGGACCCTATGCTGCGGAAGTACAGCGTTGTCATCCTGGATGAAGCCCATGAGAGGACGATCCATACTGATGTACTCTTTGGAGTGGTGAAAGCTGCACAAAAGAAACGAAAGGAACTGGGCAAACTGCCACTGAAAGTATGTGAACCTAGGGTGGCAGCAAAGGGCAGGGGTGGGGCTTGGACCCTGGGAAATATGAATATCTCCTGGGGTTTCCCAAAGTGCTTGAAATTTCAGCCTTGATTATTTTCCTGTTCCTAAAAAGCCCCTTAAAATCTGAATAGAACTTGCGATGTATGGGCCTGATATGACACATCTGAATGAGGTATCTGGTCACCTCCATGTTGCCTTTTTTCATAAGATCCCCTTGGGTGTGAGCTATAGACTAGACATGTCGTTTGGGGCAGGTTTGGTACTGTTGCTGAGAGCACCCTGGATACAGAAGCTCTCTGATACGACAGCTGTATGACATGCTCACACTGGGGAAGGAGATTGCACACGTGTGTCAGGTGCACAAGAATTTATGTTAGTATGTGATGGAGTGTGTGAGAGCGTGTTGGTTTTGATGGGGAGGGCATGTTGGGGGCTGGTAGGGTCCTAGCACTGTGTCGTTCAACAGACTGTTGTGCAGCCTAGCTTTGTGGGTGCGCGGGTCTGCTTATTAAATGTTGGAAGAGAATTTTAACACGTGTTCGCTCATTTTATCATACCACCCTGTTAAGCTTGTGTGATACTGCAGCTGATGGCTTTAACAAGGAAAGATCACTCTCTTCTCTCCCGAACTCTGTGCTTTTTGCTGTTCTGAGCATATATCTCTGTCTCAAGAAGCTACTTTTGGCTGGTCCTGACTAGTAAGTATCCTGCTGGGTCTAAACGGCAGAGCTAACCTATCTTGTCCTCACATGGAAGGTGGTCGTCATGTCAGCTACGATGGATGTTGACCAGTTCTCCCAGTACTTCAATGGAGCTCCTGTTCTCTATTTAGAAGGCCGGCAACATCCAATTCAGATCTTTTACACCAAACAGCCTCAGAGTGATTACCTCCAAGCAGCACTGGTGTCAGTCTTCCAAATCCACCAGGTATGGCGGTCTTTCAGGTTTGCGCCTCCCCGGGGCCATGGATTGTTGGTTGGAGGGGTTCACAGGTTTCTGTGGCAGAAGGCGTGGCTCGAGCTTGATGTTGCCAAATCAGAGATGCCCCTGAGGTGCTCCACTGCATCCTGTGGGAAAAATGGATAGCTGGGGAGTGTGCTGGGATAGTGAGTTGGTTTGGCTCAAGGGAGGGCTTGACAAATGCTGATGTTACTCCAAAATTGGAATGAAAGGTTGGAAGTGGTCAACTGTAAAGAGCCCTGGCTTGTGGTGGGAAATCCAGGCATAAGCTAACAGTAGTGTGAAGATGATTCTAATTTACTGGCAAAGTGTAACTGCAGAGCAAGTAGAGATCTATTAAAATAACAGCTCATAGGCATTGTGTGACTAAATGTTTGAATGCAAAACTGCCAGATGGTTAAATCATTTAATTAAACTGTTAATTACCCTGCATCTAAAGCTTTGAAGATGCTGCTGTTGTTAGGATTTTGGGACTTGTACATCAAGGCTGGAGTTGAAAGGAGACTGCTAAGTGAAGATCTCCGATGTCAATTCATACCTAATATCCAAATGTTCTTCTCGCCTCAGTTTTCCATGTTTACTGGCTTGTACCTGGGTGCTTGCTGGCTCTCTTGTTTGCATGTCCTGGACAGTTATTTAATGAATTAGACATGTGACTTTAAATTATTCTTTCATCCCACTAAGACTCACTCCTGCAAAATGCAGTTTATTCTTCAACTCTGGTGAATCCATTGGGAACTTCAGGCTGTTGCACACGTTGCACAGCGTGTGCGTCTCTTCTTTCTTCCTTACCTGCTTTGCTGACTTGCTGGCCGAACAGCGTCTCATTACAATCTCAGTTATCCCTCTCTGTCCAAAGCATCTTAACTTCTCACTTGCTTTTTCCTCTGGCTCCAGGAAGCACCTTCTTCTCAGGACATCCTGGTGTTTCTGACTGGTCAGGAAGAAATTGAAGCAATGACCAAAACCTGTCGAGACATTGCCAAACATCTCCCTGACGGCTGCCCGCAGATGATGGTGATGCCTCTTTATGCTTCTCTGCCCTACTCTCAACAGCTCCGCGTCTTTCAGGCTGCCCCCAAGGTGAGGCGATATGATGGGTAAACAGGATGGGTTTGTCTGTTTGTTTGCATGAGTATTTGGAAGAAACGTGGAATTCAGGGGGTTAAAGTGGTCTGCACTGGTAGTAGGTAGTAGTCTCCACTGTCCACTGACTTTAGGCTGAATGGTTCCAGTGTGATATAAGACAATGCAGCTGGGATGGTATTAACAGATACATGGGATAAGTCATCTGGGATCATACAAAGAAGGAAGGCTTAGGGGGAGTGAAAAGGGCAGAGGAATTAAAGTTTGCCCCATTTCGTAGGAATTTTATGTCCATGTCACAAAAAAACCTACAGCAGTTAATGGGCCAGCCAAATACTAAGAAAGCTAAAAACCTGGGCGTGTTCGGCAGGGCTGTGAGAAAAGGAAATTGTGTGGCCTTAGGCCCTTTTGTACCTCTTCAGCAGATAAATGAGTTCAGGTCTTGTGCTTGTGCCAGAAATTAAATCAAAATTATTTAAAGGCATCTTGATAACACCTGCCCTGGGTGGTGTATTTTGTTGCAAGAACTGTAAGCACATCCTTTAGAAACTAATTAGGAATTAGAGATGATCATACTTTACAAGAGCTGGCATAACAAGCATGGTGGTCATAGTGTGCTGCAATGGTGTGTAAGCTTAGCCAGTGCTGGCCAAAAGTAGTAGTGTTTCTTCATTGCAGCTAATCAAAAATGGCTTTTGACTGGCTTTGGTTTGCTCTTCTTTCCAGGGCTGTCGCAAAGTGATCCTCTCCACCAACATCGCAGAAACGTCCATCACCATTGCGGGAATAAAATACGTTGTGGACACAGGCATGGTGAAAGCAAAGAAGTACAGCCCTGGTGAGGAATTCTAAGCAATGATATAGAGATTGTTTTCTGTTTTGTAGAAGTTATTTGAGGCAATGAGCCCCACTGAGAGCTGATTTAAAACACCCTTTGCACTGGCTAAATTAATGTCCTAGGTTTTAGGTGTGGGTCTGGGGGGGCTTTTCTTGAGCACCAGCAATGCAGAGGTAAAAATCTGTCAAATGAATCTTCGCTTCATGGACACAGTGCATGACAATTATCTTTGCTTGAGGGTGCTAAACCAAGTGAAGTCTGAGCAGGGTGGCAGACCCTGGGATTTTTTGTTGTTAATCCTACAAAGTTATGTTTTTCAAAGCTGCGTGTTACGCAGACGTTGACTGAAGTGATGCTTTTCCATACACAGAAATTGGTCTGGAAGTGTTGGCCGTCCAGCGGGTGTCGAAGGCCCAGGCTTGGCAACGAACAGGGAGAGCGGGGCGAGAGGACAGTGGGGTCTGTTACCGGCTCTACACAGAGGATGAGTTTGAGAAGTTTGACAAAATGACAATACCCGAGATACAGAGGTGAGAAAAGAACCCTGATACCATCACACTTCTTGCCACACCTCTTTAATGGGATGTTACAGATGGAGCTGTGTAAAGAACTGAACAGCAAAACTGGATCTAGGGTCTGACAGGTTGACTTTTAAGAAAAAATGAAATCTGGAGACTAAACAGAAAAACTAGGAAGCGTTTGCTCAGGGTGGACTTGTGGGCTCTGAGTCTCCAAACAGGCATGGGCAATAGTTCTCTTGACTTTCCTCCAAATCTTGGACTTGCCTCCTACCCTTTCTGGTTTAGGAAGTAAGGCTTCACCAGCCAGCGTTGGACTAGTCTCTGTCAAGTTGCAGCATGGTTCTGAGGACTCCATCTCAGCTTACAGGCAAATAAAAGAAAAAAAAGAAAAAAAAATTGAAAAGAAGAGAACAATCTCAGTTGTTTTTTCTGCCTATGCAGGTGTAATTTGGCCAGCGTGATGCTTCATCTCCTGGCCCTGAGAATTCCCAACGTGCTCACCTTTGACTTCATGTCCAAACCGTCTCCTGGTAAGTGGTTACAGAGGCAGCCTTGGAAAACATTGACAAATGAGTCACTGAGGAATTGCTTAAAAGGAATGTCTTCAGGACAGCCAGAGAAGATAGAGTATGGAAAGTCAGGGCTGTGAAAGGGAGCTGCTCTCTCTGCTGCATCTTCTCCTGGTGTTCCAGAAGTCTCAGGCTCATTCACTGCTCATTGCTTTGCTCACCCTGTCGGAGCAACCATGGTTATGGCAGAGACCTGGGGAGTCCAGCTTCCAAACAGGGAGCAGTTTTGAGTCATAAAGAACACAAAAGTGGGCCTTAACTGCCAAGGAAAGCCACAGAGAATCTCATGCAACTCCTGCTCAAAGCTAGGATGGCAGCTTTAGTTTTGCCTCTGTTTTTGCTACTTAAATTGGTAAAGGTGATTGTTCTACTGGATAGACGGGGATAAACCACAGTTTGGGGCACTAATTTCTCTAAACAGAAAGTACTTGTCCCTCTGGCCAAGGGAAGTAGGTAGTGATGGTAACCAGCTGGTCCTTCACATCTCTGCCAGTGTCAGCCAGGCCTCACAGCCTGAACCTTCTTGTTTGGCAGATGCTATTCAGGCAGCGATTGAGCAGCTGGACCTGTTGGGAGCTGTGGAGCGAAAGGAAGATCAGCTTGTCCTAACCCCCCTGGGAAGGAAGATGGCAGCCTTTCCACTGGATCCAAAGCTCTCTAAAGTAAAAACTATGGAAAAACTAGCTAATTTTTATCTTGTGTTTGCTTCCGAGCACCATTGGCATTTCTCTTTCAAACTCCTTAAACGAAGTGTAGAATTTGGGGTCACTGCAGCCATAGTAGTATATTTCCAGTATGTTAATGAAGCATAGCTTTATTTCCAGCAGCTGTGCTGATTTGCTTGTCATTTGTTCTTTAATTCAGGGAGATTTTCTAAAAGATAATTTATTTCCTCTGGCACCTCTGAAACGGAAACAATCCCTTGCAATTTCCGGGATTGCTGGTAGCACTGTTCAGCAGTTTCACAAAGTGTCTGATGCTGCAGTTGGTTTTAGTCGTCATGTTTGTACTGTATATGAACCAGTTAGTCTCATGAAAGAGCATGACAGTTGCTCTTAAAGGTGACTGGTGGGCCCACAAGAAGATTTACAGTTGTCTCTAGGCCCAAATACTTATGAAATTGTCCTAAACAATGCTTGCTACAGTTCGTGGGCTGCCAGTGAGCAAAAAAGCCTGCCCATCTGAAGTGGATTTGGTCAACCAAAAATGAGTTTTGCTTTGTGATTTGCAGACCATCCTCCTGTCCCCCAAGTTCCACTGTACAGAAGAGATCCTGACCATCGTGTCGCTGTTATCAGTGGACAGTGTCCTTTACAACCCCCCAGCCCGGCGGGATGAAGTGCAATCCGTCAGGAAGAAATTCATCTCCAGTGAAGGGGATCATCTTACCCTGCTCAGCGTGTACAGGGCCTTCAAAAATGTCAGTGGCAATAAGGTAGGATGCCCTGAGGACACCTGTGCTGTCTAGGCTCATGGTAGCGAGGAGCTTTTTTGGTGTAGAGCAGAGTGACATCCGCATCCTTCACGGCGGATGCAATACGCCTCCTTCCAAAGGAATGAGAAGAGAGGACTTACTCCTCCTGCACAGTTGGGTAATTGGGGAACGTTGGTCAAGTGCCACAGGTTCCCCCAGAAGGCTGTAGCAAAGCTGATTATCAAAAGCTTCACAGAATCGTAGAATCATTTAGGTTGGAAAAGACTGTTATGATCATCGAGTCCAACCGTTAACCTAACACTGCCAAGTCTGCCACTAACCCATGTCCCTGAGCACCACATCTACACGTCTTCTAAATACCTCCAGGGATGGTGCCTCAGCCCCTTCCCTGGGCAGCCTATTCCAATGCCTGACAACTCTCTTGGTGAAGAAATTTTTCCTAATATTGAACCTAAACCTCCCCTGATGCAGCTTGAGGCCATTTCGTCTCATCCTGTCACTAGTGACTTGGGAGAAGAGACCAGCACCCACCTCACTACAGCCTCCTTTCAGGTAGTTGCAGAGAGTGATAAGTTCTCCCCTCAGCCTCTTCTCCAGGCTAAACCCCCCCAGCTCCCTCAGCCATGAGGCCAATTCTGTAATCAGAGCCAGGTCTCTTCCTTCCCTGGCTCCAACAGGAAGCAGCAGGAGTGGGAGAGTATTGAGACTTGCTGATGAATACCCTAGACATGCTGTTTGGCAGGATTCATTGCAGAAACACTGAGCATATTTACAAGCAGATTTTGGTTTATCCTACCCTATAAACTACTCAGTTCGATTTGTAGATCTGTAGACTCGTGTACCCTGCAGCATCTGTCATTCGCACATAAGTTGTTTTCACCACCTGTGGGATAACAAGTGCTGTTTTGCAGCACTTGGTGACCTTGCAGAGCAATTCCGCGTGGGAAGAGAAAACAGCATATTGTTTCTTGGAACTGTGGGAGTGTCTGTAGACAGAGGGGAGTAATAGGGAGAAATATGACAAGGAAATGGGTTAGCACCTTTACTCTGAGGAAGATTGTGTGTTTGGAGGATTCTGCTTTTCATGGTATCCGAAGACTGTTGTGCGTCTTGGGTGAAGAAACAGCCCCTTCTAACTCCTGGTGTCTCTGCTGCAGGAATGGTGCAAAGAGAACTTTGTCAACAGCAGGAACATGATGCTTGTGTCAGACGTCAGAGCCCAGCTCAGGGACATTTGTGTAAAGGTAACTTGTTGCCATACTGTATTTCTCCATTTCATCTGTCTCTATGTTTCTGTTTGTCCCCAAGCTGATTTTGCTGTGCCCCAGGTCCCAGGAGTGAGAAAATGTGGGTTTGTTTTCAGTCTCCCATGAATAGGCAAGTAAAATTCCTGGCTCTGCAGCTGCATCCCAAAATCTCAGAGCTGTGGAGCTCAGTGGGTCAAGGAGAGCTGAAGGGAGAAGAGGAGCTCTGGGAAGGCTCCTCAGCTCAAGGACAGTTTTTCCTAATGGATTTTGCTGCTCTAGTGTAGATGTGACTGTGCTATGTGCGCCACGGAGTGGCGTCAGCCTCAGCAGCCCGTGCTGGCTGGCTTCTTCACGGAGTCAGGCGTTCAGTTTAACAGCAGCTTTCACATCAGCACTGTTCCTGCGGTCGCAGAGCATAAGGCACAGCATGGGAGCTGCTGCTGAATTGCTTGCATGACAGCGTGACATGGGAGCCACCTTTTGGCACCCCTGTCCTGCTGCAAATGCTAGTTGGCCTAAAACTCACTCCCGGGAGACTCTCAATCCATTTTGCAGCTCATCTTTTGTTTGCTATAGTTTGGATTAGCCTAACATCCAGCTGAGCTGAATTCCTAGCAGTCCTTTTGTATTTCCCACGCTAGCAGGATTTCTGACACAATATTGCCCGATCTGGGAAACCCACTAAAACAGGGCTGTGTTTCCCTACAAGGGTGCGCATACACCCTTGCTTACTCTTGTGTCTCCTGCTGCTGAACAGCTGTCGATGCCAATCGAGTCCTCCCGCTCAGACACTGGAAACATCCGCCGCTGCCTGGCTCACAGCCTCTTCATGAACGCCGCGGAGCTGCAGCCCGACGGCACCTACAGCACCGTGGACTCTCACCAGTTAGTGGCCATCCACCCCTCCTCTGTGCTCTTCCACTGCAAGCCAGCCTGCGTGGTTTACAACGGGCTGCTCCACACCAACAAGTGCTACATGCGGGACCTGTGCGTGGTGGATGCGGACTGGCTGTACGATGCAGCGCCCGACTATTTCCGCAGGAAGCTCCGAACGGCCAAGAACTGACCTGTGGGTCTGGGACCAACAGGTCCAGGGTTTTTAGGCTCACCCTAAAAGACTATTCTTTGTTTTGTAATGAATGTGTGGGAGCAGTAGAGCTTTGCCTTGCAATTCAGGTAAAAACCTTGGAGGAAAATGGCTTGTCCATGAGAGCCAGACTTCACAAGTCTCTGTGGCTTAGAACAATTATCCTTTTTAACAGTTAATCTGTAAAAGAGGAACGTAATGTGTACTCTGTGTGCATGTGTACGTGTGTGTGATAAATCTGTACCGGGAGGGAAAGGGAAGCTGGTATCAGATTCCAGTTTTTAACACTTACTGAAGTTAAACAGGCTTGTATATGCAGAAGTGAAATCCTAAGAGCTCTTCTGAGCTGACTGGGTATTTTTGATGATTGTGCTTGTATCCTTAGCAGGTTTTATTGGGAAAAAAAAGAGAAAAAAAATTTTAAATGCCATTACAGGGGAAAAAAATGCCTTTTTTAACTATTTCTAGAAGGGAGGTGCTACTGTCTTTTACCTCATCAAACACTTTTCTGCCTGCATGTCATGTTCACTGTCTTACTTGGGACCATACGATGGCCAGTAATGGGAATGCCTGCTTGGACAAGGCCTTCACTGCTTGCATCTGAGCCTCAGGGGCTGGCAGTGGTTTCTCGGGGACGCTGTCGAGCTGCCTGGGTGTTTGGCCTCATCTTTGTTCACCCTTTTGCTGTTAGGGTATGTGGTTCCTCAGCAAATGCTTCTGGCTTTTCTGACTCTTGTCCGTGCACTTCTAGCTCTGGGGTTGGCACACCATCCACAACAGCTAGTCAGGCCAACTTGAGGAACACTCAGCAAAATGAGAACAAGGATGTGGTTTAGAGATCGGACTCCTTTAAAGGTCCTTTATTCACCAAACATTTGTCTTCTGCTCCGACACCAGTGCTTCTTCCCCGCTCTGCTCCCCCGACCCTGTCCCAGTTATACTTCGGTTTTCCATTAGGAGTTTGGAGCTTGACATTGTCAAGAAGCACACATCTACCATTAGTATCTGTTACTTGTTTTTTCTTCTGTATTCCCTTGGCATCTACCCGTCTCTTTTTTTTCCTGTTGGGGAAAAGTGGCAATACCAAACTTAATTGTCTTTTTAAATTCCAGAATTAAGAAACTAGTGCCACTCCAAAGGGAAAAACTGTTCTTTCATGTGAAGGTGACTGGATTTATTCCATTATCACTGTGTGTTGGTGGGGGGAAAAATATAAGTAGTTTTTAAATGATATCTAAGTACTTCTAAAATAACCTCTCTGCGAGAGGTAACTTTCAGTTTCAACAGAGTCTGTTGGCATAGTGTTGTAGTAATTTATACAGATTTTTGGATGAGTTGAACTAAAGTGGGTTTAGGTATCTGAAAGGTGAAAGGGTGGGAGAGGAAGCTGTTCCGCACATGCCATGTCACTGTGTGATATAGAGGGGTGAGCTTACACGGGCTGTAATGGGATTGTGGTGGTCAGACCTTGAGTCCTTTAAACAGCAACTTTAAAAAAAAGCTTATAACACATCAATAGGGCTGCTCAGGGACGCAGCCGTATTGGCTATCGGCAAGCCCTTATTCGCGCCATTTGCTTGGGGAAAGCTGCTGGCTTCGCTTGTCATCTGTGGGCACAGGCTGCACTTGCCATGTAATAATTTGCCCATTCTGGTTACACACATCACGGTTACACAACACACTGTAGTATGCCTTTTCTTTGGGCTCCAGTATTGGCTTGCCTTGGTTTTCTTTTTGAAAAGTGGGGCAAACACCTCTTTTGTTCTTTTTTTCTTACCTTTTTATTTAAACTGGAATGTCACTTGTGCTGATCTGCAAATTGCTGTCTCCTGAAGAATGTCAGTAGGTACCCGGCGTACCTGGAACGGTCTCACCTGTCAGCCCGTTCCTAGGAAGGGTGATACTGAATGTCGGCAGGGGTGCAGTGCGAACAGACACACATCCCTTTGTTGTGCCTCTTTGCGATCTTGTTCTTTGGTGGTGTGAAAAGAAAAGAAAAAAAAAAGAAAAGGTGAGTGGGGCATGGGCAAAACTTGACACTTTTTGTACCTGTGACCAGGTGCAGATTTGGATTGGTGTTCCAAGCGCAGGCAGCTATTTCAGTTGTTCTCACTCACACAAATTGCAGGGATTCTCAGAGCGCTGCGTGTGTTTCTTGGTTTTACAGACTCAGCATCCGTAGGGGAAAATGGAGTATAAGCACATTTTGTTTGGGCAGTCTTGACAGTCTGTTTAAGGGAGGGGATGGGTGTTTGTTTAGAAGTAATTTGTTGTATTTTTCCCAAAATAAAGAAGTTATGGCAAAAATCCAAGTCCTGGGTGTTGTTATGTGAGACACGAAGGCTGTGTGGGTGAAAGAAATGATCGTAGGACATTCAGGTGCAAGTCCCAGCGTTTTCAGCTCTTGTGGGAGCATCTTCATTTTCAGCAGCCTCAGGTATCCATGCGCGGGTGTTGCGGGCGTTGGGGCGGGTCAGTGGGTCTGCGCTCCGCGTGCGGAGCCGGCCCGTCGCTGCCCGTGCGGTGCTCGAACACCGGGCTGGAGCGGGGAGCCCTTCGACGGGCGATGCCCATGGGACGGGGTGCTGTCGCTGCTCCCTGCTGAAGCCTCCCATGAGCAGCAACGGGCCTTTTGTGCCTCTACTCAACGGAGGGCAATACCGCCCGCTTTTAGCCAAAGGGAACGCGTTATGCCAGGGAACAGTTTTGCCTTGGTCAATCTTCCTTCTAAAACATTTATTGCTAAAGGGGGAAAAAAAAAAATTATTTATTTGTGAGTAAACTACTGAGGTCTTGCCAGAAGGCTGCCTCTTCTAACACCGGGCGGGCAAAGCTTTCACCACGCATGCTGCTGCCCCTCGTTGCAGTCGAGAGGGAAGCACCACATTTTTCCACATCGCTAAAGCTCCGTCTGCGCCTTCGCCGGTGCCCCGGCCCCCCGTGAGCGCCGGGCCGGGAGAGGCGGCCAGCACCGGTGCTCCGAGGCCTCGCTTTCTTAATTTTAAATTGAAACAGTAGCCGGCGAGTTCCCTGCCGCCCGGGCCGGGACTCGAACCCGCGGCCCCGCTGCCGCCGCAGGGGCCGCCGGGCGCGGCTGCCGCCGGAAGCGGGGCGAGCGGTTCCGGGCCGGCGGTGTCCTCTGCCCGCCCCGCCGCCCTCGCCCGCCGCACCATGCTGCTCGCTCGGGCCCTGCGCGCCGCCGCCGCCCTGCGCCCGCCGCTGCGCCCCCCGCCCCGCCGCCCCCTCTCCTCATCCTCCTCCTCTCCTCTCCGCGCTCTCCTGCCGCCGCCCGGCGCCGCGCCGCCCCTGGCGCGCTCCCTCTGGCACCTGGGCGGCGGCGGGTGGCGGACGGCGCTGCTCCGCCCGCGGCGGGGATCGGCCGGCGGCGTCTCCTGCGGCTGCGGCGGCCTCCACACGGAGGGTGAGCGGGGGGGGGCCGGGGGGCGCCCTTCCCTTCCCTGCCCTGCCCTGCCCTGAGTGAGGGGAGCGCGGGCCCGGTGCGGGGGGGGGGGCCGTCGTGAGGGGACCCCTGGGGCGGGGGGGGGGGGGCGCCGTGAGGGGTTGTGAGGGGTCCCCCGTGGGGGGGGGGGCGTTGTGAGGAGAGCGCCCCCCCCCCCCGGGCAGCACGTGGCGGGGGGGGGGGGGGGGGGCAAGCTCGGGGCTCATCCCGGCCTTTCCTTAACCGCCCCTTTCCCTGCCAGGCGACAAAGCCTTCGCGCAGTTCCTGACGGATGAGATCAAAGAGGAGAAAAAGATCCAGAAACACAAATCTCTGCCCAAGGTCTCCGGCGGGTGGGAGCTGGAAGTCCACGGCACGGAGGCCAAGCTCGTGCGGAAGGTCGCTGGTGAGAAGTAAGTGTGGCCTTCGGCGGGGCTCACCTGGGCGAGCCCCTCTGCAGGGGATTTCTCCTTGTGCCCACGGTACTTGTGTCGCTGCCTGTCCCGTCAGGGCGAGCTGGATGTTGCAGAGGCTCTTTATTTTACTGCCTTGGGTCAAAGGCACTTTCCACACAGACTCAGACTCACGCACTCGCAAATTTGCTACGGTATCATGTGTTACATTACAGAGTTTCGTGCATTAGAAAAAACAGTTCAGTAAAACTTTTAAACTACTTTTTTGTGAGAGCGATTGGAGGAAACCCGTTTCATTCAGGTGTTTGTCTTAAACTCTAACTTCAATATCTGGTTTTGTTCACGGTGTGAATTCAACAGCAGTAACACTGTCCCTACCACAAAAGCTGCAAATAGAAGGAATTTTTGATGGGTAGTTTTTAAGTGTGTTCAAAGTAACTGCTTCTCCTTCTTTTGAAGGATAACAGTCACGTTCAACATCAACAACAGCATTCCACCCTCGGCTGAAGAAGAAACACAAGAAGAGCAGAAACCCGATGAGCAAGAGGTAACTTAGTCTTGACACGCACTTCAGTGATGGGTACATGGAGGGAAGTTAGAACCTCACCCTTGAGTGTTAAGGTTTTTCTTCCTAGAATCATTAAGGTTGAAAGAGACCTCTAAGATCACCAAGTCCAACTGCCAACACAATACCACCGTGCCTCCTAAACCATGCCCTGAAGGGCCATGTTTTTTGAACACCCCCAAGGTTGGTGACTCCACCACCTCTCTGGGCAGCCTCTTCCAATGCCTGAGCAGTCTTTCAGGAAAGACATTTTTACTAATATCTAATCTAAACTACCACTGATGCAGCTTGAGACCATTTCCTCTTCTCCTATCACTAGTGACTTGGGAGAAAAGACCAGCACCCACCTCGCTACAACCTCCTTTCAGGTAGTTGCAGAGAGCGAGAAGGGCTCCCCTCAGCCCCCCCTTCTCCAGGCTAAACCCCTCCAGCTCCCTCAGCCGCCCCCCAGCACACTTGTGCTCCAGACCCTGCCCCAGCCCCGCTGCCCTTCTCTGGACACGCTCCAGCCCCTCCAGGGCCTTCTTGTCCCGAGGGGCCCAACCCTGAGCCCAGCATTCGAGGTGGGGCCTCACCAGTGCTGAGTGCTTGATGTTTCAGAGCATTAAGTCACAAAATGCAGATTTTTTCTGGGTTGGCTGTCACTTGGCCGTGACCTGCTGCAGCAGAAAGGCAGAGCAGAGTGAGAGCTGTACGAGGAGAAACAAGAGAAACTCAGTCTATCTCTTGCCTTTGCAACCCCCTGCAATAAATACTGCTTTTTTACTTAACTAGCGTAACTCACGGTGCTGGTAGGCAACATCAGTGAAATGCAGAGCTATTCACATGGCTGAGCGAGTCAAGAATGCAGCTGCTCCGTTGTGGCAGTTAACTTGGCAGTTTCTGCATGGTAGTATTTATTCCAGTGCGTTGCACTCAGGTGGGAGGGACGGTACTGGGGACAGTCGTAGGTTGTGTCCCTTCCTGGGCGTCCCTGTACCCGCCGAGAAGGCGCAGCGTACTTGACCTGTCACATGTATGTGCGTGTGGCAGTCTTTGTGCCCTGCGTGAGGGAGGGAGGGCAGGCACAAGCAGTTCCTGCCATCAAAACAATCTGAGCCTGCTCCCAGCTCCTGTCACTTTGGAGGGCCCCATCCAGGTGGGCTGTGCATGCTCAGGGAGGGTTGCCAGGGGGTGGCAGGTGCTCCCAGCTGCCATTTTACCCCTGTGACCAGCCACAGAGCAGAGGAGGGGCTGAAGGGCCATCAGCAAGGCTGGAGGGGGCTTGGGCTGCCCTGGCCAGGCCAGAGACTCCAGAAAGGGTGACCCAACAACCTGCACTGGGTGGGCTGTGTTGCTGGGCTGTGCTGTCATCACTTGGGCTCCTGTTCAGACTCCAATGCTGATGAAACTTTTCTCTTGTTTAGCCTGATCTTACATCAACTCCAAACTTTGTTGTGGAAGTAATAAAAGATGATACAAAACAGACCCTTGTTCTTGACTGCCATTATCCCGAAGACGAGGTGGGTATCAAGCTGCCCGTGTGTTGGCTGTAGCAAACCCTGGGCTGTGGCTCACTGCGTGTTTCCTGCCTAACTGTAGTGTAACTGTAGTGTAGTGTTTCATCTAACTGCGCCTTGTAGCGTGCCGGTTTTCTGAACCTGCAGAAGATGCAGTCTCTTATCTTTTTTTTTTTTTCTTTTAACACAAAAAAAAGGCTTTGTGTTTGCAAGAACGCTCTTCAGGGAGGAGATGTTCCATTGCATTCCTCATGTCCTGACCTGGCGTTTCTGCTCGGCTGCTTATTGGCCAGTTTATCGAATTACCTTAGAGAAGGGAGGCATGGCTTAACTTCAACAGCACGGCAACTTGAGAGGGGTGAATGGGAATGGCCAAAACAAGATAGATTTAATACAGCATGTCAGTAACTTGCAGATCTTGTTGTGAGATGTCACAAAGAGAAGTAGGGGTTAAAACCAAAGTGGGGAGGGATAAAATTGGGAGCTTTGCTTCAGACCAATCTTTGTGGTTTATTTTGTAAACCTAAACAGATGACTTGTGCAGCCAGTCCTAGCTGACAAAGCATAGACAGGTGTGTGAAGATAGATTTAGAACCACGCAGAAGAGGTTTTTTCCATCTTTGTAAAAATCGGGCTGCTGACTTGTCGCTGCTGGTAGGCTGATCTCTTCAGGGATTTCCTGCGTTCTCAGTTCTCGTGCATGTCTGCGCTTGCCTTCACAGGCACGTGTGGAGAGGGGAGAGGCCCAGCCTTAGTGCTGCCCTTGGGGCTTTGCCTGCAGTGCGACATTCCTGCCTTCGGGATGACATGGCTGAAGGGGCCCCGTAGCTAGAGCTAACTGTATGTCTCACATCTCATCTCCTGCTTCAGGTTGGACATGAGGGAGAGGAAGAAAGTGATATTTTCACAATTCGGGAGGTCAGTTTTCAGCCCACTGGAGAATCAGAGTGGAAGGACACCAACTACACCCTCAATACGGATTCCCTTGACTGGGTAAGTGCTGCTAGCAGGGCTGTAGGCTGCAGCTTCTTGGCTCATCACTGCACTTCAGCTTATCTCACCTGGCTGTCCCTTCGTTCCTGAGTTATGAACGAGTCCTGTCCCGGATGCCTGAGATGGGGGATCCCCCTGCTCTGCCCCAACTTGTCATCAGGTCGTGGTTCTGCTGCAAAGTGAGGGTTATTATGCGGTCCCAGCAGCGGGGTGGTGCTGGTGGCGTTACTGGCAGCCGGAGACCGATGCGATGAAACCCGTTCTGTTCCAGGCTTTATAGGTTGATTTCCTAGCAGCTGTGTTACACTTCGGAGGTGCTTTGACACTTGCTTAAACATCTTTTAATCTGTGTGTTTAACAGTGTAGCGCATCAGATACCACGTGTACTTACCTTTGTTTTCTAGGTTTTCCAGGTATGCTTTTGTAGTTGTGATGCTGAAAACTAGTATGCCGAAGAATCTGGCATCTGCTTCTATGTTCCCAACGCCAGGCTTTCAGAAGGTTAAATGTTAGTTGGATGCTGTGTATCACATGGTTAAAACTTTACTCCTAGGGCTTATCTGTCTTTGGGAAGCATTCATGTTGAAATTAGCTAGTGTGCGCTAGAACATCCCACGCTGCTGTCTTTTCCCCTCTCTGATTTGAGACAGAAAATTAATTTTAAAATGTCTGTGATTTGTGATCTACTCAGATTACAGAAGTCCAAAATTAATCATTTGCTCAGTAATACTGGGCTATTTAAAAAACAAAAACACCACACAAAAAACCCAACCCAATAAAACACCAAGAAAGGCATGGCAGGTGTTAGCATTACTGCACTGATAATGAATCTTTTCTCCGCAAGCATTAACATATGCTGGAGTTGCAACAGTTAAGTAGGATTAAAAAAAAAAAACAGAGATTTGATGGTTGTAGAAGACTTTGTATCTCAAAAATATTTACATCAGCTCCCACCCTTTCCAGAGGCCACGGCACTGTCTGGGGGGAGCGGCAGAGCTTGGTGCGCGCCACCTTTGCCAGGCTTTACCTGCTGACTCCTATGGCCAGTTGATCAGCTCAAGCGCAGCTCATTTGTGATGCTGGGTTTGGGTTTTATGACAAGTTTGGATGGCCTGTTCCATGGCTCCTTCCCGCCAACCGATACACCCAAGGCCAGGCCCCCTGAGAAGGGGATGGGGAGCTGGCCCGTCTCCTGACAGATGCTGTTAAGATATTCCTGGGAGAAAGAAAGGCCGGCTGCCATGGGATGCTTTAAAAGCAGCCCCTACCCAGGAGCGCTAAGGAGGTTTCCTGTTTGTTGCTTCCAGGCTCTGTATGATCATTTAATGGATTTCCTGGCTGATCGAGGAGTGGACAACACGTTTGCTGATGAGTTGATAGAGCTCAGCACCGCACTGGAGCACCAGGAGTACATTAAATTCCTTGAAGACCTTAAAAGCTTTGTCAAGTGTCAGTAGGGTAGCCTAGGGAACGGATCAAGTGTGGATATTCCACAGCACTGCTCAGCCAGCAATACCCAAATGTATCTTCACAACAGATACTGAGAGTAAGTAACTTTGAATTTGGAAGTGAACATCATGGGAGCATGAGGATTCTTGCTCATATTTGGGGTTTGTAGTTATGTTGCAGCCCAGATCAAGTTCGCTAATGTTACGGTCCTGAATTGCCTCGCCCTGCTTGGTGGGTTTTGTACAACTAAGAATGAACGTGAAGAATAAAAGCTGTTCAACATGTCACTGAAAACTGGTGGTTTTTCCTCTTCCTGCTGAACTACTGCTGACAAGAGCTACCAGAAAAATGATGGTGTTTGCCTGTGTCTGAGCCAGTATTAATACAGCCGCACTGGCCTGGAGTTCTCTCTTCTGCGGCCCTTCCGTCAGCATGGTTGTTCTTTGCTGGCCAAGCAGTGCTAATTACAAACGTGAATCTCATTCTGGAAGTCATGCATGTCCATCTGCGTGTTAGGGAATAGAATTCAGCTCCTCAAACACATTTTAAGAAGGGATGTGCCACCCTAACCCATTACATTAGTATTAACGTAGCTGTTCTAGAGAGATCCTGCAGGGTGGCTGTAGCACTTCAGGCCCAACACAGTGACTGGAAGGCTGTGGATGCCGGTGCCAGCGGCACCGCTGCAGGGCAGCAGCTCGGGCCGCCTGCTCAAACCCACGTCTCCAGTTGTATTAAGTTTAAACGGAAACCAAAGCTGAAGTCCAGTGTGCGCTGTGAGATCACCGACGTTAAAGACAACACAAAGGCTGAGAGAAACTAAGCATATTTATTTCAGAATGGACACTGTGCCATCAAAAGTGCAGGTCAGGGCAGTACTTCTGCCCTTTCAATTATCTTTCTGACACAGCAGTTACAAGTATACACATAAAAAATACTAGCAGCTCTGGATGGATTTTTTAGTCTTGAAGTCCTTCCAGAAAAAAAGCAGCAGCCAAATCAGCTTACAGGAGGATTGTCCAGGAGTCGCAGACCTTTACAAAAGGTAAGTTGAACAGAGAAGCTATAGCAATGTATGAAATCAATTATTGATGTTCAAAGCTATCTGAAATGCGTGTCTCCTAACGCTGTCCTCGTGCTGTAGGTACACACGGTGGTTGTATGTAAGCAGCAAAGCTCAAAGCTTGCTAGCCCTAGCTTGAGCCAAAGGGGCGGTCTGTGTTTCCTAAGAGGCATGGGCAAGCCTTCTGAGGAGGTTTAAACTGAAGTAATTCTTAAAACTTCGTTGTGGACCACTTATCTGAACAGATGCTCCGCACACAACTCGGAAGGTGCTGGCTAAGGTGTGAGAAAGGTGAGGGACTGAGTCTGACAGGGCCTTGAAGGATTCCCTAGTCCAGCAGTTACAATAAGCTGCGTAATTTGGCTCGTCCTTTTACACTTACTGGTGGTCAGAAGTAAAACCACTTCCAAAGTTTGTGGAAAAACAGCAACACAAACCCCTGGGATTAACAGCCCTGTGGTTTCTGCCCCTGTAACTGAGAAGTGCACCCCAGCAGAGACCCTTTCCAGAAGCCTGACGTTGAGACTCACCGGGCAGCTCATGAGCAGACTGGCTTCTTCCTCCATTCCACTGGTAACTGTGAACTCTGGGTCGTGGAAGCACCTGTGACTGTGCTCTGTTACAGTGTTTTCTAGAAGTGACCGAAGCTTCCCTTCGGTCATGTCCTGAGAAAAACAGGATTAAAAGAAACCTCACACTTAAGTTGCTGTCTGTAGCTTAAAATTGCCTCTGCAGCAGCAGCAGCAGGCTTCAGATGTCAGGTTTAACGCATTACTCACAGTGCATCTTACCTGTGTGCTGATGTATAATCCACACTGGCAAAAAACCAAGTGATTCCTCACGGTCAGGTTATTCCTAGAAAGAGCATATGGTGAGATCACCACAACCACCAGCGTAAAGGTAAATTTTAGCAAAAAACCCTCTTAGATTTAGGAGATCGTTGCTCAGGCTTTTTTATTTTGTTGAAGTTAACACAGCAGCCTGCTTGCCCGCTGCTTTTGCCTGTTTCTAAGCCCAAACTGCCGTAGGGGAGTGGAGAACCTCATTCCAATGCCAAGGGCTTTCTTACTTCCTACACACTGGGCAGATGACCTTGTCGCTGGCATCCAAGCCATCAAGCATCGCGTTGAGACATTCTTCATCAAACTGCAGGCTTCGCTCGTACTCTTCTATAACCGACTGCTCTGCAATAACACAGCAAAACACCCGCACGCACCTGCTCTGAACTGGAGACAAAGCCGCACCCGTGAAGTGGCTGGGCACGGGGAGGCTGGGGCAGGCACTGGTTTCTGAAGTCTTTTTCCTTGGATCACATTTCTCCACTTGGTGAAGTCATTCCTGTTAATCCAGTTTTGACTATGGCTCAATCTTTAGCCGGTCTCAATTGGGCGACCCTCCACTTTCCAACCAACAATACAGAAACATTCTGAATTGATTTGCAGGGGTTCCGGCAGCCCCCCAACACCTCAGTCCTGTTTCTCCAGGCTCCTCTCTTGCTAGCTTCTCACAGACCTTACAGTGCCACTTGAACCCTTAGGACCTGTCAAAAAGGGCCCTGGTGCATTAGAGAGGCTACTGAGGTTGCTGAGGAGGCTCTTCTGTACCACACTGTCTGCAAGAACCAGGGAGTGCAGCCTCAGCTTGTTTGGGTTACTAGAAAGACAGGAATATTACAAATCAAATAGAAGTCAGAAAATGTGAAGTATTTACCTTGCAAGATCAATTCCTGTTGGATCTCTTCCAGTACGGCTAGCTCATCGGGGTCCTCTAGCATCTGAAAGGTGCATCAGTCAGCCACTCTCCCATCCTGGCTGCTTTCTCACTTAACTTCCAGCACCTGACTAAGCTGTCACTGCAACATAAAGCCCCCCTGCTTATTCTATCTGGTAAGCCTCCGTATGTGCAGTAGCACGTGCTGTGGAAAGCGATCCATCCTGCGCAAGGCCAGCCACAACGGATGGGAACACAGCCTGGTCGAGCACTTGCTTCTGAAAACATCCAAGTTTTATTCCCGTCCCAGGAGCAGTCAGCGAAAACCCCAGCTGAGGAACCCCACCCACCCTCCGCCGTGACTCTCACGCAGTTTGTGAAGGGAACGAGGAATTCACTCGTGCGCCCAAAGGCGAGCGCTTCCCCAGCGCAACGCCCCGCACTAGCTGCGGAGGCTGGAGTCCCAGACGCTCCGAGCTGTGCCAGCTCCGGCCCGCGAGCGCGCCAGGTTACGGCTGCGGAGAGCCGCGTTTGGCGGGTGCGCGTCAGGCGGCGTGCGGATGCGAGGCCCGGAGCGCGCCGTCCGTACTGACCTGCGCCAGGGCCGCCCTGCCCCCGAGGGGCGGCGGGCTCTCCTGCAGCGTCTGCCACTCCTGCTCCATCACCTCCGGCACCAGCAGCGCGCCCGGGCCCGCGCCGCGCACCCTCTCCCCGGCCCGCCGGTACCGCTCCAGCAGCTTCGCCCGGCTGCTCCGCAGCCTCTCCGCGCAGCGCTGGGGGGAGCGGGGAGTCCGTCAGCGCCCGGCAGGGAGCGGGGCGGCGGCCCCGCCGGGCCCATCCCGGACCCCGCGGCCGGGCCTGGCCGGCGGAGGTGAACCAGGGCCGGGAGGAGCGGGCGGACCCCCCACCCCACCCCGCCCCGCCCCGCCCCGCTCCGCTCCGCTCCGCTCCCCCACTCACGCGGCGGTAGGTCTCCTTCCAAGGCGGCGCGGCCGGTCCCGGGCAGCGCGCGCGGTGCCTCCGCGCCGGCGGCTCCATGGCCGGGAGCGGCGGGGGACGCCTCGGCCGCGGGGAGCGCTGGGAAATGTAGTCCCGGCACGGCGGCGGGGGCGCGGGGCCGCGGCGATTGGCGGCGCGGGGTGGTGACGCCGTGTCGCGCGGCGGCTGCGCGGGGCGATGGCGGCCGAGTGGGGCCCGGCGGAGCAGTGGCGTGCGGCCCTGCCACAGCACGCGGTGTTCAGCCGCCTCCGCGATCGCGCTCCCCCCGCCGCCACCCCCCGCCCGCCGCTCATCCGCAACCTCCTCTTCGGCCTCGACGGCGACCTCTTCCTCTGGGACGGCGAGCGCAGCGCCCTCCTCACCATCGGCCTCCGCCGCCTCGGTGGGCCCGACTCCGCCGGCCTCAGCCGCTCCCAGGTGGGGCCCGGCCCCGGGAGGGGCCGTTACCGGGGTGGGGGCCATGAAGGGAGGTTACGGGGAAACGAGGGGCTGTTACCGGGGTGGGGGGCTGTGACGGGGGGGTTTGGGAGGATGAGAGGCCGTTACTGGGGGGGGCGCCGTGAGGAGGGGTTATGTGAGGGTGAGGGGGTCGTTACCGGGAGCGGGGCCGAGGGGGACCGGGCCCCGAAAGCCCCCGGCCAGCGGTTGCCCTCTAGCCCGCTCTCGGTGGGTCTCCCCTCCGTGAAACCCACCGGCTTTGTGCTTGGCCGTGGGTGGAAGCGGGTTTTTTTGCCTCGTTCTGCACCTTGTAGCTCTTGTATAAATCACTGTCCGAAGTAAAGACGTGCCGCGCTTCCGTGAGCGCTTTTGCCGGCTTGTGCTTAATTGTAATATTTGTATTTTCAGACCCTTATCTGCATAAACCCACCCCTTTTTGAGGTTTATCAGACGCTGTTAAGCCCCACACAGCATCATGTGGCGCTCATCGGTACGAAGGGGCTCATGGTGCTGGAGCTGCCCAAGCGCTGGGGGAAGAATTCGGAGTTTGAAGGTGGGAAATCCACGGTGAACTGTAGGTGGGTGAGACCTCAGGCGGTCACCGACATCCGCGTCCTGCCTCAACAGCCTCTCCTCTCCTGGGGCCAAACAGACACGGAAGGCATTGCTTGTATCGGGGTTGTAGGGGCAACCACAAATGAAGCTATTTTGGCTCAGGGACTTGCTGATTGTCAAGCGACGCAAGTAAATGACTGTCTGAGCTTGTTGCAAATGCTGAGGAGCAAGGCTCTGCTCTGTAGCATTCTCTCTCCCTTCTGGGGTTTTTTAGCAGTGGTAGCTAAAAGTACATGTCCAGATGGAAACAACAAAGCGCTTCAAGTTAAAGCTGTCCCTCCAACTTCGAGACAGTACAGCTAATGGCTTTGAAACCTTTTAATTGGGTTTTTAGCTCCTCTTGCCCCTGCTTCGCTTTAGAAGTAACTCCTGTGTTTCTTGTAATGGTGCATGTTTCTGCTCTGTGTTTCAGCACGGTTCCTATTGCGGAAAGGTTCTTCACGAGCTCAATATCGCTGACTTTAAAGCACGCTGCTTGGTATCCCTGTGAGACATTAGAGCCCCATATTGTGCTCTTGACTTCAGATAACACTATAAGGTAAAACTTGTTTGTAGTTGATTATCTAAGTGTTTCTTTTGTCGTAGCCAGTCTGATTTTTTGCTAGATGTTTGTGTCCTGCCGTTCTTACCAGGATTTCCAGTGAAAAATAGGATTGGAGAAACTTTAGGCTGATACTGTTTGGTGTTCCTGCATCAGCGGGGACACGTGCAACCCTGCCAGCTGAATGACCACTGCTGCTGTTCCTTTCTTCTAGGTTTTACAGTCTGAAGGTACCTCAGACACCCATCAAAGTGATTGCTCTTTCAGACACTGAGGAGGAGACTCTTACAATCAAAAAAGGGTTTGTGTGACTTGTTGTATTTTGAAATGCTTTTGACAGAATAAGCTCTGTATTCTCAGTTGTGTTTTTAATGAATAAGTGATAAATCTACCTGAAAATCTGGTGTGATTTTTTTTATGGACTTTCTCAGTGCTAGGACTTCTTCCTACCACAGTAACTGCACCTTTTTCCCCCCCCTTTTTTTCCCCATCCTTCTAAAAGAAAGTGGTAACAAACTGTACAGTCAAGTGTTTGAGTAGTCATCTGAAAAATGCACATTGTCTTTAAGATGGGGTTAAGAAGGGCTTTTTGAGAGGGGAATGCAGATGAACTTATTTCCTTCTTGGCCTAGTTGGGAAGGAAAAACTTGAGGGTCTCTGCTAGTCAAGTTACTGACTGATGCACTACATGTTAAATACCAGTACACCCTCCTCTTTTACCCTGCGAAACTGGGCGGGCTGGTGGGTGTGTTGCAGCGATGAGGGACCATAAGAAGGATGTTACCTGCATGCTTTTGCTGCTGAAGATGGTGTACATCAAAGGACTGGCGGACAGGCGTTTAGCAGTCGTTTGTCAGCACAAACCAATGGACCTGGTTAAACACGTGCGTTTGCACAGTCACTGCTGACTTCAGGTCTTGTTCGGCCTCGTCCCTAGGAGAGCCTATACAGCATCGCTGGGAGAGACCGCGGTGGCGTTTGACTTCGGCCTGCTGGTGCCGGTCCCAAAGAACGTTCTTGGACAGCGAGGGAGTGAAGAAGTGTTGGCCTACCCACTTTACATTTTATACGAAAACGGAGAGACATTCCTCACATATGTCAGCCTGCTACAGAGGTAGGCTTGCGTTCCTCCTCCAGTTTCATGGGCGCTTCTATCTTTGTGCATTGTTGGGTTGGAGGGGCATCTCTCAGCTTGTCTGGGACTCTGTAATGGCAGCTGGGCTGAGTTTTATTGTATTGCAGCCTGTTTTCTCTCTTTCTGGCAGTGCTAACAGACTGAAATCCAAAAATAGCGTGCCATCTGTTTTCATCCAGATGTTAAGGGTGCAGTTTGCGCTGCTGAGATTCCACTGGCCGTTGTTTACAGTCAGGAGTTTGAAATGAAGACACTGAACTGTTAAAAGAGCAGTGGGTCTAAGGCCGTTTGTTAGGTGTGTTTTGGGGCCTCCAGTTCACAGTGCAGATACTCTTAGCTCTGGATAAGGCTGAAAGAGCCAGTGGCGTCTTGAGAAAAGAAATATTTTAAGGTCATATAGGTTTTGCAGGTGTGTTCCAGGGTGAAAGGTAAAGAATCTGAATCAAGAATATAAACAAAAAAAACCCCAAACTCAAAACCCCAAACTCAAAACCCCATACACTTCAAAAAACTGAGAAGGTGGTAGAAAACTTAAAAGTTAGATCTAGCGTATCTGAGTATTAAAATGTGTGGTATTTAGGTTAGAAACAGCACTGTGTGCATCTGCATGAGAAATGATGCAGCTTTGAGCACATCCTGTCTGTAGGCAATGAAATAGGCTTAGTCCTTCAAAAGTTCTACCTACAGAAATGCCAGGCCACAAAATACTGCTTGTAAAGTGCTTTATTAAGCAAGAAAACAATTAAGTGATAATTAACTTGAGCTTTCTGTGAGCACTTTGTGTTCTTGGATGAAAATGTTTCCTCTTGAATTTGTTGAAGCATAGCTTGGTTGCTTTCAAAGCATAAAACCTTATTACTGAGCTCCAGTTTCTTTTGTGAGGTCTCCACCAAGCAGGTGCGGTGCAGGCTCTTAATCTGCAGCACTCTGGGTTGCTACTATCTAATGGAAGTTAAACAGAGCTCCAAACCGTCTGGTTTTGGGTGGGTTTTTTTTAACCATCTTTATTTCGTAGTGATTGTCCAACAAACTCCCACAGGCAGCTGTGGGGAGGTCTCCTTCACACCTTATGTTGTGAACACATCATCTTTATTCCAGCACTGGAAATCTTGGCAAGCTGCTTGGCCCTCTGCCCATGCACCCTGCTGCGGAAGATAACTATGGCTATGATGCCTGTGCTGTCCTTTGTCTGCCTTGTGTTCCAAACATCCTGGTGATTGCCACCGAGTCGGGAATGCTTTATCACTGCGTGGTGCTGGACGGGGAAGAGGATGATGAGCAGGTACCTTCCTTGTCCTGTTTTTTTTTTCCTATAGGTATTTTTGTTTGTCTAGTCAAAGTTCCTGGCTGCAAGACGGCAGGATGCCAGGAAGTCAATGCCAAGTGCCAAAGCTGCATTCTTTCATGATGAGGTAGTGAGTCTTCCTCGTATTCCAGCCAGTCCCTGTGACTCTCTGGTGGTTTCATTTGACATGTCAGTTCTGTGTATCCTGCAGGTTTATCAGTTTTTGATCAAACTTACTATGAACTATTTTGAAGAGGATCTTCTAAGAAGAAAGCATGCTTCTGAGAAATTTATTTTTAAGTAAAAATAATAGACTTGAATGACTTTCCCTAACAATTAATACCTTTGCCAGTATTACATAACTCTTTCTTGATGTTGCTTGTGTTGGCCTTTCTGTTTAAATGATGTCTGACAGAAGACTTCAATGCTCTCTACAGTCAGAAAAATCATGGGACCCAAGATCTGATCTTATTCCTTCCCTGTACGTGTTTGAATGTGTTGAGCTGGAACTTGCACTAAAACTGGCATCAGGAGATGAAGAAGAGCCTTTGGAGTCTGATTTCTCTTGCCCAATCAAATTGCATCGAGGTAGGGCTGGCATTCAGGTTGTTGGCTGTTACTTGCTTTATTTCATGAATTTAGGATTGAGCTATTTTCAAGTTACCATTGGTGTCAAAGAATGGTATCAGAGTAAGGATTTGCCTGATGTCTTCAATAAAGCTACGGAAAGAGCAAGCCTGGGAGGTGCTTTGGTGTTTACGCAAGGGCAGGTCACATGTGGTCACACAACGCTAAATTCTTTCAGCTGTGGATTATAAAGTAGAAGTTGTTGCATCTGTGATGACCAACATCTGTAAGCAGGTGCTGTGGGGAGGGTGATCCTGAGGGAAGGAGTGGGATCTGCTTATTAGACTATCCCATGTACTTGCGGGGCAGGAGGTCAGGTAGGACAAAGTGTTTGGGTCTTTCTGAACAAGAAATGTCACAATGCTGATCCGGTGGCTTTAACTGAGCTTCCCTTTAAAATCTAGTGGATTGATACAGATGTGGCGTGACAGGAATAGTTCAAAACAACTCATCAGGTATTTCAAGCATAATTTAATTTTATGCAGAACTCCAATAAGGTGGCTAACACATCTAGCTCAATTTTTGGATGGGGAAGAGTTACTAGGTGCAACAAGATGTTAATGCTGCCTGGACAATAAGTTGATAGACATGTTCAACAGTGCAGGTTTGAAGGCTGAGTTCTCAGTTCGGTGCCTTCTCCTAAGTTTGCTGTTTAAATTTCAGATCCGAAATGTCCGTCTCGATACCACTGCACACATGAAGCTGGTGTCCATAGTGTGGGGTTGACGTGGATCAATAAACTGCACAAATTCCTTGGTTCAGGTGAGTGGCGAGACTGTTGCATGCGGAGGGAAGAGATGACTATCTGAACACCGATGTTTTGCTAGTAACAAGTTGGTGGACGTGGGTAATACTGAGAATCCCTTACCCTGCAAAGTGGATCTCACACACTGTGACAAATCTCTTTGTAGATGAAGAAGACAAAGACAGTTTACAAGAGTTGGGAGCAGAACAGAGGTGCTTTGTTGAACATATTCTTTGTACCAAACCATTGCCCTGCAGGTAAAAACCAAACCTCTTCTATTGCTTCCAAAACAGTGAGTTGCTATGGAAAATATTTATTCTTTGCCTTCTTTTGCTGCATTCTTGCCATTAAAAATAATGAAGTCAGCTCAACAGAATTTGAATAATACAAATAAGCAATTTGTGTATCAGGAAGTAAGCTAAATTCCTGTGTGAAAATCTTCTATCAAACCAGAAGAAGTTTTCACTTCTATTTATCTGACCCAGGACAACTCTTAGGGTTGATTTGGCTGAGAGTCTTGAATGCTGCTGTGTTCCTCTTATCCACTTGGTGAAGAGCAAACAACGCCTTGAAAGACACTCTCAATTTTTTGTGGGGGGGGTGGGGATGTGTCCTGAGGTACCCCATCTTTTTCTGGGCTATGTAATTTTTATATGTCTGCTTTATTTTCTCACTTTTATAAGCTCTAATAATTTCTATAGACTGCTGTGCATTAAACATAATGAAAATACAAACCAACCTCTTAAACCTATTAATAAATAGGTGTGAAATGTCATCTAAACTAGCACAGCTGGCGACTCCCCAGTGCTGTTAGCAGTTACCTGTGGGGAGGCCACTGGCAGCAAAAAGGTGGTACGCAGAGCACCTGGGGTCTCCCACAGCCCAAGCCTGTGCCTCCCACTACAAGTGGGTAACGTCTCCTGGGTCACAGCACATTTTTGCTTCTGTTTCACTGTTAAGTTATACAGGTGCTCCCTCTCCCAGGAGGGGTGAGTTTGCCCTGGTACAGCCGACTGCTGGTCACATGGTGCGGTATGAGGATAATTATTTTGCAGGAGTCATTCCAGGGAGCGGTTCTTAGCTTAGCAAAAGGTCGCTGTAGCGAGAGCTTTTCCAAAAGAGTGAACTTGCACAACGATTTCAGGAACAAAGAACGCTTTTGACAGAAAATTCTTGTGTTTTCTTCCCTTCAGGCAGCCTGCTCCGATTAGAGGATTTTGGATCGTTTCTGACATCCTGGGGCCCACAATGATCTGCATCACAAACACCTATGAGTGTATTACAAGGCCTCTGTTGTACGTGGTTCTTAACTGGTTTGAAACCTGTCACTGTTCATGAAAAGGATCCCAGGATAGTATTTTTTAAATTATTATTCTTTTGATCCTTTTACCCCAGATGTCTGCACCTCCTATGACACACAGTGAAGTTTGCCTTCTGGCTGAGCACTTCAGCTTTATTATAGTGGCAATTTACTACTGATAAGGTGTTTTTAGGGGATATAGTTAATCTATATCACCTTTAATAAGTATTAGGACAAGAGTTGCATCAAAAGGTTCTTAACATCAGTATTGGGTTTTTTTTCCTTCATTTTTATAATGAGGGAATCTGCAAATCAGATTCGTTTACAGACAGTACTACAGAGGGTCTAGATGGGCACTAAGGTTATGTTTGCAGGAAAGCAAAAAAAAAAAAAGGGTTCTTAAATTGCTTTCGGCTGCTTTGAAAAAGCAGGTTATTCTGCCCTTTGAGCACTTGCTTGCCATGTTATGGAAATTTCTTCTCCTTAAGTCAAAGGATATCTATGATTCGTGCTAGTTTCAGCTGTGGCCAAAGATGGGGGGGATGCGAGCTCCACCAACCTTGTCTAGAACTGGATTTACCACATAATTGGAATATTTTCTCTTGGAACACTTCCACGCTTTGTTTTAACTACCATTTAAATGCTGACATAGTTTAAATTTTTCTGTTTTAAACTGTGTTCTCCAATTTGATGTTCTTTGGTAGAAGTACAGTCCATCCTGCATCCCCTCCCCTGCTGTGTACCACAGAAGACAAAGATGTTGCCATTTCCCCGCTCCGTATCCTGGCTGAGTCACAGCACTCATTTGAGAAGCATATCCGAAGCATCCTGCAGCGCAGTTCTGCCAATCCCTTGCTTCTGAAGTGAGTAAATATGGTTTCCTAGGGAACCTGAAGAGGGGAGATTCTCAGGAGTGATGTGTGTTCCTCAGCTCCTGCCTGAACATCGCATTGGCTTGGACAGAGCAATAACAGAGGCGCAGCTCCTGCAGCCTGCTTTGTGCCTCTCTGTCCCTACAGGGGCAGCGTCCAATCAATTAACCATGTAGGTTGGGAGGGGGATCATCTTGCTCCGGTCCCCTGCTCGAAGCAGGGCTGGCCACAGCTGATGAGGTTGCTCATCACTTATCCCAGGGGGGTTTGAGTATCTTAACATACCTTGGCATTTCCTCATATAAGAAAAATGATTTCTAGCACACGCGTTTAATTATAGACCACTCTAAAAGTGGTTTAGCCTTTCAAAGGAACATGTTAGAGGAGGATTGCAAAAACCTGTCTCATATTCTGAAGGTCTGCTGATAAAGATGCTGCTCCTCCCCCTGAAGAATGCCTCCAGCTTCTCAGCAGGGCCACACAAGTGTTCAGAGAGGAATATATACTGAAACAAGATCTGGCAAAAGAGGAGATTCAGCAAAGGTAGGGAAAAAACAGCCCCTCGTAAATAACTGCCCTCCAATGTCTCAGTGATGTTGGTTCACAAAGTACCAAGCACTCCTCTGCTGGACTAACCTTTGCAGAGGAGTACGATGTACTCCTGTAAGGCTAAGGGAATAGCAGAACCAAAAATAGAGTTACCAGGGGAAAGGAAAAAAAAGTAATCACACGCATATAAAATACTACTCTTTTGCTGCTGTCAGTCTGCCTGTGCCTGTGGGTGGTAGGAAATCCTTTGGCCTCAGCAATAATCCTGACAAAGCTGCTGAAAGGAAATTTGCATTAAATAAGTTTCTGCTTCTTCAAATTACAGTATTTGGTATTATAAAGTTGGACAAAGTAGAAGAGTTTGTTCTCACCACTGCCCAGTTTTCAGTGCCTTTTAGTTCTTCATACTCCCTGGAGCATCAATTGCTTCTGTCGTATTTTCTCTGTGGCCTAAATCCTGACTCAGCTGGATTGCTGTTGTGGGCAGTTCTTATTTTATGTATGTATGTATTTTAAGAGTGAAGCTGCTGTGGGGACAGAAGAAGAAACAGCTGGAAGATCTCAATTACTGTCGAGAGGAAAGGTGAGTATAATCTATCTGCTTTTATCAAGTCAAACCTCAGGAATGACATCCTTCCTACCAAAGTACCTTATGCAGGGTCCTGTGTGAAACAAGCGAGAAGCAAATGCATTTCCAGCTGTAATTAAGCATGTAGATTCACATCCTGCGCCAGCTTGCTTTTTCAGGCTCCTTGTCCTCCTTCCACAAACAGACTGCCTTGCATGTAAATCTGAAGTAAATAAACATTTCTCACTTGCATAAAGGAAAAGCTTGCGGGAAATGGCTGAGCGCCTGGCTGACAAGTATGAGGAAGCCAAAGAGAAGCAAGAAGATATTATGAACAGGTGAGCGCAAGCTACACCGTTTCGTCACAGCTCACTTGCTGTTGTATAGAACACCTCTTGCACGTGTGGTAGAACAGAGCAGGCAGGAAGCATTACCCGGGCTTGTCAGAAGCCTGGGCCTCACGAATTCTCTTTGGAGCTCAGTGGTGATTTTACAGTATGACTTCAGGTCCAGACTGAGTCAGCTTGCTGTTTAGAAATGCTGTGTGAGACTAACTGAAAGAGGAAAGTAAAGTCTTGGGCCCCTGAGACTTGGGAAGAACGACAGAAGCGCAAGACTGACTGTGTTTTAGCGTAACTGGTCCAATAGGTAAGTTAACTCAGCAACATTCCTTGCTTTGTACATGAAGGATGAAGAAAGTACTTCGGAGTTTCCACACTCAGCTTCCTGTTCTATCAGACAGTGAAAAAGATATGAAGAAAGAATTGCAGACAATACATGACCAGCTGCAGCACTTGAGCAATGCTATCAGACAGGTGGGATAACAAAGTATCCTGGCTGGTAGGTTACTGACATCGTCGCACCCGTACCCAACAGTAGTGCTGACGAAATACTGTCCTTCCCATAGAGCAACTTGGTACTCGTTAAATTAGCAACAACTAACTTCTGATACTTGTTAGTAATAGAGACAGAGCCTCTGCAACCCTAAGAAAGTCTACATACCTTCCTCAGTCTTAGTGCTAGCTTTCTCTTCTCTTTGTGGGAGGAAATATGCAAAAGCAAGCAGAGTTTAACCCAAAAGAACTGGAAATTTATTGTGGTATGACATGCCAGTTTGACTGTAACAAGCTTTCCCTGTGGCAGGCAGTATCAACACTGACTGGGGTCTTCTTTTTGTACATGACTTATAGGTTAAGATGAAAAAGGAATACCAGCAGAAAAAGATGGAAAAGGGTACCAGCCCCCGAAAACCCAGCATCACCCTCAGTGCCTACCAGAGCAAGTGCATCCAAACCGTCCTGAAAGAGGAGTAAGTTAAAGCTTGGATCCTCCCCTAGAGTTCAAGCCCTGGCACTTAGATAAGCAACTCCAGTCAAGTTCCTAGGGCCTAGTTTAACCTGTGCTGCATGAGGGGCTGCCTGATGCACCAGCTCGAGCTTGCTGAGATGGTCTGAAGCATAAAGTGTGCCAGCTTGTGGCAGCAGCACTGGCCATCTTATGCTACTGTTAAAGCAGTTTTAGTTTCAGTCTCCTTTTTGCCCAAGGGTCTTTTGGCAGTCTGGATCCAGCCTAT